>NC_142068.1:102555000-103221666 GCF_059756535.1 Pantherophis guttatus | reverse complement strand
GACTGCTAACTTAGAAAAGAATGTGTCCATCAAAAAAGGTTTGGAAGAGACGGCCTACTTGGGAACTAATAATCATCACTTATTTCTGCAGAGGTGTAAAACCTGATTCTGGGAGAGAGCTTTTGGGGGAGGTCTGTTTCTGATTGGTAGCATCGTTTTTTAAAAAATTATATATCATATTTAGAAACTGCCCATCTCCCTCATAGTGCAAGTCTGTTATAGTTGAAGTAGCTTTTTTTGCTCTTTTTAATCCTTGTTGATGAAGTACACCAGTCAGAGTTAGTTGGAAAAGAGCAGCATAGAAATGTTAGCACAAAACAAAACAAAACAAAACACAAAATTTTATTGATTTAGGTTTTTCACAAAAAACCTAAATCAAGTTGCACCATACTCTGAAAGTTGTTATGGTTGGGCTTTTTTTCTTTCCTTTGTTTATTGTTTATTTATTGATTAGATTTGTATGCTACCGCTCTCTCTACCAAGCGACCTGGCTTTCAAAAACGGTTGCTTGTTTACAGTCAGGTAGTTGTGTTGTACACATCTAATATACAGTACTTGGAAAATAAACATATTCATCTAACACTTATTGATGTTACCCAGTTTGGGAAATGAAACATCTGCAAGAAAACAGCCAAGCTCAGAGCACCGAGGACCCTTCATGTTGATCCTTTTCCCAATCCCAAACCAATTTTGAAGATGGCTACCATGCATTCCATAGGGTTGTTATAGTTGAACATAGAAAATTAAATTGCTTGTTTCCACTCTCTTTCTGTCTTTCTTTCTCTAGTTTCTACTACTCACATGAGCGAAGAGTCTTTCAAAACAGAACTGGTGATTCCTTCAGCCCATCTTATGGATGAGGGGAATTACACATGTACAGCTGCCAACTTCCTTGGCAACTCCTCGGCTAGCACAATGCTGGACATTCTGGCTCCTCAACTAGCGACACCATCTTATTCTTCCTCAATCATAGATGAGAAGGCCTTCATCGACTTGCAGATTGCCAAGCAGACGGTCTACGGGATTACTCTGGAATGGTATACCGTGGCTGAAAA
Source organism: Pantherophis guttatus (assembly GCF_059756535.1). Classification (NCBI taxonomy): domain Eukaryota; kingdom Metazoa; phylum Chordata; class Lepidosauria; order Squamata; family Colubridae; genus Pantherophis; species Pantherophis guttatus. Next base: position 103,220,611 of record NC_142068.1, on the reverse strand, counting down.
TCCGGAGGAAACCTGGTATACCCTCCATTTTGGCAAATACGATGAGGCTAAGAAAGACATGGTTTATATTGGGCCTGGGATCAACACATACTCCATTAACAATTTGCTCCCTGTTACCAAGTACGAAGTGTGCATAAGTCTGAGGAAGCAGGTGCCCCCAAAGAGCCAGTGTATTGTGTTTGTGACAGGAAGTGACATCAGTGAATTGGAACAGAGAGGGCAGATGATCCATATCATTGTCGTTATATGTGCCATGGTGTTGGTGGTCCCTGCTGGGATGTACCTATGTACTTCAGAGGCCAGGTGCAGCTGCAAAGAGAAATGTGCTAGCTGCTGTATCAAGAAATGGAGCACAAACATCAAAGGCGCACCTACAAAAAGCAAATTTGATAGTTTGCCAGGAGGCAGTGAAGAAGGGCTGTGCCACCAAGACTCCAGTGATGACCAGAAGCAGCAGAAGGAAAGCAAGGAGAAAGAGGAGAAAGCAAAGAAGCGGGTGGCTGAGGGTCAAAACAGCGCTGATCTCTATTAGCTATTATCCATCCAGGCCCCCACCAGGAGGAGAGATGGAAGCTTTCCATCCAGACGAATCAGTAGATAGATAGTTAGATTGATGGATGAATCAATTTAACTTGTGTGCCTCCTCAATAATGAAGCAGCAGGAGGAGGAGAAGCAGGAGGAGGAGGAAGAGGAGGAAAAGGAGAAGAAGGAGAAGGAAGAAGAGGAGGAAGAAAAGGAGGAGGGAGGAGGAGGAGGAAGAAGAAAAAGAGGAAGAGGAGAAGCAGGAGGTGGAGGAGGCGAAGAAGAAGAGAAGGGGAGGGGAGGAGGAGGAGACATAACATTTCAGATTTAACAATTGTTTATAACAAAGACAAAAAGTTTGGATAGTGGATGCGACACTACCTGGAGACAGTAGAATAGAAAGTCACAAAATCCAAAGACCTACAAAGAGAAGTAGAATGATTGTGGCAAAAGCAATAAAAGATAGCACCAATAGTGATGGTGTCTTGGGTGCAATCCCAGTCCATCAGAAGCACCACTTGAACCCTGTTGACTAAATCACCATCCATCAATTGCAAAAGGCAGCTTTACTTGGAACAGCTTATATCCTGTGACGATACCATTATCGCCATCAAACAAGAACAACTTGTCTATCCTGGGTCCTTGGGAAGGACTCGATGATAGGCGGGTAAGAAGACCACATCCCATATAAATCCTGTCTGCTGTATCTGGCTGACTAGGTGTCCAACCTCCTCCACCACCACCACCACTATCGTCATATCCAACAACACAGTTGGGAAGGACAAAACAAAGTCCATTAACAGCCATAAAACATGAAACCAACATCGGGCCAGTTGGAATAGCCAAGTTTTGAAAGAATTGTGAGATTGAAGGTTGTATGGATTTACAAGAGACACAGTTTTGTAGTTGAAGTCAAAGAGGGAGGCTTAGTTTCCAGGTCCCAAAATATGGTGAGACCTGGAAGGAGCAGATGACCTAGATCAGCGAGTGAGAATGACAATAGTATTGACATACAATGACATACAAGTTCCAAAAATTACAAAACCATAAAAGGAATGACTGTAATCTGGTGTAGTTGCTGATACATTGAGCTAGGAATGAGAAGATGTACAATAGGTTCAAGTCAACTCTTTGCAGAGCAAGCTCACTTGTGACATTGTTTCTCAGCTTGTGTTATAGGATTGTTTTGCGGGGACTATGTAAAAAGTGATTCCCACATAAGTTACCTGAAACATCTGCAGGAAAGCAGGATCTGAATGAATCCATAACAATAGCAATGAAAAAAAACCTAAACCAATCAAGGCTAGTAATAGACAAAGGAATAACAGTTTTCATTGCCCAATAAGAAGAGCTGACATTTTGGCCATGTGATTATAACAAGCAATTTACGAAGCAAGGAACCATAAATTGCTTATGGATAATCATATGGTTGCAAACTGGTTGTGTTCCTTGACTTTTAGAGGCGTATGTTCACAGACTGGATTACTAGATTAACGGGAAGAATGGGAGGTTAACTGTACTGTTTATTTTTATTGTAACAGTTTGTTTTCTTGCATAAAATTGGATTTGGAAATACTCAGGAATATGACCACAGAAACTGCTAATAACTACATTGGAACATCAAGAGAAAAAAATGGTTCAGTAACATTTTGAAGGATTGAAATCCTCTTTTTTAGGAAGAAAACTGTTCTGTGCAGAAATTGCTCACAAATTCAGTAGGATGCAAGATCAAAGCAGTAATGGATGGCATAAGGAGAGGTTCTCTTGAAAGGTAAATTGTGCCGTTTGTCCTTTGCTTTGTTTATGCCTATCCACATTGGATTTACTGCTCTAATAGAAATTTTGGGAGTGGATAACACATCTCCATCAGTATCAAAGGCCTTCAAGGTACAATATGGATCCATATTCACAGCTGCTCCACATGGAGTCCACTAATTAGATCTGATAGCTGTCTTCAAGATGGGAATATCATGGAGAACAGGTTAGTTGCATTGACTCATATTTGAAAATCATGGAGTTGGCGTGCCAAGCTCCTAGAGAGACACTCTAGATACTCTGTAAATTTTTGTCCAATGAGAATGCTTCTTGAAGGCACCATTTCTGCCTCCCTTGCTGACCTAACTCAACTAGTATGGTCCAATGGAACATCGTAGACTTCCAGAGCTGTTATATTTCTCCCTTGCAAATCAGGTCAAGCGTTTTAGCTACAGGATGTACACTTACTTTAGCCATTCTAGTCAGCTTGCCCTAGGAACTGTTTATGAACAGTATAAAGCCAATGTATTAAACGAATGTATTAAACAGCAGAGGACATTCAGGGTACTTGCTATAGAAAGCATCAAGCACAGACAATCTTCTTTGTCATTGCAACATTTTGATCCTTAAAAGCAAATATATAAGCCTAAACCTAACCCTTTTAGACATAGATCCGTACATGCCAAAAGAGATACACCAAACCCTCCAAACAGGAGGGCCTCTTTGCTCCAGAGATTTCTTCCCGCAGAAGCCATCTATTACCTCTGAGAAACAGAAGTTCCATCTCTACTTTGTGTCCCTCCTGCCAGGATCAAAGAAGTTCTGCAAAGGTTTGGCCAGCCATTTCAGTGGTGAAATTCAATTTTTTTTACTACTGGTTCTGTGGGCGTGGCTTGGTGGGCGTGGATTGGTGGGCATGGCAGGGGAAGGATATTGCAAAATCTCCATTCCCACCCCACTCTGGGACCAGCCAGGGGTGGTATTTGCCGGGTTTCTGAACTACTCAAAATTTCCACTACCGGTTCTCCAGAACTTGTCAGAACCCGTTGGATTTCACCCCTGAGCCAATTCATAATCATTTTGCTCCATGAAAAAGTAAAAAAATAAATAATTGGAGGGAACTTCACAGATCCTTTGCATTACATCTATGTTAAGCCATTGTAGGGTCATCAGCTTTTTGGCCCAACCTAGGAAAAAATTAAGAGAAGAATACATTTCTATTAGGGTACAATAGAAACGCAAATGAAAAGATTGCAGAACATGCTTTTTATTTCTAAGCTCCAGTCATTGTTTTTCTGAATAATAATTCTCCAAGTTCATTTTACAATCAAACCATGGAAATACAAAAGAGAAACAGATCAAAGCCATCCAAACGCCAGCAAGAGAACCGACATCAGAAGTATGTTTAAAAATAGGATGCTTGTTTGAGTTTTAGACTACAGAAGCAATTTCTTTGCAGTCTTTTGGGTCTCTCCCCAAAATGCCTTTGTATACAATTCTTTCATAAATTTCTATATATACCTGATCTCCAGGCAATTTTCCTATACGGTATATCAAATATCATCTTGAATTAAATCTGAAACATTTCACCCACTTATGTTGACAAAAACAATACATATAAATTGTGATTACTTTTGGCAAGAGTTTACATTCCTTTCCCTATGAATTGTAGTCACTTTTCCAAGGCCAATCAACAAAAGTTCACACCAGAGATTTTTTCTCAATCCGACCTTCTCTTATTACGGGCCTCATTATATCCCCCTTCCAAACTGTTTCTAGATCAAGGCTTTCCAGATTTGGCAACTTGTGGACTTCAACCAGGGGATTTCAACTCCCAGAATTTCCTACCCAGCATGAGGAATTCTGGGAATTGAAGTCCATAAATCTTAAAGTTGCCAAATCTCTGTTCTAGATTATATGTTGTAAGCCACTCAGAGCCTTTTGGACTCCAACAAATCATCATCATCATCATCATCGTAATTGTCGTCGTCATCTTACTGATGTTTTTTCACCCTAACCCTGAAGTTGCTAAAGGATTGTGAATTTAGAAATGCAACCTATTTGGACATTGCTACATTGGGTAAAACTAAACTAATTTAATAGCTTCTTAATTATTGTCCTTCTTAGAGATGCCTGCTTCAATAAGCCATACATTTTCACATCCAGAGCATATATGTGATAGCAGTAAGTCTTATTTAGCTGAAAAAAAGCCAGCTAATTAAAAAAAAAAATCAAAGTTTTTTATGGTTGAAGGTGAAGTTTTGAGGACATAGTTAGAGAATGGGGTGAAAAGAAAGAAATTGACATGATAGGGCAGATGTATTTTATTAGTTTTATTAACAAAATCCATGGGTGCTTACTTGATAAAGAACAGCAGTTTACTCCCTAAAGAATTAGCTTTTTGGTGGAAAAAAGTCACAAAAAACTGTTTCTTCCTAAATATTTAAAAATTATTTCAAGGCTCAGAATAGTATTTCTTTTGAAATACTCTTATTTTGGGTTGGTAAAAATGTACTCAAACAGAACCTGATTCCCTGATTCACCATACAGTTTTCTTGACGGTAATATTAAAGTGATTTGTGATTGCTGCTTGATTTGTGGTGTGTTTGACTGATTTCCCAATTCTAGCTTACAGACCCCGGTTTTTTCTATTTCCAAGTCCTAATCAAGCCAAACCTGTTTAGTTTTCCAGCCCAGATTAAAATCAACCAGTTATTGTCTCCCGCAAAGACTGCTAACCCTTACTTGCCAGATTATGGGCTGTATTGGTTTTCCACAGGTCATTGGGGCAGGAGCTGATCCAATACTACATGAAACGTAACACCTTCAATCGATAACAGTCAAAGAATCTTTTCCTGAATCTGGAGCTAGTGATGAAATGATGAAGTTGGAAGGGATTGGAAGGGATGTCATTAGAACCCATGGTTATTATCTCTATCCGGTCACTCTTATCCCTACCTGGAAATTCCAGGGGAATACAGGAAACCATTTTTCATCTTGAAACTTGGATCATGTCACTTGGGGTGACCACAGAGAAGAGCAAGGTCAGCCTATTCTCCAAAGCACCTGAAGGCAGGACAAGAATCAAGGGATGGAAACTAATCAAGGAAAAAACACCATGTAGAAATAAGGAGAAAGTTCCTGACAATTGGAACAATTAATCAGTCTTGCCTCCAGAGGTTGTGGGTGCTCTGGAGGTGTTTAAGGAAAGATTGGACAGCTATTTGTCTAAAAAGACATAGCTCTCCTGCTTGAGCAGTGGGCTGGACTAGAAGACCTCCAAGGTCCCTTCCAACTCTGTTATTTTGTTATTCTGAATTCCCCTCCCCCCCATTTTAGGCAGTTTTCTGTTTCTCATTCAGCCACATTGTGTGAAATGTATAAAAGTCCAAACTACACCATCCCAAACACAAATTTTTAATGGCTTTCTGCTTGCATGCTTGGACTTCTCAAAATATAAACCATTCTTATAAATGCTGTTACAAACCTCAAGCTGCTTGATCCTTGCCCTGTTAAAACAAAGAAACCATCCCACAAACAGTCACCTGAAGAACCCTTCGACGCCTTGTTGTGAAACATTTTAGGGTTCAGAAATAAAAGTGTTTACATTATTTACATTTACGTTGGTTGACCGATTTTGGGTAAAAGCAGCACAAAATAACCCTACCCTCTATGTTTGATTTATAAGAACAAGCCTGCTCTAACTACATGGTGTAAGAACGGTTGCAGGATTTGGGTTTGGCTAGTCTAGAGAAAAGAAGGACCAGGGGGAGAGATGATAGCAGGATTCCGGCATTTGAGGGGCTGCCACCAGAAGGCAGGACAAGAAAAAACGGATGGAAACTAATCAAAGAGAGAAGCAACCTGGAATTAAGGAGAAACTTCCTAACAGTGAGGAGAATTAATCAGTGAGATGAATTGCCTTCAGATGTTCTGGGTGCTCCATCACTGGAGGCTTTTTAAGAAGAGATTGGACAACCATTTCCCTGAAATGCTTTAGGCAGTGGTGGGTTGGCCCCTTGTTTGGACCATCTGATTGCGTCTGAACATCTCAGACTTGATACCTAATTGAGAAGTTGCACAAAGAAATACCGGTTTTCATAAATTTGAGAGTGGAAGAGGTGCTCAACAGAAGATGTTAGCACATACCAGGTGACCGTCTCTTGTCTTCTACACCTTCTAAGTGATGTTGTTAAGTGTATCTGGCTTCCTCACTGACTTTGCTTGTCAGAAGGGTGCAAAGAACGGCCATATGACCCTAGGACACTACAACCGTCATAACTATGAATCAGTTGCCAAGAGTCTGAATTTTGAGCATGTGACCATGGGGATGCCACAATGGTCGTAAGTGTGAAAAATGGTCATACCTTTTTTCCCCACTACTGATGTAATTTCAAACCATCACTAAATGAACTGTCGTAAGTCGAGGATGAACTGTAGTCAGAATGCAGACTATTCTGCTGTTTTGGCGTCCTGGGCATCTAATGATAGTCTATATTTGGCATAGCAGGAGCTTTGAAGATGCCAAGCGCTCGGATTGTCAGTGAAGTCAAGGGAGACTTTTACTGGGGCTGCCTTCTTCTTCCTCAGCCTGCAACAAAATTGTATGGAAAAAGCATCTTTTTTCCTTCTTCTCCGATGTACAGATTTTCACTGCATGGCTTAGTAAGTCTACACTGGGAGTGTTCCATCCAGTTTTGGTCACCACAATATAAAAAAAGTTGTTGAGACTCTGGAAAGAGTGCAGAGAATAACCACAAAGATGATTGGGGTGGACTGAAAGGCTAAAACACACAAAGAACAGTTGCAGGAACTGGGTATGTCTGGTTTAATGAAAAGAAGGACCAGGAGTGACATAATAGCAGTCCTCCGATATCTCAGGGGCTGCCACAAAGAAGAGGGAGTCAAGCTATTCTCCAAAGCCCCTGAGGGCAGGACAAGAAGCAATGGGTGGAAACTAATCAAGGAGAGAAGCAAACTGAAACTAAGGAAAAATTTCCTGACAGTCAGGACAATTAACCAGTGGAACAACTTGCCTCCAGAAGTTGTGTGTGCCCCATCACTAGAGGCTTTTAAGAAGAGATTGGACAACCATTTGTCTGAAAGGGTGTAGGGTATCTTGCCTGAGCAGAGGGTAGGACTAGAAGACCTCCAAGGTCCCTTCCAACTCTGTATTTAAGTCTCCACCTTAAGTCAACCACTTCTACCAATGCTTTTCCAACAGAACTGCCCCATTTGTAGTGATTTAGCATTACAGAAGCTTTTGAGCCCTTTCTGTAAAATATCTTAAATTTCTATCTTCCAGGCTCAATTAATAAAATAAATTGAATAATTAGGATTTTTATAAAAACTATTCATAGCTGCTTCGCTGACACACACATTTGTGGGTGGGAAGTTTAAAAAAAAGGTTGGAACGACTACTGCTCATTCAATGGGTTGGGTTATAATCTCCCTTTTGCTGGGAGAAGCAATTAAAAAAAAAAAAGACGGAGAATTTGGTTTTGTAAACACTTTATGTCACTTGCTTGGAGCAACACTATGGATAGAAACAAGTCTGCACTGAAGTGTTTGGAGTACATTAGCCAAAACAGAATTTTCTTCGGCAATAATCTGTGAGCCACCAAGTCACCTTATCGGGGGAGATGGGCAGGGATGGGATTCAGCTGGTTCGGAACAGTTTGGGCGAACAGGATGTTACTTTTAATCTGGTTCGCCGAACCAGTTGTTCCAAGGACTGGCTGACCCGCCTACCCCACCCCTCCCCTCCCAGAGTCTCCACGCAGCCCATTTTGGATGCCAGGTAAGTGCAGGGCATGCACGGAGGCTCTGGGAGGGTGAAAAATGGGCCTCTGGTGCCTGGGGGAGGCCATTTTCATCTTCTTGGAGGCTCCAGGAAAGCCTGTGGATCCTAGGGAGAGTGAAAAATGAGCCTACCGGAAATACCAGCAGTCCGGAAATGGGCCCATTTCTGGCCTCCAGAGGGCCTCTGGTGCCCGAGGGAGGCCGTTTTCACCTTCCTGGAGGCTCAAGGAAAGCCTCCAGAGCCTGGGGAGGGCAGGAGGCCGAGTAGGTGACGCCCCCATGGCCACTACCCGGTTGCTGAAATTTTTCAATCCCACCCTTGGAGATGGGCATATAAATTTAATCAATAAATAACATAGTTTATGAACAAGTAGCTAAGGACTCTGTGCAGGTTAGGACCTGCTGAAAATCAGCCAACCTGTGGTGGTAGCAAAACTGGGGAGACCTCTGAGAATGTACAGATTATACAACCTCTACCAATAAATAACAAGTCTTTGTCTCTCCTTCCCAGGGAGGGGGGAGGGAGGAAGCGGGGGGGGAGAGAGAGAGAGAGAGGGAGGGAGGGAGGGAGGGAGGGAGAGAGAGAGAGAGGGGGAGGGAGGGAGGGAGGGAGGGAGAGAGAGAGAGAGAGAGAGAGAGAGAGGGAGAGAGAGAGAGAGAGAGAGACTCCATAGAAACCTACCAGGCAGTAATGAAAGACCTGGTTATTGTCCAAGTCTTTGGGGCAGATTGAAGGTGCTTATGGGGCAGATTTGGGATGCTTATGGTTTCTTGTATGTTTCGTTTCTTTCCATTTTACTTTTGAACCATAAGCTGCCCAGAGCTATTAGGGGTCAGGTGGCTTCTGAGCTATATAAATCATCACCATCTTCATCTTCATCATTTATGTAAACACCACCATCTCCAGCTCTTCAAATCATCCTTACATCTTATTCCATTTTATATGGTCCATTATGATGTCTCTCGTGGCTTTCATTCTGGTCCTAACGCTGCTTCTCACTTTCTGTAGGGCTCCTCACATTCTACATTAAAAACTTATCTTTGAGAACTTGGGGAAAAGCAAATCACCCAAAGCTGCTTTTTCCAAAAGGCAACTTACTTGGTCCCCCTCCCACCTTTAAAAACATTTTGCTTTTCATCCAAGAAGCTCCTTCTGCAAATGTTTTCAAAGAAAAAAAACCAAGTAAGTCCAGTTGCCTTTTGGAAAAAAACACCTTTGGAACAAGCGTGAGCTGGACAATTGAGAATCTTCACAGATGGGAAAGCAGATCATTCACACTTTACTGTGGGGTAGATTAAATACACACACAGACCCTTTGATGTAGTGGTTAAAGCATCAGGCTAGAAACTGGGCAATCGTGAGTTGTAGCTCTGTTTTAGGCATGAAGCCAAGTCCGGTGACCTTGGGCCAGTCACTTTCTCTCAGCCCTAGGAAGTAGGCAATGGTGAATCACTTCTGAAAAACCTTGTCAAGAAAACTTCAGGGACTTTTCTAGGCAGTCTCTGAGAATTGTGTGAACAGAAGAAATATATGTATGATGTATGCAAGTATATTTCTTGACATGCACATAATTATGGAGAGTGCCAAATCATGCCCCAATCTGACTGGGGTAGGCCAATCTCGCGAACGGACTCAGAGGAAGTCATCTAGCATGCAAGATGTTCCTAAGGTGAAATTAGTTTTTATGCATCTTTCAAACTGATTTTTTTTTTTACATCACTGGAAAACCCTAAACACGATTGGCCAGAATCTGCATACATTTCTCCTGGTGCAGAAAAAAACAAACAAACTTTTTTTTTTATTTTTTTGGCTGAGTAATTTGGATTGAAAAAGGTAACAAATCTGCATGAGACACTATCACAACCTTAAAAAGGAGAAGCAATTGCAAAGCAAAGAGGATAAGGCATGGCATGCAATCCAATCAGACCAAAGTGAAACACTGATATGAGATCACCAGGGCTTAGAGCTTCCAGGACAATGGGAAAACAGTCCAGAATGCAAAATAACAGGTCACACCGTGGTCTTGGAATAATACACAAAGTTGTACGCCCCACACCGCTTTGCGTTAAATGTGAGGCTGACCAATCACTGAATTTCTCATCTCCAATCTCTGCTTGAGCTCAGATACCAGAGCTGTGTCTGGTGCAAAGAGAGCTCCCTTTTTCCTTGCCTGCCTATTTACAAACTTAGGGCTCAGGGCTCCTGAAACTGTGGACAATTTCCAGGTGGGTTCCTGGATCTTGAAGAGATGGGCTTGTGACGGGATCGGCACAGACGGTGGTGGGGGCGGCAGAGACGGCGTCTGGGAACTGTTGTTGCTATTCCCGTTCTGCAAGCTGATGGTGTCCTCCTTGACCTTAAATTTCTCTGCAGCGTTGCCAGAGGACTTCTTGAACATCAACCACTCCATCCTAATGGTCCGAGGTTGATAATTTGGCCTTCTTTTGATGATCCGTCGGGCCGGCATGACCCTGGGAGACCTTTTGTTACGCCAGAACATGGCGGTGGAGATGAAAAGGATGATCATCACCATGACCCCGATCAGGCCCGCCAGGACCCCTACGGCCTTCATTGGGTTGTCTTTAGTCTGCATCAGAAAGGCAGCCATTGGTCCTGTGGGAAGAGTCTGCAAAAAAGCACAAAGGGAAGAGATGACATCCTCCAGACCAGGGTGGAGATTTCACTTTCTTTGGTCCTAAACATGTGACAACTAGAATGGACCAACAATCTGAACCAGGAGTGTCAAACTTGCAACCCGCAGGCCGGATGCCTCGTGTGCAGGCCACGCCCACCCCAGCCCCGCAAAGGGAAGAACGTTGCAAAATGTCACGTGACGGCAATGTGACACAGCGAGTTTGACAGCTATGATCTAAACCATTTTGATTTTTGATATTTAAAAATCACAGAGCCTGGGTTCCAACTTGAGCTGGAAAACCTAAAAAATGAAATCCAGACAGTTGTGAGGAAAGGAGAAATATTATTCCCCAAAGCACCGGTTGGAAGGGTTGGGGGTGGGAGGCACCGTTTTACGGTGGTTCTCCTCCTTTCTCTCCGACCGGTCGCAGTCTGTGTTGACAGGGGGGCAGAGGTCGACCCCGAGGCCCCTTATATGTGGGGTGCCACAAGGATCGGTCCTCTCGCCCCTTTTGTTCAACATTTATGTGAAGCCGTTGGGCGAGATCATCCGTGGTTTCGGGGTGGAGTACCATCAGTACGCTGACGACACCCAGCTGTACATCTCCACCCCAGACCACCCAACAATGCCCTTGAAGTGATGTCCCGGTGCCTGGAGGCCGTACGGATCTGGATGGGGAGAAACAGGCTCAGACTCAACCCATCCAAGACCGAGTGGCTGTGGTTTCCGACGTCCCGATATAGTCAGTTGGTGCCATCGCTGACTATTGGGGGCGAAGCATTGGCCCCCACGGAGAGGGCTCGCAACTTGGGTGTCCTCCTGGATTCACGGCTGTCTTTAGAAGAGCACTTGATGGCCGTGACCGGGAGGATTTTTCATCAGGTTCGCCTGATCCGCCAGTTGTGTCCCTTTCTGGATCGGGACTCGTTACGCACGGTCACTCATGCCCTCGTCACCTCCCGTCTGGACTCTTGTAATGCTCTCTACATGGGGCTCCCCTTGAGGAGCACTCGGAGGCTCCAACTGGCGCAGAGTGCGGCCGCGCGGGTGGTGATGGGAGCGACGTGGCGCTCCCATGTAACGCCCCTCCTGCGCGAGCTGCACTGGCTCCCGGTGGTCTTCCGAGTGCGCTTCAAGGTTTTGGTTATCACCTTTAGAGCGCTCCATGGCTTAGGACCTGGTTATCTACGGGACCGCCTGCTACCACCAATAGCCTCCCACCGACCAGTACGCTCCCATAGAGAGGGGCTCCTCCGGGTGCCGTCGGCCAAACAATGTTGACTGGCGGCCCCCAGGGGGAGAGCCTTCTCTGTGGGGGCACCTACTATCTGGAACGAGCTCCCCCCAGAGATAACGGAGGATCCCGGATCTGCGCACCTTCCGTCGCGCTCTTAAGACGTTCCTATTCCAGCAAGCCGGCCTGACCTAAACTTCTCTGCTTTTAAATGGGAATTTTAAATTTGGTTTTAAGTTATTGGGGTTTTAAATATGGTTCAGCCAAATTTATTTAATTTGTTTTATCTCTATTTTAAATTTTGTATTTATATGTTTTATTTTTATGGCTGTTCACCGCCCTGAGTCCTTCGGGAGTAGGGCGGTATACAAATTCAATAAAATGTAAAAAATGTAAATGTAAAGCCAAGAAGGGCAGCTGCAAAGACAAGGGGGACGGAGACATTGTTTCACAGGGGAGCTTGTCCTGGGTGTGGAAGTGGCATAAAACTTCCCACAAGCCCAAAGAGAATCCTGACAGCATTAGGGTGGCAATTATATAATGAAGCAGTTCACCCAGGAATTCACCCAATTGTAGCACTCTGTTCTTTGCTATGCAATGCTGGTAGATGTTGTTAATTGCAAATGGAAATATTCCAGGAAAATTCTTGAAAAGGGTGACCCCATGACGGCTTATAGTACTCTGCCCATTAGCCCAAAGAAGCTGGAGCTTTGAGGAGAAGGAGAACGATATTCCACAAAAATGGTTCAATTATATTTCCTTGGACTCTGTGTGGAATGCCATCACAGACTCAAACTGAGATAATTTCATATATAGAAGGTACTTATCCTCTCGAGAGTTTTTAATCTCCAGAAAACAATGTTTTTAGAGCAACAGCGAAGAGGATTTTCTAAGCATATTGCTGAATTTTCCTTATCAGTTATACTTTGAGGCTCTCAAATCAATTTTCAGTGGCTGAAATTGGGCGTGTTTTGCTTTCCTAGTAGTCTTTTACAGATCCTGACAAAAATAAAACAAAGCACCTTCACACTGAGATAATCCATTTTAGTTGCAGGGACAGTTTTTTTCCTATGGCAAACACCCAGCTCAATTAATATGCACTATAGTCTCTCAAGATATTGTATTAAAGTCAAATGAATGAACAGTTTGCTTAGCAATTTAACACAGAGAGTGTTGTGGTGCTCTCCAAATAATTTCCTGGATTTTGCTCTCAGGATGAAGCCTGGATAGTTTCAATGTTTTCCTGTAGAGGGCAGCAGAGATCACCATCCTTAGGGAAAGGGTAGAAAGAAACTCATTCATGCAGATTGCAAATACTCTCCACTGACCTGTCTACAGGCCTAAACATTTAGATGTTATCCTTGATTTGGTCTGAAAGCAAAATACTGGTAGTCCTCGACTTACGACCACAACTGAGCCCAAAATTTCTGTTGCTAAATGAGTCATTTGCCCCATTTTATGACTTTTCTTGTCTCAGTTGTTAAGTGAATCACTGCAATTGTTAAGTTAGTAACGTCTTTGTTAAGTGAATCTGGCTTCCCCATTGACTTAGCTTGTCAGAAGTTTGCAAAAGGGGATCACGTGACCCCAGGACACTACAACCGTCATAAATAAGAGTCAATTGCCAAGCGTCCAAATCAGTGGTGGGTTGCCCCCGGTTTGGACTGCTTCTATAGAACCGGTAGTAAAACTGGTGGGAGGCTCCACCCACCGACCCCGAGCGACATCATCAGGAAGCTTCTGCGCATGCACGGCCCCATTGCAAACCGGTAGTAAAGATAAGTAGAACCCACCCCTGGTCCAAATCTTGATCATGTGACCATATGGATGCTACAATGGTTGCAAATGTCAAAAATGGCCATAAGCAGGGGTGAAATTAAGTAGCGGAAATTTTGAGTAGTTCGGAGAACTGGCAAATACCACCTCTGGTTGGCCCCAGTGGGGTGGGAATGGGGATTTTGCAGTATCTTTCCCCTGCCATGCCCACCAAGCCACGCCCACCAAGCCACGCCAACAGAACCGGTAGTAAAAAAATTTGAATTTCACCACTGGTCATAAGTCACTTTTTTCAGTGCTGCTGTAACTTCAAATGGTCACTAAATGAATTGTTGTAAATTGAGGATTACATGTAAAATGGTTCAGTGCATAAACTCTGGGCATAAGGAGAGAGAGCACATTCACGAATGGGATAAAGCCTCAGTCATTGAAATAAGGATATAAACAAGGGAAAAATAAATCCTTATCAGCAATAGTGGAGACAAAGGGTGAAGGTTCCCAGCACCAGAAACACCCCAAATAGGAATAGCCGTAGCCCTTAAGACTTATATACCGCTTCACAGTGCTTTGCAGCCCACTTTAAGCAGTTTACAGAGTCAGCCTATTGCCCCTAACAATCTGGGTCCTCATTTTACCGACCTCAGAAGAACGGTAGGCTGAATCAACCTTGAGCCAGTCAGGATCGAACTGCTAGCAGTGGGCAGAATTAGTCTGCAATGCTGAATTCCAACCACTGGGCAACCAGGGCCCATGCAAATAATGATTCCTCTCTTTTGATAACAATGCTGTCAAATTCCTCTGGCATAATAAACAAAGGTTTATGATATACTTTTCCTCCATTGAGACTTTGCTCAACCCATAAAAAAGGAAGTTTTTGATGTTATCACTAAAACAGCAGAAAAAGATAAGGTGACGGACTCATCAGCTCAACCCATGGATTATAAACAACTAATGTTTGAGTAGAGGGCATGTTTTATTGCTCATTTATTAAATCCAATTTGCTATCTTGGAAAACTCTGTCAACAGCTCGGTTGCTGACATCAGACCAACCTTGTGTCAAGCTACAGATAATAAATAGAATATATAAAAATGGAATTTAGCCCATGGAATGGAAGACAGGAGCATTCTTGTCATAAATATCTACAATTTTATACATTTTCTGCTAGGAGGAATGAGAAGGCCATTTTGTATAAACCAAGGACCAGAGAGACAGGTGAGCCCTTCCTACCAAAATCTCTTTAAAATGTTTTCTGTCATTCATCTTCGTTGCTTTGGTTGTTGGGAATGTCAGACTGCAGATATATGAGATAAATCTTCTCAGGTACCTTCACATTTGCTCTGTCAACAATTTTTGGAGAAAACTGACAGGTTTTTTTTACCCACCACGGAGAAACTGTGGCCTATTGATTCCATATAGGATGGAAACTTGTATATAACTTAAATGCATTTCAATAAATGCCCATAAATTACCTAGCCTTTTTGGTGTTCATTCAAAATTCTTGTCTGTATTGTAATTATCCTATTTTATCTACATTCATGTGTTGGTTATTTTATAAGATTAATAAGCAGCTTCTTCAGTTAAAAACAACTATTAGAGATGCAAAAATGTAATACTAAATAAACGGAGAGAAAGGAAACAAACATAGCAAAGAGAACCACCGTTAAAAATCACTCACTGAATCAGATTATAGAAAAAATTCAGACAGAAAATAGGTTCATAACCCAAACTTTGCTCCTGGAGTGTGTATTTCCAGTTTTTACTCCAGAATTAGTGAGGAAAGAGAAGAGTTTAGTTGGACCCAAGAGAGGTTCTGATGGCCACTGTGTTTTTAAGAGTATTCAGCCGCCTTTCAAACTGCACTGGGAGCAGCTTGGATTTCCCCTGCAATATTTCAATGGCTGGCTTAGAGGAAATCAGTCTTTAAGTTACTTTGGGTTTACAATGTTTTAGGGTTTCCAAGGCCGTGATGTAAGTACTAATACGTAGAATTTGTAATTAGGTGTAAACATGTGAAGCAAGACAGAAAGGATGGGGGTGGAACTGAGAAATGGTCATCCACAGTTTGGTGATGGCATTGCTAGCATCAAAACAGGAGGGCTAGTCCAGGATCCAGTTTTGTGAACCAACTAAAGTTAAACCTAAGCAAAGGCCTTCCTAGTTAGAGCAATCGCTTGTCCAGGAATAGAGGTGATTCCAGGAGCCTCCCCAAAGAGAACCCTCAATTCAAGAGAGCCAATGGCCAAAGGAAGCTGGGTCACCTACTGTTATGTATGTAGATTTTGGGCGGGCAGTTTGAATTAATTGACCGTCAGCTGATTGGCTGACCACCACAGCTGCAAGGTATATAAAGGTAGCTGTTGTCAGATCCCTAAAAGTGATGCTGCCATTCAAGAGGAGGGACGGGGGGACTTGGATTCGATTTACTAGCATGGCCTGTGTCATCAGATATTTTACAACCTATATCCTGGCACCAAGGAAGCCTGAGATTCCCTTTACCTGCAAGAATTTTTATGATAGCCATGTGGGTTGTCTCACTTTAAAGGGAAGTGGTGGGAATGCATGTTTGTTCGGGTTCTCAGAGGAAATAGTAAAGAAAACATCTTCACACTTGTGTATTGGCTGAAATCTGCATTCTGACTTAAAGGGAGGGGTCTCTACCACTTTAATCCTACTGCTTTGCCTAAGGGCATTCAGATTGTGCTTTAGCTGGATGGTTTTCACTTCTGCTTAATAAAAGAATCCTTTTGAACAACTACGTTTCAAGAGTTCGTACTTTCTTAAGTTGGAAGGAGAGGCGATCCTTACAGCTGTTTCCCCTGGTCAGTTGCTGGGTTCTCACCCTACAATAAAGAGCTGTTGTCACTCACTGCCTGGCTTGCTGCGTCCTCATTCACCCAACTTAACATTGGCGACGAGGATGGGATATTGAGGCCAGAAGCCACGGAAAGAGCTGAAGCCACGAGCTGACAAGAGAGCTGCAACCCGAATCCAGCCAGGCAAGCAAGCGGAGCACGGGGAGAATCTACCGAAGATGACTACCTACGTGCCACCAGCACCTTTCAACCCCGTGGTAGAGAAGTGGGGATCCTAAATGTCCCGCTTCGAGTGTTTCCTAGTGGCCAGCAACCTACAGGGGCTGCCCGAAGTACAGAAGAAAGCCCTGTTCCTGAGCCATTGTGGAGCCAAGGTGTTCGATGTGTCCAAGGCCCTATCGGAACCAAACTCGATCCACACCATCTCATGGCAGATGCTTCAGACACTGCTGAAGGACCACTATGCCCCAACACCATCGAAGTACGTCCAATGGTTCGACTTCCGGCAACAGCTGCAGCATGAGGGAGAATTGATCAGCGAGTACATCGCTGCCCTGCACAAGGCCGCAAACCAGTGCGAGTACAGAGACCTCGATGAGATGCTGCTAGAGCAACTAATCTGCGGAGTGAGAGATATTCGCTTGCAGAGGAGGTTGCTCGCAAATACAAATCTCATGCTACACATCGCACTGGATGAGGTGAGGGCTCAAGAATCTTCATCCAAGGCAGCCGAGAGACTACAGGGGACGACACAGAGCAAAACGGCACAGAAGTCAGCCCCGGTTCACCAGGAAACCATGGGAACGGGGAGCGAGGGAGAGTCAGACGAAGAGGTCTGCAGGACCGAACAGTACCGGCAGGACTGGCGAGGTCAGCGAGATGCCTGTGCGAGTTGTGGGTGACCCCATCCGCGCCAGACCTGCAAGTTCCGAGACACCATTTGCCGGCAATGCAAGCGGAAGGGGCACATCTCTAGAGTCTGCAGAGCCAAGCAGAACCCCCATTACAAGCCACGGAGCAACGCTAGCCAATCAGAGACGGTGCAGCGGACGAGAACCAATCCGAAGGGCGGCTACAGGAAAAGCGCGAAATCTGAGGATCTTGAGGCCTGCACCATTCGAATCGGCTGGACCTGTACATCCCCCGGGGAGAAGACCTACACAACAGTCGACATCGAGGGGCAGGAGTGCGTAATGGAGATCAACACCAGATCCCCCATCACCATCATGTCCTGGGACAAGCTAAAGAAGGCCGTCCCCAGCATCCAGAGATGACAACTACGGCACCAGCGGCTGGGACTGCGCAATTACCAGGGGAACCGCATCCCCGTGGAAGGAATCGGCAAGTTCCAGGTGGAATACGGGGAATTCCAGGAGAAGCTTCCCCTCACCGTGGTCAGCGGAAAGCTCCCAAGCCTCCTGGGCATGGACTGGTTCAGAGCCCTGGGCATGGGATTCACCGGAGTCCGCAACATGCGAAGCACCCTGAAGGACGACCTGATGCAGGAGTTCCAGGACATGTTTGACGAACGGCTCGGCAAGTATGTGGGGACCCCTATTTCATTCAACCTCAACCCCAACATTGCCCCCATCAGGCTGAAACCAAGGAGGGTACCCTTCGCCCTGAAGCCCAAGATCGACGTGGAATTGGACAAATTGATTAAGCAGAGGGTGTTAGTGCCAGTCAATTATGCTCGGTGGGAGACCCCAATTGTGACCCCCATTAAGCCGGACGGGTCTGTGCGCATCTGCGCAGACTACAAGTGTACGATCAACAAGGCCCTGCAGCAGAGCGCCTATCCGGTTCCGATCGTACATCACCTTCTGCATTCCCTAGGGCCAGGCAAGATCTTTGCTAAACTCGATCTTGTGCAGGCGTACCAGCAGCTGCCGGTAGATGGCACTACCGCAGAGGCACAAACTATAGTAAGGCATAGAGGTGCCTTCAAGTGTACCAGACTCCAATTCGGAGTCAGCATAGCTCCAGGACTATTCCAGAGCACCATGGAGCGACTGTTACAGAGGGTCCCCGGGGTGGTTCCATATTTCAATGATGTGCTCATCACCGCAGAAGACGAACAGCAGCTAGGGGAGAGGCTGAGACAAGTCCTAGGGAAGTTCAGGAGTGCAGGACTCAGGGTCAAACGCAACAAGTGCATGATCGCAGTCCCTTCCGTGGAGTTCTTGGGGTACCGGGTAGATGGAACCGGCATACACCCCACCTAAAGCAAGATTAGGGCAATCCAAGAGGTTCCCACCCCCAAAGATAAGGCGGAACTATAAGGGTTCCTGGGACTATTGAACTTTTACGCAATTTTTCTAAGGGACAAGGCAACAGTAGCGGAGCCCCTGCACAGACTGTTGGTGAAAAAGTCCAAATGGGTTTGGGGGAAGGCTGAAGCTACAGCGTTTGCTGCTGTAAAGAAACTCCTGTTGGCTGAGAGTTTCCTAATTCAATACAATTCTATGCTTCCCTTAGTGCTAGTCTGTGACGCGTCCCCTTTCAGTGTGGGGGCCATCCTGAGCCATAGACTACCGAACAGTCTAGAGGCACCCATCGCCTACTACTCCCGGACTCTTTCAAACGCCGAACGGAACTACAGTCAACTTGACAAAGAGGCCCTGGCAGCTGTCTCAGGAGTCAAGAAGTTCCATGAATACCTGTTCGGCAGAGACTTCGAACTCATCACAGACCATCGTCCCCTTCTGGGTCTCATCGCAGGGGACCAACCCACCCCGGCAGCCCTATCTCCCAGGATGACACGCTGGGCCATTTTCCTGGCAGCATACTCATATCGCCTGGTACATCGACCAGGGTGAGCATGGGCAACGCTGATGCCCTTAGCTGTTGCCCGTTACTGGACAGGATAGAGGACCCCACACCCGGAGTTCCAGTCCTGCTGATTGACGTCTTGGACTCGGGGCCCATCACTTCAGCAGAGGTAGCGAGAGCCTCAACTAGAGACCACGTGATTAGGAAAGTCACGAGTTGGGTCACAAGGGGGTGGCCGGAAAAGACTGAGGGCGGGGAATTCAAACATTTCGCTAACAAAAAGGGCGAGCTGACAATGCAAGGGGGTTGTCTTTTGTGGGGCAATCGGGTTATTGTTCCCTTGTGCTTAAGGGACTGTAAGAATGAAGGGGTTATCTAGAAGTTATGTATGGTGGCCCCTAATGGATAAAGACATAACTGAGTGGGTGGGGAAGTGCCAACCCTGCCAAGAGGCTAGGCCAGACCCCCCCCAGCACCGGTCAGGGAATGGGAACGGCCTCAGGGTCCCTGGTCCAGGATCCACATAGACTTCACTGGCCCATTCCATGGGCAGGTATTTATGGTCATAGTGGATGCCTTCTCAAAGTGATTGGAGATCAGACTCATGAAAACCACTATTACTGACGCTGTCATTAGGGAGCTAAGGCAGTTGTTCACCACCCATGGCCTACCGGACACCGTAGTCTCAGATAACGGGCCCCAGTTCACGGCCACGTAGTTTGAGGAGTACCTAGCAGAGTTGGGGATCAGACACGTCCTCTCTGCCCCGTTTCATCTGGCTAGTAATGGATTGACGGAGAGATTTGTGAGAATGGCTAAGGAAGCCATCTCACGCCTAGGCCCCGGGGACTGGCAGGAGAGGATAGATAAATTCTTAATGGCCCAACACGGCACACCATGCACCGCCACAGGAAGGAGCCAGGCAGAACTTCTGATGGGGAGGAAGCTCCGAGGAGTCCTAGACAGGCTACACCCCAATTATTCCCCTGACAGCTTCAGAGGGGCAGAAAAAAGGCTGAGGGAGTTCACAATAGGGATGCCAGTATTCGCTAGGAATTATGGGAACGGGCCCCTCTGGGAAACCGGGACAATCATGGAGGTAACAGGGCCCAAGTCGTATAGGGTAGACATGGGAAATGGAAGGATTTGGTGCTGACACATTGATCAGCTACGGAAGCGTTGGGCCACCGACACAGAAGACGCATTCGACGAACCACTCCCTAGCTACTAAAAGGACTCTCGAACTAACTCAAACCCGAGTCTAGTAGAGGACTTAGCTGTCGGCCCCGAGATCCAGCGCCGCCCCATTGTGGAAGATCGACCAGCCACAAAACTCGCCGCCCACAACAAATTCTCGGAGGTTCCATTGGCGGAGCAGGGAGAAACAGAGAGTTCTTCCGACCTGCTCGACGCCACACCTCCGACTGAACTGCGCAGGTCAACTAGGGTGCAGACACACCCTGGTCACCTGAGAGACTTTGTATGCTAATGTCTACCCCAAGTGACTTCTGGAAGGGGAGGAGTGTTATGTATGTAGATTTGGGCGGGCAGTTTGAATTAACTGAACGTCAGCTGATTGGCTGACCACCACAGCTGCAAGGTATATAAAGGGAGCTGTTTCCCCTGGTCGGTTGCTGGGTTCTCACCCTACAATAAAGAGCTGTTGTCACTCACTGCCTGGCTTGCTGCGTCCTCATTCGCCCAACTTAACACCTACCTACATAGGTTTCTTAGAAGATGTTTCTGTCCTGGCTGGATTAAATCTATTTATTAGTCTCAGAGTTTCTGCTCTCTTCCTGGAGAGATCTGATAAAGAATAGAGGTGTCTGTGCCCCCAGCTTCATGACCGAGATCTCAAACGTCTTTCAGAGTGTGGAATGGATTAGAACCCTGAAGTGATACTCCATGGATCAAAGCAACATCTTTTGGAATGATTTCAGAGAAGGCTATTAGCTGCCTTGTTCAATAAAGTAGAAAGTGTCAAGTGCCGGGGAAATCAGGAGATTCCGGCAGTTCAAATGAATATAAAGGTTTATTACAAGTTTAATGTCAGGGTTCCAAGGAACACCCCCAACGAAATAAAACTCCTAACTGCCATTTAAGCTCTCACAAAAATCTGACCTACTAATAGTCAACGGAAATGAGCGGGAGATAAGAAAAGCATTCAAGATGGGCTGGACTCAGATCTCTTGTGGGCACAGAGGGACTCATGACTGATGATGCATTTGACCCCCTCCCTTCGGCTTAGCCTGGTTGTCCCCTATAGAACGTTTCCATTGGACCATACCACAAGGTGTTACCCAACCACAGTTTAATACAATTAATAGACACTGCTGTTCTCTGTTGTTTTTCAGTCATCTCCCTTAATTGCCCACTTGTTTCATCAATTTTCTCCTCTTACCTCTTCTCTGATGCCAAGTTTCAGAACAGCTGTGGTGCTAAAGGATGGAGACCCTCGATCCTTCGCTTGGATGATCACTGACCAAATGCAATCTTTGTTCTTGGTGATGTTGTGAATGACGTCCAAGGATCGTATGTAAGATTTCAATTTAATTTCCCCAGAGCTTTGATCAATATCAAACACATCAGCCGGATCAGTCTGCATAATGGCGTAGTCTACAATGTTATTGGGTTCTTCTGCATCTTGATCTATTGCCTGTTATGGTGGGTTTTTTTTTTCAGATTGGTGAAAAATCATCATTTAATAAATGTTCATCTATTTTACAGAAGGCAAGAAAAATTCACTAAATGACCATTTATTGAATCCCCAATATGGTGGATTTCACACCCATTTTCAGATTATACAGTAGAACATAGTATAACATAGAATATGCAGTGGAATCAAATTGGTTCCTGGAAGTAAGCTTAACTATTAGAATTTTGAAATCACATTTTCTTTTCAAAATGTAGCTACTGTATTCCTGCCAATTTTTTCTCTCACAAAATTGGACGGTGATGACAATGGTGAAGAATCATTATGGTTAAATGGAACCATTCCTTCATTATAAATTTGAGGAGATGGTGGAGGGAGGAACCCAAAGCTTTAAAAAAATAAATATTATGTGATTTATATTTCATGATAAACCAATCCCACCAAATAAGGCCCACCAGATATATCTCGAAATTCTAAGAGAAAAAGAGATATATAGACAGAGATAGAGATAGATAGATAGATAGATAGACAGATAGATAGAAAGATAGATAGAAAGATAGATAGAAAGACACACAGAGAGAGATCTCAGCTATTTCTTTCTTCACTGTTGAGTTGCAGAACTTTCTCAATGCTCTGCTCTGTCCTTTACTCCTTTTTAGAAAGGATCTTTTTAAAATCTTTCTGCACTCCTTTTTACAAATGGCCTTTTGTTTTCTTTCCATCTGCATGCTTAGTATTTTCTGCTTTCATAAGTATTTTCCCATGTATTCACGTCTATACGAAAGTACGAACTATCCTTTTAAGTATTTTTAGGAACAAAGTGACGCTTGACCTGGGCTCTCACCGATATGACTCATTGAAAAGAATGACTTCCATTCTCAACCACCTAATTCTGTATCTTAAAAATTAATATTGCCCTTTGGAAATATGATAATATTTAGCTGAGCTGCGGAGCCCTTTGGGTTCATTTCCAAAAAAGTGCCTTTGAAAGTCACTTCATTTTTCCCCCTCCAGATCATGGAGAAACGGTGATCCTGGGAAAAAATGTAGCTGCAGAGAAGTGCTACGTCCATGTTGTTCTCCAAACCACCGGATTGTGGGGAGGAACCCAAAGCACCAGACAGCCCCTGCCTACTATTTAGCTTTTAAGCTTATTATTATCGCGAACCATCACATCTCAGAAAGCAAAAATATTTTGACCCACCTCAACTTTTACTGGGGATCCAATAATCATGGTTTTTTCCTGAATGTTCTCACTGAACTCTGGAGAATGATCATTGACATCAAGGACAGTGATGAAGACTTCGGCCAAACTATGCTTTCCTTCTATATCTTCTGCCTTCACAAAAAAATGGTACTTAGAGTTGATTTCTGCATCTAGGACGGCCCATGGCTGAGTGTAGATAATCCCAGTAGATGGATGAATCAGAAAGCTGGGGAGGAAATGGGGCAGATTTATTCTGCTCAAATATACAGACAAAGGAGCATCCTATAGCTCAGAATCATTCTGTCAACATTATTAGAGGTTAGAGATGATCTATTAACCGATTTAGTTTCATACCCCCTTAATCATTTTTCAGCATATTCAAAACAAATATGATTAAACATTTTTACAGAATCTCCTATTCTACAAAGTCTTCAGAACCACCACAATAAAGTTACTCTTTCAGATTTGAGACTCACTGAGGTTTTTTAGCAATTACAAAATCTATTTTTAAAACGGAAAAAGGCAGGATAGCCCAGTTGAAGAGCTGGGTTTACTGACTTGAGGAGAAAAATGTTGTGGTCTGCCAGCATCCTGTGGAGCTGGCAGCGGAGTCGGACAGCGAGGAGGCTGGGGAGGAACATGGCCCAGTCCTGGAGTCTGGGGAAGGCCCGGAAGAGGGCTCTGCGTCGGAGGCAGATATGGGGCCAGGGCCATGTGGGAGCGATGCGCAGACTCCGGAGCCTCCAGAGGCGGACAGCAGCAAGGCAGAGGAACAGGAGGAGCCTATTCCTAGTGCACACATGCGCAGAGCTGCCAGAAGGCACAAACAGTTAAAACAAAAGGGACAACTCGGGAGTAAGGCCTGGGAATGATTGGCCCCTCCCATAAGGCTTAAAAGAGGAGCAAAGGCACATGGGCACTTTGCAGGAAAGCAATGTTGTTAATTCTGTTCCCAGTCGGCATCTCTGTTTGATTCTGGACTCCGTGTGGCTTTGCCAAGTAGGTCTTCAGCAGCGTGTCAAGGGAGATAAAGGTTGGTGATTACCCCGAAGGACTTTTTGCAACTAACTGGGACTCAGCTGTGAAAGAATGTAATTCACAGCTGTTGCAATGAAAAAGGTTTTTGGGACTACTGGTGTGTTTTAATGACTCAGGAAGCCTAGGTCACAACAAAAAACTTCATAACATGGTGGAGTTGGGAGTTGGGAAGGACCACAGGGACAATCTAGTCCATAATCTACTCAAATTTGCTTATCAATTAGATAGTATGATCCTGGATTGAATAATTATTCCTATCCTATCCTATCCTATCCTATCCTATCCTATCCTATCCTATCCTATCCTATCCTATCCTATCCTATCCTATCCTATCCTATCCTATCCTTCTCTGTCTACTTATCTAATTGATCTTCTACAGTATATCTATGTAACTATATGTGTCTGCCTATCTATCTCTTTCTCTATCTGTCTGCCATCCATCCATCTATATCATCTATCTATCTATCTATCTATCTATCTATCTATCTATCTATCTATCATCTATCTATCTATGGGATAGTTGATGGGAAGCAACACTGTCACAGAAACATCATGTACAGCAAGTATTCACACAACGAACACATCTTGAGTTGAATGTTAAGGAGTTTTTTTTTCTTTCTTTCTTTCAATACTCCGAATGCAGACCTTCAGAACGGTAGCAAGAAATACCGAGAATTGCAGCACGAAGCATGCAGTTCATCAGATCTACAGATTACAGAATGAAAGGGTGAAGACTATTTCTTACTGATTGCTCTAGCGCTAGGATTGAACTAGCAGGTTTTGCACTTAATGTCTTTCAGACTCTCCTACGTATCTGCTCCACTCTGGAGATTGCAGTTCAGAAAAACTCCTTCAGCAGTTCACTCTTTCATTTCAAATAATAGATTTATAATAGACTTTCATATAGACATTTGATCTGAGCAGGAAAAGGGAACCAGGAACAGGTTGTTCCTTCTTTGTTCCTTGCCCAAATTAGAATAAGTTTGGAAAGAAATAGGAATGCAAATTATCCTGCTTGAATATGATGAGCAATTTTCTTTCCCTTTATTACTCCTCACATATGCATTGCTACATTTTCCCTTAAAATATTCTGTTTATATTAAAATTGTATATATTTATATGAGCGTATGCTTGCAAACAGGCGTACTGCAAACTTACAGATCTGCTCCTGTTCCGTAAATTGAGTATTTTAATTCACCCCAGAGGCCTGAATCTGGATCAATCGCCTGAGGAAGAAAATAAAATGATTATGACGGGAAGTTCATAAGATTCATATTATATAGTTCTGAAAATTGTTGCATACCTTGCTGCAGAACAGATCATATTAAAGATTCAATATTGGTTTACATGTAAGTGTAAGGTATTAAAATGGCTATTTTTTCAGGGATGAGCAATTTTGGGGTAGAAACTTTTCTTTCTGCTACTTCTCCAACCCAAATCGTCACTATAATCTACCCTCGGGGAAAGAGGAGGAGTCTGCTTTTATGTATCTGCTTCTTTTTGCAAATTTTTGGAAGCTTACCGTGCCTTCTAAAATACAGGAGGCACTGGATCTGACTAATGTCTATGCCCATTGACTTAGTTGTGTTGATAAATATAACAAAGGAGGGCACTTTTGAAGAGAATGATGATGCCAAATAGCTACCCTACCAAGTAGGTTAGAACACAGAACACAGAATGATAGGGTAGGAAGGGAGCTCGGAGGTCTTCTAGTCCAACCCCCTGCTCAAGCAGGAGACTCTAGACCATTCCAGACAAATGGCTGCCCAGTCTTAAAAACCTCCAGTGATGCAGCACCTACAACTTCTGGAGGCAAGCTGGTCCACTGATTAATGGTTCTCACTGCAAGGAAATTTCTCTTTATTTCCAGGTTGGAACTCTCTTTAATAATCTTCCATCCATTATTTCTTGTCCTGCCTTCAAGAGAATAGGTGGACCTCTTGTTCTCCATGACAGCCCCTCAAATATTGGAAGACTGCCGTCATGTCATCCCTCATCCTTCTCTTTGTTAGTCTAGACATGCCCAGTTCCTTCGATTGCTCATAATATGGTTTGGCCTCCAGACCCCTCATCATCTTTATTGCTCTGCTCAGCGTGCTTTCTAGGGTCTTAACATCTACAGTACTGTGCATCGTGTATTAATAGGTTGACTATTAAGGAAGGTGTAAGGCTTTGAAAGAATGACGTGTACTTACAGTTACAGCAACTACATTGGAACCCCCGGGAGAATTCTCTGGGATCTTGGCGATGTAGTAATCAGATGAAAATTGGGGGATGTTATCATTTGTGTCCAAGAGATGGATCACAATATCAGCCGTTGAACTAAATTTCTCAGGTGTGTTCACTTCTACTGCAAGAAGCTAAGAAGTAAAAATTTGCTCTTTTAAAACACATGAAAGGCTTTCCTTTCTAACAGATTAACATTGGTGTTCAAATGGTTATAGGGAAAAGCCATCGTTCATTGTCATGCATTATATGTGGCTTTGGATCATTTTCCTCCCTAAATAAATGGACCTGTATAATGTTTTTGACTCATATTGGGATCTCATTTATCCAGTTGTAGGACTTGTGAGCAAAACAGGCCACATTTTAGGCCAGATTTATGCAGAAATATTGAAAATATCAAGCAGGTGTGCCAGCTTTTAAGCCCCATCGTGTATATGGTAAAAGAAACAGATAAAGTAATGTTTCCAAGAGTTGTTAAAAACTCTTGTAGCTTGTAGGTGCACATGTGTAGTAGCATGTAAAGATGCATCAAAAGTCACCAAATGTTTGGCCTGCTTCTATTTGGGGAGCCTGCCCTCTCAGCTGATCAAATCAATTCTTTTTAGAGAATGATCATAGCTCAGAGTTCTTTCCTCAGAGAAATCCAAATTAAAATGTCCTTGCAATAGTCCTTCCCTAAGAATCTGGCCATGGAATTACCTCGGTATTCTCTGATGAAAACTTACACCATTTGAGAGATGTCCATATTTGGTGTGTAAAACTGAACATGTGGATCTGGTCAGTGAGCATTTCAGAATCTTTCAAGTGTTTAGTTTTTATTTTTCCTCTTCTCCAAAAGGTTTGAAATTCTGAACTCAAGGGAGTCCCTACAGTGCTTTCCCAAAAGGCAATTGCATTCGGTTTTGTCCTTGAAAATGTTTCACTTCTTATCCAAGGAGCTTCAGAACTGAAGAAGATTCTTAGAGGAGAAGCGAAATGTTTTCAAGGAAGAAAAGTTGTCCTTTGGAAAAGCCTCTTTGGGACGATCGTGACCTGGATGAGCTCAGAAGAGCATTCCCTCCTTTTAATTCAAGCTTGAATTGAAGAAAGTAGAAGTCATTACAATACCTTGAAGGTTAACTCCTGGAACTTTTCGTAATCGATGGCAGCAGAATTTTCCACTATTATTGTGACTTGGGCTTCATTTAGGACTGTCTGAGGGACAACGCGGAAAATTCCTCCGGGCCCAACAAGGTGGAGGTTAAATTTAGCATTTGCTCCCTGTGAAGAAAAGCCGTGAAAATAATTTAGTTTCTTTTTATGGTGGTGTGAAAGAGCATTGCTCTACTTCTCAAGCAGCGTGTGTCCATAAACAAGGTCTTCTCTCTTTATACGTCATTCCCATGCGCAATGGCCACCTCGCCCAAAGTTCTTTCCATCAGGATTCCTGCATGATCCCAGGAAATCATGCAGCTATTTAAAAGGACACAGTGGGATCCTTGCTGTTCTCTGAGCTTGGTGGTTTTCTTGCAGACATTTCATTACCAAACTAGGTAACATCATCAGTGTTAGTAAGGAGTGGGTTTTGCAGAGTGAAAGAGGAGGAGGAGGAGGAGGAGAAGGGGAGGAGAAGAAGGGGAGGAGACGGAAGAAGAGGAAGAGGAGGAGAAAGAAAAAGAAAGAAAAAAAGGAAGGAAGGAAGGAAGGAAGGAAGGAAGGAAAGAAGGAAGGAAGGAAAAGAAAAAGACTACAGTGTCATTGGTGCTCTTTGAGCTTGGTGGTTTTCTTGCAGACATTTCATTACCAAACTAGGTAGCATCATCAGTGCTAAAGTAACCCAGTCAAGTGCTAAATAACCTTTCCACACTCTGAAGCACCTTCTCAACACTGAGCCCAAAGCACTGTATCACCTTGTTTTATAGGGTGCAGGACAGTGGTGAAATGTACAATTTGTTACTACCTTTTCTGTGGGCGTGGCTTGGGGGGGGTAACGTGACTGGGTGGGCATGTCCAACTTTTTTTTTTAACTTTTAAAACCATTTTTTCTACAACCTCTTCAGCTGAAGAAGTTGTAAAAAAATGCTTTTAAAAGCCTCTGACGATCCTAGCTGAGTTGCCTGATTGTCAGAGGCTTTTTTTTCTTTTAAAAACATTTTTTCTACAACCTTTTAGAGGTTGTTAAAAAATGCTTTTAAAAGCCTCTGACGATCAGGCAACTCAGCTAGGATCGTCAGAGGCTTTTAAAAGCATTTTTTCTAAAATGCTTTTAAAAAATGCTTTTAAAAATAATTTTAAAAAAGCCTCTGATGATTGCGTGGCTCACCTGGGCATGGGGGGGGGGAGCAGGGATTTTTGCTACCAGTTCTCCAAACCACCCACCGCCATTGCTACCAGATCGGGTGATCCAGTCCGAACCGGGAGCATTTCACCCCGGTGCAGGATGAGACTATCCTTGGCAAATCAACAAATAAACTAATCAGGACAAAATGCACCAAGAATAATGATGTTTTGCAGCCTCCGCTTCAGGATACATTTCTATTTTCATTGGGCTGCTTTTTGTCACAGGAGCACCAACTGCTTATTTTATTAAATGTATTTATTTATTTATCCAATTTACCAGCCACTTCTTACCTCAGGGTGACTCTGAGCGCCTTACAATAAGTTGTGAGATTCCATCCCAAAAGTTATTATTTTTCACTTCAGGAGGGACACTAAGTTTTCTATTATTTAGTAATCACATTTCTCTAGCTGTCCATCTCACGAGGATCACTGAGTGGCATGCAGTGAAATAATGGAGAATATAGATAGCCAGTTAGTGTAGTGGTTAAAGCAGAGATCTTCAAACTTGGGAGCTTTAAGACTTGTGGATTTCAACTCCCAGAATTCTCCAGCCAGCTGTCTGGAGAATTCTGGGAGTTGAAATCCACAAGTCTCAAAGCTGCAGTTTGAAGACCTCTGGGTTAAAGTATTGGGCTAGAAACTGTGAATTCCAATCCTCCTTTAGACATAGAAGATGGCTGGGGGATGTTGGGCCTGTCCCTCGCTCTCAGCCCATCACAGGGTTGTTATGTGAGAAAAATTAGGAGACATAAGTTGAATTATTTTGAGTGGCCCAAAATAAAGAGAGAATGCCGTGTTTTCCTGAAAATACAACATATCCCGAAAATAAGGCCAAGCCTGATTTTTGGGGTGGGCGTAAATATATGCCCTCCACCGAAAATAAGCCCTAGTGAAAGGGTGGCCGTGGCCAGCACAGGAGGCAGCCCTTCCCTTCTCCGGTCACCTCTGGGCTTCTCGGACCCTTAATCAGATCAGCTGAGCCGCTCAGTGCCACTCAGGCCGCCTCCTCCAGCAAGCGTGGTCGCTTTTGCAGCCAATGGCAGCTGCAAAAGAAGCCGGAGGCCAAGCGACGCACCCCACACGCCTCGCACCCTCCTTACCCAATGGTGACAGTCACAGCAGGCAACTCTGTCCACAGAACAGCTGCCTCCTGAGTGCTGCTCTGGCCGGCACCTCCAGCAAGCGTGGCCGCTTTTGCCATCGACTGCAGCTACTTCTGCAGCAAGAGGCCAAGCGATGCGCCCCACGTGCCGCGTGCCCCGACCGTACTAGGCCATGTGGGTCTGGACGAAATAAGGGTTAAAAAGTTGCGGATAGCTGCTGCTACAGTACCCTCCCGAAGGCCAGCGCGAGGCTCCTGCTGCAGAAGCGGCTGAGCCCAAGGAGCGCTTTTGGGAGAGAAGGCAAAGGGGAAGCGATTGCTTGCAAACTCCCACCCCGCTCCCGCTTCTCCGCCGGGCGGCCCCTGGCAGCCCCAGACACCCAAAGCCCGCGCCCGCCTGGCTCCCTTTTCCACAATGCCCAGCTCTTTATCGAGGGGGGCGGCAGGTGGGGTGGGGGAGAAGTGAGGCGCGTGGAGGGAGACAGGGCTCGCTCCTCTTGCCGTCTCTTCATCTCTTCTCTCCCCTGCCCCTCGCTGGGCATGGCAGGGCTTTCTGCCCCTGCCCAAATTGGATGCAATTTGGGGGTGGCAGGTGGGGAGGGGCGGGGCCGGGGAGATGTGAGACGTGGGAAGCCCTGCCATGCCTGACGAGGGTGGGAGGGGGGAGAAGAGACGGAAAGAGAAGCCCCATCATGCCCTATGCACCTCACTTCTCCCCCGCCCCAACCGCCACCCCCCTCGACAAAGAGACGGCAGGGAAGGGGAGCGGCCAGGCTGCTGTGATGGTACCATTGGGGCGTGTGGAGCTGTCTTGCCTGCCTTCGTCAACAGCCCCGTCACATGCCTCGCTGTTGTCTGCAGGCAAACGCGTTGTAGGGTAAAAAAAAAACTCGCGAGTTTGAGAAGTTTGATTGAACTCGTGAGAAGTTTTTTTTAACCCTACAATGCGTTTGCCTGCAGACAATGATGAGACATGCCACGGCACTGCAAGGCAGGTAAGACACACGTCTCGTGTCTCCCCGGCCCCCGGCGAGGGGGGGTGGGGAGAAGAGACAGAGCAGGGCAGGAGTTTGCAGGTGAAGGGGATGGACGGATGGAAGGACGGACGGATGGGTGGGAGACGGGCAAATGCCAAGAACGCCGGGGAGATTCCCACCTTTGGTTGCCCCAGTGAACAACTGAGGAGCGAGCCATGAGGTGGGCACGCTTGCCGCCTCCTGCACCCCCAAAATAATAAGTCAACCCCCCGATAATAAGGCCAAGCCCTTATTTCAGGGTTCAAAAAAATATAAGACAGGGTCTTAGTTTTAGGGAAATGGTATAAAAAATAATACAGTCACATTGGCCCGTTTAATTATGAACTCCTTGTCCATAGACTAGATTTGATTTTCAATCATTGCAAACGTAGATTAAGTAAGCAAATCGGAAGTTTTCGTCCTGGGTTAGTTCAGGTTGACGCTACTCTCGAAGGTTTCCATGGCAACCCTTATCACTTTTTCTGGGGGGAAGCTGCCGAGCACTGGGAGGCCTTCAGTAAATTATTATGCAAATGAATCCCATCCCTCTGCTCAAAGGAAGCAGCGCTTACCCCAGCTGTGGTTATTTTTCAAAGTCACGATCTGGGATGGCTTACCTGCAGAAGGATTTGGACAAGGAAATGAAAGAAGGAACCAGGCAGCCTATACATTTCACCAAGCAATGGAGCAAATGAGTGATACTGTCATCCAGAGAGGGCAACCTCGACCCAAAGGAAGGCCATAAGGCTTCCTGGACACTATCAAGTCCAGTATTTGTTTTCAAAACCTACCTAGAAAGACAGAAAGCTATAGAAAGCTCAAATCTCCTCCCCATGACCCAATGTGCATGACAACATCCTGATGGAATAGGGAGTCAGCCTCTTCTCCAAAGCCCCTGAAGCAATGGATGGAAACTAGTCAAGGAGAGAACTAATCTATACCTAAGGAGGAATTTCCTGACCATGAGAACAATTAACCAGTGGAACCACTGGCTTCCAGAGGTTGTGGGTACGCCATCACTGGAGGTTTTCATGGAGAGCCTGGACAGCCACTTGTCTGAAATGGTAGAGGGTCTCTTGCTGACTAGGTGGCTCAGTGGCTAAGACACTGAGCTTGTTGATCAGAAAGGTCGGACGTTTGGCAGTTCGAATCCCTAGTACAGGTCTCTTGCGTGAGCAGGGGGTTGGACTAGATGACCTCCAAGGTTCCTTCCAGCTCTGTTACTGTTACTGTTTTGCTCGAGCAGGGGTTGGATTAGAAGACCTCCAGGGTCCCTTCCACCTCAGCTATTCTGTTATTCCATCCTGTAGCCTGTGACATTGCCATGCAAACATGCAAGGGGTGGAGCTTGTACAGTGATGTCATCATGTGTATTTAGTAACCTGATTCTCATCCCATGGATGGTCATGTTTGGAAAGGAAACAATGGCCTTAAACAGTGGTTTATTTGTAGCGATATGTTTTTTTTCCAAGTTGGATTTTTTTCAACATGTCTACAATTGCTAAAATGGTTTTGATGATTTCAGATTCTGCATGCTTGATCGCCTGTTTGATTAACTGATTTTCTTGTGCTTTTGGACCCAGGTAGCATTTTAGGATTGTGTGAACCACAGCATTATGGTCACATGCTTATAAGAGATGGGATCCTTTGGCTTTGCTAACCAGGTTTTAGCATGTAGCATGTCGTGTGAACTCAGTCCTGATACCAGGAGGAGGAAGATAGAAGTTGGATGCCTACTGACCTGGTCCGAGTCATTGACGGTAATTTTGAGGCCCCTCAAGGTTTCACCTTCCAGTGGGTGCTCATAGAGGGTCAGCTCAAATTGGTTCTGTGGCCCACTTTCTCCATAGAAGGTCGGTGGGTGATTGTTAAGGTCTACCACCCTGATGATGACCGTGGTGGACGCATGAGCAGTCTCGTTGTCTTCTGAACCAATTTCAGAGGCCTACAGCAAACAGCAAAGAAAAAAGGATGAGGAATCTTGCCCTCTCCAACCCCCTTGTGGTCTCGTGTTGCCTTGTGGATGCTGTTCCTCCTGCAAGACTTCTGTGACTTAGCAATAGTAGAACTTCATTTGGGAAGCCAAGCAGGAAACAGTGTGAGGCAGGTGTTAGAATCCACAATGATGTTAAATGCATCATTTTTGCAATGGTGTCATAACATGTATAAGGTTGGCTAGGGAGACAGGTGGCCTATACATTAAGTAAATAAGTAAAGGTGCAGATGCCATGAAACCAGATAAATTTGGAAGAGAGCAGATTAATTACTCAACAAACACATGAAGATAGTTTTTTAAAAATAAATGTTCAAACAAGTAATACGATGAAATAGGTATTTAGTAAAACCTTTAGTATAATGAGATCTTTAACCCCCTTTCTTTTTTAAATAATTATTAATTTTTTAAGCCGGAAAGATAAAAGCTATAATAATTAAGAAAGGGAGGAGGGAGGGAGAGGGGAGGAGGTAGGGAAGAAGGAAGGAAGGAAGGAAGGAAGGAAGGAGGGAAGGAAGGAAGGAAGGAAGAAAGAGATAGAGAAAGAAGAGAGTGAGGGAAGGAAGGAAGGAAACAAGTCAAAAATGCAGGAAAACATAAATAAGAAATAACTTCCAGTTTTCTTCTATAACATTGTAAGTAGAAATTTAATTTGACTTCTTACACTATGGTTAGAAGATAACTTTCATTTTTTCCTGTCTACTGTATTTTCTAATAATCAAACCCATCATTACACACACAAAGGCTCTTTCATGTTCTTTCCTCTTCTTTTAATTCAAAATCATACATGCTGTTTAAGTTGAAAGTTGTTAAAGCTGCAAACTAGATATCTCATTACCTCAACATGTGCGCTGACTACCCATTCCCTTAGAACTGGGGTCTTGAAAATAGAGATTTTTTTTTGTCTTACTCTCATCATCTTTAACATGCTGTGTGATTTTTATTTTATTTTTTTTGCTCATGCTGCTTCCTAAAACCTAGCTGTAACACTTTCCTGACCTACTTTAAGATGCACATGAACAAATTTAGCTATTTATCCCATGATTTCTGGGGTTATGATTAAATAAGATCAGGGTTTTGTTGTGCCAATGATCTTTTTGGTAGATGCGGTACAGACTGATGTTCTTGATGCTTCAGTTCTCTGTGGAAAAGTGTGTGCTCTCTTTACAGATGTTGAAATATTGCACAGTATAAATCCTTCACAATCATGTCAAGACTAGAAGTTTATGGTGAGAAAGTAAGACAAAGTACCTGGACTTTCAGTTCATATACTTCTTTCTTCAGTTTAGTTGGGTTTTTAACAACAGAAATAGCTCCCGTTGCATTATTTATTTCAAATGAACCTTCACTTCCTGTGAAAAAATAGAGATATGCAAGGTTAGCCCTGTGGAAATTTTAGTTCTCTAGAAAGAAGAGTCACACAATCCTGTTGTCATGATGCAACTAGTTGAACCCAGCAGCTAATGACCTTGGATGGGGGTCATACCACAGAACAATGAAGTTACGTGGATTTCCCCAAAGGCCTTCCTCTTTGGATTTTGGAAGGGATCTCAGAAGTTATCTAATGTCTATGTCAAGGGAGAAGATCTGAAATCTGAAAGGTGAGCAGAATCCAGAATCCATCCTCATTCAGCTTATTGTGATGAAATGGACATGCCTTCCATTCCTCCTTCTTTCAAAAACATTTTTCTGCTCAATGTCTTTCTGAGAAAAGCAGAAGATAGGTGTATTTTTAAAATATACATTTTAAATTTCAGTAAGCCTGGAGAACAATAAGCAAAACTATCTCTAAAAACCCAATTTAGGATAGAGATAATGCTTTTTCTCAAATGGAATTGAGACAATGATCTCCAGAAGGGTTGGCATGCATATCTCTGGGATACTGGGAAGAAGATAAAAACTTACTTCCATAGACATAAAATAAGGGAGATCTTGATACAACTATGGGGAGAGATGAGACAGAAGCATTATAGGAAAATTCCGAGATGGCTTTCCACCATGGAGGCTATAATATATCCAAATGTATTAGAAATGGGTAAAACGGTCAGATACAATGAATTATTAGATGGGGGAGGGAACCTTAAAACAAGGGAAGAATTGATGGAACAAGGTATTTCTATAGACTGGTGGCCATATAACCAAATTAAATCCAGATATAAAAAAGATAAGGAGGAATTTGGCATTGAAATGAGCATAAATGGATTCGACAAGATATGGATGGGTACGGACGACAAAATTCTAGCCAAATTATATAATTACTTATTGGAGTACGATATGGCAGAGGAAGTAGTTAAAGAACCGATGTTAGCATGGGCCAAAAATATAGGACAGAATATAAATCTGAACGAATGGGACTCAATATGGAATAATAACCTTAAAATGACAAAGGCGACGGCTTATAAGGAAAACCAATACAAGCTGTTTTATAGATGGCACATGGCCCCAGCCAGGATAGCGAAGATCTACCCCAATTCGAGCCCTAAATGTTGGGAATGTGACCATCAGCAGGGTACTTTTTATCATTGCTGGTGGACATGTAATCAGGCACAAAAATTCTGGAGGATGATATGGATGTGGATTAGAGAAATAATAAAAGAAAATTTTGATTTCGACCCAAAAGCTTTTCTCCTGGGAATTTTGAAAACTGAATATGCAAAAAAGAAAAAGTATTTAATTATACATATTCTGACAGCCGCTAGAATTTCCTTTGCCCAGTATTGGAAAGAAAAACAAATACCACCTCAAGAACATGTTATTGGAAAAATATTGGAGTGCGCCGAAATGAACAAATTGACTTCAGAAATCAATGACAGAGAAGATTCAGAATTTTATAGCGTGTGGGACATGTGGTACGAATGGATGGGGGAAAGAAATAAAGAAGGTAACAGAGATTAAATATTAACGAATTAACAAAATCTATATGAATAGTATTACATTTAGTCTTAGAGAGTTGAGCACTATTATCTTTAAGTGTATTGAAATTAAATCTAGCTTCAAGAAACAATATCAACAAAAGACAAGCAATAATGCATGTAGATGTATATATGTATATAATTGCACCAATGAACCGAAAATGTACCGATTGTATCACTATATGTTATAATAAAAATCAAATTTAAAAAAAAAAAAAAGGAATTGAGACAATGAATAATAAACCCTGTTTCTTCCTCTCTCAGAGAGCTTCGGTTGGGTTAGGGGAAGAGATGGACCAGGCCCTAAATCAGCAGTAGGCAGTGGCTTTTGCTCGGAAGGGGAAGTCAAGACATTTTATTCTTCTTCTTCCCAGGGAAAGGGCCCAAAAACAGAATAACAGAGCTGGAAGGGACCTTGGAGGTCTTCTAATCCAACCCTTTGCTCAAACAGGAGGCCCTCCACCATTTTAGACAAACGGTTGTCCAATCTTTTCCTAAAAACCTGCAGTATTGGAGCACCCACAACTTCTTGAGGCAAATCGTTCCACTGGTTGATTGTTCAGAAATTTCCTCCTTAGTTCTAGGTTGCTTCTCACCTTGATAACTTTCCATCCATTGTTTCCTCTCCTGCCTTCGGGTGCTTTGGAGAATAGCTTGACTCGCTCTTCTTTGTGGCAGCCCCTCAAATATTGGAACACTGTAGTCATGTCACCCCTAGTCCTTCTTTTCATTAAACTAGACATAGTTGTTTTTTACATTCTCACACAAGAATACCAAATTGGTAGTAGGGAGGTGATGTAGCATCAACTACAGGATTGGAAATGTGCCAGTATGTTTGGAGGAGAATTGGGAGGTATGTTTTTGTGCCTAGCAGAGTCCCCAAAGAATCAGCAGTCTGGTGGACAGAGACTGAATTAACTATTTTGGGAAAATAGGAGCAGTGATGAGACAAAATAAACTTGACTGATTCACACACAGGAAGAGCTGTGCTTTTCCATCCCCCCACTGGTCCACTTGGGGCTGGAGTTGGGGACGGGTTGTAGTATTGATGATGTTAAGCTCACTTGGATATGAAACACATTTTTCTAGTGTGTCATGCTTAAAGAGGTGAGACCAGTGGTGGGATTCAGCCAGTTCGCACCACTTCGGGAGAACCGGTTGTTAACCTGCTGAGCAGTTTGGTGAACTGGTTGTTGGAAGAAATCATTGAGGCAGAGAACCGGTTGTTAAATTATTTGAATCCCACCACTGGGTGAGACACTGCACAGATGGTTTTCAGGAACTGGGCCATTCAGTGGCAAGTTTTCGGAGGGCTGCAGGCCCTTGAAGTGTGGGAATTAGGCATATTCCTAGCATTGAAGATTGTCTAATTTTCGCTGAAGGATGAAAAATCACCAGTCACCTGCTCCTCCTGGACAAAAACAACCGAAGTCTAAAAAAACAGAATTTGTGGATAAAACTGTCTTGGATCTCTCTATAAGCCCACTCAAAGGATCCATGCCCTACCTCAGAATGCCAAAGTATCGGCTATATCCCAGGGGAGGGGCAGGGGTGTGTGTGGTGGTTCTTGCAAAGGAAGGTCTCGTTCCAAGTGAGGCCACTGTACCTCAGATAGCCGGATGTGAGTCCCTTCTGGTGAAGTGGGGACAAGGGAGGCAGATGGGCTTGCTGATCACGTACCTGGCTCCCTGCCACGTGTCGGCTGCCCTGCCCGAGCTCCTGAACGTGATTGCCGAAGTGGTGGTGGAGACCCCCAGGCTTATGGTCATGGGGGACTTCAACCTGCCATCTGTCGGCGAAGCGTCTGAGGCAGCCCGGGAGTTCATGGCTTCCATGACAGCCATGGACCTGACCCAATTAATTCATGGACCCACTCACATGGGAGGACACACTCTGGACTTGATTTTTGTCTCTGGGCAGTGGATGAATGATCTTGAGATAGAGGCGGTAGCGATTGAGCCCTTGTCATGGTCAGATCAATCCCTCCTTAGGCTTGACTTTCTAACCACCACACCCAGCCGCAGGGAGGTGGAACAGACCAGATGGTTCCGCCCCAGGTGCCTCATGGATCCTGATAGGTTCCAGATGGAGCTTGGGCCATTTCCTGAGGCTCTGACTCATGACTCGGCTGAAGAGCTGGTGGCCGCCTGGGATAGAGCAGCCGCTGACACTTTGGACCGAGTCGTGCCTTTGCGGCCTCTGACCTGTCACTGAGTTTACCTGGCTCCTTGGTTCTCCAAGGAGCTGAGGGAGATGAAGCGCCAGAAAAGACGCCTAGAGAGCAGTTGGAGATCTAGTCGCTCCAAATCCAACCGAACACGGGTGAGGTCTCATATTAAGACCTACCTCATGGCGATAAAAGCAACAAAATCTAATTATTTTTCCGCTCTTATCGCATAGGCAGATAACCGCCCGGCTGCCCTGTTAAAGTGACCCGCTCCCTCCTCCATCTGGGAGTGCGGGAGGATCCCTTGCAGGGTCATGCTGAGGACTTTGTTCAGTATCTGCACGATAAAATCACTCAGATTCGGGAAGGCCTGGTCTCTGACTGGGTAGGTACAGACGGGATGATGGAGGCCGGTCTTGAGAATGTCATTTGGGAGGAGTTCAACCCTGTTGCTCCCGAGGACGTGGACAGGATACTGGGGTGGCTGAACGCGAACACATGTTTATTGGACCCGTGTCCCTCCTGGTTGGTGCTGGCCTCCCAGGAGGTTACGCGAGGCTGGCTCCAGGGGATTATCAACGCTTCCTTGGGTGAGGGTGTCTTGCCACCCGCCTTGAGAGTGTGGTGGCGCGATAGCTTCCTGGGTATCTGGATGAAGCTGTTTATCTGGATCCGCTCCAGTCCAGCTTCAGGCCTGGGCACAGCACAGAAACGGCATTGGTCGCGTTGGTGGATGATCTCTGGAGGGCTCGGGATAGGGGTTGTTCCTCTATCCTGGTCCTGTTAGACCTCTCAGCGGCTTTTGATACCATCGACCATGGTATCATGCTGCGCCGGTTGGAGGGGTTGGGAGTGGGGGGGCACCATTCTGCAGTGGCTCTCCTCCTATCTCTCCGACCGGATGCAGTCAGTGTTGCCAGGGGGGCAGAGGTTGACCCCGAGGCACCTTCTTTGTGGGGTGCCGCAAGGGTCGGTCCTCTCGCCCCTTCTATTCAACATTTATGTGACGCCGCTGGGCGAGATCATCCGTGGCTTTGGGGTAGAGTTCCATCAGTACGCTGACAATACTCAGCTGTACATCTCCACCCCAGGCCATCCCAACGATGCCCTTGAAGTGATGTCCCGGTGCTTGGAGGCCGTGCAGATCTGGATGGGGAGTAACAGGCTTCGACTCAACCCTTCCAAGACCGAGTGGCTGTGGCTTCTGGCATCCTGATATAGCCAGCTGGTGCCATCGCTGGCTATTGGGGGCGAGTCATTGGCCCCCACGGAGAGGGCTTGCAACTTGGGCGTCCTCCTGGATGCACGGCTGTCTTTAGAAGAGCATGTGACGGCTGTGGCCAGGGGGGATTTTCATCAGGTTCGCCTGATTCGCCAGTTGCGTCCCTTTCTGGATCAGGACTCCTTACGCACAGTCACTCAGGCACTCTTCACTTCCTGCCTGGACTACTGCAATGCTCTCTACATGGGGGTCCCCTTGAGGAGCACCTGGAGGCTCCAACTGATGCAGAATGCGACCGCACGGGGGATTATGGGAGCAAGGGGATGCTTCCATGTGGCGCCTCTCCTGCGTGAGCTTCATTGGCTTCCAGTGGTCTTCCGGGTGCACTTCAAGGTGTTGGCCACCACCTTTAAAGTGCTCCATGGCATTGGGCCTGGGTATTTGTGGGACTGCCTTCTGCCGCCGATAGCCTCCCTCTGGCCAGTATGCTCCCACAGAGAGGGACTCCTCAGGATGCCGTCAGCCAGGCAGCCTCGGCTGGCGACCCCCAGGGGGAGGGCCTTCTCTGTGGCAGCACCTGCCCTCTGGAATGACTTGCCCCTGGAGATACGAAGGATACTAGATCTCCGGGCTTTTCACCGTGCCCTAAAAACCTTTCTTTTTCACCAAGCAGGGCTGGCGTAACCCCCCCTCCCTTTTTTTTGAGATGTTAGATTTTTAATTGTCTATGGGTTTTAGTCGGGATTTTAAATTTAGGCCAAGTTGTGTAATTCTTTTAACAAATTTTAAATTTTGTATTGGGATGTTCTTATTTTGGCTGTGCACTGCCCTGAGTCCAGCAGGAGAAGGGGGGTATACAAATTTAATAAAATAAATAAAATAAATAATAAATATATGAAGCATAAACTGATTAAAAAGAGAGAACATTTTTAATTAGCAGATGTATAATTATACCTCCCAGCCATGAGAACATCTCTCATAAAGATAAGTGAGAAGATTTAACTTTCACAAGTTTCGTTTCCCATGTGCATTTCTGGAGGGGGGGGGAACACACACTCTGTCACACACTTTTTGCAACAACTTGAAATCAGCCTTATGTCAAGTATGAATGTCTTCTAATTGCCCCCCAAACCGAGCAACCTGTGAAGGGATATGAGTCAGAAAGTGAAACCCTCTGGCAAACAGCAGCTGCTTTTAGGAGCAAGTGGTTCCGTTTTTCCAGGCCGATGGCTGAGTTTGTGATTCAACAACAAGCCTAAAGCAACACGACACACCAACGCAGGGGATTTGGTGAATCATATGAGGTCAAATGTTGGGCAAGTGCAAATTGGCAATGTGTACATAAACATTTTCAGAATATTTTTCAGCAGTTGTCCTGGGAAATCATTCTGATAGGTATCGTCAAGGTTTTCTTTCCTCTGCCTAGCTCATTTATGTCTTCCCAGTTACACCAACCACTTACCATTCACAATGCTGTAATATATGTCATTAGGTTTTCCCCTGTCTCCGTCAATGGCAACCACAGTTATAACTTCCGATCCCTAGGGAGAAAAAGGGAGAAAAAAACTTTACATCAAGAGGCCTAATTTTCAGGATCTCCATCATCAGCCTGGTGCCTTACTGGCATCCCTCCATCAAAGGGGAAGGGAGGGGGGAGGCATTTGGGGAAATCCACACCTGTGTATCTACTGGTGGGAAATGGGGAGGGGGACCGACACGTGAAGAAGACCAGAGCTGTTTGTCCTGGTTACGCTGGGATCTTCAGGGCCTCTTGCCCTGGGTGTGAAATTCCAGCAGCCTAAACAACCCAGAGTTTCCCACAACATTGCAGTGATCCTGGATTGGGTGGACATAGACCAGACATTGCGGGGAAGGAGGGGGAATGATGGGTTTGGCTCTTTGTATCAGAGAGCAGGAACGTCAGATTCTGCCCTTCACTTTCCTGCAACCAACATCTTTGGTAAAAGTTCTTTTTCGCTTCCATCAACTGGAGTCAAGAGTTTGCTTTCCTAAATGATTGTTTGGGGGCAGCTCTGACACTAGTGAAGTAAAAAGAATGTGAAGTGTTACTCTGAAGAGATGAGATGGGATATCATAATGGTAGGGGAAACTTGCAAACATTTTTTGGAAGGAGACTAGACTAGACTAGACTAGACTAGACTAGACTAGACTAGACTAGACTAGACTAGACTAGACTGGACTAGAATTCTTTATTGGCCAAGTATGATTGGACGCACAAGGAATTTGTCTCTGGTGCATAAGCTCTCAGTGTACATACAAGCAACAAAGTAATAAGTCGTAGATCATAAATCACAAAATACAATTATAACCATAAGATACCATAAGTGAAAAATAAGAAGATGAGAAAGATGAAAAGATGACAAGGATAATAACAATACAGCCGCCTACATGGTTAAATATCCTTGAGCATAAGACAGTGCTGTGGGATTTAGGTGTTCAGCAGAATGATGGCACAGGGAAAAAGCTATCTTTGTGTCTAGTTGTTTTGGCATGCAATGCCCTATAGCAGTGTTCTGAGGGGAGCATTTGAAACAGATTATATCCAGAAAGATTATCTGTAGAAAATGTCTGTAGATATTTTCTCAGCCCTCTTTTTGACTTGTGCAGTATACAGGTCCTCAATGGAAGGCAGGTTGGTAGTAATAGTTTTTTCTGCAGTTCTAATTATCCTCTGAAGTCTCTGTCTGTCTTGTTGGGTTGCAGAACCAAACCAGACAGTTATAGAGGTCCAGATGACAGACTCAACAATTCCTTTGAAGAATTGTCTCATGAGATCCTTGGGCAGTTTGTTTGTTTTGTTTTGTTTTTGTTTTTTATTGGATTTCTATACCGCCCTACTCCCGAAGGACTCAGGGCGGTGAACAGTCACAGAATAAAACACATAAATACAAAAATTTAAAATAGAATAAAAACGAATTAAATAAGACAAATTTAAAATACCCAATAATTTAAAAACAAATTAAAATTTACATTTGAAAGGGGAAAAGATTTAGGCCAGGCCAGCTTGATGAAATAAAAAAATCTTGAGCGCGCGACGGAAGGTGCACAGATACGGGATCCTCCGTATCTCCGGGGGGAGCTCGTTCCAGATCGTAGGTGCCCCCACAGAGAAAGCTCTCCCCCTAGGGGCCACCAGTCGACATTGTTTGGCCGATGGCACCCGGAGGAGCCCCTCTCTATGGGAGCGTATTGGCCGGTGGGAGGCTATTGGTGGTAGCAGGCGGTCCCGTAAATAACCAGGTCCTAAGCCATGGAGCGCTCTAAAGGTGATAACCAAAACCTTGAAGCACACCCGGAAGACCACCGGGAGCCAGTGCAGCTCGCGCAGGAGAGGTGTTACATGGGAGCGCCACGACGCTCCCATAACCACCCACGTGGCGGCACTCTGAGCCA
Source organism: Pantherophis guttatus (assembly GCF_059756535.1). Taxonomy (NCBI): domain Eukaryota; kingdom Metazoa; phylum Chordata; class Lepidosauria; order Squamata; family Colubridae; genus Pantherophis; species Pantherophis guttatus. The sequence continues at coordinate 103,178,030 of NC_142068.1, read as the reverse complement.
GTTGGAGCCTCAGAGTGCTCCTCAAGGGGAGCCCCATGTAGAGTATGTTACAATAGTCCAGACAGGAGGTGACAAGGGCATGAGTGACTGTGCGTAGGGTTTGAGCTTTCTGAGTTGTATTGTGTTGAAGCCCAAAGGTCAATGTACTAATCTTTGGATTTCAAGATAACTATCAATATTTCTATACATGTCTAGGCTACTTTTAACTCAGTTATGATGTTAGCTTTCAATGTTCAGTCCAACATAGGATCATCAGATTCTACATGAGATGGAACCCCAGTTGATACATCTGAAGGTCCAGGATCATGTAGAAGTGTCTATGTGGACATAAAATGTCTCCTCTGCTTTGTCTTGAAGACCTAGCCATGAAATCCTGCAAATCTTAAGTTTCCTGAAATGCTTAGGCAACTGAATTACTTTTGTCTAAAAAACTATTTGTCTAAAAAGAAACGTGGATGGCTTCTGGTGTCTCCTTGCCTGATTATGTTTTAATACGGAAACTATCCAAATACTGGATTGGAAATTGGAGATGGTTTAGTCCTTCTGCCTAGGCTAGAGGTGAGTTTTATCTAAGGGCCACACAGTTGGGTGAACAGCATCCTTCAAGAAAGAACAGATCAATGCTGGAAAGGGTGTATTTTTGTAGGGGTTATTCTTTTCTAAATAATCAATCCTTGATTCTCATATGTTCAGCCTGCATCTGATTAATGGCTCTTCATTACACACATGATGATGACTTATCTGTTTCTGAAATATGTGGCAAGAAAACATGACTGTCTATCCTGCTTGTCCTGGAGGTATCAGCACCCCAGTATTCACATCTTATCAATAAATAATAAAAATATTTTTCCTCAGAGGTCATTGATGCTTAATTGCATTGTATTCTTCAGTGGTTTCCATTTCAAAGTCCTCTATTTCACTGTTAGGGTGTTTCCAGATCACTGGTTAATAGTTTTATTAAGTTAATTATTAACTTTCAACATTTTATTGCCAAAGATTACAAAGTGGAAGAAAACACCTCCAGTATTCCCAGAAATTTGCCATCTGATTGGCAAAACTATCGCAATATGTACAGTAAAATAGGGTGCCACAAAATAGAAATGACTATTTCTATTAAGATAAGAAAAAGTTGGAAGAGGAATCGGCTATAAATAAAAGTTGGGTGGCAAACTCCAGAGCCAATTCACACGCTGGCCTGGACTCTTGGTTGATTTTAAATCCATTTGTAGTCTTGCAAATTAAAACAGGATTAACCAAAATCCCATAGGCAGCAATAAATTGGACTTGCATTTCTCCTGAGACTAAATCCTGCAGTTGAACTGGATTATTTGTTCTCTTTTCCAGTTTGGCAGATTGTAGTAGCATGGAGGAGTATGCTTGGAAGTCAAACTAAAATTACATTCTGGGCTCTTGCATGCTGTCCATGTATGTTGCATGTATGAGAGCATTGTGAATTCATTGCAGAACAAGGCAACTTTTTAAATACCATTTTTATCCTCTCCCTTCTGTTTCCATTGTCTATCTCAGAGTTTTTTCAAACTAGGTAAGTTTAAGACTTCAACTCCCAGAGTTCCCCAGCAGCATTAAAGCCTTAGTAAGACGACACTTGGAATATTGCATCCAGTTTTGGTCACCACATTATAAAAAAAAAAAAAGACGTTGAGGCTTTAGAAAGAGTGGAGAGATAAGCAACCAAGATGATTAAGGGCCTGGAGACTAAAACGGATGATGAACGGTTGCAAGAATTGGGTGTGGCTAGTCTAGAGAAAAGAAGGACTAGGGGCGACATGATAGCAATGTTCCAATATTTGAAGGACTGCCACAAAGAAGAGGGAGTCAACCTATTCTCCGAAGCACCAGAAGGCAAGACAAGAAACAATGGTCGGAAACGAACCAAGGAGAGAAGCAACCTGGAACTAAGGAGAAACTTCCTAACAGTGAGGACAATTAACAGGTGGAACAGCTTTCTTTCAGAAGTTGTGGCTGCTCCATCACTGGAGCCTTTTAAGAAGAGACTGGACAGCCACTTGGGTGAAACCATATAGAGTCTCCTGCTTGAGCAAGGGGATGGACTAGAAGACCTCCAAGGTCTCTTCCAACTCTGTTATTCTGTATTCTGTATGTTTGTCTATTTTTCATGCTTGTGACAACCATGGATTATATAATAGCTTCCTCAAGTCTCTCTTCAATGGTTCTTTCATATCAAGGTCATTTCTAAATTGCAATACAATGGCTCAATGGCTTTCAATCTCCGGTTCTAGCAGAATCTCCCTGTGCTCTTCTGTTGTTCCTAAAGATCTGCTGAAGCCGCAGCCTAAAAGAAGCAGTAGGAGAAAGGGACATCAGCAGGTAGTGCGCTGACGTTCTGCAAATACAGACCTCTTTACAGCTCAGCCATTTTGGATCCAAACTGACAGGGGAGAATATTTATAGCTCAGGGTTGAACTGTGGGGTCCTTGTTGCTCTCTGAGTTTGGTGCTTTTTCTTGCAGACATTTCATTACCAAACTAGGTAACATTATCAGTGCTCAAAGGGAATGGGCTTTATTCTCTGTTTATGCACAAGTGGCTTGCCCTGTCAGTGTTGGTGGGAGTCTTGAATTAGTTGTTGAATTAGGCTATTGTTTACGGTTAGCTTGTTTGTCTCAGTTGATAAATCTTTGTTTGCTCTACCCCACTTCCCTCTAGCATTGATGCTGTTTCTTAGTTGGGTAATGAAATGTCTGAAAACAACGAAGATCAGAGAGCATCAAGGACCCACAGTCCTCCTCCTCCTCCCTCCCTCCCTCCCTCCCTCCTCACAAACTCCCCTCCCTTCTAGCACTGATGATGTTACCTACTTTGGTAATGAAACATTACCAAAATAGACCATCAAGCTCAAGACAAAGAAGACCATCAAGCTCAGAGATTATCAAGGACCCCTTGGAATCCATACTGTTTGGGTGGGGTAAACAGGATCCCCATAATACTCACCACCAGTGTGTCTTCATACACATACCCATAGTAGGGTGTGCCCACAAAAATTGGTGGCGTGTCTTGAATATCCTCAACATTGATTGTGATGGTAGTTGTGGCTGAAAACACCTTGTGTTTCCCACGGAGCTTTCCACCACCATCCTGGGAGACAAAAATAATTCCAAGATTGTTATAAACCACTGGATTAACCCAAAATTGATATAGGATCACTAAGTTATGCTCATACTAACAGCACCAACCATCCCTTTCTCTTTGCTTAGTCTCAAATGCTCCTTGGAAAAATCAGATCTTTAGTAGCTTCTTGAACATCAGCAGGGATCACACTAGTGTCCAGCTGGAAGACAGGAGCTCTTGCAGAAGATGTTGGCCACTGAGTCCCTTCCCCAAAAACTGAATATGACCATCTATGTTGCCATCAGAAACATACAGGTTTAAGGCAACTTTTCTCAAGCTAGTGTCCTTTGACTGACATGTCTAGATCAGGCAGTTCACAGAAGTTCAAGGATGAAAAAGATCAGAGATCACCAGTTATCATTAGAAATTGTACCATTTTCCATGATCTACACATCTGGTTTACTGTTACGAGTTCACCCCTTCGAGGAATATATCTTACCTTAGCCACTGCAGTCACGAAAAAAGTTCTTGCTTTTTCATAGTCAAGGTTGATCCCTGTTTTGATGCGAAGGACACCGCTGTGACGATCGATGGTAAATTTATTTGTATGGATATTCTGGAAGAAAGAAACATGGAAAAGAAAGAATGAAAGAATGAAAGAAAGAAAGAAAGGAAGGAAGGAAGGAAGGAAGGGAATGAAGAGGAAGGAAGGGAAAGAAAGAAAGAAGAAAGGAAGGAAAGACAGAAGGAAGGAGGGAAGGAGGGAAGGAAGGAAGGAAGGAAGGAAGGAAGAAAGAAAGAAAGAAAGAAAGAAAGAAAGAAAGAAAGAAAGGCAACATTGCACTGGCTGTAATCAACTGGTTTTACATAGAAGGAGCCAGTGATGTCTCCTTTTTGAACTTGAGGGACTCAAGATAAGACTCTCTCAAGTTGAACTTGACTTTCAAGACATCATTAACACAGTCATTTTGGGCAGGCAAAGAGAAAGGATTTGGCAAGGCCCTTTAGGATGGAATGTTGACCATTTCTGCCCTGCCCATCTTCTATTTTGCAAAAAGGGACACGAATTCCAAAGATCAGGAAGCGGGACTTGTCCCACCATTCTTTCACTGCTCTCCACTATATCAGATGCAAGGCATGTTATTTTCTTCTGCAGGAGAGAGAAAATGAAATTTTGCACCGTGCCAATTGAGAGTTCAAGGACTCTTTGGAAACAGCATCGATTGGTGATATTTCAGAGAGAGCCTTCTATTTATGGAGCCAACTGAGTGCCCGAAAGGTGCTTTTTTCAAAAGGCAACTGGGCTTTCTTTGCTTTTCCTGGAAGACATTTTGCTTCTCATTCAAGAATAATGGTTGTTCTTTGGGATGACCGAGAAACTCCGTAGACACCAATTGACCAAATGCTTACCGGTTCTTTTTGTTGTCCCTTTCCTAATGCCAGTGGTGGGATTCGGGTGGGCGTGGCTAGCTGGTCATGTGAACGGGTGGGCGTGGCTATGTGCATAGGGACTACTCAGAGGGCTGAAAAAAGTCATTTCTGACTGGTCCTCATACTTATGACCATCCTCACATTTATGCCCATTGTAGCATTCTTAACAACCGTGTCACTCATTTCACAACTGCTTCTCTTCACCATGGTGACAAGATAGGGCAAAAAACGTAAAATGTGAGGACAGTCGTAAGTTCGAGGACTGGTCAAAAGTGCGAGGATCAGTCAAAAATAACTTTTTCAGCCCTCTGAGTAGTCCATATGCATAAAAGGATACAGCAATAGAGAGGGATGAAGGAAGGAGAAGAGAGATGGAAGAAGGAAGCAGAGAGAGGGAAGGAAGAGAAGGGAGGAAGGAAGGGAAGGGAAATTAGAGTAGGAGTGAGGGTAAGAGAGGGAGGAAGAGAGGAGGAGAAGGAGAAAGGAAGAGGAAGTAGGGAGGAGAAGAAGCGGGGGGGAAGAAAGTAAGAAGGAAAGAAAAGAGAGAGGTGGTAGGTTTGAGGAGAAAGATTGCTGTACAGTAAAAAAGATGAAATGGAAGAAAGGCAACCCCAAACAAATATAAAGATATTAAGATATTGGCAATAAATAGTGGTGCGGAGGGGCGGGGTAGGGGGCGGGGCGAGCCAGCAATTTAACAAACGGTTCGGCCGAACCGCCTAGAACCCGCAGAATCCCACCACTGCCTAATGCTTGTGTGAATCCCCAACACCCTGGCCAGATTTTCTAAGATCTATAGTAGGAAGAAAGGATTGGTGACCTCGGATTCCTTCTTTGTCCATTTGTATTCACAGATTTCTGCCAATCATAATTTGGCTGTAAGAGTGAAAAGAAGGCTGTGTAGCCCTCGGCTATTCTTCAAGCACCCTGAGATTCAAAAGGGACCATTTTCAGTTGGGTGAATTTTCTTTTCTTTTCTTTCAAATATAATAGAAGAAACAGAAGAAGGTGGAAAATGCTTGCATATCTAATCCAACCCTAAATTCCTAATCCTTTCTTAAATGACAAGTTCACCCCAAAACTCCTTTCAACATTCATGGGTATTTATGAAGAACATTAGAGGGAGAACAATGGTTTAGATTCCTTGCCCATTTTGAAAGGTACAAGGACTTTTGGGTGACAGAGGACTGCAGGTTATTTTTATGTATTAAAACATGGATTTCCTAATTTTAGAATTTTCCCCTTTTATTCCTGTTCAGCTCATCAAAAACAAAGCAAGATTACAACACAACATAGCAATTCAGATTTTAAATTTAACTTACAATATGTCATTGTATGAGAGCTCATGAATTGGAATAGACATGGTAACAGGTGAGCCAGTGGGGACTGTTTGGTGACCCAGATGGCTTGGAGCCTGGGCGTGGCTTAGCTTGACTGATTTGTATAAAAGAGTTGCTTTGTCCTTGCAATATAGCCTCTGTATTATATAGCTTCTGTATTTCTGTCTTCTGGCTTCTGGTTATAGCTTCTGCTGCATGGGTATTGTATATAAGGATGTTTCTTATACAAATGAATACTGCTGAATTATTTACTTGTGTGTTGGTTGGATTGCTGCAAACTCTTAACACAATACAACCAGTAAGAAGGAGAGAAAATCACAGTCAGTGTTAAGCAAAACCAAAGAGCATTTTTCAAAAAGTTTCAAAGAAGCAGAGATCTCCTAAGGCGGTAGTAGAGACCTCAGGAAATAAATATGAATTTAAACATCAGGATTTGCTTGTGAGGTGGACTCAGAACCCCTGGAGGTGCCTTTGAGAAAGAACGAATTGTCTTCCTCTCTGTCTTGGCCATGAACAAAATTTGGCTTGGCTTGCGTGCTGCTCCCATTAAGGAGATTACATTTAATCCTCCTTAAATCTGTGTGCTTTCAAAAGAAGCTACTCGATCAGTTGTCCTAGATCTACTCCGATGCTACAGTAATTGGTTTCTTGACATTTCCTAAGTCTTTAAATTATTCTGCCATGAGATTTTGTTTTTATCTTGTAAATTGTACTAGTTTATATAACAACCAACTTTATTTTATTTGGATTTTTCATTTTGGTAATGTATAAACTCAGCTTGGTGGTCCCTCATTCAAAAATAAATTCCCCCACCACTAAAACAGTAAATGTGAGCTGCTCCAGGGCTAAAAATAATAAAAATGCTTCCATGCTTTCATCCCCACATCAGGCAAAAAAAAAAAAAATCAGTTTTGCTCTTCTCTTTACCTTTTTATCTTCCTACCGAAGGAAGGAAGGAAGGAAGGAAGGAAGGAAGGAAGGAAGGAAGGAAGGAAGGAAGGACTGAATGATTTGTATGAGTGGAAACTGCAAAAACTTTGCAATTACCTTTCCTTTTGAAAGACCTGAAGCCAGATACCTAGATTTGTAGTGATCCATTAGGGTCCACAAATGGGGGGAAAGGCCACCTCTAACTTCCATGCATCCACAATATATTCCTGTGTTTTCAGACACATTGCTCTTAAGTCAGAATCAGAGGAGCTCAGCTCCTGAACAGAAATCTCAATGTTAGGAGCTGAGTCCCTACTATCCTACTCTCTCTCTCTCGCTCGTGGCCCTTCCTCTCTAGGACAGCATCTCTCTGGTTTCCTCCCTGATAATGTTCTAATCATCTTTCAAAACCTGGCTGTTCTCCCAGGTCCCGGGGTAGAGTGTCATGAGCCCAGATTTGTTTCTGGGCATTTGTTTCTTTCAGAGGTGCACAACCCATTTCTTTTTAATCTCTTTGTTCTTTACTTTTTAAAACCCGCAGGCCATCTGGAATGGTTGGTCCCCTTCTAAGCGGAATAAAAACCAAAGGGCCCAAAGACTCCATGTCTTAAATGCAGCTTTACCTGCAGGAAATAGTTGATGCTGCCTCCTGAGCCTGTGTCTCTGTCCACTGCTTCGATTTTGAAGATGCTGCTCCCAACCGGCGTGTTCTGAAAATCCAGAAAAGAGTTGAATTGGACTTGAAAGCAAGAACGACAATAACAAGAGTTGGGATGGAAGAATATAGTGACCGAGGGTGGAGGGGTCAGAGAAAAAGTAGACGAGAGGAAACGACTAATAAAGGAGAAGACCACACTACCTACAGGAAGAGTGCACTGGAGAAGGAGACAATGAGAGGGTCCTACTGAGATGAAACCAACCAACAAATACAAGGAATGTAACGTCTTCTACATCCCCGCTGCCTTCACAGTGATGAAAGGAGGAAATAGGAAAGCAACCTGTCAGTTGTAGATTTCCCAGGAAAAATCACACATGATAATGATGTAACATTTGACAGAAATGACCTGTAGAACTGGACCATCTCAAATGCATGTATCTATTGGTTAATACAAACCCAATCACACAACTCCCCCTCCCCTCCCCCTATCCCTTTCTCTATCCCCTCCCCCCCTTTTATATATAATTCAAGGTAGTGGACATACCTGCTTCCTAATAACCACGTGAGGTGGGTTGGGCAGAGAGAGAGAGAGAGAGAGAGAGAGAGAGAGAGAGAGAGAGAGAGAGAGAGAGAGCAACTGCTCCAATGTCACCCAGCTGGCTTCCATGGCTATGACAAGACTAGAACTCATAATCTCCTGGTTTCTAGATCAGCACTTTACCACTAACCAAACTGGCTATCAAATTGGTGTAATAGCTTTGTCCCTCATGAAGCTTCATCATTCCAGCTACCCAAGAGTCCAAACGAAATCCACCAACCTCTTGGACTTGAATGATGTAAGGCGTGTTGATGAATTCTGGTCTTTCGTCATTTGCATCTGTTATAACAATTCTGACCTTCTCAGCCACCTAAAGTTGAACATGTGAACAGTTCAGCCAGGCAGTGTGACTGACACACAGTCCCGTGCATACTTGCTTGCTTATTGCATCCTAGTCTACTGGTAATGGATGAAAGAAATACCGTGGTAACAAAAGACTACCGTATAAAGATGGAAAAATACACCCTGGAGATTTAAGCGATCGGGATAGTAACAGCAGTGAGTCTTCCGAAGGTCTTACTGGTTACATTCAAGGAAGTGCATTATGTTCAGAGCAAATGAGAAAAATTCAAATTAATGGCTTTTTTAAAAAAAATCTGAACATTTGCTTTTAAAGGAGAGAATAGCTCAATAGCAAACGCCTCAGAGGAGTTTCAGATCGGGCAGCAAAGTCTGAAAGATTTCTGAGATTTTAGAGAATTCAATACCTCAGTGTGAGAGACCTTCCGATTTCCCCCAATATGTGAAACCATAGAGTTGTATTGATCATGCTGAGCTATAGCTGGTTTTAACTAGACTATTGACAAAGGCATCAGAGCATAGGTCACACCCAATACTAAGCTACAAATCACAACTTGATAATGGCAATGGCCGACTTCACACCTCATAGCGAAGCCAAAATTAAACCAACCACATGACACCTTGGTACCTTGTGCGACCTTTATTTGAACAAGAATGTAAGGACACAGCCCAGTTAGAACTGGGTTTCCAGATGAAGTCAGAAAGTACGGATAAGGATTCAGGAAAACTCCAGGTTCCCCATCCATGATCCACACACTCCGATATGCAAATATGCAAAAAATAAATTTAGATTCTTAATAGTTTTGAAGACCAAATAAATGAGTGAATTAAAGAGCCTGATGTAGGATGGACAGGGAAGAACATAAGATTGAAGTCAAGGAAATGAATTTTCAGGATAGCCTCATGTTCACCCAAAGAGATACATATCAATGAATTCAAAGAATTTTGCAGCATGTGGAGATATTGCCTGAACCATGTTACTCTCTGATGATCTTCTTTCATTCCTTGAGTAAAACAGCTTCTTGTCACAAAGATCTCCCAATGTGAATATTCGGCTTCTGTCTGGTAATCAGAAGCTGGACTGAATTTATAACTATGGAATCGGCTTTTAAGAGATTTATTCTGGCAATGATCCAGGTAACAACACAATGATTCATTGTCACCCAGATTTGAAAATAGATATGGGATGATTCAATTTGCAGTTTCAGAACTGCAGCCCATGCAGTGATGGGTGACCCAGTTAAGATGGAGCGAGAAAGGCTGGGCCCAGATTCAGACCTTAGTCATCTTAGAACAGGACTTAAGGTCAATCAATCAGAGTAGAGCTGGAAGGGACCTTAGAGGTCTTCTAGTCCAACCCCCTGCTCAAGCAGGAATACCATTCTGGACAAATGGCTGTCCAGTCTCTTCTTAAAAACCTTCAGTGTAGAAGCACCCACAACTTCTGAAGGCAAGCTGTTCTACTCATTAATTGTCCTCATTGTTTGGAAATTCCTCCTCAGTTCCAGGTTGCTTCTCTCCTTAATTAGTTCCCATCCATTGCTTCTTCTCCTGCCTTCTGGTGCTTTGGAATTTTAGTTGAGCCCCTTTGTGGCAGCCCCTCAAATACTGGAATACCTGCTATCCTGTCCCCACTAGCCGTACCCAATTCATGCAACCGTTCTTCATATGTTTTAGTCTCCAGGCCTTTAATTGTCTTGGTTGCTCAGTTGCTTAGGTGTGAAGCAGTGGTGGGTTGCTACCGGTTCGACCTGGATCGGGCAAACAGGTAGTGGTGGCGGCGGGAGACTCCGCCCACCTGCCCGGATGCTTCTGCACATGTGCAGAAGCCTTGCGCGCATGCGCAAACGCCTGCCCGCCCACGAGCGAACCAGTAGCGACGGGTTTTGAAACCCGCTCCTGGTGTGAAGCACACTTTGTCGCTATGAAATGAAACATCTGTAATTATTGAAAGCCCGTTTCCATTGATATACTCACTGTGCTTAAGCCATCGGAAATATTAACGACCACTTCGATCTCATCTTGGGTCTGAGGATGTAAAGAAGGGTGTATTTTAGCAATTGTTCATAACATAGAAACACCTGATTTTCTCTTTGCTTTGGATTTAATAAAAAATAGGCAACGCAATCCCACAACATGAATGCTACAGTGCAAATTCACAACAGGAGTGTCTGAGTGTCTGCCCAGAACCAAGTCCTGTAAATTCAATAGGGCTTACCTCTGGGCAAATATCTCCGTACGGGTAGTCCTCGACTTACGACCACAATTGAAATTTCTGTTGTTAAGTGAGACATTTGTTAAGTGAGTTTTGCACCATTTTGTAACCTTTCTTGCCCCAGCCAATAAGGGAATCATTGCAGTTGTTAAGTGAAGATAACAGGGCTAAGTAAATCTGGTTTCCCCTTTAACTTTGCTTGTCAGAAGATCGTAAAAGGTGATCATATGATCCCGGGACATTGCAACTGTCATAAATATAAGTCAGTCGCCCAACATCTGAATTCTGATCACATGGCCACGAGGGTTCTGCAAGGGTTGTAACAGTGGTGGGTTGCTACCAGTTTGCCCCGGACTGGGTGAACCCCAATGGCCCGGATGCTTCTGGGCATGTGCAGAAGTGTTGCACGCGCGCGTGAGCGTGCACCCACAAGCGAACCAGTAGCAATGGGTGTTGAAACCCGTCACTAACCAAAGTGACTGTTGGAAGTTACAGCAGCACTAATAAAAAGTGACAGGACAGAAGTCAAGGACTACCTGTATTTATTTACCTGAGAGTAAGCTTTAGTGATCGTGAACAGTGACACAATTTGTTCTTTCAGTTTCAGCAGAAATTATACAATAATTTAGAACTAGCCAGAAATAATCCAATAACCAGCCAAAAGTAACCCAAATTACTCCACAAAAGGAGGCAGCCATGAAAAATAACACAAATATTTGTCATAACTAGGATCTGATGATGCTGGGTGTATTATTATCATAGATTCAGCTGTGGATAGCGACTGAAGTTAAGAACGCCCAGGGTTCTATAAGTGCTAAGAGACATTTGAATATTTATTTTAGCAAGAATGGTACATTCGGCCCGAATCGCTTGAGGCTAGAGATGGACGGAGCATTCCTATCCTCGAGCAAGAATAATGCCTACGAATGCAACTGGGAGAAGAATTCTAGACTGCAGCTCTATGGGGAACTTCTTTCAAATGATATGAAATATCTAATTATCTGATTTCCTCAGCTCCATCCCTTTCTGAATGTTAAATAGCCTAATTCACACCAAGATCCCTACCGCAGCCGTGGGAGAATCAGATTTTGAAAAAGATCCTTCTGGACTATACCTCTCGATCAAGCTCTGCAATCAGGGTAACATTTCCATAGTTTTCATCCACGGCAAAGTATTTTCTTGCTCCGGCCTCAAAGGTCACGCCATAGGTTACCGGATCTCCTTCTGGATCTGTTCCATTTAGTGTATAAACATGCGTACCTACAACAGTAAGAGTTTTTGATTATGATTTTGTTTGCACAGCTTCTCAAAGGTTTTTCAAATCTTTTGGTTAAGAGTTGACATTATTATTGTATTGTTAAGACAGCTATTATGGAAATTATGCTGATCACTAATTTGTAATGTCTGTCACTCTGGAAAGTCAGTTCTGAAGTTCTCCATCTATTCTGGGGTACTTCTGCAGCACTTAATTGACCAGGTGGGTCTTTCTGTGCCATCGAGTCTGATTTGACTCCTGGCCACTCTCTGAAAACATCTCTGCAGGGTTTTTTGGCAAGATTTCAGGAGGGGCTGGCCATTTCCTCCTTCCTAAAGCTGAGAGAGTGTGGCTGGTCCATGACTTCTGGTTGCCAGCATTGGTAGCCACCCGATTGGCTGGCAGCAAACTGTCCCATGCGCCCAAACGCCCGACACGAACTGTACTTCGACGAATGGGCCGCGGCGAAGGGACTGGGACGGAGGGGCTGTGGCCCATGTGCTGGGGTAAAAAGATGGGGACGGGCCAGCCGAGGAGAAAAGCTGGTGGATAATGCGCGGAGGCGGAACCCCGGAGGAGAAGCAAGCACGGCCAAAGGTAGGAGCCTAAAAGTCCCATTCCGTTTCAGAACCCCATGGGGCAGAAAAATGCTGTAGGAGATAAATCGAGGTATGTACAAAAAATGTAGATCAAGCATGGTAAGAAGCTTTTTAGACTCACTCTGTTTGGCAGTCACAGAGATTAATTGAGCTGTAGAGTTGAAGGAAAAAAATACAGTGTGAAATGCAAGGTCTTATCTCCAAGACAAATGATGGACATGGCTCTATAAAATCCTAATCCTAATGTGATGATCCTGATCCTAACCAACTCTGATGATGTTACCTAGTTGGGTAATGAAAAGTCTGCAAGAAATCAACCAAGCTCAGAGAGCACCAAGGACCCCTCCTGTCAACCCTCAGCTACAAATATTCTCTTTTATTGATACCCAATCCTCACCTTCAAGCACATTTCCTGACCCCAAGCAGGAAAGAACATTATGGGGTAAAAATGAAGCCAAAGGGAACCTCTCATAACCATGGATTGTCAAACCATTATAATAATAATAATAATAATAATAATAATAATAATAATAATAATAATAATAATATAAAAAAACAGTGTTTTAAGCGTGACTTATAGAAATAAGATTTTTTTTTAAAGAATTGAATTTGTCCAGTTATTGGGAAACGCAAGTACCTTTCAATACTTACACCTGACCAAACCACAAAAATGTCCTCCCAAAACATTTTTTTCTGCTACATTCCCCTGAAGTTGTTTTCAGTCTATCCCTAGTTAAAGAATTCAGTCATCCAGAGCTGGGCTGGTGTTAAATTTGTCCTTCCTTCCCGTATTGTGACACCATCCAAGAGTGCATGAATCATTGGGTAATGTTTATATTCCCAAAAGGAGAGGTGATAAAAAAACAAAACAAAATTGGAAATGGCAACAGGGGCAGCACATTTTGTGCTCGTCAGAGGTTTTTGAAAACTTGTTGGTGGCCAGAGAGCCACAGTGGGGAAAGACAGAAGCATAGAATCAAAATCATGTAAAGTATTAGTACCTCTTTATCTTTATCTTTATAAAGCCTTATTTAGATCGCATCTAGAATACTGCATCTAGTTTTGGCCATCATATTACAAAAAAGATGCTGAGACTTTGGAGAAATGGGAAGAGACGGCCATCTAGGATGATTAAAGGCCTGGAGGCTAAAACGTCAGAAGAAATGTTGCAGGAATTGCGTCTGGCTAGTCTAGACAAAAGAAGGACTAGAGTGGACATGATAGCAGTCTTCAAGTATTTGAGAGGTTGGCACAAAGAGGAAGAGGGGGTCAATTTATTTTCCAAAGCACCAGGAAGCAGGACAACCACCAATGGATGGAAACTAACCAAGGAGAGAAGCAACCTGGAACTAAGGAGAAATTTCCTGACAGTGAGGACATTTAACCAGTGGGATGGCTTTCCTCCAGAAGTTGTAGGGGCTTCATCACTGGAGGTTTTTAATAAGAAACTGGACAATCACTGATCTGAAAAGGGATAGGACCTCATGCTTGAGCAGGAGGTTGGACTAGAAGACCTCCAAGTTCTCTTCCAGCTCTATCCTTATTGATTGATTGACCCTAAAATGCAGGGAAATGGAAATATTTTACCTTCACTGCATTGAAGGGGTTTGCTTAGCAATGTGATGAAAACTACTGGAGCCTAGGATAGGTTAATCTGCATGATCTCCTTTAAAAAAAAAAAAGAAAAAAAGAAAATTGTTCTTCAGTTACAGCGCAATGGAATCCACCGGTTTTGCTGAAGTGACCTCCTGCAGATGATTTGATGCTAGGATGGCTGCATGCAATCAAAATGTTAATAAAACTGGAAAGGTTGATTTCTCTATTTCTATCCTAGATCAGACGGTGTCTGACTGATAATTTTTACACCCTCTCAGCACCGACTTTCCATATCATTAACACTCTGAGAACATTTTCCAGCATGGAATTAACACCAATTAAAATCTATCTTTGGCAACGCTTGCTGAAAAGAAGAGAAAATTAAAAGGAGTCTCCAAGTGAGACTCTTAGAGAAAAATGTTCATGAAAGAGTCTTCACCAATGAAGCAGAGAACTTTTCTCCCTTGTCCATCAATGAAGATTTAATGGTGTAAATTCACCCACATTCCCAATATAGCAAGCTATAAAGGAACCAATAAATGGTAGAAGAAATGCATAAAGTGTTTTTAGAAACCACAAGTCCTTCCATCTTGGGAAAAATGTTGCACCATCTACATCTTTTCCCAGAAGCTACCTGCTAGGCTTCTACGGAAATTCCTAAACTCAAAAAGATTTTTCTCCTACTACATTAAAGGATATCAAAACTGGGTTGTCAAACCTCATTAGGATGAGATTACTTTTTTAGGAGATGTAGAACATGTATATCTTCCTGCCTTTTTGTTTGGAAAAGACCATTCTATTTTATCTCAAAGGTGCTTTTTCAAAAGGCAACTGGACTTTGTTTTTTCCTTGAAGACATTTTACTTCTCAGCCAAAAAGCTTCTTCAGTTCTGACTGAATGGTGGAGGATGGAAGGATTTATGTTCCTTGCAGTCCTCTGGTCATTAGCTCTCTTTCTGAGAGCCGTTGAGGCCACTTGGAGGTTTATCTGTGCCCTCAGGGTTATCTGAATAGTGCAAATGGAAGTTCCAATCTTCTTGGAACTGTTGAAAGGACGGTATTGTAAACAGGAGATAGGTGGAGTCATATCCCTCCCACTCTGTTGAGAGAGAGAGAGAGAGATGTTTAATCCTAATGTAGATGGCCTCTTTGACCCCTCTTTCAAACCAGAGCTCCGCTCTGTCCAGAATGTGGACATAGAACCGTTCTATCTTCTGGTACCAGATTGACAGCACCTAATGGCTAGGCATGGCTTTGAAGTGCAGATGAAGGTAAAGGCTAGCAAAAGGAATGGAAGCCATTTGATATAACAGTTAAAGGTGTCAGGCTAGAAGCCAGGAGAGTAGAAATTCTAGTCCTACCTTAGGGACAAACCCAACTGGGTATCTTTGGGTCAATCATTCTCTCTCAGCCTCAAGAAGAAGATAAGAACAAGCCACTTCCAAAAAGGTTTCTACAATGTGGTCAGGAAAACCAAATATCCATGGAGGACCCTTTCATTTTTTCATTTTCATTTTATTAAATTTGTATACCGCCCTACTCCCGAAGGACTCAGGGCGGTGAACAGCCATGAAATAAAACATATAAATACAAAATTTAAAATAGAAATAAAACAAGTTAAATAAATTTGGCTGAACCATATTTAAAACCCCAATAATTTAAAACCAAATTTAAAATTCCCATTTAAAAGAGGAGAAGTTTAGGTCAGGCCGGCTTGCTGGAATAGGAACGTCTTAAGCATGCGACGGAAGGTACGCAGATCCGGAATCCTCCATATCTCGGGGGGGAGCTCGTTCCAGATAGTAGGTGCCCCCACAGAGAAGGCTCTCCCCCTGGGGGCTGCCAGTCGACATTGTTTGGCCGACGGCACCCGGAGGAGCCCCTCTCTATGGGAGCGTACTGGTCGGTGGGAGGCTATTGGTGGTAGCAGGCGGTCCCGTAGATAACCAGGTCCTAAGCCATGGAGCGCTCTAAAGGTGATGACCAAAACCTTGAAGCGCACTCGGAAGACCACCGGGAGCCAGTGCAGCTCGCGCAGGAGAGGCGTTACATGGGAGCGCCACGTCGCTCCCATCACCACCCGCGCGGCCGCACTCTGCGCCAGTTGGAGCCTCCGAGTGCTCCTCAAGGGGAGCCCCATGTAGAGAGCGTTACAATAGTCCAGACGGGAGGTGACGAGGGCATGAGTGACCGTGCGTAACGAGTCCCGATCCAGAAAGGGACGCAACTGGCGGATCAGGCGAACCTGATGAAAAATCCTCCCGGTCACGGCTGTCAAGTGCTCTTCTAAAGACAGCCGTGAATCCAGGAGGACACCCAAGTTGCGAGTCCTCTCCGTGGGGGCCAATGCTTCGCCCCCAATAGTCAGCGATGGCACCAACTGACTATATCGGGACGTCGGAAACCACAGCCACTCGGTCTTGGATGGGTTGAGTCTGAGCCTGTTTCTCCCCATCCAGATCCGTACGGCCTCCAGGCACCGGGACATCACTTCAAGGGCATCGTTGGGGTGGTCTGGGGTGGAGATGTACAGCTGGGTGTCGTCAGCGTACTGATGGTACTCCACCCCGAAACCACGGATGATCTCACCCAACGGCTTCACATAAATGTTGAACAAAAGGGGCGAGAGGACCGATCCTTGTGGCACCCCACATATAAGGGGCCTCGGGGTCGACCTCTGCCCCCCTCTCAACACAGACTGCGACCGGTCGGAGAGAAAGGAGGAGAACCACCGTAATACGGTGCCTCCCACCCCCAACCCTTCCAACCGGTGCAGCATGATACCATGGTCGATGGTATCAAAAGCCGCTGAGAGATCTAATAGGACCAGGATAGAGGAACAACCTCTGTCCCGAGCCCTCCAGAGATCATCCACCAATGCGACCAATGCCGTTTCCGTGCTGTACCAAGGCCTGAAGCCCGACTGGAACAGATCTAGATACGTCGTTTCATCCAGGTACCGGGGAAACTGTCGTGCCACCACACTCTCAACAACCTTCGCAACAAAGCGAAGGTTGGAGACTGGACGATAATTAGCCAATATTGCCGGGTCCAGGGAAGGCTTCTTGAGGAGAGGTCTCACCACTGCCTCTTTCAAGGCGGCGGGAAAGACACCCTCACTCAATGAAGCATTTATAATCCCCTGGAGCCAGCCTCGCGTCACCTCCCGGGAAGCCAGCACTAACCAGGAGGGGCACGGGTCCAACAAACATGTGGTCGCATTCAGTCTACCCAGAATCCTGTCCACGTCCTCAGGGGTCACAGAGTCAAACTCATCCCAGATAACATTCTCAGGACCTGCCTCCGTCATCCCCACTGGATCTACCCAGTCAGAGTCCAGATCTTCCCGAATCTGAGTGATTTTGTCATACAGATACTGAACAAAGTCCTCGGCTCTTCCCTCCAAGGGGTCCTCCCTCGCTTCCTGGTGGAGCAGGGAGAGGGTCACCCTAAACAGGGCGGCCGGGCGGTTATCTGATGACGCAATAAGAGCAGCAAGATGAGTACATTTCGCTGCTTTTATCGCCACTAGGTAATTCTTAATATGAGATTTTACCAGTGTCTGGTCAGATTCAGTGCGACTGGCCCTCCAACTACTCTCTAGGCGTCTTTTCCAGCGCTTCATCTCCCTCAGCTCCTCAGTAAACCAAGGAGCCAGGTGAGATCGGCGCCGGGTCAGAGGCCGCAAAGGCACGACTCGATCCAGAGCTCCAGCGGCCGCCCTATCCCAGATGGCCACTAAGTCTCCAGTCGAGGCGTGAGCCAGGACCTCAGACATTGGCCCAAGCTCCGTCTGGAACCTATTGGATTTGAGCTTGACCTGAAGAAGACTTACCACTGCAAGAAAATCCTTTGCTCTTTGTTCCAGAGTCAACTGCATGTCTATGGCAGAAATCACTGCACTCTCTGTCAATTTACACCTGTATGAAATTACACTTCAATAAAGCAATTTGGACTCTGGACTGAAGAAACTTTTTGGATGAGAAGCAAAATGTTTTCAAAGAAGAAACACACACAAGAAAGTCCAGTTGCCTTTGGGACAACTGTGATGTGGGTGATTGAAAATCTCTATAGACATTTGGACCCCGATTTACTTTGTCAACATGAAGAGTTGCATCAAACTCCCTGTGACAAAGCCACGTGGATGCCTCAAATTCCTATGGACCAATGTTGGGAGACATCACGAGAGCAAACTGACTCCGCTGAAGGCATCCACTTGCATGTTCTTCATGCTAAAGGATTCTAGGCTGAGGGATCTCTAGGCTGGGAAATTTTTATGATTTCTCAGCCTGGAAGCACATTCGCTAATCCTGTTGGAAAATGATATTTCCCACTTTTTTCCTTGCAGCACTCCCTAAAAAAGTTCTCTTATTCCTTTCCCACACTTGACCTCCTGATAATAGGTGGTCACTGAGAGAGAGAAGAAAATGTTCTCCTCCATCTGTGTCCTCTAAATGCGGACAGTGGAGAATAATTAGAAGAACTCAGGGGCATGGAAGAAGCTTTTCCATAAAACTGGCTAGCCTCAACTGAGTGAGCTGTCCAGAAGTGTCTACACTTCATAGCTGGACCCTCCAAGCCCGGGAGATGCCTTCTGGATGGGAAGAAAAGTGATTGCTTTGCTCTAAAAAGCCAAGAAACAGCTGGTGCTTCATGGAGTACATTTGAAAAAAATGCTTTGCTTGAAGCTTTTTTATCTAAATGAAGCCTTCCTCCGAAACTTCACACAGCCCTAATATTTAGCAAAAAACTTAAATTTTCCTCTAATATATCAATCCAGAAGAAATACAGAAAGGCTGGGTTCATGTATGAGGTTCAGATGATAAGTCTGGTTGGGTTTTAGCACTGCATCTGAAGTCAGCTGTTCCGATATGAAAACTGAAAAAGAGTTCTAGAATAATATATCCAGATCAGGATGGGTTGTTCCACAAAACAGTGTGTGAATCCCCGCAATAACTTTACCCAGAAATCACAAACCTATCAATGACTGCATTGAAAGATAATGTAAACTGGTAATATTGGGTAGAGGCAAAACGATAGGCTACCTAAATTGGCTGAAGATCAAGGGAACTTCAGCATAGAAGACAAGAGGATCAATAACTCTATGGATCTTCTCTAGATTGGCACTAAATCTCTTGGGAGATATAGGCTATGAATTCTGGAAGCTGTTAGCAACCCAGTGTGGGGTAGATGTTAAAGTATTGGAGTAGGACCAGGAAGTTATGTCTTCAGTCCAGCCTGGGAACCTCTGGTGTGAATTTCAATCCAGTCTAACTCAGAAACGTTGTTGTGGGGATAAAATGAAGGAAAATCTTCATATGAGTGAGTTCCCAAAGGACAGTCAGGATGAATCAATAAAATAGCATCAACTACCCAGAGGATCCCAACTTGGGAAGGATGCCATTACAGTCCCAACAAATACGGTGCAGAAACAAAACCTCAACATTTCTGTTTTTAAACACACAGAGAGACACAAGATCACAACACTGACCCACAGCTGTATCTTCCGAGAGGCTGAAGAGGGCCATATTCCCATTATTGCTGCTGGCTCCATTGTCAAAGAAATAGGGTGCGTAATTTGCCTGAACTGTAAGTTAAGAGAAAACAGAATTCAAGGGAGAAACATTCAATAAGTGGGAAGTTATCTTTTCTTTTATGTACACCGAGAGCGTATGCACCAAAGACAAATTCCTTTTGTGTCCAATCACAGTTGGCCAATAAAGAATTCTATTCTATTCTGTTCTGTTCTGTTCTGTTCTGTTCTGTTCTGTTCTGTTTCATCTGTGCACAAAGCCCAATTCAACCCCACAGGTCTAATTCACCTAATTCGTATCTGAGAAAACTCTGAACATCTCAAAAGACTACTTGCACTATTGCTGTTAACAATACAAATTGCTATAAATCTGACAATGTTTTAAATTCAAACAGAATTTGATTTAGGCACAGGAAAGGAAATAAGGGAGACCTAATCTATCCCCCCAAAATGTTTGCTAATCAAAATTCATCAAATCCCCCTGAACTGAACAAGGGTCCCATATTCCATTCAACCTCCAAGCAATTCCTAAGCGATTTAAACAATGCCTCCTGAATTTTTAAAGGGACGCTTACCCCCGAATCTTTAAGAAAACAATTACTTACTTGCTACAAGAGAAGAGCAAACCCGAGAGGGGGGGGGAGAAAAAAGAGGAAAAACCCATTAGATATCATTCCATCCTTAATTTATTTATTATTATTTTTTTTTAAATAGCCCATTTGAGGTTCATCAACAGCCAAAAGGTAGAACAGAAAAGACGGAAATGAGCTAATCATCTTGCTGTTTATGCCATTCTTGAGTTGAAAGTCGCAATTAGCAGGAAGACCCCCGAATCTTAAACCTTTGCCCCAGTTCCAACCGGCGTAGTTTTGAAAGATTTGGCTCTACTCACCCAGGCAAACGTGCACCAGATTGAGGAATAAGGAGGTTGGCAAATGCCGTTCTCGCTTCATCCCCCCCCAAAGAGAGGATCCGTTTCTCCTTAATTTTGGGGAAGGGGGGCAGGCGAAATACCCTTCCAAGTCCCTGCTGGAAACCTTCTTCAGAAGTTGGGGGGATGAGGAATCTGGCAGAGTGGCAGGAATAGTTGCTAAGATGTTAAGCGGATGACCTGACTTAATTTTGGAGGCATTGAAAGGCGTTCCTGCCTTCCACTTAATTAGTCCAATTATTCTGCCAGCAATGGGAGATTTATTTGCAAGCATTCAGCCTCTCTCTACCTGGGAACAACGTCTGCTTAAGCAGCCTGCCTGCAATTGTCCAAAGAAACCCCTCCAGATCCAAAAGGCAAGTTGGTTTATCTTTCACTTATCTGTTTTTTTCCTGGTGCTTTCGTTTTTCTTATTCCCAACGCCGCCCACACCCCTTCTAAATAAATAAATAAAATATTAACAACTCCCAGGGTGTTCTGCATTTTTTTCCCCCTCACCAAAACACCTAAGGAGTCATTTCTCAGGACTAAATGAATTTCATCTTGATATTCTTAAATTAGCATCCGTACATAATATTTTGCTTTCCAGGATCAGGAAATTAATACATTGAACGTGGAATAAAGGCAGCCAATTCAGGACTGATCGAGAGGCTCAATATTTAGAATTATTTTGTTAATAAGGAAATCCCTTTTTTTTAACTTAAATCCTTCATTGAAAAGACAACAAAGCATTCTATTAGCACAGAGAGCTGTAAGAACACAAATCAAAATTTATCTCTTCAATGATGATTTAAGCAAGGCTTTTATTCCTAAATTCATTTTTGGCTTTCTAATTTTTTTTTAAAGAAGTGGATATTTTTGGAATCAGTCATGATTGAGATAAATCCATGTTCTAAAATGGGGAATTCATCAAGTCATGAAGTCAACTCATTCTGGAATTCATAGTTTGGAGAGAAAACATCTTCACAGATGACACGGTCCCCCATCAGCAATTGTTGAAAAGACAGGTCTAAAATCGTAATATAAAATAAGAAATTCAGAGCAGATGTTGTCCCTTAGCCCACTGTTCAACTTCTATCTCCTTGTGCATTTACAATAATATTGTCAGGTATGAAAGATTAGTGTTCCTGGTTTTTTAAAATTTAAATACCTCTTCTGGGTTGGACTGGATAAGAACCTTCCGTGATGCCTGCTAATCCTTCTCAGAAGCCCAGAGCCATCTGTCCACCTCGCCAAAGTGTAAATAGAGAAATTAGGTCCTTCTGTGCCGAGAGGAATTCCTGAGTGACAAGAGGCAGACCTCTTGACTTTGGGGCTGCAAGAGATTGATGCAGAATCGAGTGGGGCTGTGGTGGGCCCAGGGCAGGGGAAGGGAGGGTTTCTTAGAAAGCTTTGACAATTGAATTTAATAGTGGAAACAGATGCTGAGGAATTAAAGCCCCTCAGGTGGCTTCTTCAGATTGACTTGGATGTACACATATACCCTGTTCTTGATAGAAGGTTCATTTTGAACCACCTCAATTTATTATGTTGAATCAGAGATGCAAATTGGATCACACCTTAACAGAATAACCAAGTTGGAAGGGACCTTGGGCCGGAGACCCTATACCATTTCAGACAGATGGTCTCTTCTTAAAAATCTCCAACGTTGGAGCATCTACAACTTCTAGAAGGAAGTCGTTCCATTGATTAATTGTTCGCAGTGTCAGAAAATTTCTGTTTTATAGTTCTAGGTTGCTTCTCTCCTTGGTTAGTTTCCACCCATTGCTTCTTGTTCTGCCCTCAGGTGCTTTGGAGAATAGCTTGACCACCTCTTCTTTGTGGCATCTCCTCAAATATTGGAACACTGCTATCATGTCACCCCTAGTCCTTCTTTTCACTAAACTTAGACCTATCCAATTCCAAAGTCCCAAAGCACTCCTCCTCCTACTCTTCCTCCCCCTCCTCCTCCTCCCCCTCCTCCTCCCATCAGATCAGAAAACAAGAGTGGGCTTAACAAAATTGTGACTGATCCAAACCAGAAATTTCCAGAGAAAAAGACTAATAGAGAAGGTTGAATCTTTTTTTCCAATTATGTACTTGTGATCACTCTGAGGAATTCTGGAAGAAAGAAATTTTCACTCAAAAAGGATGCAACGACCTGAAGTACATGAAGTGCAAGGGTCGGTCCTCTCGCCCCTTCTGTTCAACATTTATGTGAAGCCACTGAGTGAGATCATCCGTGGTTTTGGGGCGAGAGTCCATCAGTACGCTGATGACACCCAGCTGTACATTTCCACCCCAGACCACCCCAACGATGCCCTTGATGTGATGTCTCGCTGCCTGGAGGCCGTGCGGGTCTGGATGGGGAGAAATAGGCTCAAGCTCAACCCTTCCAAGACTGAGTGGCTGTGGCTCCCGGCGTCCCGGTATAGTCAGCTGGTGCCATCGCTGACTATTGGGGGTGAATCTCTGCCCCCCACAGAGAGGGCTCGCAACTGGATGTCCTCCTGGATGCACGGCTGTCTTTAGAAGAGCATATGACGGCCGTGGCCAGGGGGGCTTTTTATCAGGTTCGCCTGATCTGCCAGTTGCAGCCCTTTCTGGACTGGGACGCCTTGCGCACGGTCACTCACGCCCTCGTCACCTCCCGTCTGGAGTATTGTAACGCTTTCTACATGGGGCTCCCCTTGAAGAGCACTCGGAGGCTCCAACTGGTCCAGAATGCGGCCGCGCGGGTGGTTATGGGTGCAACCCTTTGTGCCCACGTGACACCCCTCCTGCGCGAGCTGCACTGGCTCCCAGTGGTCTTCCAGGTGCAATTCAAGGTGTTGGTCACCACCTTTAAAGCGCTCCATGGCATAGGACCAGGATATTTACAGGACCGCCTTCTGCCACCAATAGCCTCCCACTGACCAGTCCGCTCCCACAGAGAGGGATTCCTCAGGGTACCGTCGGCCAAGTTATGTTGGCCAAGTTAAAACCCAGGAGGAGAGGCTTCTCTGTCGGAGCTCCTGCCCTTTGGAATGAATTGCCCCCAGATATTCGTAACATCTCTGACCTCCGGGTCTTTCGCTGTGCCCTCAAGACCCTACTGTTCTGACAGGCGGGGCTGTCTAACTGAATGATTTTAAATTGGGTTTTAATTTTGGGTTTTAAAATTTGGCCAAAACTATTTAATGATTTTAACTAATTTTAACTATGATATTGTATATTTATGTTTTTAATCTTGGCTGTACACTGCCCCGAGTCCTTCGGGAGAAGGGCGGTATATAAATAAAATTATTATTATTATTATTATTATTATTATTATTATTATTATTATTATTATTATTATTATTATTATTGAAGAGCTATTGCTTTTAACACTTGCCAGAACTCAGAGTTCATTCTTCTTTTAAATAATGCTGTTGAAAAATTCTGATGAGGACCTACAAAAAGATAGAAGATGAGAGAGCATGATGTAAGGTGGCACTGTTCTGAGATGCTTAAATCTCTGAAGGACTATTAGTATTAGGTTTAGTGTCAAATATAGTTGATTACTCAAGAAAACTCTTGTGCAATAGTTATGTCCCTTTTTTTAGTATTTAAAAAGAGGATTGCCTAGCTGGTAATACTTCTCCATGCATGTAGGTGTTTCTCTCTCTCTCTCTCTCTCTCTCTCCCTCCCTCCCTAGGTACCATCTATCTATATTCTAGGTTGTATATGTGTCCTAGAAAATTTCCAGCTGATATATATACAATATATATGTGTGTGTGTGTTTGTGTGTATATACAGTAG
The DNA here is from genome assembly GCF_059756535.1 of Pantherophis guttatus. Classification (NCBI taxonomy): domain Eukaryota; kingdom Metazoa; phylum Chordata; class Lepidosauria; order Squamata; family Colubridae; genus Pantherophis; species Pantherophis guttatus. The sequence continues at coordinate 103,153,795 of NC_142068.1, read as the reverse complement.
AGCTGTAGTAGCGCAGTGGTTCGAATGCAGTGCTGCAGGCTACTTCTGCTGCCAGCTGCCTGCAATTTGGCAGTTTGATTCTCATCAGCAAAAGTTGACTCAGCCTTCCATCCTTCCAATGTGGATAAAATGAGGACCCAGATTGTTGGGGGCAAGAGGCTGACTCTGTAAACCACTTAGAGAGGGCTGTAAAAGCACTATGAAGTGGTATATAAGTCTAAGTGCTATTGCTATACATGTATATACAGTATGTACACACACACACACAAAAATAGTGCAAGAAATGTGCAAATTAACATTATGATAGTAGGTAGAATTTGGCTAGTTCTAAGTTGGGAACCTTTTATGATGCTGATCTATGCTTTGAACGTTGAATGTCTTTCTGCCAATGATTCTTAGTCCAGTTTAAACTTCCCCCATTACTCACAGGAGCCCACATCAAAGGGGTGGGGGAGGGAGGAGGAGCATTGAAGGCAGGGCTGATCCTGAGAAATCAACTTTGCGTCTTCCCCCCCCCAAAGGGAAACTGGGTTCAAGGCTTCCAAGTTAAAGAAGTCTCAGGTAGCTCATCTTGGAGTCAGAGATGCACCAGGTAGTCCTAAACTTACAACCATTCGTTTAGTGACCATCCAAAGTTATGACAGGGCTGAAACAAGGAACTTACGATCAGTTATTGCAGATACCGTATTTTTTGGAGTATAAGACGCACCTTCCCCACCCCCTAAAAGAGGGCTGAAAATTTGGGTGCGTCTTATACTCCAAATGTAGCTTTTTCGAAGCTTTTCTTCAGCCCTAACAAGGTGCTAACGAGGCACAAGCGATCTTCCCAGATTTACCTGCTCCCTTGACTCTGTGCTTTAACGAGGCTATCTCTCCCCATGCTTTGCCTGCTTTTCTCATTGCTGCTTCCTCTCAGCTGTGCCTTAGAAGCTGTTTTTTATCCCCAAGCAGGGGATAAAAAACCAGCAAACGAATGTGGTGAAGCTGACCAGACTAAGGACGCTAGCCAAATGAATACCTGGTAGGCAGATTTTTTTCCTATTTTCCTCCCCAAAAACTAAGCTGCGTCTTATACTCCGGTGCATCTTATACTCCAAAAAATATGGTATTTGATGACGATCGTCACATCACCCCAGGGGTCACATGATCAAAATCTGTGAGCTTGGCAACCAGTTTATATTTAGGAGGTTTGCAGTATCTGTCTCTTGACACGGTTTTCCACAAAGTGACACCCTTCAGAAGGACCAAACTCTTGGCAGAAACCAAAAATCATGACAGACCAGAATAATGACAACAACAACAGATTGGTTTTCATACATGCAAATACTTTCCAGATATCGAGAAGATTTTAAAAAAGAAGGTATTTATAGTGTTTCGACTGTTTTAGACAAGATATTAATGGGTTCAGATGACCATATAATTAAAAAGCTATATGGATATTTACTTGAAGCAAAACTGGAAGAAGAACAAGTTAAAGAATCAATGATAGCATGGGGAAAATTTTTTGGTTATAGTATTGATTTAGAGAAATGGCAAAAACTGTGGTCACATAATTATAAAATGACAATGTCAACAGCATATAAAGAGAATTTGTATAAGATGTTTTACAGGTGGCATCTACCCCTGACGAGAATAGCCAGGATGTTTAAGAATAAATCGGAGAAATGTTGGAAGTGTCATCAAACTCCAGGATCGTATTACCATGTGTGGTGGACATGCGTGGAAGCAAGGAGATTTTGGACTAAAATACATACGTGGTTAGAAAAAATGACAAAGACAAAGACTTTAAACCAGAAATATTTTTATTAGGAATCCTACCAGAGACATTTAATAAAGAATTACAATACTTAATTGTGAACATTTTAACAGCGGCCAGAATTGTATTTGCCAAAAACTGGAAAGGAGAGAAGATAATTACCGATGAAGAAATTATTATGAAAATGTTGGACTGTGCTGAAATGAGTAGATTGACATTTGAAATAAGAGAACAGGAAGATAAACAATATTATTTGATATGGGAGATATTTTATCAATGGTTTGATAAAAAAGTATGGAGATGAGATGGCATATATGAAATGTTTAAATATGTATTTTTAGTTTAAGTAAAGAATAATTGTTATATGAGGAGATTTGGAGAATTGTAAGCATGAAATGATTTTAACCGATTGAGATGCTGTCTATAATCGTTTGTAAGGATGATATTTTTATGTTATTGTTGTGTTTTTTTTAATTTATTTTTTATTTTATTTTTAATCTAAAATAAAACTTTTTTCAAAAAACAACAACAACAACAACAACAACAGGCTAATTTGCAGCTAATATTATGTATTTGTCTAAGCCTTCCCTTCACACTTGAGGCAGCGGTCCAGGAATAAAAACATTATTGGGAAATTTGCTGGCTTTATGAGGTTTACAGAAGCATTTCTTGTGCTGTCCAACAATCTCTGTAAGACAAAATGGGGAAAAAAGAGAGAATAAACTTAATTGAAATAATATCACGTGTACAAATATCTACCAATTAACAGCTTTCAAGAATCATATTAAAAAATCTCTCTATCTATCTCTCTATCTATCTATAATCTCTATCTATATAAAAGGGAAATACCACTCACGCATCATCACAAAATCTCCAGAACCATAAAGCCTACAAACTTGAAATTTGCCACGTATGTTCCTTTTGGCTTCTAGGTGCTCACTAAGAAAGGATTTTTGAAATGACTATCAGAGCACTAGTATTTCCTATATTATTATTAACATGCTCTGACGCTAGGGAGTTCTACTCCCCCTCCCCACCTGAAAAGAAATCTATTCCAAATACAAAACACAAGCAGAGGAGAGGAGTTTCAGTTTTACTTTCACATGTTCTTTCTATTTTATCATCTCAACAAATATGTAAGTCAAGCTAGACTGAGAGGGAAGTCTCCATCCAGGATTAACCCAGGAGATTCAGAAATGAATGATGCCCAAGCTGCCCCAAGTACTAGTCTAGCATTTGGCTATGTTGGTGGAAGATAACAGACCAAAAGGTCCAGACAACCTCAACCTGAGCAAAGCTAGGCTAAGCTGCAGAACTACCAAACAAGAAATCAGGATGAAGATTGACCATTTTTCAGGGTAAAACAGTCATCCCCTTCAAAGGAAAGTTGTTTATAGATACCCTTAGTTCAGTTTGGGCTTCTACCAGCTGACATCTGACATAACATAGACAAGACCATTGCCAAATAATACTCATCTGTAGAATAGGCTGTGGTTTCAAATACCAGTGGCAGAACATGGGGCAGAGTTAAAAGAGGGATCAGCCTACAATCCCTATGTAGGTACACAACCAGACTAAAAGCAACCCCCCACCGCCACCGAATGCCATTAACCTACATCTAACTCCAAGCAGGTGCTACCCATTGGTTGAGAAGATTCCTGCCCATAGGCTGTTAGCAATAAATCAGTTTGATTGGACCTTCATGCATGGACCGTCTGACACCTTTTTGCTGCTCATTAAAACAGACCCTCTTTCCCCCTGAGCTTGACACCAAGCAGAAGAAATATCCAGCTCTTTTAAGAAGAGAGACTGGACAGCCACTTGTCTGAAATGGCTACATGGAATAAAACAATGGATGGAAACTAATCAAGGAGAGAAGCAACCTGGAACTAAGGAGAAACTTCTTAACAGTGAGGACGATTAATCAGTGGAACAGACGTTGTGGGTGCTCCATCAATGGAGGCTTTTAAGAAGAGACTGGACAGCCACCTGTCTGAGATCTCCTATGAGGTCTCCTGCTTGAGCAGGGGGTTGGACTAGAAGCCCCCCAAGGTCCTTTCTAACTCTGTTTTGGGAAATCAATGCATTAAAAGTATTGCGTCTCTTAAAGCAGTTGTATCTTTTCTCAGACTTGCTTGGAAGCTTGAAAGAAAGAGGGGCTGCTTTAATGATTGGGAGGAGGAGGTACTGAGGTCACCTGAGGTCCAAAGCAGTTATTAAAAGTTCTAACACAAGGAGATTTATCTGCATTTATGCTGATAAAAACTGACAGCAAACATACTTCTGTCCATCACAGGCAGGTGTTTCTTCATTTTGCACAAGCATTTTCTTCTCATTCTTGACCCTAAGGAATAATAATAATAATAATAATAATAATAATAATAATAATAATAATCGACCACCTGATCAGTGGGTGCAGCAAAATTTCACAAACTGACTACCTACAACGCCATGACCGTGTTGCTAAGATCATTCACTGGAAATTGTGCCAGAAGTTTGGATTTGAGTACAGCAAAAACCACTGGGAACATCAGGTTGAGAAAGTTTTAGAGAATGAGAAACTCAAGATCTTGTGGGACTTTAGGATTCAGACTGACAGGCACTTGGTCCACAACACACCTGACATAACAATAGTTGAAAAGAAAAAAGTATGGTTCATTGACATTGCAATACCTGGTGATGCAAGGATTGAAGATAAGCAGCAAGAAAAAATCACAAAGTACCGGGACTTACAAACTGAAGTTGAGCGACTGTGGAAAAAGAAATTGTGTGTTGTCCCGATTGTAATTGGAGCCCTCGGAGCAATACCCAAAGGGCTACCCCGCTATTTAGAAATCCTAAATTTGCCAGACTTGAACATTTTGACTCTACAAAAAAACCACCTTACTCGGAACAGCTTACATCCTCCGACGATACCTTAACAGTTCCTAGGTCCTTGGTTAGGACTCGAGCTGCTGAGCTATTAACCAGCCTCAAAGGCTGTGAATCTCACTAAAGATTAAATAATAATAATAATAATAATAATAATAATAATAATAATAATAATAATAGAATCCAAAAAAGGAGGAGGAGGAGGAGGAGGGACAAAGGAGAAGGATGTGCTTCATTTAACAAGCAGGGTGATTTGCTTACAACAAAAGGTGGTAAAATTGGGTGCAACTCACTTAACAATCATCTCGCTTAGCAACTGAAGTCCCAGTCCCAATTGTTGTTGTAAGGACTGCCTGTATACATGTTTTCCCTTGCTTGATATTGCAAGCCACAATTAAAACACAGATCTTTGATAGCCATTAATGCCCATTGAACTTGCTTTAAAAATGTTGCTTATTTAATCATTTCTTCAATATTGTGCTCCAAGGGTTTTCTAATACATCAAAGTTGAAACACAAGATATGTTAATTCAAAGTGCAATATAAAACATTTAACAGCACCAATAGCACATTCAATTACAAATAGAAATTAATCTCTAGTTGTGTATAACTACCACAATCGTGTGCAACTGAAATCCGAATTTTTGAAAACTTTTTTCTAACAATGTTGAAGTATTTTTTCAAAGTATTTTTATAAAGTATTATAAAGTATTTTTATGTATGAGTACATAATTTCTGATGTGAAGTTATGAAGTTCCCATTCAGAGGTATTGTCCCGTGATTGGAACCAGCAAGCCAAATGAATCCAATTCATTTCTCAATTCGGCTTGCCAGACCTTTGGGAAATCAAAGGTTTATGAAGTAAACTTGGCGGAGCCGAAAGCTTACCTGCACCACCAGCTGAGAAAGTCCCAAAGCAAAGAATCGAGATGAATAGCCAGGCAAAAACGTTCCACATCCTCATGATTTCAGCAAAGGTAGGAAATTTTGTCCCTTAGAAGAAATCTGAGGGGTTTTAACACAAGGCTTTGTTAATGTATACCGGCGTGTAAAACCTTGCGTGACTGCAGTCGGGAGAAAGAATCTTTCTTTTTATATTGGTGTGTAGAACAGGAAAAGGGCCAACCCATCCTTCTATTCAGAGCTGGAGATGTGCCAAAAGTGTCATCGCATGGGGAACTTTGGAGCTGATAGCTACTGTTCGATTGTGTCGGACTCTGCTTCAATGACTCACAAAGTTATAAAATTTATGACTTAGAAAAGAATTTACAGCCATCTACTGTAAACCCTTCATGCAAAACAAACACTGCAATTCTGGGGTGCATTAATAGAGGGATGGAATCAAGATCACGTGAAGTATTGGTACCGCTCTACAAAGCCTTAGTACTGGAATATCACATCCAGTTTTGATGACCACAATATAAAAAAGTTGTTGAGACTCTGGAAAGAGTGCAGAGAAGAGCAACCAAGATGATTAAGGGGCTGGAGACTAAAGCATACGATGAACCATTGCAGGAACTGGATATGTTTAATGCAATGAAACGATAGTATCATCCCTCGTAGAGTAATGTTGGACAGCATTACTTGGTCTGTTGTGTGGCTGTTTGGGTGGTTTAGGGGTGGGGAATTGTGGTGGGTGGGAGTGTGTTTGGGGATTGTTATGTGTGTTGGACCTGGTCTTTGGGTGTTAAGTGAATTTCGTTGTATGGGTATACTGTGTATACACGTACAATGACAATAAAGTTATTATTATTCCAATATTTGAGGGGCTGCCACAAAGAAGAGGGGGTCAAGCTATTCTCCAAAGCACCAGAAGGCAGGACAAGAAGCAATGGATGGAAACTAATCCAAGGAGAGAAGCAACCTGGAATTAAGGAGAAATTTCCTGACAGGGAGAATGATTGACCAGTGGAACAGAAGTTGCCTCCAGGAGTTGTGGGTGCTTCATCACTGGAGGTTCTTGAGAAGAGACTGGACAGCCTCTTGTCAGGAATGGTATGTAGGCCCATGATGGCGAACCTATGGCACGCGTGACAGAGGTGGCACAATGGCAGAGCCATCGCCCCAGTTCAGCTCCTCCGTGCATCCGCCTCCCGCTGGCCAGCTGGTCTTCGGGTCTCTGCCGCGCATGCGTGGGGGGCTGGGTGTGTGCAGGGGCCGCATGTGCATGCGTATGGGGGGGCATGGCGCATATGGGAGGCGCGTGCACATTGCATGTTGGGGGTTTGGGTGTGTGCGTGCGCTTTGGGCACTCGGTCCCGGAAAAGGTTAGCCATTACTGGTATAGGCTCATCCGCTTGAGCAGGGGGTCAGACTAGATGACTTTGGCTTTCTGGTGAAAACCTCCATTGATGCTAAGATTTGGGCTTTTTTCATCATCTAGAGTTTGTCCCAGCGGCCCATCTTCCCGTGATCCCCATCGATAGACGGTGAAAGAGTCTGCTGCTCTCAAATAATTATCCCCCCTCTTCCTTTGACTGGAATCTGGCCCCACAGAGAAAAAGGGAAGTAATCCATCTTTGATGAGCCTGTGGTGTTACATTAAGGTGGCTAATCTCTTGGTATTTTCCTCGTTAACATTTTAATTGAGTTATAAAATAAAATAAGATACAAAATACAAAAGAAAATAGGAAAACAGTGGAGGAGGAAGAGGGGAAAGAAAAGTGAAGGAGGATTAGGAAAAATAAAAAGAAGTGTTGACTTCCGACTCTCTGTTGCAGTAAAATAAAGCATTAACATCAAATAACAACTTTTTGTTTTTTCATCTATATATATAAAAGTGAAATACAACTCACGCATCATCACAAAATCTCCAGAACCGTAAAGCCTACAAACCTGAAATTTGCCACATATGTTCCTCTTGGCTTCTAGGTGCTCACTAAGAAAGGGTTTTTTGAAATGACCATCAGAGCATTAGTATTTCTTATATTATTATTAACACGTTCTGATGCTAAGTTCTACTCCCCCTTCCCACCTCAAAAGAAATCTGTTCCAAATGCAAAACACAAGCAGAGGAGAGGAGTTTCAGTTTCAGTTTTACTTTCACAGCAGCAAGCAGGGGATTGGATAGGGGAGGCATCACGAGTGGGTTCTATTTACCTTTACTACTGGTTCGCAACGGGGCTGTGCACGTGCTCTTCTGCGCATGCGCAGAAGCATCTTGATGATGTTGGGGTCAGTGGGCGGAGCCTCCTACCAGTTTTACTACTGGTTCTATAGAACCGGTGCAAACCGGGTCAACCCACCACTGGGAGGCATCTGTGGGGCAATCCTGAGGGAGAGAAGGGGATAGGATAGGGGAGACTTCTGTGGGGCAAGGCTGAGGGAGAGAAGGGGAGAGGATAGGGGAGTCCTCTGTAGGGCAAGGCTGAGGGAGAGAAGGGGAGAGGAGAGGCTGATTGTAACTACTCATTAATTTTCAAGCTGTAAGTGTTGATTTATCAAGCCCAATCACATAGTTTCATAGAGGAGCACGGGTATTCAGCTAGTAATAATATAAAGTAGCCATTTCTATAAAGATCTATCAGTTCCTTAAAAATTTCATTCTTTTCAAGCACAAAGTTCAGAAGTGGTCTCCGTGTGGAAACAAAATCATTTATATTCTTTTCCAAGAGTCATAAATCTGTCGCCACAGGTGAATGGTTGACTGGATCAAGGCATTAATTCTATGTGATAAGATCCCTACATAGTCTTGGGACACGTTTCTGGGTCCTACGGAAGGCAACCTTTGTAAATTCTTGGAGGCAAAAAAAGGGGTGCAAATGATACGCAGTGAGACCGAGTGTCAAAGGAGGAGACTCGCACACAACTCCATGGTTGGGGCAGGTGTGACAAGGCCACCCCTTTAAAGGATTCGAAGGAGATTAGGCCCTGGCAGAACCCAGCCTGCTCCTCAGGGCCACCCTCTGTGGGGTGAAGGTCTCCAGGCTTTCCAAAGCAAGTTGAAGGCCAGTCTGAAAAGGGGCGGAGCCAAAAGATTGGATCCCACCCATCCCGCAAGAGGAGCGAGAGATGCCATGGTGGGGAGCCCTGTGGGGTCAAAGCTGCTCCTTTCCCATCCTTACTTCAAGACACAAACCCCTAATTTTATAACAGGGAGTCCTCGACTTACAACAGTTCATTTAGTGACCGTTTGAAGTTACAATGGCACTGAAAAAAGGGACTGATGGCCGCTTTTCACTGATGACTTGCAGCCTCCCCAGGGTCACGTGATCAAAATTCAGAGGCTTGGCTACCGACTCTCATTTATGACGGTTGCAGTGTCCTGGGGTCACGTGATCCCCTTTTGTGACCTTCTGACAAGCAAAATCAAGGGGGGGGGGAGGGAAACCTGGATTCATTCGTGTTACCAACTTAACAACTGCAGTGATTCACTTAACAAGGGTTGTAAAATGAGGCAAAACTCTATGTCTCACTTAGCAACATATATTCTGGGCCCAATTGTGATCATAAGTCAAGGACTACCTGTACTGCAGTTTCTTCCATTCCTTTCTGCAAGACTATTTAGTACAGAATCAATACTGTGCTGAATCCACGTTAAATTGATAACAGCTGTATTCGTATTTCTGAACTCTTGCATTGCTTTCTTAACTGTAGGTTATTATTATTTTTTATAGCAAGGCAGCAAAACCCACCAGCCATTTTGGGGTGTATCAAAAGGGCCAATACACAAAATCCTGTTTCCACAATGGATGGAGGGCCCGTTGTTCACTCCATTTGTAGACTGTTCATTCTGTAAGCCAAGTCATCCGACACAAATGGCAGCGGAAATCTTACCCAAGGCAGAGCGAGACTTTGGCACTCAGGTCTGGTTATATCTAGATCTCACCGTGGTCTACATAGTAGTATGACATCTGTGTTGTAATTACAGTATCAACAGGGCAATATTTTCTAACCTGGTATCTACTAACGTGGCCATGTCGGTGGACAATTTCGGAGGCTGTGTCCCTCCCCCCATGGATCTCGAAAGAAGCACTGCTCTAATGTAAGACAACCAAGACTCACAGATTGTTGTGCAAGGACTTTATTCAGTAAGACCCGAGAGCATAGAGTGACACGATACATTACAGAATTGCTGTTATCTGTGAAAGAAATGAGAGTATTACAGAAGCTGGGAGCTTCACACCATTTTGTATTTATTTTCTCCCTTGTAGATTTATGTACAACTGTTTTTCCCCAGCCTGTAATTCTGGAATTAAATAAAGAGTCCTGCTTAATATTCTTTTAGAAATCCCTATCCAGTTATCAGACGGAAGGGCCAGCCGGAGGCCAGTATTTGGCAGAGGATTCTGAGAAAAAAAAACGTGGCTGAAGCCCATCCTGACTTTGGGGCAGAACGCAGCCCCGGACAGAAGGCTTTGCTATTCAACCACCACCATCCTTCGCTACGTCCCGTTTCCACCAGGAGGTCTCTTCCAAAATAAGCCAATTGCAGGTAGCAACTATGCTTGGGCAGCTCCCTGATTTTCCGCTGAAATAATCATTTTATACTTTCTGAATCCACAGTTGAATTCAACTCTTGCTAAGGAGTATAAACGGTCTTCCAGGCCTGTCCAGAGTGGCAGGGAGTCATCTTTGGAAAGGAGAAGCGAACTTAGCAACTGCTATAAATGTAGATCTACTGATACGAACTTCTTTTCCATTTCAAAAACCTCTCCAACCCGAGTAAAGTGATTTAAGTGGTACGTGCAAACTAGTAACCACTGGATGCTTTACAAATTACAACTGGAAACCAAGAAGAATTTTGAGACTGAGTGCTTAGAATATCAAACTTCTACATGAAAGCTGCTTGGACGCAACAAACATTTTATTCGAGTTTGCACTAAGCAGAGAAACTGACTGGTGACCCGTCAGTGCAGCTGCATCTACTTCTTCCTGCCGCCACCGCCAGCCAGCATGGTAGCCACTCTGATGAAGATGTTGAGGGTGTCCATATAAATGCCCATACACCTGGAAAGGAGGAAACAAGGAGATTCCTTGGAGAGAGTTCAACCATAAAGCATTTATTGGACTGTTATGCTGTTGAACTGTTTGGTATTCTTTCAACTAAAGCTAGTTAACCGTTCTTTCGCAAATAAAGTCAACGTGCTCAATATTATTTTTACCAGCTGACTTGCCCATCTCTTTCCTTTCAGCTCTGAAAATCCTACCTGAAAATTATTGACCTACACCCGTGCAGATGGCTGGCTGTAGAATTCTGGGCCAAAGTTGAAAAAAGACCAATGTATACATTTTTTAAATGGTAAACTACTCAGACATTAGATAGTGAGACGGGCAGTGTATACATTTAATAAATAGCTAGGTATCTAGCTAGGCAGACAGGCAGATAAAATACAAATGACAGAGACTATGGTTTCAATATTAATGCAGTAAACCAGTGTTTCTCAACCAAGGCTGCTTAAAGATATGTGGACTTCAACTCCCAGAATTCCCCAGCTGGCATGCGCACATCTCCCAATTGCCAAGTTTGAGAAACACTGCAATAAAACCCTCAATTTAAGAGTCTATATTGAGCTTTGGATTTAAAGACAGAATCTGCTGGGTTTGAGTCGAATTTAAATTTTAAGCAATAACAGGCTGACTTTTGAACAATCATTAACATGCAATTATTAATAAAACATTAATACATTAATAACACTCATTAATAAGCAGCCAGGAGGTTCACCTCATGCTATTAAAAAGTAAGAAACTTTGGAAAAAAATTCTGCCTTCTATGCAGAAATGCTCTGATGCGGAAGAACCTATGACAACCCATTTGGACACACAACGGGCCATTTACACTTGAAATGGGAATTTTCATTACACTGTTCAGTTCAGTTCAGAGTAACATGTTTTGCATAATCCTACTTAAAAAGTATCCAGGATTTTCTCCACAGGCCTTATTAATCAGGCTGAAATGCAAAGGAGTTTAGAGTTAAGCGCCAGAAGACCAGAAACAGTGGATGGAAATGAAACGAGAAGCAACCTGGAAGGAAAAAGAGAAATTTCCTGACAGTAAGAACCATTAGCCAGTGGAATGCCTTCCCAATCACTGGAGCTTTTCAAGAAGAGACTGGACAGCTCTTGGTCTCAAAATGGCCGAGGGTCTCCTGCTTGAGCAGGGGGTTGGACTGGAAGACCTCCAAGGCCCCTTCCAGCTCTTTCTGTATACCTGGCCCACAAAAGGTATCTCAAATTTCCTGTTTTCAATGGCCAATCCAAGATAGGGGCAAGCAAGGTTTTCGAGTGCCCAGGGCTGTGTTTTCAATGGGAGTTGTATTATTATTGTTGTTGTTATTATCATCAACAAGATGGCATGCGATTTGCCAGCTGTGGAACTCTCCTCAGGCTCCGCGTTATCCCCAGCTGGGGCCCAACTAGCATGACATCCCGCGAGCAGCAACACTTACGCGTTGATCGGATCGTATTTCCACACTCCGACCGCCAGGTATGGTTGACTCTCCGCACGTTTGATAACTTGCTGGGTGTCGTGAAGCAGGAACAGGCTAAAAAGTACCAACCCCCCATAAATGGCCACAGAATACATGCCGGCGCCCAAGATGGAAGTCGGAGGCAGGAACATGGATCCTGGAAGACACACGCACACCCCAAGGGCAAAAGAGTCAGTGGGTGACCCACCTTTTCCACCACCACCCCCTCCACAAAATGGTAGGAATTATGCCGTGCAAGTTACTTCAGCAGGATCCCTGACTGCCCAAGAAGCTGATTACTGGTTGTTCTCGACTTACGACCACAATGGAGTCCAACATTTCTGTTGCTAAGGGAGACATCTGTTAATTTTGCCCCATTTTTACAACTTTTCTTGCCACAATTCTTGAATGAATCCCTGCAGCTGTTAAGTGAAATAACCTGGTCGTTAAGTGAATCTGGCTTCCCCACTGACTTTGTTTGTCAGAAGGTTGCCACAAGGGATCCGGTGACCCTGGGGGACGCTGCAACCGTCATAAGCACATGCCAGTCGCCAAGCATCTCAATTCTGATCACGTGACCACGGGGACCTGCAATGGTCGTCCGTAAAAAGGGTCGTAACTCCCTTTTTTTCAGTGCCACTGCAACTTCAAACGGTCACTAAATGAACTGTTGTAAGTTGATGATTACCTGTCTATCATTGTAATGTGATCTCCATTTATCACCTTCCCAGCTGGATTCTGACAAGTAACGTTGACGGGAAAAGCAGGAGGGAAGCTGTGGAAGGATTCCCTTAACATCCATGACAGAAAAGGTCAGGAACCCCGCGTATCTGACTCACTTAATAAGTGCCCTGCTTAGCAATGGAGGTTCCGGCCCCAACTGGGGTCGTAAGCCGAGGACTACCTATACACTCAAATCTTTCCAGAAGTGGCCGACCACATCAGACCCACCAAACCCAGACCCACCAACTTCCGGCCTTTTGGCCCACCTCTCTCTCAGGAGAGCTGATCCGCTTACCTACGGAGGAGACGAGCACGAGCCCCAGGCCCACGCCCAGGGGGGCTCCCATGTTCAGAAACTTCTCACTTGGGGCGCACATGGCCACGGCGGAGAGGCCCCCCACGATGCCGGCCGTGTACCAAGCAGCTCGGATGAGGAGGGGGCCGCCAAGGAGGGTCAGAGGAGCCACCACGGCACCCATAACACCTAGGCGGAGAAACAGAAAAGAGGGAAAAATCCTTGATTCGTTGCAGCTTTATTTATTCAACTCATGTATTATTTTATTGTGATTTTCTTGCAAGTACTAAACTAAATGGGCCCCGCATCCTGACCCTGATTGTCACAGAGGTCCATCCATTTTCACCCAACCTGAGACACTCCTTCCTCTTTTGGAAAAAAATTAATACGAGAAAAGAATACAAGAATAGTCCCAAAGGGGCTTTTTCAAGAGGCAACTGGACTTTCTGGTTTTTCCTTGAAAACGTTTTGCTTCTCATCCAAGAAGCTTCTGGAAGAAGCCTTTTGGATGAGAAGCGACATGACTTCAAGGAAAAACAAAGTCCAGTTGCCTCTTGAAAAAAAAAAGGCACCTTAGGGACAACCATGACCTGGATGATTGAGAATCTCCATAGAAAATGCCTCAGGTGGCATTGGGAATGCGTGTGGTTGTAGGTTTAAACACAACACTGAGTCTCAAAACCAGCATTTCCCCCATGTTTCAAACTCTTTTTAATTCGTCTTCTACTGCAGGTCATCCATATACCACATGGCAGAGTGTGCAGAAATATTTCTAATGTAAGATGCTAAAATTATACAGCCCAGCTACCAATTATACCAGACAAATGAGGTTCAGGGGATGGGTAGATGTCTCCTTGGACATGATGGGATACCATGACTCCAGGCCGTGCCACCCACCCACCCATTTCTTGGCTTCCAAGGCTGCTAACTCAACAAGCTAAGTTTGCCCAGATCCTTCTTCAGCAAAAATCTAAAAGAGGCAAAATATAGGAAAGCATTTGGCAGGGATTTTTCCAAAATGCATTGCATTAGATGGCCAGTGTGCTTTAAGAAATCCAGAAACGCGAGTACCTGCATGCAGCATCCATGCCAGGTGTTTGGGGATCGGACTCTCTTCGTAATCTATGGATCGAACCAGCATGCCAGCTCCAATCATCACTGCAAAGGTGGCACCGATGGCCTGCCAACAAAACATGGCTATTCATTAAGGCCAACAAGAGGCATTTCACTTGGATCGGTGCTTTGCGAGCCACGCTTGCCTTCTACTGTGCTTTTGGGGGGTTTTCCATTAACGTGGCCTCAAGTGTGAACATGTGACCCCAATTAATTTCCCACCTGTTCTGGCAAGACAAGAAACAACGGACGGAAACTAACCAAGGAGAGAAGCAACCTGGAACTAAGGAGGAATTTACCAAGAGTGGGAACCATCCACCAGTGGAAGGGGCTTCCCTTCAGAGGCTTTGGGTGCTCCATCACTGGAGGCTTTTAAGAAGAGCCTGGATTCTTGTCTGGAATGGTCTAGGGTCTCCTCTTTGAGCAGGGGGTCGGACTAGAAGACCTCCGAGGTCTGACATTCTGTTCTTCTGGTCTGGTGTCTCCAGCCCAATGGATCTCCCAGACATACACAATGATTTGAGGTAGAAACCTAAAATTAGTCTCCTTTATTAAAGACTGCACATATTCAATACAGACTCATCATGTCACTTGTATCAGAAAATGGGACAGGAGGAAGACTGGGTTATTCCTGAATTTTTGAGTTTAGGCATCTGCTAATATCTTCTAGGGGTATAAACTCTCTTCTGAAACTATGTAAGTGGGGTTTCAGTTCGGGAAACACTACTTATTTGAGTAAAGGACGGAGCCCCAGGACTGGTTGTTCTCTTCATTGCAGAAAAACAGGTGGATTTATTAAAAAAGAAACTACGATAGTTAAAATTAACTACCACGCCCTCTTGTGGACACAGGTGGATCGTCAAATAGAGCACAAGAATATTAAAAAAATATTCATATTTACAGTTTTTATTAGTTTATAATAAAAAATACAAAAGCAAATTAAAAATAAGGGAGGGAAAGGGGAAAGGATTCCAACTTTGATTCCCACAATGGATGAATGGCTGCAAAAGCTGACAGAGTTAGCAGAGATAGGCAAATTGATTGCTTTGGTTAAAGGGGGAAAAAAACACAATTACTTTTGTTTCTACTTGGAAACCGCTTCTGGACTTTGTACTCGAGGTGGACAAAAATGAAATTTTGATTTTTGGGTTTTACCATTGAGATAGGTTTGTTGCTATAAAGATGGCTAGTTTATATTATTAGGTAAAAGTAAAAAGTCTTTGAAAGAACCTCTCAAATATTAGAACACTGCTATCATGTTTCCCTGTCTTTCTTTTCATTAAGCTAGACATACTCAATTCTTGCAACCGTTCTTCATATGTTTTAGCCTTCTGGCCTTTAATCATTTTTATTTTATTTACTTATTTTTTTGAATTTGTATACTGCCCTACTCCCGAAGGTCTCAGGGATTTACAAAAAGGGAATACAAAATTTAAAATAGAATAAAACGAATTAAATAATTTGGCTGAACAAATTTAAAACCCCAATAATTTAAAACCAAATTTAAAATTTCCATTAAAAAGGGGAGAGACTTAGGTCAGGCCAGCTTGATGAAATAGGAAAATCTTGAGCGCGCGGCGGAAGGTACGCAGATCCAGGATCCTCCCTATCTCCGGGGGGAGCTCATTCCAGATGGTAGGTGCCCCCACAGAGAAGGCTCTCTCAACATTGTTTGGCCGACGGCACCCGGAGGAGCCCCTCTCTATGGGAGCGTACTGGTCGGTGGGAGGCTATTGGTGGTAGCAGGCGGTCCCGTAAATAACCAGGTCCTAAGCCATGGAGCGCTCTGAAGGTGATAACCAAAACCTTGAAGCGCACTTGGAAGACCACCGGGAGCCAGTGCAGCTCGCGCAGGAGGGGTGTTACATGGGAGCGCCACGTTGCTCCCGTCACCACCCGCGCGGCCACATTCTGGACCAGCTGAAGCCTCTGGGTGCTCCTCAAGGAGAGCCCCATGTAGAGAGCATTGCAGTAGTCCAGGCGGGAAGTGACAAGAGCATGAGTAACCGTACTTAACGAGTCGCGATCCAGAAAGGGACGCAACTGGCGAATCAGGCGAACCTGATGAAAAATCCTCCCGGTCACGGCTGTCAAGTGCTCTTCTAAAGACAGCCGTGAATCCAGGAGGACACCCAAGTTGCGAGCCCTTTCTATGGGGGCCAATGATTCGCCCCCAACAGTCAGCAATGGCACCAGCTGACTATATCGGGATGTCGGAAACCACAGCCACTCGGTCTTGGATGGGTTGAGCCTGACCTGTTTCTCCCCATCCAGATCCGTACGGCCTCCAGGCACCGGGACATCACTTCAAGGGCATCTTTGGGGTGGTCTGGGGGGGGAGATGTACAGCTGGGTGTCATCAGCGTACTGGTGGTACTCCACCCCGAAACCATGGATGATCTCACCCAGCGGCTTTACATAAATGTTGAACAAAAGGGGCGAGAGGACCGATCCTTGTGGCACCCCACATATAAGGGGACTCGGGGTCGACCTCTGCTCCCCAGTCAACACAGACTGCGACCGGTCGGAGAGAAAGGAGGAGAACCACTGTAGTACGGTGCCTCCCACCCCCAACCAGTGCAGCATGATACCATGGTCGATGGTATCAAAAGCCGCTGAGAGATCTAACAGGACCAGGACAGAGGAGCACCCCGTCCCGAGCCCTCCAGAGATCATCCACCAACGCGACCAATGCCGTTTCCGTGCTGTACCAAGGCCTGAAGCCCGACTGGAACGGATCTAGATACGTCGTTTCATCCAGGTACTGGGGGAGCTGTCGTGCAACCACACTCTCAACAACCTTCGCCACAAAGCGAAGGTTGGAGACTGGATGATAGTTAGCCAATACTGCCGGGTCCAGGGAAGGCTTCTTGAAGAGAGGTCTCACTACCGCCTCTTTCAAGGCGGCGGGAAAGACACCCTCGCCCAATGAAGCATTTATAATCTCTTGGAGCCAGCCTCGCGTCACCTCCTGGGAAGCCAGCACTAACCAGGAGGGGCACGGGTCCAACAAACATGTGGTCGCGTTCAGTCTACCCAGAATCCTGTCCACGTCCTCAGGTGTCACAGGATCAAACTCATCCCAGATAACATTCTCAGGACCTGCCTCCGTCATCCCCGCTGGATCTACCCAGTTGGAGTCCAGCTCTTCCCGAATCTGAGTGATTTTGTCATACAGATACTGAACAAAATCCTTGGCTCTTCCCTCCAAGGGGTCCTCCCTCGCTTCCTGGTGGAGCAGGGAGCGGGTCATCCTAAACAGGGCGGCCGGGCGATTATCTGATAATAATATGAGATCTTACCAGTGTCCGGTCAGATTCAGCACGACTGGCCCTCCAACTACTCTCTAGGCGTCTTTTCCGGCGCTTCATCTCCCTCAGCTCCTCGGTGAACCAAGGAGCCAGGTGAGATCGGTGCCGGGTCAGAGGCCGCAAAGGCACAACTCAATCCAGAGTCCAGCGGCCGCCCTATCCCAGGTGGCCACTAGGTCTCCAGTCGAGGCGTGAGCCAGAACCTCGGGGATTGGCCCAAGCTCCATCTGGAACCTATCAGGTTCCATCAGGCGCCTCGGGCGGTACCATTTTATCAGTTCCGCCTCCCTGCGGCAGGGTGCAGCGGTTCGAAGGTCAAGGCGAAGGAGAGAGTGATCTGACCATGACAAGGGCTCGATGACTATATCCCCTATCTCGAGATCACTCAGCCACTGTCCAGAGACAAAAACCAAGTCCAGTGTGTTTCTCCTCATGTGCATAGGGCCATGAATTAGCTGGGTCAGGTCCATAGCCGTCATGGAAGCCATGAACTCCCGAGCCACCTCAGACGACTCACCCACGGACGGCAGGTTAAAATCCCCCATGACCATAAGTCTGGGGGTATCAACCGCCACCGCGGTGATAATGTTGAGTAGCTCGGGCAGGGCTGCCGCCACGTGGCAGGGAGCCAGGTACGTGATCAGCAAACCCATCTGAACCCCATGACTCCACTTCACAAGGAGGGTCTCACAGCCGGCCGTCTGAGGAACAGTGGCCTCCCTCGGCCTAAGGCCTTCTCTAATAATAACCGCTACTCCCCTGCCCCTCCCCTATGACCTCGGCTGATGGAATGCCTGGAAGCCTGGTGGGCACATTTCTACCAGAGGGACCCCTCCCTCTGGGCCCAACCAGGTCTCCGTAATACCCGCCAGGTCCGCTCCCCCCTCCTGAACAAGATCACAAATGGGGGGGGCTTTATTTACCAGAGACCTGGTGTTGCACAACATCAGTCGAAGGCCCGGGCCCTGAGGGTCTGTGCAACCTGGAGAACGAGTGGAGCCTTGGGGGCCGGAGCATGCTACCACTCAAAGACAGCGGGTGCGCGCTCCCTTAACATGATATGGCCCCCTGCTCCTGCCATATCTACCCCTCCCACTCACAGTACCGATGGTAAAAACACAATCTGGACAAGCTCGAGCCCCATTACCTCCGGATCTCCCATCCCCTCCGCCGCGCATAGTGACCAGGCCCGACCCTCCCCTTGGTGGGTTATCCCCCAAACCCACGACCTTAGTTCCAATTTTACCCTCCCCCCCGGGACCCCTTAAAAGTTTAACCAAAAACTTACATAAAAAACCCCTCAACCCCCTCTTCGCCGCATGCCACCTCTCTTTGTTCCAAGACCCATCATTGAGGTAGGCCCTCGATAAAGTGGAGGGCCAGGCTTGCGAGAGGGGGGAGTCTCGCAGTGCAAGAAGCTGTGACCTTAAATACATCTAAAGCTCTGAGGTAGTGATAAGGTATGGCCAAGGGCTCCACTATGATAGTCCAAAATGTCCTGGAAGACAAGGCAGGTTGACCATAAACGGGAGAGTCTCCACTGTCCTCTCACGGCAGTGGTGGAGTCCAATGTTCCAACCAGCTCGGGGGTAGTCCTCCAACCAGCCTCTCATGATGGTTGGCAAACTGGCCATGGGGAAGATGGTACATCCCATCGGTGGTGAAACAATGATAGAAACCGGCTCCATTCATCCTCCCGTAAGCTGCCATTTTCCATACAGCCAGTGTGCTGGATAACAAACAGAGCCAGGTCCAAAGTCTCCAGAAGGAAATAAGCTGTCCACAATGTTCATACAGTCAGCGTACAGATGGATAGAACAGGCAAGAAAATAGATGAAAAATAGGCGAGAACCGCCTCCATCGAACAGAAACTGGCAGGGCAAGCGTGTTAATCATAGGGCCTAGTAGTGGCCCAACTAGGGAGGGGGGGGGGAGGGTTGACCGGGGCTAATCATCTTTGTTGCTCTTCTCTGCGCTCTTTTTGTATTGTGGTGCCCAGAACTGGATGCAGTATTTCCAAGCGTGGCCTCACGAAGGTTTTGTAAAGTGGTACTAGAATTTCCCGTGATGTCGATTCTATCCCTCTATTAATGCAGCCTAGGATTGTGTTGGGTTTTTAAGGCTGCTGCCGCAGACTGGTGGCTCATATTTAAGTGGTTGTCCTCTAGGACTCCAAGATCCCTCTCGCAGTTACTGGCACTAAACCAAGTTTCACCTTATCTATACCTATAACAGCTGGGTTTCTCCCCTCCCCCACACACGGCAGAGAGAGAAGGCCTTACCAGCCAGGAGCCCTTCATCATCAGCCCCATCATGGCAGGAGTTCTGCTGACGGCCAGTGCAGACAAGGCGGTCAAGCCCACGCTTCCGGCAAAGTACATGTAAGTGGAACGAATCCGGTCCTTCACATACTGGGGCCAAATCCTGGAAAAACCAGAGAAAAACGCACGTAGGGTAAGCCTTCCTCGACATGGATAGGGCAAGAACCCAGGTCCTTTTCTCCGATTACATATCGGTCTTGTTATATATAGGTAGTCCTCAACTTACAACCGACTCCGAACGGTCACTAGACAAACTGCTGTAAGTCGAGGATTGTCTGTAGTCACATGCTGGGACTCAAATCAAATGAGGGTTATGCAAACCCTTCAAGACAGAGCACACTGGAATGCCAGTTCATCTTTAATCATTAAAGCAGCCGCCTCTTTCTTTAGGCCCACAAAAGCTGAACCTTGGCTGTGCCTGAAGGCCTGTAAATACACAGCCCCCCCCACCCCACCCCCAAGCAAAGGTCCAAAATAACTGCGCGAGTTCATCACCATGCATGGAGAAGCGTTCTGCACATGAGCATCCTGAAATGCCTCTTTTTTAAAGCAAATTGCACAGAATCTGGTGTTAAAAGCCACCGCTTCACTCCGAACTGCCTTCCAAGTGGATGGAAGCACTCCATTCAAGTGGAAAGGTGCCATAAATTTTGCAATAAAATAAATTTAGAATATTCTTACAAGCAAACTTTTATTGTTACAGTAAGACCCACAAGATTTAACACGTATCTTCTGCAGTCCGTTTTCTGGCTTTCATTCTTTCTGAGGTAAATCTGGGACGATGTCACAAACGTCAAGGGAAGTCCCTTTGGAATGGACTCACTAAGGACCTTCCGCTCATAAGTCTCTGGAGACTCTCAGTCATCCAGGTCGTGGTTGTCTCAAAGGTGCTTTTTCAAAAGGCAGCTCAACTTCCTTGGTTTTCTCCTTGGAAACATGTCGCCTCTCATCCAAGAAGCTTCTTTAGTTCCTCCAGAAGCTTCTTGGGTGAGAAGCAAAACATTTTCAAGGAAAAACAAAGTCCAGTTGCCTTTTGAAAAAGCCCCTTCGGGACTTTCATTCATTATACGCTAAACCAAAACAAACAAGAAAGCTTCAAACAAGCCAACATGCTAAACAGGGCTCTCTTTAACAAGATTTATTTGTTTTGTTTTTTTTGCCAAAGTTTTTCCACTCAGCAAACTCAGTTCTTGGCATAATGATTAAATCAATACACAGCTTCGTGAGGTGTTTTTTTCCCCCGAAGTAATTTAAGTGAATCTTTAAAAATAGATTATTGCTAGGGTCTGAATCGCAAATCACCTTCCACTCCATTTCTCCAGCGTGTGCTCAGAACTATCCATACATTGATTTTTACTGTAATTACTTTAATTGCGAGATGAATATGTCATGTTTTCTCCCTTGTGGACTTCTAGCCAGGATATATACATATACATAGCTATTAGGTCACTAAACAGCTCCATATCCGCTGAGGTTCCAGAAGGCCAGAGCAGCTAGAGACGCTCTATAAACGGTTCCTATTAGAAATAAATGGCTTACACAGCTTTTTCCAGGGCGCCGATTTCATTGGACATGCCCAGCCCATAATAACAGAGAGCGCCAAGACCGACAGCAGCACCCCCGGCCACGATCCATCGTCCTGCCTGGTGAACTGATAAAAGAGAAAAGAGCAATTCACTGGAAATAGTTTCTCTCCTTGAGAAAGGGTTGCACCAAGACGATTTCCCAAAGGTTTCTGCACAGGGCCAATTTTACATCTAGTAAAGACCGGAGGTTTCCTTGTGGGGCCTGGGTCTTTCTTTGCTTGAAAACAAAGCACGTTTCCTGTTTGGCACACCCCATGGAATGACCCTGTGCTCCTCTAAGGAGGACAAGAGAGGTGCCCATGCCAGAATCAAAGTACCTTCGCTTGGTTCAACTCTGAACCCTGCCCAAGAAGTCTAGGGTTTAACCGCAATCAGATTGCATGCTTTGTTTGCACAGCAGACGTTTTTTAAATCAGAGCTTAGAACAAGGAGGGTGGAAAAACACAGAACTATACTGGCTTATGCCGGCCCTGATTCTGACAGACATATATGGGCACCTACTTTTAAAGGCCGTTTCCATTGATGGTTCAAAAGCTGCTTCTTTCACTTCTTGACCAGGTTTCCTTTGACGAATCCCTGTCCGAACCCTGGAGGAATATCCCTAAGATTCAAAACAACAGCAAGCAGGAAAGGTGAATTCTAGAGGCCTGAAGGAATAAATGCACGAGAGCCGTGCCTCCCAGCCCCTGCAAGGAAAACTAAATCAGGCTAAGGCTCATTTTTCAAGAGGGATATTCTGACTGGCATGCCTGAGAGATCCCCCACTTGGGGGCACACACAAACACAGGGATTCTGGAGGAATAAATGGTACTAAACTTTGAAACCAGGCTTTGTAACTTGGCTGGTCAGGGAAGTTAAATCTAGTGCCGTTTTCAGCCCCTGCAAACACCTACGATTCCTCTTGAGGAGCCGACAAGGGTAAGCAAAGAAAGAGCCCCGGCCATTTGTTTTTGCCAAGAGTAGCCTTCACCGGAGCTTAAATGGTTGGAGAAACAGCCTAAGCCGACTCTGAGGTTTTTCCCTGCAAACAACACAAAGGGAAGTTCCCTCTCCCCAGCCATCCCCTCGGTTATCTGCAGATGTCCCGTCAGGTGCTCGCACATTGGTCAGGAAACAGGCGCTGGGTTCCCAGCTCTGCACGTGGGTTAATGATCTTGGCTGGCTGGAGCTTCTCAGGAGGCTCAGCTGAGCTTCCATCCCTCCCCCCACTTCACATTCCCATTTCCCCCCCCCCCCCCATGCGAATGTCTGTCTGCCGGGATAGGTGAGATGCAGCCATGTCGCTTTTTCCCTCTCGCCACCTGAAAGACAAGAGGTCTGGAGGCTCAGTCCTGTGCGGGCGTCCATCTGCTGTCACCCAGGAAATGGATTCCACAGTGCCAATGAGAGAAGCTCAAGGCAGAGCAGAACTCCAAGTCTCGACACATCTCCACCTACGTGTGGCGAGCGAGAGGAAGACCATCCCTCAGATCCTGATTAAGGGCCCCTCCTACATCGCTCGCTGGATTTCAGAGCCTCTTGGCTGGACCCATCACGGCTCCTACATGACCCTGCGCAAACCTTGATTTAGTGTTTCACCCCTTCTCTGTCTCAAAGCAGGAGAGGCAGAAGACTTTTCACGAACGAAGGTGAATCTACGTATCCCAGGATAATGTTGCAGGATCCAACCTGGGTCGGTCAACGAGAACGGAGGTTTTGTCTTCCGAGCTTTTGGACTCGTGCTGGAGCCCATCCTCAGGGAACTTCTCTCTCACAGACTGTGTGCTGTTGTGTGCGTGGTATTTATAGTGCCTGTTGTGTGTGGCTTTTTAGATGTTCCCTTTGAAACCTACTACAGTCCCCTGGGACATTAAACTGGGATTAAAGTGGTTATGTTTAAAGTATCAAAGACAGAGCATGTGAGCCCCAAAGCACAGAAGAGTCTCCGACACTGCAAAAAGCTACTTTTCTATTAAATCCAATCCCGCCGAACTAGCTATCTCCCCCCCACTCTCTTTCTGCTGCATTTCAGAGAGACATTTTCCCCCAAGTCCATGCTGGCCAGTTATGACTCAGAGCCTTGGTCCGCCTTTTAAAATTGAAATACCCACACCGTATATGTAGTTGCTTGCACCAAGGGGTGACTAATGAACTGAATAAGTGTAAAAGAAAGAAAGCAAAGACTCTCTTGGATCAAGTTCACCTCCCATTGTCTACATGGAGACATCCTGGCCCTGCTTTGGACCACAGAATGGAAGTTAGGTCACCAACACCTTCCAGTCTTTTTTTTTTGCTTTTCCCTTTGA
The DNA here is from genome assembly GCF_059756535.1 of Pantherophis guttatus. Lineage (NCBI taxonomy): Eukaryota > Metazoa > Chordata > Lepidosauria > Squamata > Colubridae > Pantherophis > Pantherophis guttatus. Next base: position 103,130,126 of record NC_142068.1, on the reverse strand, counting down.
AGTTTAGCTTCCAGGGTAGAGTTCCTGGTGATCTCTCTTTCAAGTTCTCTCCCAGGCCCGACCCTGCTTAGCTGCTTCAAGCTCAGCCAAGTTCCACAAGTCCACTGAGGACTCGTGCATAGAAGCAAATTGGAAAACAATAAAAGGAGGATGAGATTCTGGAGAGACGTACCTGGTGAGGCTGCAGGAGCCATTGCTTGGTCTTTAGGGAGGAATTTCTCACGGTGGGCGAAATCTGAGTGAGGGCGGAGCGCAGGCTGCTGCCGGGGAGAGCCCGAAGGCACACCAACCGTGCTGCCAGCATGGCTGCGGGAACCAAGTCAATGACAACAGCTGTCTGCAACAACAGGACAGAAGTCAGCGCCTTTGCCTGATCCAGAAACGCAGGAGAAAACTCGGCAAAGCAAAGCTGCATAACCACACAATTTCGGTTGCAGGCAATCAGAGCTGCAGTAGGCAGGGTGATGATGTGAAACGGGGCCTCCAACCTTGGCCCCTTTAAGACCTGGGAGTGAAGTCCACAAGTCTTCAAGTGGCCAAAAGGTTGGACGCCCCTGATTTAAAAGTACCAGGACTACACTGGAAAAGTCTGGGATACTTGACCCCTGAGGACCTCATGCCTGGGACATAAATTTCCCCTGGAATATTGTTTTGCAGCTCCCTCCCCAAGGATTTCCTACTAATCTCCCGTCCAATTACAAATCAGATCCAATCCGACTTAGCTTTTCAAGACTGCCTAAGGACGCATAAAAGATGCCATCGAGTTGATTCTTAGAATATGAGACATATAATTGGGCACTGTATGTAAGTGGCTTAGGATTCTCTCACTGAGAAGAAAGAATCAGTTCCCGATATAGCTTTAAATAAAACCCAGATGGAGGGATATTCGCAGAATATACATTTCACATTAAATGGAGAAAATCAACCACCATTTATAGATGCCCCAATGCCTGCAATGTTGTTAGAATGCAACTTTTGAACCGAAAGAACAGAAATATGAATGCCTCTTACAGATAACATTACACCGAGCCTCGTAGTAACTGAGATAAAAGGAACCCTCCTGTCAGAGGGAGATATAGGATATAATTCCTGAACAAGTACCAGTTGAATAGGGCATTTTAACAAGGCTCTGTAGCACTTTTTTTTTTTTTTTTTATAAAGTATTCAGTAATAATTTGGTTTTAAATCTAGTCTACTCGCTGCTAGGCAAACGTAGAACAATATTCTCCTTTCAAGCTTTAGTCTTATGTAACTTACACCCGAGCAGGCGTGTATGAGGCCACGTTATTAATCCATTTTTTTAAAAAAGCGAGATGCCCAAGACATGGACCACTGGAGCCTTTCTGTCTCGAGAGTTGACTTCTGATTCTTCTGGACTTTTTGAAACAAAAAAGCGCAGCTGCCCACGGAAGAAGGCCGGAGACTAAACATTTCACTGCATGGTCCAGGATGCAGTATCAGTCCTTAGCAGCAAACCGGCAAATGCTGAGTCAAAACCGGATGATGTCACAAAGAGTAATGCCTTGTGTGTGTTTGCAGGCATGTGCCCGGTCTCTTAACCTTAAAATGGCAATTATTGCAACAGGCAAGGCAACTCAGAATGAAGGTCAAAGTGTTTCCTTTCTGATGGTTAATATTCCATAAGAGTTTTTTAAACAGAATCATCCGTTCTTTTTTTTTTTTTAAATAAGTAACAAAATTGCTGTATTGCTGCCTGGTTGTTTGTTTATTTAGCATTATCTAGAATCATGCAATCACTGACACAGAACACTAATTAAACACATTGTACTTTGGCTGTCCGGTAACTATACACCGGGGGTCCCCAACCACCAGGGCGCACGGCCTGTTCAAAGCTGGGCCGCAGGAGATGAGCACGAGCGCGTGCAGAGTTCCACCTGTGCAAGTGAAGGGCGAGCCCAAGCGCCCTCTGCTCACACAAGGGGGAGGACAAGCATCCTCCGCTGGTGCACCATTCGGGGAGTGGAGGGAGGGAGCGCGTGCCCGCCACTCACATACATGGAGCTGGGCACACGGGCATGTGCCCGCCACTCAGACGCCGCCTCTCGTGCCAAGCCAAGCGGGCACATGCACAATAATTTACACCGGCACCAGGCTTCAAAGGCGTCAATTCTTCTACGGTCAGCCCTCCTTCGTGCCCAACTCTCACAACCGTCCACTATTACAGGGAAGGCTCCTGCTCTACCTGGCCCGCTTCTTGCGTTCATATCAACGGCTCACAAATGCAGGCAGAAGTTTAAATAAAGCATCAGCTTATGCATGTGTGGACAGTACAATAGACACAACTTTAAATTGGGGCAAAGCCATGACCGAACCACCCTAACATGGCACCGTGGAGCCACCGCAGAGGATAGAAGCTAATAGCCCCTGGTTACATAACCCTGGAAGGAGAGCCTTCCCGCAGTGAGACACGGTTTAAATAATTAAAAGGGTCCCTAAGCTCTCCTGGTGGTCTCCCATCCATCCAGTTAACCGGATCCTTTCCCGTAAGAGCCGAGTGCTGAAGAGGGGGGGGGAATGCCCCCTGGACTGCAGGGAATCCACCTCCAATTGGCAAAACAGCCTGGCAGGGACCCTCGGAGGTCATCTGTCCCACCCCACGGCGCCCATCCCGTTCTTTCCAGAAGCCGAGAGAGAAAAGGCCGGGTGTGGGTGGGTGTGGGGGTGGATGCTGACCCGGGGCTGATGAGGGGTGTGTGGGGGGGGAGGAGCCCTCCTGCCTCAGTTTCCCTGTGTTGAGCGTTAAAAGCGCTCCCCCCCCCCTCAACCCCCACTGATGGCTCCTCACTGCTGCCTTGCCAGCCACCACAGCCCTGCCAGGGAGGCCAGTGGGAGAGGCGGGGCTCCTGGGCGGGCGGAGGCGGGGGAGCCTTTGGGGTCCCGGGGGAATTTAGGCGCAGGCGGGAAGACCCCCCCCTTCCCTCCCACCAACTGGGACCCCCACAACAGCCCTGCGAGGCAGGTCCGCCGCCGCCGCCGCCGCCGCCGACTCACCTCCCGCCGCTCGTCCTTCTCCCGACTGCGCAGCGCCCTTCCCGGAAGGGGCGGCCTTCCCAGGAGAGGGCCATCCGTCCGCCCTTCCCGCCCTGCCATTGGTTCCTCTGCCTCACGTGGTCCGCCCTCCCCGCCCCGGAGTGGGTGAGCGAGGCGCCTGCGGCCATCTTGGGTAAAGGCAAAAGGACGCTTCTTCCGAAGGCGCTCGCCAAATGGCCGCCGCCGGGCGGAAGTTTTTGGGAGAGTTCCGCTCGTTGGGTGGGAGGAGAAACGAGGGAGGGCGGCCATGATGGGAGCGGGCAGCCGAAGAGCCGCCGGCCATGTCGGCCACGGGCACGGCCGCAGTCCATTGGGATTCCTACTGCGGCTTAGACGCGGTCGCAGATCGGTTTACTCGCAGCCGATCCCCTGCTGGCGAGGAGTGCCTCTGATGGGCTGCGAATGAGACGGGACAAAAAAAGAGCGTTAATTAAAACAATTAATTACATGCATTTAATTAATTAATACCTGGATTGAATTAGGCTGATCAGACGCGGAGCGGCAAACACGGCCTCGGCCACTAGATGGCAGGCAAGCGCCAGGCAGGGTGGCCGGAAGCCCGGATTATTAGGATGACTGTAACAGCCTCAAAATTCAGCTCAAAAATCTGCAGAGAAATTGCGATGCAAAGAGATTCTGCGGCTGTGTGTATTAACCGTGGATATTAGGAAATCTCAGACAAGGCTACCATAGGCTAGAAATCCAGGTTGTCATGTTTGGTATTGACCTTGCACGTATCTGATTTAAAGAGAGTCAACCTAAAATTGTCTTGGCTCAAAACGATTATACGGCAGACCTGGTTTCTGGATATATTTATTTATTGGTCAAATTTATAGAGCTCAGAAAGCTACATCTCTGCATCTCACAAAGCAAGTGACTCTGGGCGGCATACGACAAAGCTGGTTAATAAATTGGCTAATCAACACCTAAAGCAAGTATTATTAAAATGAGATATATATATATATATATATATAAAATGAGACCTGTACTAAGGATTTGAACCGCCAAACTCCTTGTTGCATTCCATTTCTTAGTTTTGTTTTGGTGAGGCTCATCCAAGAGAAACTTATTTCAGGGGTTGCATTGCTAAAACAGTGGGAAAACAATCTATTTCATATAAGCCGCATTCTTCAGCTGTGTCTGTATGATTGATGACTTTGAGCCAAAAATTGTTCAACATTCAAATCATCTTACGTTGGACCTTGACGTTAAATGACGTTGATTCTACTGTTGCTCTGGAAATGCAAGGTTTTATTTTCTAATAAACAGCGACCAAGACCAAAAACCTCAATAAAGATGGTCTTTTTGGACTCTGAACGATGGAGGGGCTCAAATCACCAGAAGTTTCCTGCATTTGAAGGAATTTCTTTTTGCATCTGTTCTAGTAATTCAATGAAGCAGCCTTGGCATTTTATCTTAATATCTTAATATCCTCTTCTAGTGGAGAACATTCCATATTCATGTCTACTAGCATAATGTGAAATTCAGTCCAGAAATCCAGAACCAGCTAGAAATCCAGAAATTCAATCCAGAGCCAATTGGAAGATAATTGGTTTCAAAGTTGATACTGTAAGATAGTATTGCTGTGCCTTATGACTGTTTTTCACACTTACAACCATAGCAGCATTCCCCTGGTCATGTGATCAAAATTCAAATGCTTGGCAACTGACTCATACTTATGACGGTTGCAGTGTCCCAGGGTCATGTGATCCACTTTTGTGACCCGATAAGCAAAGTCAATGGGGAAGCCAGATTCACTTAACAACAGGGTTACTAACTTAACAACTGCCATGATTCACTTAACAACTATGGCAAGAAAGGTTGTAAAATGGGGGCAAAACTCACTTAACAAACCTCTCACTTTGCAACAGGAATTTTGGGCTCAATTATGGTTGTAAGTCGAGGATGATCTGTATTTAGAATAGATCATAAAAATACAAAATACTGGTGCCCCGTCCATTTGAAATAACAATTCTGCTTTGTAAACACCTTTCAGATTCTTTTACAAACCAGAAGTGAAGTTTTAGCTTTGCAGACTGGTCCAAAGTGCGTTGAAGACGCCATATAGAACTGAAAGCCACCTCTTATCAAACAGCCAAATCTTCAGTGGCTCTTTGCCAACATTTATGCACGAATAGGTAGGTCTATTCATCTTCTGGAGAAGATGCTATGGGAGAACGAGTTGCGTGTTTCAGATACCATCAACTCTGCCTTGCGAATCGCAGCTTTTAAGAGTACGAGGAACACGGCTGTACAAAATGGCCCACACCCTTGAGGATTTATCTCTCGGAGGCTGAATTTGTATCACTGCGTATTGTATTCCTCCCATCTGTCACCAGCCTTATGTGCTTATCACTTGATAGTTTTTTTATCATTCAAGAATTTCATTAACGCAGTAAAAATACCCTCTGTTCTTCTAGCATCAACTGAAATATTCCCAAGAAAAGTTGCTCCAACTTGACACAACCCAAACAATGATGCAGGCTGGTTTTTCTGCTGTTCAATCAGTACAGGAAGTCCCCGACTTACGACCACAATTGAGCCCCAAAATTCTCTTGCCAAGCGAGACATTCGTTAAGTGAATTTTGCCCCATTTTACGAACTTACTTGCCAGAGTTGTTCCACTGAATCACTGCAGTTGTTAAGTGAGTCACATGGTTGTTAAATGAATCTGGCTTCCCCATCGACTTTGCTTGTCAGAAGGTCACAAAAGGGGATCATGTGACCCCTGGACACTGCGGCCGTCATAAATAGGACTAAGTTGCCCAGCCTCTGAATTTGGATCATTATACAAAGAAGAACATGTTCTATTCCTCTTCTTCCTTTGCTGCCTCCAAAATTCTTCCTGGGGATTGCAAAAATCAAGCTGAATTTGCTTAGATCGCTTTCGAGATGCTATTACGATAGTTTTTCTTTTAGCGCTGACTTTCAAAATTATTCTTCATTATGGGGCCCCATTCAGCCTAAATTACCCATCAGGAGCAGCATAAAAATCGTCATAGTAGCGAACAGTTTCCACAAATTTTACTGGGATTTAGTCCGACTCTTTTCTTGTGAATTTCCAAGAAATGCTGTGCATAAATATATGAAAAATACACGAATGCAAGCTGAAGATTCTAATGAAGTTCAGCTTCAAAGTCTCGCTAGCTGTTTTTGCTTTGGAATTCATGGGGCTACAGGCATAATGATGCCCTGAGGTTTTCTGAGAATCGTTTTCACCTTCACTTTCTTAACGCCTCTCCCATCACCAGAAGAAGCCCAAACCTTGGTTTGGAATTCAAGGCAATGACATACAGTCCTAAGACAAATGGTGAAGAGGAAGGTTTATAGGAGGCGGCTGTTACCTTCGTGCAACTCCTTCGAAGTAGATTCTCCAAGAGATATTTATTTCGCTTCCAAGGTGCCTCTAAACCAAACCATAAAATTTTTTCAAATTTAGCTCACTGCTGCTGTGACTGGCAGCCCCGTCTCATAATTGCATTAACAAATGGGGTGATTGCAAACTTTGAAGCTTCAGCTCTTAACACAGCGGTTGAGAGGTTTTCCGTCTGCAGCAAGACACACTTTCATCAATGGCTCCTGGGGCTGTTTTCATCAGGAGAGTTTCTATTGCCGCATTGCCTACTTGGGGCATGTTGGATTGCTGATGGTGTTCAAAATGAAATCTGATGCATAGCCGGAAGAAGAAAAAGGAAGGGGAAGGAGACACCCAATGGGAACAGTTGCTGGCTTTGCAACCTCTTTAGCATCTGAGATCCTTTCTCCAGCACATTGCACAAGGCCTGGCCATTTATCTCTTATATATTATCAATTCTATCGAATAAATAGTTGGTTCCTATTTTAGGCTGGACTATAAATCACACGGAGTGGGGCAGTGGAAGAGACGACAAGGAATATCTATTGTCATTTCAAGTTTTTGTCAATGGAAACAAGAGCGTGCTACTAAAAAGACCAAGACCTTCTTGGGTGGTGATTTCCCTTGACAGGAGAATGCTGGAATGCTGGAATCTAGAGCAAATCTGAGGAAGACAAAATAGGTATTATCCATAACTTTTTCTGGAGGAGGACGAGGAGGAAGAAGAAGTGGAGGAGGGATAGAAGAAGGAGATGGAGGAGGAGGAGGAAGAGGAGAAGGCGATGAAAGAGATGGAGATGGAGGAGGAGGGATAGGAGGTGGATGAAGAAGGAGATGATGGAGAAAGAGGAAGAGGAGGAGAAGGAGACAGGGCACCCTTAGTGTTGAGTCCTCACAGTTATGACCTCCGCGCGCCGGCTGTGTTGCCAGCAGGCGCTGATTGGTGTAGACGCGAGCAACTAAAGTAGCGGGAATTGCCAGCTCGCGGATTGGTTCACGCTGTCTGACAGCTCGCTATTTAAGCAGCTGTCAGGCGGCGAGTTGTTTTACCCCCACGCGAGTCTAGCGGTTCTGTCAGTTCTGTGTTTCAATAAAGTTAGTGTTCCTGGCAGATGGGCCTCTGTATTGTCCATACTAAACACGACACGACTGGCGACGAAGGTGGGATCACACCCGAGGCGGTCTAAGAACACTGACTGAACTGAGGCACGCGAAGCAGCGGTGCCTGTTAGTCACAGATTCTTTCCCGGCGGCAGTCACAATGGCTGTTGCCCTTCCAACCTTCATGCCGTTTGAGCCAGCCTCTGAGACCTGGGACGATTACTTGGAGCGGTTTGAATGTTTTTTACAAGCCATTGACCTGACTGATCTGTCCAGCGCTAGGAAGAGGGGGTACTTCTTGAGCTCCTGTGGGCGAGAGATCTTTGGAACAGCCAGGGCTCTGGCTGCCCTGCAACCGGTATTTATGGTGCCCTGGGAGACATTGTTAGAAAAGCTGAAACACCACTATTCTCCCGCTCAGTCTAAAATAGCCTGGCGCCACGTGTTTCATCAGTGGTCTCAGAGGGCAGGGGAATCGGTTAACGAGTACATGGCTTTCCTGCGAACGGCTGCCCTCCACTGCGAATTCCGGGAGCTGGATGACATGCTCCTTGACCAGTTGGTCTGTGGAGTGCGGATCTGAAACTGCAGCGGAGGCTGTTAGCCCATTCTGATCTAACCCTCCCGATAGCCATGGATGAGGTCAGGGCTTCCAAGATGTCAGCCCAGTCGTTGGCGGAAATTCAACGCTTCCAGGCAGGAGGGGTCCCTAATCCTACTCCTCCCCAGTCCATCCAGTATGAGGAGTCAGACGTGGAAGACCCGCCCGAGTCAGAGGGAGGAGTGAGCCACCTCAAGACCACGCGTAAGCCTAGATTGGCGGCCACTGTCAAACCCTCCCAGGGCAATTGTCTGGGCTGCAGCGGACAGCATAACCGGGCAGAGTGTAGATTCAAGTCCGCCATTTGCCACCGCTGCGGGAAGCGTGGACACCTGTCCAGGGTCTGCTGAGCGACATTTCCACTTCCAGATGATGCGGGAGAGCCTGCACGCAAGCGATAGAGGGCCAAGTGGTTTGAACGCCACGAGAACCATGTTGATGTGTTTCGTGACACAGAGGTCGATGCTGTGGGCATCCACCATGCTTCCACGCCTGGTTCAGCCGGAAAAATTTACGTTATGGTCCACCTCAAAGGCGCGCCCTGTCGGATGGAGGTTGACATGGGCTCCTCCCAGTCCCTGATCGCCTGGGCTTCCCTCAAAACAATAGTTCCCACTTTTTCCAAGTAGCGTCTGCGACCATGCCCTGTTAAACTGAGGGATTATCAGGGAAAGCCTATTCCCACTCTAGGCTGTGGCTCTGTCCACATTGTCTATGGCTCTTTTTCAGGTCAACTGCCACTTATAGTCGTGAGGGACAGTCTACCCAGTCTGCTTGGGTTAGACTGGTTTGCTGCTCTGCATCTGGGCATGTCTGGGATCCATGCAACTAGTTCCGATGTCTCCGCTGAGCTGACCCGAGAGTTCGCAGATGTGTTTGATAGCCAACTAGGTAAATATACAGGGCTACCCATTTCTTTCAATTTGGACCCCCAGGTGGCTCCTATCCGGCTGAAGCCTCGAAGGGTGCCACTTGCATTGCGGGCCAAGGTTGACCAAGAGTTGGACAAATTGATAGTGCAAGGGGTCCTCCAACCAGTGAATCACGCTAAGTGGGAGACCTCCATAGTAGCCTTGATAGTACAGTGGTTTAGTGCACCCTGTAATTAACACAGCTGCCTGCAATTTCTGCTGGTTCGAATCTCTCCAAGGCTCAAGGTTGACTCAGCCTTCCATCCTTTCTAAGGTAGGTGAAATGAGGACCCAGTTTGTGGGGGCAATAAGCTGACTTTGTATAAAATATACAAAAGTATGAAGGCTATTGCTTAACGCATTGTAAGCCGCCCTGAGTCTCCGGAGAAGGGCGGCATATAAATCAAATAAAATAATAATAATAATAATAATAAAAAAAAAAATCCCCCCGATGGGTCGATTAGGATTTGCACAGACTATAAGGCAACACTCAATAGGGCACTCCAGGCTAACCATTACTCCGTTCCTGTGGTACAGCATTTACTACACTCGCTGGGCCACGGGAGGGTCTTCGCGAAGCTGGATCTCGCTCAAGCGTATCAACAGCTTCCGGTGGACGAGGCCACTGCCCTGTCCCAGATGATTGTTATGCACCGGGGGGGCGTTCAAATGTACCTGCCTGCAGTTTGGGGTTAGTGTTGCCCCAGGCATTTTCCAGAGCCTCATGGAGCAGCTGCTCCATGGGCTTCAGAGCGTTGTGCCCTACTTTGATGACGTCCTGATCGCGGATCAGGCTGACCTCATCGCTAAACTTAGGGCTGTCCTCTCCCATTTTAGACAGGCAGGGCTGAAACTTAAAGCTGAAAAGTGTCGCATTGGGGTGCCCCGGGTTGAGTTTTTGGGGTTTCTAGTGGATTCTGGCGGTATCTGCCCGGCTCTGGGGAAGGTGGCAGCAATAAAAAATGCTCCTGTGCCCGCCAATTGGGCCGAACTGCAGGCTTTCCTTGGTCTCCTCAATTTTTATGCTGTATTTTTGCCTCATAAGGCTTCACTGGCGGAGCCTCTGCATAGGCTCCTGGAAACTAAAATGCCTTGGCATTAGGATCGCAAGGCGGCTGCCTCCTTCCAAGCAGTTAAGGACGTTCTCACCTCCGATGCCGTCCTCGTTCAATACGATGACAGCTTACCCCTCTCTTTAACATGGGACACTTCCCCCTATGGGGTGGGGGCTGTCCTGAGCCATCTGTTGCCCAATGGGATGGAGGCGCTGATCGCCTACTATTCCCGCACCCTGTCGGTGGCAGAGAGGAATTATAGTCAGATAGATCGGGAAGCTTTGACGGCCATTGCGGGAATCAAACAATTCCATGATTATGTTTATGGTCGGTTTTTTTATCTTGTCACTGACCATAAGCCGTTGTTAGGGTTGCTGGCGGTGGACCATCAAACTCCTCCTGTGCTGTCACTGCGCATGTCCCGGTGGATGGAGTTTTTGGCAGCTTATTCGTACCAGTTGCAATACAGGCCGGGGAAGGCCATTGGGTACTCTGATGCCCTCAGCCGCTTTCCCCTACCATTGGCCATCCAAGACCTGGCACCTGCGGCTTCCGTCCTTCTGGTGGACGAGCTGTCCCCCTTAGTGACCGCCGGCGATATTCAACACAGTCGGCCGCTGACCCCTTTCTTTCACAAATCCTGGATTAGGCGCGCAGGGGCTGGCTGCAGGCACACAGGGCGCCTGAGTTGTTACCATACTTCCGCAGACAATACGAGTTGTCTGTGCGGTCAGGCTGTCGAGATCCCCTCGACACCCTGACTTACGGTGAATCCTGGTGCTATGAAACCTTCAGCAGCAAGCGGCTTGTGGGGGTTGGTTGGGTTATTGGGTGGGATCTCACGTTTACACAGGTGGTGGGGGTGAGTAGTATAATTGCAGGTGATCAGTCACGCTGCGGTCGGGACAGGCTTTGTATTCCTGACACCCTCCGCCCGCCGCTGAGAAGGAGGAGGATGCGGCTCACGCATGCATTGTGGATGTCAGACCCGGAAGGGCGTATTAACAAGTCGCAAGAGCGGGCGCGATCTTTAAAAGGCGTTGGGAGGCAGCCGCTCCCAACGCCGACTTTGTGTATTTTCACATCAAGTTCACTTGTTGTTAGTGGAGCTGTTCAGGTGGAATAAAAGATTACAGCAGCTGAAACCTGTTGGCAGCGTTCTTCTTCCCACTCTGACTCAGATACGCAATGCAAGTTTGACACAGGCTGCCTCCTTTGGGGAAATAGAGTGGTGGTTCCCCCCAACCCCAGATCCAGTGTATTGTCCTGCTTCCACGATGCCCACCTGGGCATCATGCACATGAAGGCTCTGGCCAGTAGTTATGTCTGGTGGCCAGATATCGACCAGGATGTGGAGGTGTGGGTGGCCCGGTGCCACCAATGCCAACAGTCTAGGCCAGTTTCCCCCGCAGCCCTCATTCAGGAGTGGGAGACCCCGCTGGCCCCCTAGGCCAGTTTCCCCCATGGCCCCCAGGCCCCCTGGGCCCATGAGATCCCACCTGGATCTCGCGGGCCCCTTTCAGGGCCACATGTTCCTAATTTTGGTGGATGCCTATTCGAAGTGGGTGGACCTCACAATCATGTCATCCACCACCTCGGAGGCTGTGACAAGGGTTTTGGAGGGGTTGTTCGCGACCCATGGTCTGCTGGACACCATAGTTACCGATAATGGCCCACAGTTCACGTCCGCACCCTTTCAGCTGTTTCTCGCTAAGTTGGGCATCTGCCACGCCCGAATGGCTCCTGCCCACCTGGCTGCTAATGGTTTGGCGGAAAGGGCCGTGAGGTCTGCCAAAGAGGCTTTGCGCTGGCTAGGCCCCTTAAATTGGCACCATAAGGTCTACCAATACCTGTTGGCTCAACACACGACTCCCACTGCTACCACCAAGCACAGCCCCGCAGAGCTCCTCATGGGAAGGCGACTCTGGATTACACTGGACCGCCTGCACCCTACCTATACCCACGAGGCACCTCCGGGGGGGACGGTTGCAGGTGAGGACATTCGCTGTGGATGACCTGGTCTTCACGCTGAACTTTGATCGGGACATGAGGTGGCTTCCGGGGCAAATAATACAATTAACCGGGCCCTATTCTTATAGGGTCCAGCTCACCGATGGTCGAGTATGGCGGCGACACATAAACCAATTGAGATGACGAGTTGCTGATGGGTCCGACCCGCGCCCTGTTCAGGACCCACCAAGTTCACCAACATCTGCGGCCCCAGAAGTGCAACCAGGCCGGCCTGACTCAACCCACCCGTGCCCGACCGAATCGTTCTTGTCGGATGGCTTACCTGAGGCCCCCGAGCGTGCTGCTGGTCCTCCAGCTCCGGATGGCAGAGAGTCATCCATAACTCCAGGGAGCGATGTTCCGGCTCTGTCCCCGGCAGTGGCCACGCCTGAACTGAGACGATCGGGGCGGTGCCGGCGGCGTCCGGTGTATTTGGCTGACTACCCATGCTCAGTCTGGGTGGGAAGGGGTGTTGAGTCCTCACAGTTACGACCTCTGCATGCCGGCTGTATTGCCAGCGGGCGCTGATTGGTGTAGACGCGAGCAACTAAAGTAGCGGGAATTGCTGGCTCATGGATTGGTTCACGCTGTCTGACAGCTCGCTATTTAAGCACTGTCAGGGGGTGAGTTGTTGTTCTTGTTTTACCCCCACGTGGGTCTAGCGGTTCTGTTCAGTTCTGTGTTTCAATAAAGTTAGTGTTCCTGGCAGATGGGCCTCCGTGTTGTCCATACTAAACACAACACTTAGCAATGGTTAGGACTTGAACTGTTAAGTGTTTACCAGTCCCAGACTGTGAATCAAATTGAAGATGATGATTCATATTTTTTAAAGCAGTGGAAATCGGGATCTTTGATCAAGATAAGTGGGACTTTTGAAAGAACCTCACGCTCTGCTGTCTACGTTATGTGAGGTGTGGAAGACTCCATCAAGGGGTTGAGAAAAAATAATTTTGGAATTCTTTTTTTAAAAAAATGCTGTTTGTACTTTCTGATTGCATTCGGCCATTTAAGGTGCTGTTCTCTTTCAACTTCCCCAGCAAAAGAAAAGTAACCTTTTAAATTAATTACGCTTTGATTTAAAATTATTGGTTTTCACCCAGAAAAAGGGAAATGTTCTCGGGAGGTTTAATAACATATTAATGCATGTAAATTCATGCATAATTCTTTTCAGGTCAGTCCCTTGGAAACATTTAACATGCAGAAGATATTTAATGTACTTGGAAAAGCAACTGTAAAATCCTCAAGGAAAAATCAAGGTGCAGGATATTTAAAAATATTTTTAAAGCCCCTAGTATGGCAAATACAGTAAGCATTTCAAGTATCAGGGTCAGTTATTAGTCTTTTGAAATGCACAATATCTATTCGTCATGAACGTTCACAGATATGACACATTGTCAGTATATAAGGGCTCATGAATTGGAATAAACATGGTAACAGGTCAGCCAATGGGGACTGTTTGGTGACTCAGACGGCTCGGAGCCTGGGCGTGGCTTAGGTTCACTGATCTGTGTATATATATATATATATATATATATATATATATATATATATATGTGTGTGTGTGTGTGTGTGTGTGTGTGTGTGTGTGTGTGTCTGTATTATATTGCTTCTGTAATGATTGATTCTCTACTTCTGGATTCTGAGTTCTGGTTCTGGCTTCTGCTGTATGGGTATTGTATACAAAGAAGTTTCTTATATAAATGAATCCTGCTGAATTATTTACTTGTGTGCTGGTTGGATTGCTGCAAACTCGAACACACATTTATACAGATGGAGCCATTTCAGACATAGTCTGAGTTTGACCTCTAAGTACACAGATAGTTCTCAACTTACGACCACAATTAAGTCCAAAGTTTATGTTGCTAAGCGAGACATTTGTTAAGTGTTAAGTGAGTTTTGCCCCATTTTACGATCTTTCTTGCCAATGCTAAGTGAACCATTGTAATTGTTAAGTTAGTAACATGGTTGTTAAGTGAATCCAGCTTCCCCATTGGCTTTGCCTGTCAGAAGGCCACAAAAGGGGATCGCATGACCCCAGGACACAGTAACCATCATACATACAAGTCAGTTGCCAAATGTCTGAATTTTGATTCTGTGACCACGGGGATGCTTCCACGGCCATAAGTGTGAAAAATGCTCATAAGTCACTTTTTACGGTGATGCTGTAACTTTGAACAGTCACTAAATGAACTGTTGTAACCTGAGGACTACTTGCAGTGGGTTTTCTCTGCAATGAGTCATATACAATCCTTGTTCCTTCCCTGCTTACTTACTTTCCACATTGGTGGAAAAATGCAGCTGACACGGCTTTGGAAATATGTCCTGGGCTTTCAAAATGCTCTCTTTGCTCCTGAGAAAATAAAACCAAATAGAGATGCCACAGGACACAATACAGAAAGACTGGTACAGCAGCCCCAATGTCAGCGTATGTGCAGATATCAATATTGTAGTAGATATATATGAGAAGAATTTCAAAATATTCATCACATTCTATTGATGTAGACTGCAAAACGGCCATAAAGTCCTGCTCCTCCATAAACCCCACTCCCTTCCAGCACTGATGAAATTACCTCGTTGGGTAATGAGACATCTGGTGCTCTCTATGCTCAGAGAACACCAAGGACCCCACACAACTCCTCCTCCTCCTCCTCCTCCTCCTCCTCCTCCTCCTCCTCCTCCTCCTCCTCCTCCTCCTCCTCCTCCTCCCTGCAAACCCTCTAGCACAGATGATGTTACCTAGTTGGGTAATGAAACCTCTGCAAGAAACCCACCGTGCTCACCAAGGATCCCACACTCCTCCTTACTCCTACTCCTTGGTTATTAAAAGTAATACAGATGTTCAGTGACTTCCTGGTTTTGGTACCAAAAAGCCCCCGTCTGCCCTTCCTTTCATTCTATAGGCCCATCTGTCATTAGAAACCATGCGGGAGAGGGGGAGATGGTATTGTTTGCTTGGTGGTGGTGGTGATGGAGGGAGAGAATAAAACCTTGTTCAAATGATTCCTCTCTGAATAGGAATAAATACAGCCAGAAGTTTCAGAAAGATGTGAAAAGAGGAAATAGGAAGAACTGTCCAATAAAAGTGAGCCAAGATCCCCCAGGGAGGCTGGTATAGAGACTTCTTCATGTAATAAATGTAAAAGCTTTTAGTGCCTCTTTATAGTTTGTTTTTCAGTGAGGCTTGTAGGAAACTTTCAAAGGCTGCTATTTTTACAAAAAGAGGTATTTACATTCTCAAAAGCAATGTTTGCATCCTATTCAAGAAGCGGAGTAGCCTATACAGATTGGGTTTCTGACAGCTTTCTCCGGGCTGCCTAACCACGAAGAGAGAGGAATGGATTTAGCTTGTCTTCCTGCCTGCCTCGGAGACCAGATTCCCCAAGGAAAACACTTTCCAGCCAGAGTTGTCCTGCTGGTAGACATGGGGAAGTTGAAGATCCCTCAGATCAGGGGACTTTGTGAACAGAGGTAGACTTGGGTCATGGTAAATGGTGGTGGTAGTCCTTCTGTTCCTCATTCTTCAGATGATCTTGTAGCTTCCTTCAAAATGGGGTCAGCTGAAGAGGGGAAAGCTTCCGTTTGTTCTTTTTTGTAGAGTTCTTGGACTTTTGTTGTGAAGTTCTAGTCTGCTTTGAACAAAGAACCCAGAACTTGAAAAAAACCATTGAGCTCTTCTTGTTAAATCGCTCACTTAGTCCAGGGACCCAGAATTAAAGCATCCCAGCAAATAATTTTCCAACTTCTGTATGGATACAAGGAGTGAAGGGAAGCCCACCACCTGTTGGAGATGTTAGCCCGAGGGAAGGGTAAAATGCGTCATCAATCTCAAGTCCCTTTGCACCTACAACAAATCTAAGTCCACTTTGAATTCCATTGATTGCCAATTGGCTTTGACCATTAGTAGATCAGATTCTTGTAGAGAGCATTAGCATGTAATAAACCTATATATTCATTTGAACTGCCTGGACGCCTGATTTCCTGAGCTTGACTCCACCCGTCTGACTGGTTTTTCATTAGGATGTTCTCCAAGCCAAGGAAGACATCTAAGAGCTCCTAGACCAGAAAGAAAGAGGTGAAGCACAATTGGACAGTTGCTCTTAGTTTTTGAAAGAGGCAAAAGAGTGATTTGTATTTGAACAAAGGACTCAACAACCTTGCCCAGTAGAGTCCATGTTATGCACGCAACTGATTCCCTTTACAAGTGTTTATGGGTGCTCTGTAACTTCTAGAGCATGATTGCCAAGAGATGGTGAATAATTAGCTATTGCTTAACGCACTGTAAGCCGCCCTGAGTCTCCGGAGAAGGGCGGCATATAAATCAAATTTAAAAAAATATATATATAATTTGTTTGGGCTAATTGATTGCTAATAAAATAAAAATGCTCGTGCCCGAGTGCAGCTTGCTTGTGAAAGGGTGTTTAATTGTTGAAGCAGCATCCATTTCCAGCAGAAGAAGATGGATACTTTTTCCTTCCTACTATGGAAAAGATACGGATTCTGATGGGATCCATAAAAAGGAGAACAACCATGCTGCTTCCTACGTGGTTATACAGATCATCAGATGACAGGGGATAGGTGGTCTTCGACTTATGATCACTGCTTAGTGTCGGTTTGAAGCTATGACTTCCCAGAGCTACTTATGAAAAAAATGCCAATTGCAGAGAATAGATTCATTTAACAGCTGCCGCAAGAAAGGTTATAAAATTGGGCACCGTCACATGTGACACTCTAATGACTAGCATGAGTTAATGACCGTAATTCCAGGCTCAATTACAGTTGTAGGTTGAGGACTACCTGCAATGTATTAAAAGAGTGCCAAACAACATGTATTCCTATAAAGCGTTACGCATTAATTGGATGGAGGTTAGTGCTGAGTTCATTTCATTTATTTGATACAGGCATCAGCAATCTCCAAACACCGTTGCCCAATGCACAATACAGCCACAGAATAAAAGACCATTCAAAAGCAAACAAGCAAAAAAGATTTTAAAAAACAGAGGGAACACCCGCGCACTCAAACTTACTTTTGAGCCAATGGTAAAGCTCTTCTTATGCTTTAAAATCTGAGTTCTTGTGCTACATTAATAGATAAAGTACTGAATAACAGAGGTAGGAAAAGCTATTTCGCATGAGGGTGAAATAGAAAAATCCATCTCTTTCTTCCTTTAGTACTGGCAAAGCTTGCAACTCCAATAAAGTCGGCATCAACTTCAAAAAGCATTTGCGGGGTTGTCTAAAAGATGGCTGCCTTTGAACATGGAGGATGAGGCCCTACGCCATGCCTAGGGTGGCCCATCTCCCCTCACTGGAATGGTTTTGCATGCCCAAAGCTTTCCGGTTAGCCTGCTTGTCAAGTCATTGGTCGTAAAAATTGTATCGCCTTTCTGCAATCCTTCCTACCCGGTAGGAACATCTTTTCCTGTGAGATTTGGCAGGCCTCCATCTGAAGAGCCTTGAAGAGCTGGATCTTCATGCAAGTCTAGTTCCGATGAAGAGATGGATTAGGGGTGGCATGATACCACTCTTCCAATATTTGAGGGACAGCTACAAAGAAGTGGGGAGGGTCAACCTATTCTCCAGTGCACCAGAAGGCAGGACAAGAAGCAATGGATGGAAACCAATCAAGGAGAGAAGCAACCTGGCACTAAGGAGAAATTCCCTGACAGTGAGAACAATCAACCAGTGGAAACTCTAGAAGTTGTGGTTCTTCATCCCTGGAGGTTTCAAAGAAGAAATTGGACAGTCATTTGTCCAGAATGGTCTAGGGTAGTGTTGGCGAACCTTTTTCTTGTGGCGTGCCGGAAGTGTGTATGTGCGCGTGCAACAGCTCGCATGTGTGCCAGCACCCATAATGCAATGTGAACCCTCCCACATGTGCATGTGCACACAACCCGCCATGCATGCGCCCCACATTGCGCATGCATGCCCTGCACATGCACTTCGCCCCCGTGCCCCGTTTTGGGCCTGGAAAGTCATTATTCTGAGGGCAGTCCAGGGCTTCCCTGTCTCCCCTCCTGAGCAGACTTCTGGCATAGCCCCAGGCCTCTAGGGGAAGGGAGGGAGAGAGGGAAGCCTTGGCCTGCTGCTCCTGCCACCACCACCCCCTTGCTCCCAGCAAGAGAGGTTCTTGTGCTGCCGCTTCTCCGGCAGCAGCAGGAGCAACTGCCAGGGCAGAGAGGGCAGGGGCAGGCTGTGGTGGCAGGCTGTTCTTGCCGGGTAACAGGCTGCTCCTGGAGCAGGCAGGAGAAGGAGAAGCCACCAGCGGGGAAGCGAGCTGCCCCAGGAGGACTGGAGGAGAGTGCAGCTCCTCACTCATGGAGATCCACCAGCGGGGAAGTGGTCGCAGAAAGCGGTAAGAAGTGTGCGAGCCAGGAAGCGGTCATGCTCCCTGGAAGGAGAGGATTGCACGTTCACGCCAGCAAAGGTTTGTGCAACCCTCTCCGGCCAGGAAGCATGACCGCTTCCTGGCCAGCGCACCTCTTACCGCGACCACTTCCCCGTCAGTAGATCTCCATGAGTGAGAAGCTGCTCTCTCTTCCGGTCCTCCTGGGGTGGCTCACCTCCCCGCTGGCAGCTTCTCCTTCTCCTGCCTGCTTCAGGAGCAGCCTGAGATTTTGCTTTCCTTGGCAAAGCACTTTATCATTGCAGTGCAGGGGACACACACGGCGCCGGGGGATCCGTGCAGCTACTATCCCGCCCCTCCTCAGCCTTGATCATGCCACAAGGTTCCAACTCAAGGAGGAGAAGATGGAGGAAGGGAGGGGGGAGTCCAAACTGCAGCTACCTCAAGCAAGCCACAGCGCTATTACGCAGGGCTCCGAATAATTGGAGAAGAGGCAGAAATAGCAGCCAGGGCTGCGCTTTCAGTGGGTAAGCAATGCTGCCTCTGCCGTGAGGAACTTTGGAGGGAGAGGGCGGGGACGGGCTGTGGGAGCATCCTGTCTCTTGTTCTCTGGCAAGAACAGCCACAGCCACAGCCTGCCCCTGCTCTCTCTCTCCAAAGTTCCTCACGGCAGAGGCAGCATTGCTTACTCGCTGAAAGCAAAGCCCTGGCTGCTATTTCTGTCCCCTGCATGTCCCCTGCGCTCCAATGATGAAGCGCTTTGCCCAGGAAAGCAGAGCAGCCAGGAGAAGAAGCTGCCAGCGGCGAGCCGAGCCGTCCCAGGAGGACCGGAAGAGAGAGCAGCTTCTCACTCATGGAGATCTACTGACGGGGAAGTGGTCGCGGTAAGAGGTGCGCTGGCCAGGAAGCGGTCATGCTTCCTGGCCGGAGAGGGTTGCACAAACCTTTGCTGGCGTGAACGTGCAACCCTCTCTGGCCAGGGAGCATGACCACTTCCTGGCTTGCGCACTTCTTACCACTTTCCACGACCACTTCCCCGCTGGTGGATCTTCATGAATGAGGAATTGTGCTGGAGGCAAGGGGGTGGCGGTGGCAGGAGCAGCAGGCCGAGGCTTCCCTCTCTCCCTCCCTCCCCCCAGAGGCCTGGGGCTATGCCAGAAGTCTGCTCAGGAGGGGAGACAGGGGAGCCCTGGACTGCCCTCAGAATAATGACTTTCCAGGCCCAAAACGGGGCACGGGGGCAAAGTGCATGTGCAGGGCATGCATGCGCAATGTGGGGCGCATGCATGACGGGTTGTGTGCGCATGCACATGTGGGAGGGTTCACATTGCATTATGGGTGCTGGCACGCACGTGAGCTGTTGCACGTGCACATACACACTTCCGGCACGCCACAAGAAAAAGGTTCGCCTAATCTTTATACCTTTCAAGATATTAGAGTCCCGTATTGTATTTAGCAAGACTTCTAGTGTTAAAATAAATAAAAGTGGGGACAACGGACATCCCTGTCTTGTTCCTTTTTCAATTTTAAACTCTGTTGTCAGACTTCCATTAATAATGATCTGTGCCTTTTGCTCTTGATAAATTGCCGAAATCGCCTGTATAAATTGATCCCCAAAGTCCATCTTTTTCAAAGTCTTTAATAGAAAATTCCAATCCACTCTATCAAAGGCCTTCTCTGCATCCAAAAAGACCAGCACTGCAGGGATCTGTTTATTCTTCTCAAGATAT
Source organism: Pantherophis guttatus (assembly GCF_059756535.1). Taxonomy (NCBI): domain Eukaryota; kingdom Metazoa; phylum Chordata; class Lepidosauria; order Squamata; family Colubridae; genus Pantherophis; species Pantherophis guttatus. Next base: position 103,109,969 of record NC_142068.1, on the reverse strand, counting down.
TCCAATAAATCTATTACTTGCCTTACATTGTCCTTCATATATCTGCCCTCGATAAATCCCGCTTGATCATCATGAATCACCTTTTGAATTACTGGCATCAACCTGTTGGCTAGTACTTTCGCAAAGATTTTATAATCTGTATTCAAAAGAGATATTGGTCTATAGTTCTCTGGTTTTTTAGGACTGATTTGTTCTTTTGGTATCAAAGATATGTAAGCTGTTGTCCATGATGGGGGTATTTTACCCCCTTGCTGAATATTGCAAAATAAATCTCTAAGTTGTTCCACCATTTCAGCTTGCAAAGTTTTGTAATACACTGCGGTCAAGCCATCCGTGCCAGGAGCTTTGGCTGTTTTTAACTGTTTAATTGCTACTATTATCTCCTCCTCTGTTATAGGATAATTCATTCTTTCCTTTTGTTGATCAGTAATTTTTGTAACTCTTTTATCGTTTAAATATTTTTCTATAAGTCCATTCTGCACCTCCTCTTTAGCATATAATTTAGTATAATAGTCCACAAAAGCTTCTTTAATTAATTTTTGTTGAAATATTTCTTTCCCTCCAATATCAATACTATCAATAGTCCGTATACTTTGTTTTTTCCTCAATGTGTAAGCCAACCATCTGCCCGGTTTATTAGCGTTACAAAATGTGTTATGCTTCGCATATTGTAAATTTGTTGCAACTTGTTCCGCCATAAGCATTTGAAATTGGTCTTTCAAAAGTTTTATAGCACTACGTATTCTTTCATCTGTTGGATTTTTAATAAGTAACTGTTCTTTATTCTTTATTTCTATTTCCAGTTCAGATCTTTTCTTTTGTCGGAACAGTCTATGTTTAGAGTTCATGTAGATAAGTACCCCTCTCATATAAGCTTTACTTGCATCCCACACAATTTCAATTGGGGTAACTTTATTCAAATTTATTTCAAAAAATTTTTTCAAATGCTTTTTAAGTTCTGTTGTATTTTTTTCTTGCCACCACCACCCCCCCCAGCTCCTGGTGGCAGCGGTTCTCACACAGCCGCTTCCCTGGCAGTGACAGGAGCAGCTGTCAGGGGAGAAGGGATGGAGGCAGGCTGCAGCTGCAGACATTTTGCGCCGGCTAAGAGGCAACGTTCCTCCTCCTGCCAGCCTTGAGCTCAGCTCCAGGCAGCACCCAGCCTGCCACACCTGGCCTCCCCCTGCGGTAGCCTACGTGGATCCCAGGCAACACAACTTCGGGGCCTTTCCTTATGGTGGCGGTGATGAGGCAGGCAGGCAGGCAGCCGGGTACACGGAAGCGACTGGCAGTAGCGCTCCTGGCTGGCAAAGGGTGGAGTCCCGGGGCTTCATGCGGGCAATGACAGCATGGCCGGTGTGCCCGCGCACTAAGACATTAAGGCCAGCTGATCGTCACACGCACATGCGCATCAGTATCCAGCAGACTAGCTGGCTGGTGCACATGCGTGCCCTGGAAACCCAGAAGAAGAATGGGCAACGCCATGCGTGCCAGGCGACATGGCTCTGCATGCCACTTCCAGCACGCGTGCCATAGTTTCGCCAACACGGGTGTAGGGTTTCCTGCTTGAGAAGAAGGTTGGCCTAGAAAACCTCCAAGGTCCCTTCCAACTCTCTTATTCTGTGAAGTGTTGGGTCAGTTTGAAGCTCAATGAAACCAAGCCTGGATGTATGAAGAAGTGTTTGCTTTGGGTGAGCTAGGATTTTTTTTTTTGACCTCTTTGTGGATTTTAGCTGTTTTTATGGTTGTTTTGAGCCACCCGTGGATGTGCCCTGTAAGGCATAGATCGCAGCCAGAGCAATCCTTTAAATGAAAAAAAGCCATGAATAAAATGATCAGACCACCTTCCCTGCAGATGGCTTGCGTTATATTGTATATTATAGCACCCCCTCCAGAAGTTGCTGAGACTCACAAGTAGACCTCTCTTGAAAAATGGCCCCCAGGGCTCCTACTTTGCCCTCTCTTGTTCCTATAAATATGAAGAAGTGGCGCCCCCGAGAATGTGGAACAAGAGCTTTCCCTCACTTACCAGCCATTCTTAAATATCCGAGATTATTGGAAAAAGCAATCAGTTGACAATCAATTCCGAGTGACCCTTCTCCTTTTGTGATGTGTGCATGAATGCATTCATTTATTTGAAATCGGTACTGTGGGGAACACAAAGGATCGTCAGATTCATTTATCATTCTTTCATTCCAACAGCGTAAGCATAACCTGCATAAAAAGGCTAAAAACCCCCAATGCATAGAAACTGGATAAAACTCAGCTGCAATAAGCATCCAGAGCACATCTCTGTAACATCTGGCATCTCAATTCCACGATCCGGATAGAGGACCCCCAAGTGGGCCTGTGTTCCGGCACTGGAGATTCTAGCAGGAAGGCTGGTCGAGGGGCCTGGGGGCACAAACTGTTGAACCAGGATGTGGGGAAAGCGACATTTGGGTCCAAACCCAAAGGTGCTTTTTGTCAAGAGGCAGCTGGACTTTCTTTGTTTTTCTTTGGAGACGTTTCACTTCTCATCCAAGGAGCTGCTTCAGGTCTGACTGGATGGTGGAGAACATGGTGGAGAAGCTTCTTGGGTGAGAAGAGAAACACCTTCAAAAAAAAACCCAGAATGTTAGGTGTTTTGTGCCAGCCATGGCAGTTTCTTAAAAGGCCACCAGATGGGAGCAAAGAGGGACTTTTGATCCCACTGGTGGGTCAAGGGGCTCCGGCCCCTGCAGCCGCATTGGGGAGAGTTAATGGCCCTCTGGCCCTCTCACACACCTTGGTAAGGGAGGGGTCAGGGGCCCCTATAAGAACCCCTGCACAGGGGCTGCTCTTTGGGCTCTTGTTCTAACTTCCTACGGGACTGATCCATGGGCTCAATCCAGGCATGGATACCTCCATGCCAGGGAACTCATTTTACCTACTTTATTTCTAAATAAAGATTTAATCTGATTGGATCCTTGCGTGCTGACCTTTTCTTGGAAGTGCCCTCAACGAACCATTGATCTTCGTGAGAAGATCCCTCCCACAGAAAGTCCAGTTGCCTTTTGGAAAAACAGAATTTGGGACAACCATGACCCAGATGACTGAGAATCTCCACAGAATTTGGGGTTCAGCTTGAATCACTGTGGGTGCCTTTGGATCAAAAAAGATTTGCCAAGTAATTTTACAAGAGAGTAGTTGTGGAGAAATAAATGGGTGCCATCTTTTCCTCAAGAGATATAAAGGAAATATAAACATCTGAAATGTAGTAAACACTTATTTACAGAAAGCGATTGGTTAATAACTATGATCACATACTGTGTGACAAATGGACTTATATTAAAGAGAGAACCAATCAAAAATTAAGGAGAAATTTCCTGTCAGCCAGAACTATTAACCAGTGAAACTGCTTGCCTCCAGAAGTGGTGGATGCTCCGTTACTGGAGGTTTTCAAAAACAGACTACACATCCATTTCATCAGGATGGAATAAGGTCTCCTGCTTGAGTAGGGAGTTGGACTAGAAGACCTCCAAGTTCCCTTTGTTACTTTGTATTCTAAACAGTGATGGGCAGAAGATCATCAAAGAGAAATCCAGTCTAGAGTTGAGAAGTTTCCTGACAGCGAGAGCAATTAACCAGTGGAGCTGCTTGCCTCCAGGAGTTGTGGATGCTCCATCATTGGAGGCTTTCAAGAAAAGATTGAGAACCATTTGGCCAGAAGGGGAATGGAGTTGGCCTAGAAGACCTCCAAGGTCCCTTCCACGCCTATTAGTCTATGTTCTATGGTGTAGACCAAGGTTAGTTGTAGTAAAAGCAGCCATTGACGAAGTCTCAAAAACAAATTAACCAGGAATTCAGAAAGAGAATTAACCGGAATAGTGAACAAGGGATTTGAAGATGCTCCAGACATTTGCCAGACATGAATGTCAGAATGAAATTTGCACTTAAGGAAGCCATTGCAATATAACAATCCATGCTGTCTCTCTTGAGAATGATGAATGGAAGGTCTAGCCTTGGGAGAAAAGATGTTCGCAGCTGTTCATTATGTCAGCAACCACAATTCTAGGAAGCAGACAATTTGCCTAAAGCCATAAGTTGAGAGGATGTACAGTTTTTTTGCAGATTGGCTAAAGTTTGAAAGAGTGAGAAAAAATGTTTCTGATTGTAAGTGCTGGCCATTAGAGATACTTTAATAAGAAGTTGCTTGCATTTGCTGTATAAACATATTTGGAGGCTTCAAGGGATTTGTTTGTTTGGTTTTGGGAAAAAAAGTATTTTAAGGAAATGCATGGTAACTCTGCATCAAAGAAAGGAAATGAGAGAACATTAATAATGTTATTAATTGAATAATAAAGAGAATAATTAAAGACTGAACATTGGTTCAACCAACTGGGCTTCAAAAGCATCTTTATCTCTTCTTTCTCAGAAGTGTAAGAAATCGGTGGCATAATAGAATAGAATAGAATAGAATAGAATAGAATAGAATAGAATAGAATAGAATTCTTCATTGGTCAAGTGTGATTGAACACACAAAGAATTTGTCTTTGGTGCATATGCTCTCGGAGCATATAAAAGAAAAGATACATTCATCAAGAATCATAAGGTACAACACTTAATGATAGTCATAGGGAAACAGTCAATATAAATCTTAAGGATACCAGCAACAAGGTTGCAGTCATACAGTCATAAGTGGGACGAGATGGGCGATAGGAAAGATGATAAGTGAGGTAGCTGAAACAACAGAACCACGTTTTGCATGAATTAACCAAATAATAATAATAATAATTTTGCCTTTATTATACTCTGCTCAGGAAAAAGGCAGATCCCCTTAACCATAACAAAACTTGCTATTTGGAGCTGTTTGTCAGCTCTGCCTCAACTTGCACCTTGAAGTAAGAATGATCCTTGACTCCGTGTGTTGAGAAAGGCATAGTCTACTAAAGGTCAGGTGGATTACAATAAACCAAAGCCAGAACTGATGTTTGTGTGCAAAATCCCTATAGTATAACTTTTTCCTCTCAGATGCTTCCCATTGTTGGTCCCCCCTCCCCCCATCATCCAATCAGTTTTAAAAGAGATGTTTTGAAACCGTCCTTCTTGCAGCTCCATTCCTCTCCCAGGGAAACAGCCTTGAACTCGCATCTCTGAGAGGCATGCTTCTTTCCATCAGTTTCACTTTCCCTCAAGCATCCAAGCACCCCCCCCCCACCTCCCTCAGGGTCCATGGCAGACTGGCACTGAACAATTGGGAAGTGCAGGCATGAAGTGGCAGCTCTGACCCTGTGGACGCAGAATAGGCATCCTGGGGTTCTTGAGTTGTTCTGAGTCCTCAAAATGACAACAGATTTTCTGATATCAAAAATAAATGAAGATCGTTGGGTTGTTTCTGAATAATAGCACACTCAACTACTACCTTACATTACAACTCAATCTGGTAAAAAAAATGGCTGGTGGAATTAAAAGGAATCTCCTATGGTAGCTGGTGAGTGCTAGAAACGTGAAAGAATCTCCAGTTTTTGCAAATAAGTCATCCTCCTCCTCATATGTCTTCGTTATTATACATACATATTATACAATGGTACCTTGGTACTCAACTGCTTTGAAACTCATCAAATTTGTTACTTAATGCATTTTGATGCAAAAAATTTTTCCCGGTACTCATTGTTTGTTTAGTACTCAATGCAAGTTAGAACTTGTCGGTATCAGCTGCCCTGTGACTCACTACATTATTCCTTACAGGAAAAATGTGTTTGGTACTCATTGTTTTTGGTACTCATCAGATCTCCTGGAACCAATTAATGATGAGTACCGAGGCATTACTATATTGATCAAGTCAAATCTTCCATGATTCTGGTAACTACATGGATATGTCTACGTTGGCTTTGGGTCAAAAATATGGACATGGTTTGCCATTATCTTCTAGGATTTTTTGTAAACTTTCCAGTCTTAACCTACAGCTCTGGTGTTCCCATCCACATCCTAACCAGTCTTACTTTAGTCTTTTCAAGATCAAGGTCATCTAGATACTATCATGGACTATCGGTAATGGCTAGGGGAGTCTTAAATCACAAAGTTTCAATTTTGCAGACTTGTCTGTAATTGCCAAGAAGATACATCTTGATGATTGGAAAAAGGACATCTTGAAGGATAAGCGGAAAAAAACAAGGAATCGGAGTCTAAGTTAATACAATTCTCCCACCCAAATCCCATCACTCATTACAGGTAGAATCTACTTCTGTCAGTTCTTCTGCAGTTCTTCAGCAGGTTGCAACTCAGTGATAAACCTCATAACAAGAGAAAGAAGAGAGAAAAATGCACAGAACTTAGCATTTCAGAACCAGTGATGGCAGTGCAACTGAAATTTCCAGTTGGGTCATCTTTTGTTTTTCCATAGTGGTGCTGAGATAGTTTTGATAAGATAGTTTTGAAAAGAAGGACTAGTGGGGACATGACAGCAGTGTTCCAATATCTAAGGGGCTGTCGCAGAGAAGAGGAGGACAACCTATTCTCCAAAGCACCTGAGGGCAGGACCAGAAGCAATGGATGGAAACAAATCAAGGAGAAAAGCAACCAAGAACAAAGGAGAAATTTCCTATGAGTAAGGACAATTAACCAGTAGAATGACTTGCCTTCAGAAGTTGTGGATGTTTCATCACTGGAGGTTTTTAAAAAGAGATTGGCCAACCATTTGTCTGAAATATTACATGGTTCCTGCTGGAGCAGAGGGTTGGATCAGAAGATTTCCAAGATCCCTTCCAACTCTTTTATTCTGGTAATGTTTTTGAGTAATAATCTTGCTCCTGGTACAGTGGTGGGTTGCTACCAGTTCACCCTGGTTCGGGTGAACTGGTAGCGATGGCGGTGGGAGGCTCTGCCCTCCCCACCTGGATGTCATCAAATACGATCTGTGCATGCGCAGATGGGGCGCGCGAGCGAGCGAACAGTAGCAAAGGAAAGTGAAACCCACCCCTGTCCTGATAGTTGATATCTTGGTAGTTGTCGACTTTTTGGACACTGTTGTTTATTTGAAACAAAAGGAATGAGAGGTTATATAGACTTTATTTTATTGACAATGTATCTTCTCTTTGAACATGGACTGCAAGTTTTCCTATGATTTTAAGATATCGGCACTATTGTAAAATTGTATTTATTTATTACTTTTCTCTTTGGAATAGTCCAGAGTAGTGCACAGAAGAAAATAAAATGTGTGCATGTGGGTCAAATGATTGGTGCAAACTGCTTTTCCTGAAAGATTCAAACATTCTTGTTTTTATGAGCATGGATTTTACCTTCTCCATTCCTGATTTCAGGAGCTTCCACAGTTGATCATGGTAATGTTCGGACTTCTGCTCTCTTGTGTTTATCTCTTGATGGATAACAGGAACACCTCAAAACAGGTGGCCTTGTAGGTTCTAGGCCTGAATCAAGGTGGTCTTTACTTTTATAGACCAGGATCCCAGACTTTATAGAGCTTCTTCAACTTCTTCAACTTCAATCTCAATAATACATGGGCAAACAATCGATAAAAACTCAAAGTAAACTGCTCCAAACTTGATTGCAGAAAATATGACTTCAGCAACAGAGTGGTCAATGCCTGGAATGCTCTACCCGACTCCGTTGTTACATCCTCAAACCGTTGTCACATCCTCAAACTCAGACAGCTTCAACCTTAAACTGTCTACTGTGGACTTCAGCCCATTCCTAAGAGGTCTGTAAAGAGGTTGTGCATAAGTGCACCAACGTGCCTACCGTCCCTCTCCTACTGTCCCCATTTATTTATATTCGTTTCCTTTGTTCATGTCCATGTTCATATTCATACTTGCTATCTTGTAATGTTTGACAAACTAATAAATAAATAAATAAATAAATAAATAATATAAAAAAAAACAATTACATCCCTTTCACCATCTGCTTGGGTAAGTCAGCATGAGTTGTTACAAGTCCCTTTTCTCTATGAAATTAGAACCTTTGATTTTCGTTAGACGTGAATAGGACCCCTCTGTCCAAAATAATACATTGTGGGGCTCCAGGCAAGTGGTAAATGTGGACCAGAAACAATTTAGCTGTAGGGATTTTTTGGCATGGGATGAAATGAATCTGTTTTGAGAAAAGATCTGTGACAACCCAGATCACTGTGTTTCCAGAACTCTCGGGCAATTCAACAATGAAATCCATGGAGATCTCTCTCCATAGTGCTGAAGGGTCGGCCACCAGCTGCAGGAGATCGGGGACTTTCCCCTGCCTGCACTTAGCAGCAGTGCAAATGGGGCAGCTTGCTACATAGCTTTCTATGTCCTTTTAAAAAATAAGGGCCACCAGAATTGCCATTTCAGTAAATGTAATGTTTTTACAAAACCAAAGTGACCAGCTAATTTGGAGTTGTGACAAGCTTGCATAGTTCTCAGCCTTTCCCTAGCTGGGACATACAGCTTATTTCTGTGTATAGCATCTGTAATATAGCATCAAGATAAACCAAAACCCCCTTATACAAGTGCTGATGCAGCACCTCATTAATTAGCTGCATGAAAATGGTGGGAACCCCTTGGAGTCCGAATGGCAAAACCTTGAACTGAAAATATTCTAGGGGACAATTAAACACTGTTTTCCATTTGTCCCCTTCTCAGATCCTGATCCGGCAATAGAATAGAATAACAGAGTTGGAAGGGACCTTGGAGGTCTTCTAGTCCAACCCCCTGCCCAGGCAGGAAACCCTACACCACTTCAGACAAATGGTTATCCAACATCTTCTTAAAAAAATTCCAGAGTTGGAGCATTCACAACTTCTGCAGGAAAATTGTTCCACTTATTAATTGTTCTAACTGTCAGGAAATTTCTACTTAGTTCTAAATTGCTTCTCTCCTTGATTAGTTTCCACCCATTGCTTCTTGTTCTACCCTCAGGTGCTTTGGAGAATAGTTTGACTCCCTCTTCTTTGTGGCAACCCCTGAGATATTGGAAAACTGCTATCATGTCTCCCCTAGTTCCCTGGAGGGAAGTATGCAGTGGAGTACCCCAGGGCTCTGTTTTAGGCCCAGTGCTCTTCAACATCTTTATCAATGACTTGTACGAGGGGATAGATGGGGAACGCATCAAATTTGCAGATGACACCAAGCTGGCAGGAATAGCCAACACTCCAGAAGATAGGCTCAAGATACAGAAGGATCTTGACAGACTTGAACATTGGGCACTATCTAACAAAATGAAATTCAACAGTGAAAAAAGCAAGGTTCTATATTTAGGGAAGAAAAACAAAATGCACAGGTACCGTATATGTGGTACCTTGCTCAATAGCAGTAACTGTGAGAAGGATCTTGGAGTCCTAGTGGACAACCGTTTAGATAGGAGCCAGCAGTGTGCAGCAGCTGCCCAAAAAGCCAACACAGTTCTGGGCTGCATAAACAAAGGGATAGAATCAAGATCACGTGAAGTGTTAATACCACTTTATAATGCCTTGGTAAGGCCACACTTGGAATATTGCATTCAGTTTTGGTCGCCACGATGTAAAAATGATGTTGAGACTCTAGAAAGAGTGTAGAGAAGAGCAACAAAGATGATTAGGGGACTGGAGGCTAAAACATATGAAGAACAGTTGCCTAATGTAAGGTCTTGCCTCTCCAATCTTCCCAAGAAAGCAGGACTCTTGAAACTGCAGTTGTTCCAAAAGGAGCTTTTATTGAAAGGTTTGTGATAACAAGAGATCTAGGCAAGAACTGAAGTTTCTCACTTAAAACCAGCTGTTTAAAGCAATGCTAACCAAACCCCTCCCACACTACATCATTGCAGGGAAACAGAAACTTCATATACAGATCAATCCATTCCTCCTCCCTTCCTTCCACCAAAATGCCAGCATCCCTGTAGAAATAACTGGGAACTGACAAAAACTTTTTTTTTTTAAATTTGATTTATATGCCGCCCTTCTCCGGAGACTCAGGGCGGCTTACAATGCGTTAAGCAATAGCCTTCATCCTTTTGTATATTTATACAAAGTCAGCTTATTGCCCCCACAAACTGGTCCTCAATTTACCTACCTTAGAAAGGATGGAAGGCTGAGTCAACCTTGAGCCTGGTGGGATTTGAACTTGTAGTAATTGCAAGCAGCTGATGTTAATAACAGTGCTTTAGTCTGCTGTGCTACCAGGGCTCCTGGTACTTTGTTGTGACTCAAGAGCAGTAGCTCTTGACAAACAGTTAATGGTGCTCATCATTAAAGCTCACTCTGGATTGTTATTTTATAAGAAGGTTCTCCTTTCTCTAGGTTCAAATCAGGGGTGAAATGCTCCCGGTTCGGACCAGCTCGGGCGAGTAGGTAGCGATGATGGCCGGTGGTTTGGAGAACCAGTAACCATGGAAGCTGGAGGCTCTGCCCACCCACCCACCCGCCCGCCCCATTCCCCGGAGTCAGGGAATGCACCATTCCCCGACTCCTACTGCCCACCTTTCTCCCGCGGCTGGCTGTCAGGGAAGGCAAGCGCCCGAAAGGTACCGGAGTCGCTCACTCTCCTTCTTGAATGAGCCGCTCTTGTCCACGCGCCGGCTGCGCAAGCGCACACCCAACCTGCTGCTGAATTAAATAAACTGTGCGTAATTAAATAAACTGTGGGCCACATGTGAGGACACACAAACACACACCCTTAGAGTTTTATCCTTTGTTTAAGAAATTGGCCTAGCAAGAAAGAGAGGAATTTTGGATTGGTAATAGAAAATACTCTCTGCTTCAACCTCATACAGTATTATTTTTATGCCAAAATATTCTGTTGGAAAATAGTAGGAAAAAATACAGGCGCTATAACAAAATTGAGCTACAAAGTGGTCTATGCTGAGAATCAATTATTGAATTGTTTATGCTTTTCTGGGGGAAGTCGAGGTTGCCTGAAAACCCTGGAATGGGTTTTTCAATTTTTAAACTTGCATGAACTTTCTTGTAAACAAAGAGCTGGAGGGTTATGGATCGAAGGGAAAAATCTATTCAAGGAAAGACAACTGTGAAGATAAAGCTGCTAAGGTGATGGACTCTTCGTGGCAGGCTATTTTTTAAACTAATGAGGTGCAGCAGGTTTGGATTTTGTTTGTAAAAAAGCCCACAGTGGATTTTTTTCCTGAACTCTTCCTGCCTTGACATTCTTTTTGCTGCTCCCCCTGTTTACTTCAGTGCAAATTTTACGATGAATCCATAAAAAAAATCTATCCCAGGTTATGTTTACAAGCTCTACTCTACAGAGAGGAGAGGGGCAGAAAAGAGAGAGGAAAAGTAAAACCAAGAAAAGCCAAATGTACAGATTAGGTGAAACCTGGGCTCAGTAGCAGTAACCATGAGACGGATCATGGAATCCTAGTGGACAACCATCTAAATATGAGCCAGCCATGTGCGGCAGCAGTCGAAAAAGCCAATGCAATCCTAGGCTGCATAAGCAGAGGGATAGACTCAAGATCACGTGAAGGGTTAATACCACTTTATAATGCCTTGGTAAGGCCACATTTGGAGTCTTGCATCCAGTTTTGGTCACCACGATGTAAAAAAGATGTTGAGACTCTGGAAAGAGTGCAAAGAGCATGACTCTAAGGCTGGAGGTTAAAACATATGAAGAACGGTTGCAGGAATTGAGTATGTCTAGCCTAGTGAAAAGAAGGACCAGGGGTGACATGATAGCAGTCTTCAAGTATTTGAGGGGCTGCCACAGAAAAGAAGGGGTCAACCTATTTTTCAAAGCATCAGAAGGCAAGAGAAGAAACAATGGATGGAAACTAATGAAGGAGAGAAGCAACCTGGAATTAAGGAGAAACTTCCTAACAATGAGGACAATTAACCAGTGGAACGGCTTGCCTTCAGAAGTTGTGGGTGCTCCATCAACGGAAGCTTTTTTAAGAAGAGACTGGACAGTCACTTGTCTGGAATGGTGCAGGGTCTCCTGCTTGAGCAGGGGGTTGGACTAGAAGACCTCCAAGGTCCCTTCCAATTATGTTATTCTGTTCTGTTAAAGGGACGTATCTTTCTCCTTTCATATCTGAATTCTAAAATCCAAACAATGCATACAAGACATAAAGGGACAATTATGCCCCATTAAACAAATGCAATGGGAATTACAATTATCCAAACGGCATCTTGATGGCTTGTTAAACAAACACACGGTCATGGTTCTGTTCGTGAACTGCTAACAGCTTCCAGTTTAACATTTCCATGTTCAGTGTGATGTCGTGTTCATGATTATTTCTCCACCAGCATCACATAGATTAATGGCCGCAGCCGTGGTTGAGCATTTCAGAACAGAGTAATTTAGGAACTGATGTGGAATGCCAAATCCAGGATTTACTAATCCAACATTCTGGTTGTGTAACGGATGCAGTCAGCAGGGCTCTGTTCTTTTGCATCTATGGGGACTGACTGAGGAGTTAGACCTCCATTGGTCCAAGGACAGCGGTACCTCGGTACTCATCCTTCATTGTTTCTGGGAGGCACGAGGCGTAGCAAATGAGTACCAAATACATTTTTCCCATGAGGAATAATGTAGTGAGTCACACGGCATCTGAAAAAGACAAGTTCTTGCTTGTGCGTTGAGTACCAAGCCAACAATAAGTATCAGGACAAACTTTTCAAGTCAAAATGCATTGAGCACCAAATTCAATCTGTTTCAAAGCAGCTGAGTACCAAAGTACCACTTTATATCTTAAGAGTCAGAAGTAAGTATACTTAAAACAGCTCCCTGGATGATTTCCAAAAACTAAGCAGGATCAGATCTCAATGGGAATCCACCAGAAATCACAGAGAAGTAGGCTAGATTGGTAAATAAAAGAAATATCAGGGAAAAGGAGCACCAAGCACAAGGTTCTATATTGGTGGTAAGACAATTCCACAAATAGCCCCAGTCAGGAATTTGTCTGAGTTCAGCTTGAGTTCAGTTCAAAGTGACTTTCCACTCTATTCATGAAAAAAACAAACAAACAAGCAAGTTGTATTTCTCTCAATTTCTACAGCTGAATTATCTTGGGACAAATTGTGTTCTTTTATGGTCTCTATACACACTTAGCAGAAATCTGGTTGGAAAATCTCATTTAACCTGCAGAAACATCATTTGCTAAATGATGCCTGAGGTTTCTCTGAAGGGACCTTTTCATCACTGCTTGGGAGACTTTTAGTTGTCTTGTGGGAAAGAGGGTTCTCTTTGGAAAAGGCTCCTGTTTTTCCTAACGCCAGGATCAGAAAGTTCAGGCCAGAAGTATAAAATATTAAGGTGGGAAGGGACCTTGGAGGTCTTCTAGACAAACCCCCTGCTCAAGCAGGAGGCCCTACACCATGTCAGACAAATAGTCATCTAATCTCTTCTTAAAAACCTCCAGTGTGGGAACACCAGTGGTGGGTTCCTCCCGGTTTGGCCCGGTTCTGCCGAGCCGGTAGCGGTGACGATATGATGTCACCGAACCAGTTCTGCCCCCCTGCCCCCCCACATTATTCTTACCTTTTATTTGGCCCCACCCCCAATCTATTCGCTGCCTCCTGAGTCCCAGCTGATGACTAGAGGGAAAAAAACTGTTTAAACTCTTGCCGCGGGGCTTCAAAGGGCTGCCCTACAGCGATCAGTGTTTAAAGGCAGTGTGGTGGTAGACTGGTGCCTCCAAAAACAAATGAGTAGACTGATGCCTGCAAAAATAAATGGGTAGACCGGTACAGCTCTGCAAGCAGTTAAAAGCCTGGTAGACCAGTACCTCTGCTAAATCCTAAAGAATTGTCACATGACCATCAAGCCACGCCCACAAAATAAGCCACGCCCCCAGAACCGGTAGTAAAAAGTTTTAGAACCCACCCCTGTGGAGCACCCACAACTCCAGGAAGCAAGCCATCCCACTGATTAATTATTCTTACTGTCAGAAAATTTATACATAGTTCTAAACTGGACCTCTCTTTAATGATCTTCCACCTGTTACTTCTTGTCCTGCCCTCTGGTGCTTTGGACAATAGATCAACCCTTTCTGTGACAGCCTCTGAAGTGCTGGAAGATTGCAATCATATCACCCCTGTCCTTCTTTTCATTAGACTAGACATACCTAGCTCCCTCAATGGTTCATCATATGGTTTAGCCTCCAGACCCTTCAGCCTCTTTGTTGCTCTTCTCTGCACTCTTTCTAGAGCCTCAATGTCTTTTTATATTGCAATGACCAAAAGTGGATGCAGTATTCTAGGCCTGTCAAACTGGCGGCCTGCGAGCCGGAGGTGTCACGCGCAGACCACGCCCACCCCAGTTCCGCAAAGGCAAGAAAATGTGACCTTGATTTTATCCCTCTTTCTAGGGCCCTTCTTTCTGAGGGTTACCAACTCTCAAAAGAAGTCTGTGCTCAGGTGGAAAGATTTTTCATCCTCTGTAAATGCTCAAAGACTCTCAGCCCATGTTGACCCCTTTGAAAAGATAGCTAGTAGGCCTGAGCAAAGCAAGTACGGGCTCCAAAACAATGGAGGTGGGTTGGCCTGAGGGTGACACTTCATGTTAGCTGAGAGCCTTGACCAACATTTGAAACATCGGAGCATAGTTTTGCCCATGCTCAGGAGTGTCTTCCAACTAACAAAGGAGGCCATCAGCCTGAATGAAGCCAAGCAAAGTAATGCTACTTTGCAAAACACCTTAAGAAGATACACAAATCATCAACAACCAGTATTTTGATTGTCTATGGAGATTCTTATCCAAGTCATGGTAGTCCCAAAGGTGCTTTTCGAAAGGCAACTGGACTTCCCCGTTGTTGTTTTTTCTTTGAAAATGTTTTCCTTCTCTCTCTTTTTTTTTAAAATAGTTTTTATTAAACTTTTTACTTTTAAAAACAGAAAAAAAGAAAGAACAAGGACAAAAACAGAATAAAAAAGACAAACATAACAATACATTATATGCTATTTTACAGCCTTCTGTATCAACATGCATATTGTCTATTTTTGTTCAATTCTTCTACTGAATACATACATTTACATTATATTTATTTACACAATCAATACTATAAGATTAACAATAATTAGTAACATATAGTTCTTTATTTCAATGATAATAACTTAAATTTCCCAATTCTTATTTAGATTTCTTTTTTCTAACCATTTGTAAAATTTGTTCCACACTCTATAGTATTCTGAATCTTCTCGTTCCTTAATTTCCATTGTCATTTTATCCATTTCTGCATATTGTAAAATTTTCCTAATTACTCTTTCCTCTGGTGGTATATTATTTTGTTTCCACCCTTGTGCAATGGTAATCCTTGCCGCTGTTAGTATGTGAAGTATTGTGAAGATTTCTCCGTTTTTGGATCTATTATTCCTAATAGGAAGAGCTCTGGTTTGAATTCTATCTTTTGTAATGTGATTTCCTCCAACCAGCTCTTAATCTTATACCAATTTTTTTTTATTTTAGGATACATCCACCACATGTGGTAGTATGTTCCTAATTTATGGCCACATCTCCAACATTTGGGTGATAGATTTTAAAACATTTTGGCCAATCTCTCTGATGCCAAATGCTATCTATAGAACGTTTTGTACAAATTTTCTTTATAAGGTACTGCCATTGTAAATTTATAATTTCTTTCCCATAATTTATCCCTCTTTTCTAATTCTATATTATGTCTGAGATTTTTTGCCCAACTAATCGTTTCTTTTACCATTTCTTCTTCCATTCTATTTCTTAATAAAAGATTGTAAATTTTTGTAATCATTTTTTTCCAGGTCCTAATAATACTTTGTCTATGTCCAATTGTTCCTAATATACAGTATGCCCAGGGGTGAAATGCTCCCGGTTCGGACCGGCTCGGGCGAGTAGGTAGCGATGGCGGTGGGCAGTTCGGAGAACCGGTAGCAAAAATCCCTGCCCCCTCCCCCCATGCCCAGCTGAGCCCCACGAGCCATTTAAATGGCTCTGACCAGCCAAGCTCTGACATCCCAGCTGAGTTGCCTGCTAATCAGGCAACTCAGCTTGGATCGCCAGAGCCATGTAAAAGAAAAAAAGTTTTTCTTCTCCACCCCCCCCCCAGTCTCCAGCTTGCTTACCTTAGCTGCTGATCGCATGACGATCGCAATCCATGCATCAGCAAGCAACTGAATCTCCCTGCCTGCAATCAAGCTCATCAGTGAGCAGCTCTTTCTGCCTGCCTGCCTTCCTGCCTAGACTTGTGGACTTCAACTCCCAGCAAAGCTGGCTGAGGAATTCTGGGAGTTGAAGTCCACAAGTCTTAAAGTTGCCAAGGTTGGAAACCCCTGTTTTATTGGGTAAGTTTTTTTCCCCTTTGGGAGCTTTAAAAAAAATAGTTAATTGGGGTTTTTTTAGTTGTTTTTTTTTTCAGACCTAGCCATTTAAAGTTTAGGAAGTTTTAAATTTAGCTGCTTTTATATAAAAATAAAAATAAATTAAAATAAAATAATATTTGTGCAGCTTTCTGAGATTTAGTGTGTTTCTGTAGTGTTTCACTCTAACTACACAAACACACAAAATCTCACAAAGCTGTATGTGGAATTTTGTGTGTGTAAAGTGTGAAAGTTGTTTTTCTGGGCTTTTTGTGGCTGTGTGAGGTTCCTGCTTGTTGCGGGACCATTTTGAGTCTAGCACAGCTGCTTTAACATTGTGGGTGAGCCAGTTGTGTTGTGTTGTGTTTTATAGGTTAAAAAACGGCAAAGAAGTGACATTGACTGGGCCACGCCCACCCAGTCACCTTACCACCAAGCCATGCCCACTAATTAAGCAACGCCCACAGAACTGGTAGCAAAATTTTTTAGATCTCACCCCTGAGTATGCCATATTGTTCCTGATCTTTTTTAAATCTAGTTTTAATTTGTAAGTAAGGCCACCATTCCAAATTTAATCCTTGCTTTTTCAAATCTTGAACTGATTTTAGTTCTCCTTTTTCATCAAGTAATTCTGCGTATCTTACCATTTTGCTCAAATCTGTGGTATTTGGATGTAGTATTGCTTCCATTGTGGAGAACCAAATTGGGACTTTTGTATAGTAGTTCTTTTTGATTTTTTCCCAAACTTGTAGAAGAGCATTTCTTAATATGTGTCTTTGAAAATATGTGTGATATTTATTTTTCCCATCCCAGAGGAAACTATGCCAGCCTATCTGAAGATCATGGCCTTCTATCGTTAGTATGCATTTGTTTTGGATCTAATCTTTGAGCCATGTTAAGACTGCAGCCTGATAGTAGAGCTCCCAATTTGGGAGACCGAAGTTTGTTATTTTTTTGTTTTTATATTGCCCTCCTCAGTTCTAACATCGTTATCCTCCCATTTAATACTTCCTCAGTTAAATCCGGTATGATTGGATGGCTCCTCTCTTGTAAGTATCTCTTAATATCCTTCTCTTCTATTTTTTCTTGACTATACAGAGTTTGGAAGTAATTTATTGTTATAGATTTTATTTTCTCATTCTGGAAGTGTACCGTCCCTTCTTCATCCTCTAGATTAATTTTTTTTCTTTCTTTCTTTTTTTTAATTAATAAGCTAGCCATTTCCCCAGTTTATTAGCATTTTCAAAATAATTTTGTCTAATTAATCTGATTTTTTGAGCTACTTCTTCCTGTGTAATTAGGCTTAATTTGTGTTTAGTTATTTCTTTCTCTTCTTTGATTTCCTGGTTTAGAGGTTCTTTTTGTAATTTTAATTCTAGTTTTTCCAATTTCCCCTGGAGTTCTGTATATTGTTTCCTTTTGTCTCTATTTCTTCATATTATATACGCAATAAATATACCCCTCACATAAGCTTTCAATGTATCCCATATGTTTTGAGTAGTCGTTTGTTCATTCCAGTTTTCTTTTAGGAAAAACTCTAATTCTTTTTTTTTACGTATTGAGTATAATTCTTTTCTTTCACCACCCTCTTGTTCATGGTCCATCTCCCTTTCTTCCTTATATCTCCTTTCCATTTAATTATTGGGTTGCGGTCCACCCAAGTATTCTATTTCTATTTCTGATATTTCTTTTGCTGTTTCTGGGTCCATCCACGCCATATCTATCCTGGACCATAATTTGTGGGGGTTAGAAAAGTAGGTATATGATTCTTTTGTGGATTGATTGATTGATTTATTTGTTTCAATTTGTATACCACCCTTCTCCAACAGGACTCAGGGCGGTGAACAGCCAAAATAAAAACAAAACATACAAAATTTAAAAACAGTTTAAAATAATTAAATATTTCTGGCCGCAATTTAAAACAAACCCAATTTAAAATCAATTAAAATTTAACCCAAAACTGTGGGATCAAGCCACCCGGCTAGTTGAAATAAATAGGTTTTCAGGGACCGACAAAAAATCCGGAGGTCTGATATCGTGCGTATCACAGGGGGGAGGTTGTTCCAGAGGGCGGGCGCCACCACAGAGAAGGCTCTCCCCCTGGGGGTCACCAGCCGACACTGTCTGGAGGACGGCACCCTGAGGAGGCCCTCTCTGTGTGAGCGAACTGGCCGGTGGGAGGCTATTGGTGGCAGAAGGCGGTCTCGTAGATACCCCGGCCCTAAGCCATGGAGCGCTTTAAAGATGGTTACCAACACCTTGAAGTGCACCCGGAAGACCACCGGGAGCCAGTGCAGCTCACGCAGGAGAGGTGTCACATGGGAGCGCCCTGTCGCTCCCATAATCCCCCGTGTGGCCGCATTCTGGACCAGCTGGAGCCTCCGGGTGCACCCCGGGGGGAGCCCCATGTAGAGAGAATTGCAGTAGTCCAGGCAGGAGGTGACGAGTGCCTGAGTGACCATGCGTAGGGAGTCCCGATCTAGAAAGGGGCGCAACTGGTGTATCAGGCGAACCTGATAAAAAGCCCCCCTGGCCACGGCCGTCAAATGGACTTCTAAAGATAGCCGTGCATCCAGGAGGACGCCCAAGTTGCGAGCCCTTTCCGTGGGGGCGAGTGATTCGCCCCCAATAGCCAGCAATGGCACCAGCTGGCTATATCGGGACGCCAGAAGCCACAGCCACTCGGTCTTGGAAGGGTTGAGTCAGAGCCTGTTTCTCCCCATCCAGGCCCGCATGGCCTCCAGGATGTATGTATGGCCTCTCCATACATCTTTTAAATTTAGTTCATGGACCATTTCAAAATATACAGTTAGTAGTGTTTTTCTTTCATGATTTTTTTCGCCCTATTTAGGGTAATTCGCTCCCTCCTTAAGGTTGGGGGAACGGAGGAGCCCTTGCAGGGTAGAGCTGAGGAATTTGTTCAGTTTCTGTTGGATAAAATCGCTCAGATTCAGATGGACCTGGACTCTGATTGGGCAATTCCGACTGAGATGACAGGGGCGGGTCTTAGTCCTATTGTGTGGGATGAGTTTGAGCCAGTGACTCCTGAGGAAGTGGACAAGGCTGTAGGGGCGATGAGCTCCTCCACTTTCTTGTTGGACCCATGCCCTCCCTGGCTGGTCTCGGCCAGCAAGGAGATGACACGAGGCTGGCTCCAGGCTTTAGTTAACGCATCCTTGAGGAGGGGTCCTTCCCACAGCCATTAAAGGAAGCAGTTGTAAGGCCCCTCCTCAAGAAGCCTTCCCTGGACCCAGCAGAATTAAAAAACTTTCGTCTAGTCTCCAACTCTTTCCCTTTGTGGGAAAGGTTGTAGAGAAAGTGGTGGCACTTCAGCTCCTGTGGTCATTGGATAAAAACGGATTATCTGGACCCTTTTCAGTCCGGCTTCAGACCTGGCTACAGCACAGAAAGTGCCTTGGTCACGCTGATGGATGATTTCTGGTGAGCCTGAGACAGGGGTCATTCCTCTATCTTGGTGCTACTTGACCTCTCAGCAGCTTTCGATACCATCGACCATGGTATCCTTCTGGGGAGACTAAGAGAGCTGGGAGTGGGAGGCACCGTGTTGCGGTGGTTCACCTTCTATGTCTCTGGTCGATGCTGGTAGGAGGACAGAGGTCAGTGCTGGTAGGTGCTGGTAGGAGGACAGAGGTCATCCCCTAGGCCCCTCGTCTGCGGGGTGCCTCAGGGCTCAGTCTTCTCTCCCCTCTTATTTAACATCTACATGAAACCATCATCTGACGACATGGGGTGGGATATCAGCAATATGCTGATGATACCCAGCTGTATATCTCCAGCCCTCATCAGTTCAGTGAGGTGGTAGATGTGATGTGCCAGTGCCTGGAGGCTGTGAGGATCTGGATGGGAGTCAACAGGCTCAGAGTTAACCCAGACAAGACTGAATGGCTCTGGGTATTGCCCCCTAAAGACTATGTCGATTGTCTATCCTTGGTTCTGGGGGGAGAGAAAGTATCCCCCTCAGAACGGGCTCACAATTTGGGTGTCCTCCTAGACTCACAGCTGAGATTGGAACAACATCTGACAGCTGTAGCTAGGGGGACCTTTGCACAGGTTCATCTGGTGCACCAATTGCGACCCTACTTGGATCAGGAGGCTCTCCTCACAGTCACTCATGCCCTTGTCACCTCACAGTTAGACTATTGCAACATGCTCTACATGGGGCTACCCATGAAAAGTGTTCGGAGACAACAGTTGGTCCAGAATGCAGCCACGCTAGTAGTAGTAGTAGTAGTAGTAGTAGTAGTAGTAGTAGTAGTAGTAGTAATAATAATAATAATAATAATAATAATAATAATAATAATAATAATTTTATTTCTATACCGCCCTTCTCCCGAAGGACTCAGAGCGGTGTACAGCCTAATTAAAAGCACAAAGACAAACAAAATTTAAAAATAATTAAAATTATTAAATAATTGGCTCAATTATAAAACCCCCAAATTTAAAATCCCACATTTAAAACCAATTAAAATCTTTACATTGATAGCCCAGCCTGGCGGAACAACAAGGTTTTGAGGGCACAGCGAAATATACAGAGGTCGGAGATCTTACGCATTTCTGGGGGCAGTTCATTCCAAAGGGCAGGGGCTCCCACAGAGAAGGCCCTCCCCCTGGGTGTCGCAAGCTGACATAATTTGGCCAATGGCACCCTGAGGAGATACTCTTTGTGGGAGCGGACTGGCCGATGGGAGACTACTGGTGGCAGAAGACTGTCTCGAAGGTACCCAGGTCCAATGCCATGGAGCGCTTTAAAGGTGGTAACCAACACCTTGAATTGCACCCGGAAGACCACTGGGAGCCAGTGCAGCTCTCGCAGAAGGGGTGTCACATGGGCACAATGAGTTGCGCCCATAACTACCCGCGCAGCCGCATTCTGGACCAGTTGGAGCCTCCGGGTGCTTTTCAAGGGGAGCCCCATGTAGAGAGCATTGCAGTAGTCCAGTCGGGAGGTGACAATGGTGTGAGTGACCATGCGCAAGGTGTCACGATCCAGAAAGGGCTGCAACTGGCAAATCAGGCGAACCTGATAGAAAGCCCCCCTGGCCACGGCAGTCATATATTCTTCTAAAGACAGTTATAGTGGGTGCACCTAGATACACCCACATTACACCAATTCTCCGCCAGCTACACTGGCTCCCTATCAGTCTCCAGACACAATTAAAGGTGTTGGTTATTACCTTTAAAGCCCTACATGGCTCAGGACCAGGCTATCTTCAAGCCCACCTTCTACCACATAGCTCCCAGCGACCGTTAAGATCCTACAGAGTCGGTCTTCTCCGGGTCCCATCAGCTAAACAATGTCGCCTGGCGGGCCCGCGGGGAAGGGCCTTCTCTGTGGCTGCCCTGGCTCTCTGGAACCAATTACCTCCTGAAGTCCGGACCGCCCCCACCCTATTGGCCTTCTGGAAAGCAGTGAAGACCTGGCTCTTCCGGCAGGCCTGGGGCCGTTGATCTCATTATAGTGATCTTGCAAGACCTGGCCACAAATTGGAGTGTATGTGTTTTAATGTTTTAATGTTTTAATGTTTTAATGTCTTCTTTTAACTTTTGTATGGGATATTGTTGCATTGTTTTATTCTCTGTTGTAAGCCGCCCAGAGTCCCTTATTTAGTTGCATAGAAATGCGACTAAATAAATAAATAAATAAATAAATAAATAAATAAATAAATAAATAAATAAATAAATAAATAAATAAATAAATGTTCCTTTCCAAGCTCTTATGATCCACCCAACTGCCTTCTTTCTCCAAAAGTAGGAAAGTTGAATCCCTGTTATGCTTTTAGAGTCCTCCTTCTCATCCAAGAAGCTTCTTCAGTTCTTCTTCAGAACTGGAATTTAGGGTATTTGTTGCCTTAAATGTCTAGAAGAACTTGTCCTGCAACATTAGTTTAGAAGAAACAATGAAAATGATAAAACGTGCATTATGGTGTCATGATATGCTTTCTGCTCCTTCTTAATTTGCAGGTGATTTCTGCACAAGGGGTGGAATTTGCATTGTGACATCACAACATGTGGTGTTTTTTTTTAATTTGATTTATATGCCGCCCTTCTCCAGAGACTCAGGGTGGCTTACAATGCGCTAAGCAATAGCCTTCATTCTTTTGTATATTTTATACAAAGTCAGCTTATTGCCCCCACAATCTGGGTCCTCAATTTACCTACCTTAGAAAGGATGGAAGGCTGAGTCAACTTTGAGCCTGGTGAGATTCGAACTTACAGTAATTTATTTATTTATTTATTTATTAAACTTAAATTTATTAAATTGCAGACAGCTGGTGTTAATCACAATGCTGTTAGTCTGCTGAGCCACCAGGCCCATGTGTTTTGTTGTTGGGCATCAATAGGGGTTGGGAAGAAGTGGACATACATAGATGAGGTGGACCATGTCTATTTCGATGAGAGGTTCTGCTCGTCCCTCTAAGCCACAGGACCAATGAAATGAGAGAGCTGCTACTTCTACTTCAATTTTGCAGGTCAGGTATTTTATTAATCTTAACTGCTCTTCCCCACCCAAAAAAGCCCTTAGTTTCAGTTTCGAGTCTTCTTTGATCCCCTTCGGAAAAAATTGCAGCCTTCATGAGAGTATGATATGATTAATGGATGTAACAGGAGTTGGCACTTTTTTCAGGCATCAGATGCCGTCAAGTGATTTTTGCATGTTCATCTATTATCATCACCTCCACTACCAAGGAAAAAAAAAATTGCCAAAAACTTGCAAGATTATCAAATCGCTCATGTTTCAGCATTTAATGTTTTCACTGGTGTTGGTCTTCTCGCCCCTCATCTTCTGATTCTGGTCATCATTTTTGGTGAGAACATTCTCATCTTGTGAGTTTTGGTGCTCTTATTTAATTCAAGGCACACAGATGCACAGTAGAGTGGGGGGAATCCCTATGGGATTTGCAAGCAATACAGTGCCCATATCAACTCCTGGCTTTCCCTGGGACATGACCCAGTAGTTACATCTTTCCAATCACTTTTCGTATGGCAATGAGACACAACAAATGGACAACATCCAACTTTAATAATGCCCTTTCTAGCAAGAAGTGGAATCAGGCCAAGTTGAAACATTTCTCAGTGGGACAATTTAAGGAATGGAGCAATGGATTGATGCTAGTCAATAAGCAGAGGAGTGGAAGCGAGAAGAATCAAGGGAGCAGAATCTGTAAAATAGATCTGAGAACCCTCCAACTCTATGTCTTTTTTCAGCCATGTTCACCTTACTTATCAAGTGGTGTACTAAATCAATCAATAAATAAACAGGTAATTCTCAGTTCTGCACACAAAGCAGTTGCTTGCTGTTGGGCAACCTGCTGCTCTTAGACGTTTTGGATTACATATCCCATCAACACCAGCCAGTGTAATCAATAGCAGTTTGTCACTTAATCTGCCTAGAGATGAAGGATTATCCCCCCCAAATCAGCAAAGGCAAACTCCTTCAATGCTGTTATCAAGACAGCTACATGCACATGACTACAAGCTCCCTGGAAAACAAGACTGATGTAAAGGAGACGCTGAGTAGGAATCCAGATTATTTTAATGTATAAAAAAATGGGATCCAAACTGCTACTTCTGAATCAGCTTTGAAGGGTCCACAACCTTAATGAGTGTCCAGCCAGCTTAGATTGTTGTAGTAGGTGCCTCAAACATTGTAAACAATGTTTTTGAAGAATGGACTCATTAAATATCCTTCATGTGCCCTGGAAGACAAGGGAGCATATTGTTTAACCTTGCTAATTAGTAAACGTTAGCTCCTGTGTCTCTCGGTGGGGACACATCTCAATAAGTGGTGGCAAATTTAATTGGTGTGTTTATTGTTGTTGTTAGTTGTGAAGTCGTGTCTGACCCATTGTGACTCCATGGACAACTTTCCTCCAGGCCTTCCTGTCCTCTACCAACCTCTGGAGACCATTTAAACTCACGCTGACTGCTTCATTGACTCCATCCAGCCACCTCGTTCTCTGCCATCATCCCCTTCTTCTTTTGCCCTCCGTCGTTCCCAGCATGAGGCTCTTCTCTAATGAGTCCTTCCTTCTCATTAGGTGGCCAAAGTGTTTCAGTTTCATCTTCAGGATCTGGTTTGATCACCTTCCAGTCCAAGGGACTTGCAGGTGTGTTAGGGGCAGGTGAACCTATATTCTGGAATTATTTTGGTTGTATATCAGGGATTTAAAAAGTGTTATTGACTTCATTACCTAAAACATTCTCTTCCATTTTTAATGCACTTGCTCTAAGAGGGGATAATTGTCTTGTGAAAAGAATGGCATTGCGTTGGAAGAGAAATATTTCTCTAACTGCGATTGGCCCCCACATGTCCAGGAAGCTGCTTTTTGACAGTGGTCATCTTAAATTCTCATCCCCTCTCAATATATGATTTCTATGGGGCTGTCAGCCATCCCAACCTGGTCAGTTAGAAAAGAAAGACTCTCAACTCCCTCATTAGTACACTAAAGCCAAGTGGTTATGCTTATAGCAAAGCCAAATCTGGTTTTTTGCACTCAAGGCATCTAGTTAGTTCTTTCCTTCTCCCCGCTTTTCCCCCTGGACACCTGCCTGGACACCTGTCCCTGGCTTGGTGGGCTGGACGGTCTTGCATTCCATGGTGTGACCAAGCCGGCGGCTTTCACGGGATGGCATGATGAGCAGCTTCGATTCCCCCTTATCCTGGCCCCTTACCTCCCCACAGCTCCATCTGTCAAACTTGACTTGATTCCATAGTTGAACCTGCTGCGCTCACCAAGGAGCAAAGGAGGTGGCTGGGCAAATTCCTAAAGAGGGAGGGAAGCTCCAGAATGGAAGAGAGCCTTCTGTTGCCAGCGAGACGTTTAGACACCAAGGTCAAGTTGTGAAATGTTTTTGTGGCACAGACAGTCTTTTCCCAAAACAAAAGAACTGAACCCAATTGGTGAACTATGAACTGTGGGTGGCCCAGAGGATTTTCATGAGAAAATCCCAGAACTGACTTTGCTTCTGCTGTGCCCACATGGATCTTTCTTGGTAAATTAAAAGAGCTGAGAGTTTCTTTGGTTGAATGTGCCAAACGGGATCGTTGACTGGTGCAGCAGGTGACCGTCCCGACAGGGGCATTCTGGGAAATTTAACTTGCAATCCAGTAGGGAGGCCAATGGTTCTTCTCTGCACCAGATTAGGCTGCCAGAGAAACCTATCAGGGACAGCTTTGCCGAGACTGCCTTTAGACTTGGGCCCAGTTCTGTCTTGCTATCTGTCAAGATGCTCTGGGTCATAAATAACTGCAAAAGAGCTGGGATTTAATAGATAAAAACTGTGGAGGGGCAGGTTTAATTACATAGCCCCGTGTTTACGTGCTCGCCTATTTGTTCTTGATATTTAAAGAGCCTTGTTAGCAAGGCAACTGGCCAGAATATGCATGCAATAAATAAAATGAAACAAACAGATGTCTGCAAGTGGATTTTTTTTTTTTTTTGAGCTGCTTGGCTTGCACAGCAAATGAGCAGCAAAGGAGCAAAGAGCTGATCTCCCAAGAAGCCGACCTGTACAGTTTGGATGAAATCCAGACATTTACTGATTTTCCATGCTCCCGTGTTTCACTGGATAATTACAAGTTTTTGACACACAAAGAACAAGATGAAATATTTTGGGGAGGGGGCATTAGACTTAGACTTACAATAACTTTATTGTTGCTTTGAATCAGTGGTGGGTTCCTCCCGGTTCGGTCCGGTTCGGCCAAGCCGGTAGCGGTGACGATATGATGTCACCGAACTGGTTCTCCCCCCCGCCCTCCCCCCCACCCACGTTATTCTTACCTTTTATTTGGTCCCACCCCCAATCTATTGCTGCCTCCTGAGTCCCAGCTGATGACTAGAGGGAAAAAAACTGTTTAAACTCTTGCCGCGGGGCTTCAAAGGGGCGTCCTACAGCTGATCAGTGTTAAAAGCAAACAAATGAGTCGGGTTGTAAGTGCGATGACTGGTCATAAGTGCGAGGACCTTCCAGAAATGACTCTGACTAGCTAGCCACGCCCACCTAGTCACATGACCTCCAAGCCACACCCACAAAATAAGCCACACCCACAGAACCGGTAGTAAAAAAAATTAGAACCCATCCTTGCTTTGAATGTAACTAATCGTCATACATTAAAATGAAATTTCATTGCATACAGCTCTCAAAGATATATACACTACATAACCATGACAGAATGAATAAATAGATAGATAGATAGATAGATAGATAGATAGATAGATAGATAAATAAATAATACAAAATTATGCATGCACTCACATATATTATATAACACAGAGAAACAACATAGCCTGCTTCGGATGTACACATGTACATGGCGAGAGAAACGTACCCTGTGAGGTTACCAGATGGATGTCATGGGGAACAAAGCCGTTACAGAATCTGGTAGTCTTGCTAGAGATACTTCGAAACCTCCTCCCAGAGAAATAGAAACAGACCATAAAGTGGGTGTGTGGGGTCTTTCATCATGCTTCGAGCTCTATGCACAAAGCGCTTGTAGGCAGCGTCCTGAATGACTGGAAACCAGCCTCCTATAATCCTCTCCGTTGTCCTCACCACTCTCTGTATGGTTATTTTTTGCTATAAATGCAAAGAGGCTTGTTTTTTGAGGAGAACATCTTTGCCACTCTGTGGCAAAGGAGATCTGTGTGTCAGGATCAATGGCTTGGGAGCCAGTCTCTTTTCAGGGCACCTTTAGAAGCAGATAATCAAGATGTTTGAGAGCTCCAAGAATGAAAAAAGGAAACAGACAGAAGAATCTCTATTAAATTGGGGAATCCGAGGACTGGCTCTGTCACAACATCTGTTGGGGATTTCTGATGGTTCTATCAGAGAAGGGGGAAAAAAGGATGAATCTAATAGCTTCTCTGCTAAACGAGGTGTCTGCTCTTCATGTCTGATGTATGGATGGAGGCTGATGGAAGGCTCGAGGCTAAAACCTACGAAGAACAGTTGCAGGAATTGGGTATGCCTAGTTTAATGAAAGGAATGGCATAAAAGTAGTGTTTCAGTATCTGAGGGGCTGCCACAGAGAAGAAGGGGTCAACCTGTTCTACAAAGCACCAGAAGATGAAAAGCAATGGATGGAAACTCATCAAGTAGAGAAGCAACCTGGAACTAAGGAGAAATTTCCTGACAGCGAGAACCATCTATCAATGGAACAGCTTGCCTTCAGAGGTTATGGGTGCTCCATTACCGGAGGTTTTTAAGAAGAAAATGGACAACCACTTGCCTGGAATGGTATAGGATCACCTGAGGGTTGGACTAGAAGATCTCCAAGATCCTTTATTCCATCCCTTGAGAAGTAGGAAGTGATTTGGATAATGGCAAGATTTTTTTAAAAAAGTGAAACGATCTGGATGTCTGTTTGGTCACGCATGTCCACTTTCAGCCTTCATCCTTCCATAGAGGAAGAAATCCCTTTCAGTAGAACAGAGAGATGGCTTTGAAGCCTGGTACAAGGGGATCATGGCACGATGCTGACATACGAGCTGCTAAGAGGACAGAGAACCAAAGAGTCAGACTGGGAATTGGCAGGTTTTTCCACCAATGAGGAAACGACTTGCCACCAAAGCCTCAGAAGCCCAGCTCTGCCATCTCAAAGCTTAGAAATTCTGCTAAGCTGATATTCAGAGAAGGCAACTCAGTGGCCCAACATCAAGCCAACATGGATCACAGATGAACTGCTAAATTTAGGCCAAAGATTCCATGAAACAAAGCTTGGCAATCATAAATTTACAGCTTTCCATTTTACATGGGGCTCTCTACATGGGGCTCCCCTTGAGGAGCACTCGGAGGCTCCAACTGGCGCAGAGTGCGGCCGCGTGGGTGGTGATGGGAGCGACGTGGCGCTCCCATGTAACGCCTCTCCTGCGCGAGCTGCACTGGCTCCCAGTGGTCTTCCGAGTGCGCTTCAAGGTTTTGGTTATCACCTTCAGAGCGCTCCATGGCTTAGGACCTGGCTATTTGCGGGACCGCCTGCTGCCACCAATAGCCTCCCACCGACCGATACGCTCCCATAGAGAGGGGCTCCTCCGGGTGCCGTCAGCCAAACAATGTCGACTGGCGGCCCCCAGGGGGAGAGCCTTCTCTGTGGGGGCACCTACTATCTGGAACGAGCTCCCCCTCGAGATACGGAGGATTCTGGATCTGCGTACCTTCCGTCGCGCGCTTAAGACGTTCCTATTCCAGCAAGCCGGCCTGACCTAAACTTCTCTGCTTTTAAATGGGAATTTTAAATTTGGTTTTAAATTATTGGGGTTTTAAATATGGTTCAGCCAAATTTATATAATTTGTTTTATCTCTATTTTAAATTTTGTATTTATATGTTTTATTTTTATGGCTGTTCACCGCCCTGAGTCCTTCGGGAGTAGGGCGGTATACAAATTTAATAAAATGA
Source organism: Pantherophis guttatus (assembly GCF_059756535.1). Taxonomy (NCBI): domain Eukaryota; kingdom Metazoa; phylum Chordata; class Lepidosauria; order Squamata; family Colubridae; genus Pantherophis; species Pantherophis guttatus. The sequence goes on along the minus strand of NC_142068.1, from coordinate 103,081,338 downwards.
AAAATGAAAAATAAGATTTTCCTTCTGTGGGAGCAGAAGAGTTTCAATTGCTGCAATATTTCTTCAGGAAAAAGAGGCTGCCATTCCTTCGATGATTTTTCTTTTCTCTGTGTCCTTCTCTGCTCCGGGGTCTTCCTTTTTTCAGTAGTGTGACTTCAAAGGAATGCATATGGAGCCTTATCATGGATTTACGATATTGTATTGCATTTTCATTGCCTTTCTGAATAATTCCTCAGCTGGCACAATGCTCAGCATGTGCTGAAAAGAAGGGAAAGGATTGCAATACTTTATGCCTTCTGAATTCAGGTTTTCCAAAACAGCAAGAGAGGGTCTGCTTTGGTTAAATGGGAGGAGGGGCTTCATTAACAATCCCCACATCTTCCTCCGTCTGAATTCTCACACTGGCAGTGTGTTTGCTTTTTTGTCTCACAGGAGCCACAATTTGCCTTGACATTTTTACTGAGACTTTCCTTACGCAGCTCCCAGAGTGAAACTTGCATATTGCTGTTCTTATCAATATCCTTGATTTCAGAGGAAGAACATCCGAAGTGGTTTATGTGTTTGCCTGGAGATATGACAGAGTTCTTTGCAGACACGATCTGGGTCTTACTCACAATACAATTGTCAGGTTTGCCCCAGCTAGGTTCCTAGCAAAGAAAGACCCTCAGGGGCTCAGGGGTGAAATCTAAAATTTGTTACTACAGGTTCTGTGGGCGTGGCTTGGTGGTTGGGGTAATGTGACTGGGTGGGTGTGGCCAACTTTTTTTTTTAAACTTTTCAAAGCATTTTTTCTAATGCTTTGAAAAGCCTCTGCCGATCAGGCAACTCAGCTGGGATCATCAGAGACTTTTCAAAGCATTTTTTTACCACCTCTTTGGCCAAGAGGTTGCAGAAAAAAATGCTTCTAAAGGAAAAAAAAAAGCCTCTGATGATCATGCGGTTCAGCTGGGCATGGTGGTGGTGGTGTGGGGGAGCAGGGATTTTTGCTACTGGTTCTCCAAACCACCTGCTGCCATCGCTACCGGATCGGGTGATCCGGTCCGAACCGGGAGCATTTCACCCCTGCCTCGGCTCCATTTGAAGTGATAGTGTCAGACTTGCCTCCATTCAAAATTCAAGAAAGAAAAATCCCAACTCCATGTTTGTAGAGAAAGGTACTTTTACTGACTATGAACTGAATGCAGTGAAAGAAAAGCAAAGTCTGAGGCAATAGGCGCAAAAATTACATATTGAAAGCATCCCCCAAATCCTTCCCCCCATAGTCCCAGGTTGAATATCCAATCCACGAACAGAGTATTGTTACTGGGTGAGTGATTGGCCAACTCACAGGTAAGAAGAAAAAAAAATAAGGCTTGAAAGAAGTCCCAACGCATAATTAGCGGCTAATTGGCACTCAGGAATTTAAGTGGGGAAAAAAAAGAGAGGAACTTTAAAACTAAAGCCCTAAAAGGAACCTTCCACCTGGATTTAAAACTGGACTTGGAAGAAATTAAAAATAAGATAAGAAAAAGAAACAGAGAAGTATTCTTTAAACAACAAAATGATTTAATTTGGAGAAGAGGAAGTAATTATTTTTGTGGATTTAAAATGGATACTTCGTTGTCGGGAGATTTGTGAATTGGAGAGAGACATCTACTGGTGAAAAGAAAGCATCGCATTAAGTTTATGTAGACCATTGTGAGAAAATACTGGAGGAGTGTTTGTTTAAACAGCTGGAGCACAATTTCAAAAGAAGTGGAAAGAACAAAGACTGGAACTGGAATGGTTCAAATGAATATTTGAATTGGATATTATTTGGAAAGAAAAAAGAAAAAAAGAGACATTATAAGGACTTGAATTTGAACTATATGCAAAAGAAAATAATAAATTTAAAAATCTTTGCCCTTTAAATTGATAACATGGAGAACTGGGAGGAGGAGTATGAGGAATTAAGGGAGATATTTCAAAAGATAAGAGAAGCGTTTAAGGGAAATAAAGAAGTGGAGGGTTGGTTAGAATGCAAAAAAAAAAAAAAAAAGGAAAGAGAAAATATGAATGAGAGACAAGGAAAACCAGACGAAAATGTTTCATAGATGGCACTTTCCACCAGCTAGAATAGCGAAAATGTTCCCTAGTAATTCATCGAAATGTTGGAAATGTAAGAATAATTATGGAACTTATTATCATCTCTGATGGACCTGCCCAGCGGCGAAAAAATTCTAGGCAAAAGTTAAAAAGTGGATAGAGAAAATATTTCAGAATTCAATAAAGGGAGAACCTGAGCAGTTTCTACTAGGGATTTCCATATAAATCTATACTAAGGAAATATATTATTTAATATTACATATACTGACAGCAGCCCACATAGTCTATGCGTAAAATTGGAAGAAGGAAAACTTACCATCAGAAGAAGATTTAATTAGGAAAATCGTGTGCAGAGATGGACAAATTAACAAAAGAACTCAAGGAGAAAGAGGATAGAGAATATTACAAAGTGTGGTGTAGGTGGTATGAATTGTTAGAGAATAGGAAAAATGAGAAAGAGGAATAAAGGAGAGAGAGGAGAAAAAATGCTGAAGATCAAAGTACAATCTAGATGAAAGAAAGAATGATGGAAAATAAATTGTTGAATAAGATAAAGTTAAAATATGTGTGAATAGGTGTAAATAGTAAGAAAGGATCACTTTGAAGTAGCTGTAGGGAAAAGTGATATGTATATAAATGTTGCGTGTTTGTGTCTTGTTTTAAATGTTTTCAAAATAAAAAACTTTTTTTAAAAAAAAAAAGAGAAACAAGAGAAACAAGAAGACAATATTGAAAAGGAAATAATTGAAAATAAAGATACCGATGATTACACTGGGATTGACAGTGATAGAATAAAAATGGATAAGGGGGAATATCTCTCAAAAAAGAAGAGGAGAGAAGGAAATGGGGAAATATTGAGAGGGAAAATTAAAAGAGTAAAAATTAGAGAAAGGGGGCAGAAAGGGAGATATAAGAAAAAGAAGAAGAAGATAAGAGAATGGAAGAAAGGGAGGAAAATATCAAGAATGGGAATTGTGGTGAGATTAAAAGAAAATGGTTAAAAGGCAGAAAGGAAATTAAAATAATAGTATGCTGATTTATGAGAAGAATATTAGTAGTAGAAATTGTATGTAAAAAGTAATTTAGAAGAAATATATAGATTATTGTAAAAGGGATATAAGTAAGGATGAAATGAAATGTGGGTAAGAAGCAAAAAAGAAGAAATATGCGGTTTAATGTAAAATAGATCAGTAGATGCAATGTGAAAGACAGAATGGGTTGTATGTTTTAAAGATGTTTGAAGATGTACAGATTGGAGAGAAATAATAGTGGATGATAAAGAAGTATGTCTTAAAGATGGAGAACAACAAAGGAATTAGTTGAAATTATGATGAAAAATTGAAATGTAAAATTGAACAAAATTGAAATGTTAGTAAATGAAGTAAGTAAGAAGAAATGAAATATAAGTAAGAAGTAAAATAGAAGAAATATATTGTTAAAGATAAAATAGACTGAAGGTTGGAAGGCTAACTTAGCAAAGGCTTTAAGATAAAAGGAATAAGTTGAAAAACATTGATAATAATTAAAAAAATGAGGGGAATTATGAGAAATATATTTAATAAATGGAGGAAAAGTCAGAGAGAGAGAGATGAAAGAAGGGGAGAGAAGAATGGAAGAAAGGGAAGAGGGGAGGGAGGGAGGGAGGGAGGGAGGAAGGGAGGGAGGGGAAATAAGAGTAGGAGAAAAGGTTAGATAGGGAGAAAGAGAGGGGGAGGGGGAGAAGGAAGGGGAAGTAGTGAAGGAGTAGGAGAGGAGGGAAGAAGAAAGTAGGAAGGATGAAATAAGGGAGGGAGATGGAAGAGAATGAGAAGAAAGATCGCTGTACAATAAAAAAGATGAAATGGAAGAAAGGCAACCCCGAACATATGTAAATGTACTAGGATAAAGAATGAATTATCAAAAAATAAAGGAGAATAAATATGAGTAAAAATAAAGAAATTAGAATTTGAGGGTGAATGAAGATGTTGTTTATATAAATAAGCAGAGAAATATTAAGATATGATCAAAAAAACATGGAAAAAGAAGATTTTGGCAGAAATTGTAACTAAATAAAATGTATTTAGATACGATAAGTTGTATAAGATATGATATGGCCAATACTCTGTTTATAAAATATATGGGTGATGTGGGGGAAAAAAATCAATAAAACTTGATTCAAAAAAAAAATGTCCAATCCACATCTCCCCAAGGTGTCATGTGGGGTACTTCTTTAGGTGGCCCCATCAATCTGGTATGACGGAATGGTTGACCTTGACAGTTATCAGCTCTCTCCGCAGCTGCTAAAAAGACAATGAGAATTTTCCTCCCTTTTCTGAGACATCTCCACCAGCTCACTTCCCCTCTTCCAAATACCTACAATAGCTCCCCCCTCCCCTTACAATGGCAGCCGAAAGCAAGCAAGCATCATGAGGCTGACAGACAGGCTCTTTTACTAAGGATTACCGATTACAAACAAAGCAGGCTAGAACTAAAGTTCCCATGCAAAAGGCTACAAAGTTTTCCCCTTCTCCCCAACCCTCCCCCCTAACTAGCTCATCTTCAACCAATGTCATTTATTTATTTATTTATTAAATTTTTATACCGCCTTTCTCCCGAAGGACTCAGCCAAAAATCAAACCCACAACTATACGAAAGTTAAAAGACAATTTGAAAATATTAAATAATTTGGCCAAAAGAGCTAAAATAGAAACCACCCATTAAAATAACATTTAGGCCAGCCCTGCTTGGTGAAACAATAGCATTTTGAGGGTGCGGCAAAAGGTGCGAAGGTTGGGGATCCTACGAATCTCCAGGGGCAGCTCATTCCAGAGGGCAGGTACCCCCACAGAGAAGGCTCTCCCCCTAGGGGTTGCCAGTCGACATTGTTTGACCGACGGCACCCTGAGGAATCACTCTCTGTGGGAGCGTACTAGTCGATGGGAGGCTATCGGTGGCAGAATGTGGTCTTGTAAGTACCCAGGTCTTAAGCCATGGAGCGCTTTAAAGATGGCAACGAACACCTTGAATCGCACCCAGAAGACCACTGGGAGCAGTGCAGCTCACGCAAGAGCGGTGTTACATGGGACCGTCGAATTGCTCCCATAATCACCTGTGCGGCTGCATTCTGGACCAGCTGGAGCCTCTGGGTGCTCTTCAAGGGGAGCCCCATGTAGAGAGTGTTACAGTAGTCCAGACGGGAGGTGATGAGGGCATGAGTGACTGTGTGCAAGGAGTCCCGGTCCAGAAAGGGACGCAACTGGTAGATTAGGCGAACCTGATAAAAAGCCCCCCTGGCCATAGCTGTCAAATGGTCTTCTAGGGCCAGCTGTGAGTCCAAGAGGACACCCAAGTTGCGAACCCTCTCTGAGGGGGTCAAGGTGTCACCCCCATTAGCCAGCGATGGTATCAGTTGGTTATATTGGGGCGCCGGAAACCATAGCCACCTGGTCTTGGAGGGGTTGAATCTGAATTTGTTTCTCCTCATCCAGATCCGTACGGCCTCCAGGTACCAGGTCATCATGTCAAGGGCATCATTGGGGTGGCCTGGGGTGGAAATGTACAGCTGAGTATCATCAACGTACTGATGGTACTTCACCCCAAAGCCACGGATGATCTCGCCCAGCGGCTTCACATAAATGTTGAACAGAAGGGGCAAGAGGACCGACCCTTGCGGCACCCCACAGACTAGGCGCCTCGGGGTCAACCTCTGTCCCCCTGCCAACACAGACTGGGTACGGTTAGAAAGGAAGGAGGAGAACCACCGCAACCCAGTGCCCCCCACTCCTAGCCCCTCCAACCGGCGCAGCATGATACCATGGTCGATGGTATCAAAAGCCGCTGAGAGGTCTAATAAGACCAGGACAGAGGAACAACCCCTGTCCTGGGCCCTCCAGAGATCATCCACCAATGCGACCAATGCGACCATTGCCGTTTCCATGCTGTCATGCCGTATAGGTGTTTCAGGAACTGCTTGGATGTTCGGTGCAATCCACATTCCTTTCCCAGGGTTCATGGCCTTGAAGCCTGGAACAGGCTGGCTCTTAAGACCTCTGGTTTCCATCAAGCTGTCATGCCCCCTCCCTATGGATCCCATTTGCACCCTTACATGCCAATAGCCTATTTCCTCTCCTCCCCCAACTGATGGCAGAATGCCAGTGAAGCCTCGAGGTGAAGATGGTAGATACAACAACAATGATGACCTGAGGATGTTAGAACTTGATTTGGGCAACATTGTAAATAAACTTCTGTCTCCACCAGGAACTTCTCAAGATGTTTCTCCTGAGGCAGAGAGAACCTCCAGCATTTGCTCTTGGTGGTGGTTGCATTCATCAACCCATCTGCCAAAAAGAAAGAATGGGGGAAATAAATGCCATCCCCGAGAGCAGCGGCCACAAACCTTTTGGGCACCAGGGACTGATTCCATGGAGAAAGGTTTTTCTGTGGACCCGAGGGGCCGTGCTTTGCATGCTATCTGCATCCCATGAATTCACTTCGCTTGTTTGCATGGCCTGGTTGCTGACATGCCACAGACATGCCTGTCCATGGAGAAGGGGTTGGGGACTCCTGCTTTAGAGAGACATTGTCCATCATTATTTGTCTTAAGAAGGACAGAAGTGCTCAAGGATCTTAGCTCCTTTCTTACCTTTTATGCCTTATCTTTGAAAGCAGTAATTTTGGAATTCCTGGAAGCACAAATACACTCAACTGAAGAGCATAAGGATGGTCCAGATGTATTGGTTTACTTTGGCTAGAGATAATGGGAATGGTGGTTTTATGCTGGTGGCATCTGCCATGTTGAAGAAGGTCGCCTTAGGGTTATTGTCACCCGGGGCAGTTTTCTCATTCACATGTCACATATATCTAATGGGCATTATTTATTTATTTAATGTATGGCATATCATACTTGAACTGGCGATATATATTAACATTTCACCTATTTAATAGCGCAATAGAGTATAAACGTTAAAAACATCTAGGTTCAGATACCAGCCTCTAGGCCATCTAAACAATGAGGTGCAGCATTGTTTATGTGAAATAAATCAGATATTGGACCTGAATATGCCCTCAAGTTGCAGATGATCCTGATGTGATCTACAGTTGACATGAAGAAGCTTCTTGTATGAGAAGCAAAACAAAGAACGTCCAGTTGCCTTTTGAAAAAGCATCTTTGGGACAACCATGACCTGGATGACTGAGAATCTCCAAAGACATTTAAACAATTAACATAATTTCTTCTCAGCCTTAAAATCTTTTGCCGCAGACTTTCTCCCATGTACTCCAAATTCCCCCTTTCTACGTTGTTTGGAAACAGCCACACTGTTTTCACAGCGACTGACCTGAGACTCAGATCTGGATGAGATGCCCACAAGCATCAAATGCTTGGTGGCTTTTATGAGTGAAGTAATATAGTTGAGGTGTGGAGTTGGCAATAACGTTGTGGCATGGAATATCAGAAAGCAATTATGCAAGGGGACGACTGAATGGATTTGGCTACAATCCATCATCCTGTCTCCAAGTGCATCCTAGGCAGAAAGATTGCCTGCATTCATCTCTGTGGCTCCTCCCTTGCCAATTCCGAGTAGCCTGTCACCTCATCTACAGAGAGACTCTGGATGGCAGCATCAAGTTCTCCATTAAAGTCCTTACTCTGTTTTTATAAGAGATCAGGGTCCCTTTGCTATGAGTGGAGTGGGATAGGAATGATAGGGGAATAGGGGGATCACACCACTCTTTTTCTTTTTGTGAAATTTAGCTGGCTCAAGTTTCTTCTTCTTCTTTTGCGTCTCCTCTTCTGGAGCCAAAGAATTGTTGGCATCTAGGCCGTTTTTAAAATCCCAGAGATGTCGCTCTGATGCTATCATCAGGAATTTTCTGATTTCTGGACTGGCTTGATCAGTGTGAAGTACAGTGTGGTGGATAGCAGATTCTTCAATATCTTATTTAATAAATGATTTTTATTGATTTTATTTTTATTTTTTAAACAGGTTCAGGTGATAATTTTATCACAGTTAATATACTGTACTGTAATGTTAATGTACTATAATGTCAAGTAATTTATTGTACATGAATTACCCTAAAATATTCAGTATGGTCAAATAAATATCACTAAAGGAGAATATTTGTAGTTCAGGTTGAAATGAAGGATCCTTGGTGTTCTCTGAGCTTCCTTATTTTCTTGCAGATGTTTCATTACCCAACTAGGTCACATCACCAATGCTAAATGTCTAGCACTGATAATGTTACCTAATTTGGATAATGAAAGGTCTTAGAATAAAAAGGTATGTGTACAAATTAATTTCAATTCTCAAATGCATCAAGTACTTTTGACCTGGTCTTCTGGATTGGCTTCTGCAGCAAATGTCAAGATACATCTATGCAATAAAACAACTTTTTTTTTTTTTTAAAGTTGGTTGATAATTACCTGGTTTTCCTAACAAAATAGACTGGTGGGGAGTGTGGTTATCGTTGATCTGACTGGACTTTGATCTGATTCCATCTGAAAAACCCAGACAATTTTATTTTCCACAGCGATTTGGAAAAATAAAGTTAGAAAGCTCCAAAGGGAGATCATTCACGTATAAGTAATACAGGTGGAATGATGGCCAGCTTTATTCAATAGTCTTTTATTGTTTCTGTTACTTTGCAAACTTCAGCTTTTCTTCTAAGCCCTCAGGATATCTCTCCCTGATATGGAAAAGATGCTTTTTCAACAGCGCAAAAATCAAAGTTCAGAGCTTGCTCTGATTTGGATTTGCTAGTCAAGCAAGAATCCCAAAGACCCCCCCTGAAGCTTTTTAGGTAAATGTCACCTTTTATGTGAGGAACTATAGCTGGTCAGTAGGACTTGAACCATGTTCCAAGGCCAAGGAGAAAAAGGAGAAATAGAGGGCGGAGAGGTGAGAACGCTGAGCAGTTTTATCTAGAGTGCAAATATTGATGCCTTATTTTGGAGGTATCCTTCTCATTAGCCCTGAGAAATAACAAAACTGTGGAGTTGGGATCATAGAAACACCCAGGAACATAGAAGAGTTCAGAGGCAGATGCATAAATAAATGTCTTAAGCATATTTATTCATATAATAAATCATATTAACTATGTACAACAGAGATCAAGTCTCATGAGGAACAAACACAAGGAGAGAGAGAGAGAGAGGGAGGGAGAGAGAGAGGGAGGGAGAGAGAGAGAGAGAGGGAGGGAGAGAGATGGAGGGAGGGAGGTGGAAAAGGTTGGAGGGGGTTTTATACCTGGGTAAGCCCCTCCTTTCCACATAGGGGTGGAGACACTCTCTGCCTCCATTGGTGTCTATATGACACATGTGCCAATGGCTTGCAAATACTTGACAAAAACGCTTTAGGTCTTCCACTAGGATCTGGACACTAAGGACAATGGCATTTGAGCATGCACAGTGACTACAGAATACGGACCAAGTTTAAGGAAGGGAAATAGAAAATTGGGGAGGTGAGGGAGAATGGAATTGGGATGCTGAACAGCAACATGACCACCTGGCTGGAACTATTGGCTAAGAGAGCAGTGTTTCTCAACCGTGACCACTTTAAAATGTGTGGACTTCAACTCCCAGAATTCCCCAGCCAGCCATGCTGAGGAATTGTGGGAGTTGAAGTCCACATGTCTTCAACTGGCCAAGGTTGAGAAACATTTCACACAGTACAACATGCCTGTTTTGATCTCACTTTGAATAATAGTTTTCTCTTGCAGGGGATGGAAATCAGAGAATCACACTGTTTCCTAAACCTAAGAGAGAGAACACCATTCCACAAATGCCTTGTAAAATCAAGACACATTTAAATTTACAACTAGAGTTTAGAGTTTATTGGATTTCTAGCACAGTATTCCTACATGATGTGTAAGTTTCAGCCACAAATGGTTGTGAATAGTTCCCATTCTTAAGGGATATCTTTGTGTTGTTCATTGTATTGATTGCATTTTTATTGGTCAGTGACTGAAATACAGCTCCCTCTGTCCTCTCCTATGGCATGCTAGATAGCATTCTAAATTCATCATGCAATTATTTCTTACTATTCTGAACCAGACTTATATAACATAAAATACTTTTAATATTTTTTTAAGTATGTTTATCTGTATCTATGAAGACCTGAACTGTCATCCACTTCTAACTGACTTTCATACCTTCAGAATGCATCTTGAAAGGGATAAAGGACTCTCCTACAGACACACATTGTTAAAGTTGATTCATACTAGTGGACAAGGTTTCTAGAAAAGTCTGATTGCTGCTATTGATTGAGAAATAAGCTTTCAAAAGCCTTCTTGAATCACAGCTCAGACACTTCCTTTTTATGAAATAAGATACAAGGGCATGTCACATTCACTTCTTCATCACATCAGGCCAGAAAAAAGAAATTATCCCTCCCTCCCTCCCTCCCTCTCTCTCTCTCTCTCATCTGTCTGTCTGTCTGTCTGTCTGTCTGTCATCTATCTATCTGTCTGTCTGTCTGTCTGTCTATCATCCATATCTATCTATCTATCTATCTATCTATCTATCTATCTATCTATCTATCTATCTATCTATCTATCATCTATTGTTAAGTGAGTTTTGCCTCATTTTATGACCTTTCTTGGTTGTCCAATGTTTTCTTAAAAACCCCAGTGATGGAGCAAACACAACTTCTGGTGGCAAGCCGAAGTTAACTGTTCTCACAGTCAGGAAATTATTCCTTAGTTCTGGGTTGCTTCTCTCCTTGATTAATTTACATCCATTGTTTCTTGTCCTGCCTTCTGATGCTTTGGAGAATAAGTTGACCCCCTATTCTTTGTAGGAGCCCCTCAAACATTGGAAAACTGCTATTATGTCACCCCAGTCTTTTTTTTTCACTAGACTAGGGCTTTTTGGCCCCCCCCAAGCGGTGTTCTATTTTATACAAAGTCAGCTTATTGCCCCCACAAACTGGGTCCTCATTTTACCTACCTCAGAAGGATGGAAGGCTGAGTCAACCTTGGGCCTGGTGAGAATTGAACTCGCAGTATTTGCAGGCAGCTGGCAGCTAAGTACTACTTTAACAACAGTTTAGTCTACTGTGCCACCAAGGCTCAAATTTAATTAATACGTTGGTCTAATTTAATTAATAAGTTAAATTTATTAATGTCCAGAGTACAGTCTGGAAATTAATAAATCATTAATAATCATAAAGTAAAATTAATAATAATCATTAATAAAAATGTTAAGCTCAGTGCTAAGGACTACATCCTGTGGCACCCTCACTCAATTTGATGTGTAACTATTAACAAAAACTTGGGTTATCAATATTGACCCATTCAATGGTCATGGCCTTCAATTCTGCCCAGGCATCCAGCAAACCATGGATCTGCTTGTGGTCTCATCTCTGGGTAAGAAGCTCAGCAAATTAAAAGAAAAAGAAAAGAAAGAACACTGCAATGAACACTGTAATGAACAAGGACTTACATTCAATTTTGCAGCTACTAAAATTGTTGGACGAGCAGGCACAAAAACAGCCAGGGAAGTGATTGAAGCCTGGGAAAGGTCCCCTCCTCAGTCAACAGGAATGCTGATTTATCACCAGTTTATCAAGTAGTTAAGCAAGGGTTGGGCAGCACAAACAAATAAGGACCAACGACTTAATAGCCAGCCATCAACACCCTAATCAACATCTAAAAAGTCACACACAACAGGCACCATATAAATACCACACAGAGAACAGCCCAAAGCACACCCTCTGCTAGAGAGAAGTTCCCTGAGGATTGGCTCCATCACAAGTCTGAAAGCTTGGAGGATTAAAACTCTGGTCCTGGTGACCGACCCGGACTGGATCCTCTAAAAAAATAATAAAAGTTGTCAAGCTGCACGGCATCTAACTTTTAAGGAAAGTTCTTATTTGTTCCTGTTATTGAATTAGCACTGGAAACAATCTTGGAGGTCATTTGGTTCAATCACCACAACCCCACTTGCAGGTTCTGCTGAAGCATTTTTGAGAGATGGCTGTCCAACCTATCTCTGAAATCTTTCAGTGAAAGGAAACATGACACTTGGTAAGGCAATGTATTTCATTGTGTGACAGTTCTTACTGTCAGGTAATTCCTGACACTACTTGCATTTACCTACAGTTTCAATCCATTTGTCCTACCCTTGCCCCTTAGGGAGACAGAGAACAAGTTCACACTGTCTTCCTGATGACAACCTTCAATGTATCTGAATATTTTTATCATATTAATAGCCTACAGAAGAGTTTTTGTGGGCTATTAATATATATCCCTGATGATCCTACTTTCCATTTCAGACATCAACTCTAACAATATCTTGTAGTGACCATGAGCTACACAGCAGTATATGACAATCTTCTTAAAGTGATCCTTCTTAAAGGCACATGGTCTACTAAAATCATAATCAAACTTCAATGATCCAGTGCAAAAGTTGGCAACTTTCAGACTTGTGAACTTCAACTCAGCCAGTCTTAAATTGTCAAGTTTGGAGATTCCTGGTCTAGTACTCAGGCATTTGCCCCTGTCCAAGAGCCTGGGGTTTTCTTGACTTGTGAAGACCAAGATTTTCTTTAATTGCTTCTTGAAATATATGAAGTGTTAAAATCAGTCTCTTTGGGAACTTCTCCTACTCCTATATTCTGGATTTATATAAAAATATCTTTATGTCATTTCACCAATTGGTAAATTACCAGTTTATTACTATATGATGCTATACTATACACAATGATGGATAAACCATAACCCCAGAAATATAATTATCCTCAGCTACAGTTTTGTGATCATGCAGCTTCCTTTGGAAAAAGCATGGGCCATACATCCATAATTTCAGTGCTGCCTTTTTTGGTTTCTGTTTTAAGACCCAGACAGAAATCAGAAGGAAGAAGAAGGAAGAGAAGAAGAGGTTAAGTTGCAGCAGGAGAAAAACCTGAAATCAATATTTACAGGTTAATTGGCATTTTAAGGAGCAGTTATTCTTCCTTTTTTGTCTACCTAAACTGCTATTCCATAACCCATTTTGGTGGGTTACTCCTGGTTTGCACCAATTCGCTAGAATCGGTAGTAAAAATTTGTAGTAGTTCAGAGAACTGGTAATAACATTGGCTGGCCATGCCCCCGAACCAGTTCCCTTCCCGGTCGCTGCTCACTTACCCCATCCACCTCATCAGAGGCTTTTTTTTTTTTACTTCTAAAAGCATTTTTTCTACAACCTCTTCTGCCGAAAAAATGCTTTTAAAAGTTAAAAAAAAAAAAAGCCTCTGATGATCGTGCAGTTCAGCTGGGATCGTCAGAGGCTTTTAAAAGCATTTTTTCTACAACCTCTTTGGGCCGAGGAAATTGTAGAAAAGAAAATGCCTTTAAAAGCCTCTGGCGATCCCAGCTGAGTTGCCTAAGCATCAGAGGCTTCTAAAAACATTTTTTTCTGCAACCTCTTCAGGCCAAAGAGGTTGTAGGAAAAAAAATGCCTTTAAAAGCCTCTGGCAATCCCAGCTGAGTTGCTTGATTGTCAGAGTAAATATTGCACAACCTCTTAAGGTTGTAGAAAAAATGCTTTTAAAAGTAAAAAAAAAAAAAAGTTGGCCACGCCCACGCAGTCACATTACCCCCAAGCCACGCCCACAAAATAAGCCACGCCCACAGAACCGGTAGTAAAAACTTTTAGAACCCACCCCTGCACAAAACAAGATAGATAGATAGATAGATAGATAGAGAGAGAGAGTGAGAGAGTGAGTGAGTGAATGAGTGAGAGAGAGATAACGTATACAATAATGTACTTTCTATAACCGGAAAATATGGGAGGAGGCCATTCCTGTCTGAAGATTCCATTCTCAATCTTTCAAAGAACCCAAGTCTTTTGTAGTCCACATCATCAAGCATTTATTTTATTCAAGCCAGGTTTGCATGTGCAAATGGATAAACATATCTGCACCAAAGCACTCTAAGTCTTGATGAATCTTGAAGCCACCTAAAAATTTCACACATTAAACAAATGAAAAACCCCAAATGAGAACCTATATAATTTGTGAGAACTATCAGGGTGCTCTCATTCTTAAATAATCTGGGCATAATTGTTGTTGTTTCCGCTGCTAAGGTGTAGTTTCATTATTTTAATAATAAGTAAATATTATTTCTTTTTTATTTATTCAGTGCCTTTAAAAAAAATAGCAGCAATTGTGCAAAGAGCATGAGAGAAAACAGAAAGAAGATTTTCTCAGCAGTAAAGCATGGAGAAATTTCCTGACAATTAGAACAATTAACCAACTTGCCTTCAGAAGTTCTGAGTGCTCCAACATTGGAAGTTTTTAAGAAGATATTGGATAACCATTTGTCTGAAATGATATAGGGTCAGACTAGAAGACCTCCAAGGTCTCTTCCAACTCTGTTATTCTGTAACATTAAACACTGATTTTCTCCGTTCACTTTTAGTAATCCTATTACAAACAAGAGGGTCCTCCAGAAAAGAATCCACCAGAGACATCTTCCATTGCAATCCTATTCTGGAAGCCCTGATTAAAAAGCTTTTTCCAAAGAGAATGTGGTTGTCAGGTGTGCTTCCTTCAAAGTCCAGGAAAGAAAGACCCAAACTCCATTGTTTATAGAGAAAGGTACTTTTACTAGAAGATGAAGTGAACGCAACCAAAGGAAAGCAGAATCTAAGGCAATACGCGTGAAAATTGCATATAGAAAGCATCCCCTCCCACTGTCCACCGTAAATCATCCAATCCAAAGGTCTCCCAGGGGTCAGGTGGAAGCACACGTCTGGCAGCATCATCAATCAGGAATGCCACGACCGTTGGCCCAACGGCAGCTTCAAAGATACAGTCCGGTGGCTTAACTATCGGTTTTGTTTTCCTCCAGCATGCTTCCCCCCCCATGCTACCTAGCTCTTCCCCCCCCCCCCCTGTTACTATGGCAGCCAAAGCAGTAAAGGCAGAGGCTGACATTCGGCCCCTCTGCAGAAGAGATGTTAGTCCTAAATAGGGAAAGAGAAAACAACACAGCACAGAAATTAGGGTTTATCACGATATTTGGTGTGAAACAACTGAACTTTCTTTGGCGCCCGGACATCACGTTTATTCACCCATTCAGCTTGAGATAATGGGAAATGCTTCCAGGCCACCAAATATTGCACTTTACCGTGATGCTTCCTAGAATCCAAGATTTGCTTAACTTCAAAATGTTGTTCCCCTTCTATCAGTATGGGGACCGGAGGAGAGTCCTGGTTCGGACGCAAAGGGGACGAATGTTCCGGTTTCAGTAAGCTAACATGAAACACAGGGTGGAATCGTCTCAAATTTTTTGGCAATTCCAATTCAACTGTGACTGGGTTGATGAGTCTAGTGATTGGGAAAGGCCCCACATACTTTGGTCCGAGCTCTTTTGATTTCTGGGAGGTCTGTAAATATTTGGTGGAAAGATAAACCATATCACTCACTTTGTAAACGTGTGCCGGGCACCTCTTTTTGTCAGCTTGGGCTTTATGTGCTCGGTGTGCATCATCTAAAACTTTTCAAGTTACTGCCCAAGTACCCCGTAGTTGTTTGATCCACTCAATCAAAGAGGGGTTCTGTGGGTTATCCTGTGGTAGCTCTGGGATTGGCACAAACTCTTGGCCAGAGGCCACCTTAAATGCAGTGAACCCGGTGCTGCTATGTATGGAGTTATTATACGCCACCTCCACAAATGGCAATAAGTCCACCCAGTTATCTTGCTGGTAATTTATGTATCATCTCAGGTACTGTTCTAACACGGCATTGGTTCTCTCACAAGCCCCATTTGTCTGGGGGTGATGGGCAGAGCTTAACCCATGGGTGGAGCCTATTAACCCTAAAAACTCCTTCCAAAAGTTGGAGGTAAATTGCACACCCCTGTCTGAGATTATACATTTTGGAGCCCCATGTAATCGATAAACATGTTGAATAAACAATTTTGCAAGGGATTTAGCTGAAGGGATTTTAGAACAAGGGATGAAATGCACTTGTTTGGAAAACAAATCCGTTACTGCCCAAATGACTGTGTCCCGCCCACTCTCCAGCAGGTCTACAATAAAGTCCATGGATATCTCTTTCCAAGGAGCATTTGGCCTTGCCACACTCTGAAGTAAACCAGGTGGCTTCCCTGGAGGTCTCTTAGCTGAGGCACACACCGGACAGCTAGCTACATATGCCTCTATGTCCTTTTTGAGTGCAGGCCACCAGAATTGTCTTTTAACGAAATGTAGAGTTTTAACAAATCCAAAGTGTCCCATCGTCTTGGCGTCATGAGCGTGCTGCAACACCATTACTCTTAAACTGGCAGGAACATATAATTTGGCCCCAATCCAAGCTAGTATACATTCATTCGAGTGGGTTCAAAACCACTCGTCAGTCTTTAGAGCTTCTTGTAGTTTCTGAAGCAAATCGCCCGAGAGGGCTGGATCGGCCCTCGACTGTGCTCTGGTAGTTACTGGCGCTGCTAGTTGTGTCACAGGTATGATAGGCCGAACCACTTCCTCCTTGGTGCTGTTGTATTGAGGCAATCTGGAAAGTGCATCTGCCATGAAGTTCTTTCCACCAGGAAGGTAGCGTAAAGTGAAATTAAAACGGTTGAAGTGTTGAGCCCAAGGAACTTGCTTTGGTGACAGCTTACGCGGTGTTTTCAAAGCCTCTAGGTTTTTATGATCAGTCCAAACTTCAAAAGAATGCTTTGCTCCTTCAAGAAATTGTCTCCACATTAACAATGCCCATCACACTGCAAAAGCTTCCTTTTCTCATATGGCCCATCTCCTTTCGGTCTCTGACAATTTGCGGGATGTATAGGCACAGGGTTGTAATTTCCCTTCTGCATTCCTCTGCAGAAGTACTGCTCCTACTGCCACGTCGCTCGCGTCAGCCTGTACTACAAAAGGCTCTTCCATGTCCAGATGTTTGAGGACTGGTTCAGCAGCAAACAACCGTTTCAACTTTTCGAATTCCGCCTGACAGTCCATAGTCCATTCAAGAGGTCGGCAGGGCCTTGGACTTTCTTCACCTTTTGTTTTCAGAAGATTTGTTATTGGCAGCACGATTTTGGCAAACGAGGGGATAAACTGTCTCTAGAAGTTAGCAAATCCCAGGAAACTTTGTAGTTGTTTGCGGGTGCGTGGTGCAGCCCATTCCAATACTGCCCGAACTTTTCCAGGGTCCATCTCTATTCCCTCATGCGATATGCGATATCCAAGATAGTCAATTTTGCTTTGGTGGAACTCGCATTTAGAGAGTTTGGCATATAGTTCAGCAGCCCTGAGTTTTTTCAGGACAGTTCGCACCAATTTCACATGGTCGTCCATGCTCTCAGAGTAGATAAGAATGTCATCCAAGTAAACCAGCACCCCCTTATAGAGGTGCTCATGCAGTACTTCGTTAATCAATTGCATGAACACAGCAGGGGCTCCCTGTAGTCCAAAAGGGAGCACTCGAAACTGGAAACATCCCAGTGGGCAGTTAAACATGGTTTTCCATTCATCCCCCTCCTTAATTCTCACTCTGTAGTATGCCTCTCGTAAGTCCAGTTTGGTGAAAATTTTCCCCTTTCCTAAGTGTGCTAGCATGTCCTTCATGAACAGCAGGGGGTAAACGTTTTCCACGCAAATAGTGTTGATATTCCTATAATCAACTACCAAACGAAAGGAGCCATCTTTCTTTTCTCGGAACATTACAGGCGCCGACACCCTTGGTCTGGCTGGTTGGATAAAACCCCATTCTAGGTTTTTATCAATGAAGTTTCGCAATTCCCCTAGTTCTCGAGGGGTCATGGGGTAGATCTTTGGCTTAGGGAGCTTCACCCCGGGGAGTATTTCAATGGTACAGTCCATAGCTCTGTGGGGGAGTAGTACATCCAAGGCCTTTTCACTAAAAACTTCTCGGAGATCCCAATACTCCTTTGGAATCTTTTCCTCCCCTTCGATGTGGCCTATTGTCACTTCTGCCCTTTCGTGTTCTACTCCGTCCTCCAGGGGGTTTTCTTCCCTCTCTAGTCTCGGCTTTCCGGTGCGAATGCACAAAACCCCCATTTTCCAGTTAACACGTGGGTTCCATCTACAGAGCCAGGGCAGTCCAAGTATGAGGGGTCGTTCCATGCCAGGGGCCACAATAAACCTGAGGGTCTCTATGTGATCCCCAAATTGCATTTCAATTGCAGTTCGGTCACAAAGCTGGCTTGGCCCCCTCCTGCAATCGATCCGTCCAACTGACAGAACGCAATGGGCCTTTTTAACGTTTTTAGCCTCAGGCCCATTTTCTCCACCACTTTCGGGCTGATTATGCACCTGGTGCACCCAGAGTCTAATAGGGATAACATCTGCACATGTGCCCCTGTGGACGGCATCCTTATTTCTATGGGGATGAGCATGGGGCCCTCAGTGTGACTCACCAGATCATCAGTCGGAGTCTGTCCCGCTGTCGTCCACAGTGGTCGGAGTTCCCAACTCACCCTGGTTTCGGGGAGCGAACTCAATGACTTCTCCTTTCAGGGTGGTTTCGCGAGCTTTTGCGGGTGCTTTGTCAGCCTTCTTTGGTCCCGAGCCGGTAGATTTTGGCACTGGCTTGGAGAAACATTCGGCAGCCTGATGGCCTTCCTTTCCACATTCGAAACACGTGAAGGGCTTTGATTTTGGTTTGAAATCCGCTCTCCCCACGCCCGCCTTTGGCGCTCCTTTGCGGTAGAAGGAGGATGACGGGTCTCCTGCACAGCCCCCTCGGAGTCGGCTTCGGGCCAGCTCCATTTCCACACCCTCAGCTACTACATACCAACTCTGCAAGTCTTCGGGGACCCCCCCCTGTGCTCTACAGTCTTTGTATATGTCTTTGTTCAGTCCGTCCAGTGGCTTAACTATCGGTTTCGATTCCTCCAGCCGCTTCTGACCACCTTGTCATGTAGGGTGGTCAGGGCCGCTTCTGACCACCCTGTCATGTAGGGGGCCAGTTCACGAAATTCTTGGGTGTATTCTGCCACCCATCTCCGGCCCTGCTGGATACCCTTCATTCTGAGTCTTGCTTTCTGCTCAGCTAGGTGGTCTTCAAACTGCCTCCTAAGAGCCCCCATGAACAGGTTGTAATTCCTCAGCAAGGGAGAGTTATTATTGTGGAGGCCCACCATCCATTCAGCTGCTACTCCCTCTAAGACATTCGTGACGCATCTCACTCATGCCGCATCTGATAAGTAATCCTCCCCCCAGTTCTGCATGTGGTTCCACACTTGGATCAAGAAAAGCCCCAAGGTCTTCGGGTTCCCATCATATTTTCCAGTTAGGGGGGGAATTTTTGGCTTTTTGCGTCTGTGGGGTGGGGCCTGCAAGGCTGGGGGTCCCTTGCTTGAGCTCCAGAAGCCTGAGATGTTTCTTCCCCAGCTTCCTCTTCCTCTCCCCCACAGGCTGTCTCTTCTGGATCCACCCTGGGGTAGTCTCCTCCCTTCCCCACAGGGAATACATAAGACTCACAGTTTTTGCGGCTTTCCTCGGCATCGCGGAGGAGTTGCATCGCCTGAGCGATCATGAGGCTCTCCTTTTGCTCTTGCAGCCACACCACCTCTCCCTTATGAGGTCTGGAGCTGGTTACTCCTTGGGGGGTCCTCCCCAGGTCCGGCAACCTTCCTACTCCCCTCGACCATCTAGCTTCCTCTGGCTCCTCTCTCAGCCGAATTTTTTCCATCCATTCTGCAGCTTCCTTCTCCACTTGAAGTGAAGTCATCATACAGCCAGAAGCTCCCATCTGGTCTTCTTCACTCTCTTGGTCAGACATATTTTGGGTTCAGCCCCCTTGGTGTTTATCCGGGATGGCTGGAGATGAGATTCTGCTCAATGTCAGGTGTGCTATCTTCAAAGTCCAGGAAAGAATGACCCAAACTCCATTGTTTATAGAGAAAGGTACTTTTACTATAAGATGAAGTGAACGCAACCAAAGGAAAGCAGAATCTAAGGCAATACGCATGAAAATTGCATATAGAAAGCATTCCCCCCACCCTCTGCCCACCGTAAATCATCCAATCCAAAGGTCTCCCAGGGGTCATGTGGAAGCACACGTCTGGCAGCGTCATCAATCAGGAATGCCACGACCGTTAACCCGACAGCAGCTTCAAAGATAGAGTCTGGTGGCTTAACTATCGGTTTCGATTTCTCCAGATTCCTCCACACGCTTCCCTCCCCTCATGCTACCTAGCTCTCCCCCCTCCCGTTACTATGGCAGCCAAAGCAGTAAAAGCAGAGGCTGACATTGGTGATGACTTCTTTGGTATGAAAGCTGAAGATGTTGGGAACAGTTCTGAAAACAATAGGCAGGCACGCGATCCTAGATAGAGTTGAGTAGGAGAGCAAAGTCCTTGAAACAAACAGGCCCTGTAATCGTATCAGGAGAATTGTCTTCATCTCTCCTGGCTTTGGTTTGTGACATGAGAAAGTTTTGGGGGAAAAATGGAGTGTAAAGCAAAAAGTCCCCTCATGGCAATCGGACATTTGGATGGAGAATCAACAGCACAGAAAGAAAGAAAGATGGAAAAGGTCACACCAGACTTATTGGGAGAGGCAACTTCAGCGTGGAACCACAATCTTATATTGGATGCACTTCGCACTGAACTGGTGAAGGGCTCCTCTGCTCACACAGAAGTTGTGAATTCGTTTGGGTTTGCAATAGAAAAAGGCAGCTGTTTTTCTGACAAACTCAGCCAGAAAATACTCAGATTTCTCTTTCGTTAAAATTCAGAAATTTCTCTGACTTTTAAAACAATGCAGAATAGAGGCAACACATCACCTTTACCTAATTCCGCCTGTTTTAAATTGTGAAGGAGAAAGAGCTTTCTCTAAATTGTTTCTGACTTAAAAGAAATTGTGGGTTTTGTGTTGCAGTGAAGACTGTTGTTGTTTTTGGATCTTTATAGAGTGAAGTCTTATGAGAGGAATATGCTTTGAGCATATCATATGTGAAATTGTCAAAAAACAGGAAAAGGAAGCTCTTCTGGAAAGTAACAGAGCAATTCGCAAGCTTAGTTTTTATGAAATTCTACTCTAGAATTTCTACTTCCACCCCACCCCATCCCGTCCCGTCCCGTCCCGTCCCATCCCGTCCCTCTCCTCTCCTCTCCTCTCCTCTCCTCTCCTCTCCTCTCCTCTCCTCTCCTCTCCTTAGCCTGATGAAAGGCGTTAGCTGCTGAGATTCTGAGGAGATCCAGCAAAAAGAAGCTAAGGAATCTGGGATAGCTAAAAACTATGCTTTGATAATCTTCCTTCGTGATGCTCTGTGTCATTGTTATAAGCTAAGTCACTCTTTTTTCTCCACCGCAATTTCCTCAGTTTGATCACACTAACCACTCAATTAGGCTTTTCTTTCCCAGCAATTTGGTGCTGGATGGGTTTCCTCCATCACATAATAGCAGGCCAATTAAGAAGCGAATGGCATCCCAGCACTGTGTTTTCTTCTCCTTGGTACCTTAATTAAGCTATATTCAACAAACACAGGAGACTAGAAGCGTACAGCAGTATTCTTAGCAGTTTATCATGAGGTGGCCTTAAGATGCCAGAAATGGACTGGTAGATATTCCCAGCACAGCAGTGATGCCCTTCGGAAGAGGAAGATAGAAGCCATAGATAGATGGAGAACACTGACCCACATTCACGGTTTAAAAGAGAGGGATGTGTTGCCTGTAGACATGCCAGAAAGAAGCATGGGGGTGCTTCTTGGGGGTGTCAACCTATTCTCCAAAGCCCCAGATGGCAGGACAAAAAGCAACGGATGGAAACTAATGAAAGACAGAAGCAACCTAGAACAAAGGAGAGATTTCCTAACAGTGAGGACTATTAATTGGTGGAACTTCTTGCTTTTAGAAGTTGTGGGTGCTCCATCACTGGAAGTTTTCAAGAAGAGACTGGGCAGCCATTTGTCTGGAATGTTATAGGGTCTCCTGCCTGAGCAGGGTATTGGCCTAGAACAGTGGTCCCCAACCTTTCCAGCTTGGTGGCCTGGCCCAGCCCATGTGTGTGTGTCTCTCTGTGTGTGAGTGGCAGGCAGATACACATGCGCACAGCTCCATTTGTGTGAGTGGCACATGCACACACCCTCCACTCACAGAAATGCAGCTTTGCAGATGAGCGGCGGGTGTTTGTGCTCATGCATGAAGCTTCACTCTCACAAGTGGAGGGCACCTGCACGCAATGGTTAATCCATGCAAGCGGATCTTTGCACATGAGTGCAAGTGCCCTCCACTCACACAAGTGGCACTCTGTGTCTGCCCTTGCCCATTTCTCCCACAGCCCAGTTTCGAACAGGCCGAGGCCCAGTAGTGGACTGTGGCCCAGGGGTTGGGAACCCCTGGACTAGAAGACCTCACAAGTCCCTTCCAATTCTGTTATTCTGTTATTTAGGAGAAGGGAGAAAAAGACACGGAAGTCGAGGTTAATCCAGATGCAGGCAGATGAATGAAAAACAAAGGATGTCCATACAAATTAATGGATGCAAATTCCAGCCTCTCCTGAAGTTGTTTCTGGTGACTTCATGGACACCTTTATTGTTTTCCTTACAGTAGTACAACACTAGTATGTCATTGTCTTCTGCCTTCCTTCTAAATATAAATGACCTCTATGGGATTTGCTAGTAGTATCCACTAACAAATACAAGATCATCCAGGGTCAGCAAATGATGATGGTGATTTAACATGGGTTATATTTAATATTTATGGGAATGGAGGCAGAAACATAGGAAGAACATTTGCAGGTACTGGGTATGTCTGGTTCAATAAAAAGAAGGGCTAGGGCCTAGGGGTAACATGATCTGCAGTCTATGAATATCTAAGAGGCTGTCACAAAGAGAAGAGGGGGGGGGCAACCTCTTCTCCAAAGCACCTGAAAGCAGAACAAGAAGCAATGGATGGAAACTAACCAAGGAGAGAAGCAACCTAGAACTAAGGGGAAAATTCTGAAATTTAGAACAATTAATCAGTGGATTGACTTTCTTCCAGAAGTTGTGGGTGCTTCAGAATCACACCAGAAGCTTGAGTTGACATGAAATCACCTCTAAATTTTTTGCAAATGAAACATGGAAGCTTGACTTGTCCCCAGAAACACCCCTGAGAACTTGAATTGGCCAGAAATTGCCCCTAAAATTTGACCCCAAATACCCTTGGAAGCTCATGATCATGCAAGATCCACTTGAGAAATTGATTTGACCTAACATGACCTCTAGACGCTTCAGGTGATCCCAAATGAACAGTGGAAAGTTGAGATAATCAAAGAATGACCCTTGGAAGCTTGCGCTGAACATGAAAGAACCCTAGAATTTGATCCCAAATACCCTTGGTAGACTCTGCTTATCCCAGAATAACCCAAGAACCAGTTAGCCTGAACTGACCCAGCCTGAACTGACCCAAGCCTCTACGGCTCATTTTAAGTCAACTCAAGCCTCTGGAGCGAACCTGGCCTGAATACCAGCTTCCAAGGGTTATTTGGGGTCAATGTCTAGGGCACTTTGGTGGCCAAATCAAGCCTACATGAATCATTCAGGAGTCAAATCAAGCCTGCAAGGTTCATTCAAGGATCAACCCAAGTGTCTGGGAGGTAATTTCAGGTCAACTCAAGCTTCTGGCCTGCACATCACTTCCAAGGGTTAATTTGGGATCAACTTCTCAGGGTTTTTGGTGGCCAACTCAAGGCTGCAGTAGTCATTGGGGGTAGGGGGAATGAAATCAGGCCTTCAGCATTCATTTGCATTCATTGAATTTTGCTCACCACAACAATGCTATGGTTAGATTCAGTCGAGAGAATGCAGGGAAGTCCATGGAACACAAACTAGGAACCCAAAAGAATTGCAGAAATAGTTTGAGAATTCCATGTGACAACCATTTGCTTTGAGTCACGTGTATGACACAGATTGTAGCGTTTTAGGAAGTTATGGCAGATGCTTCTATATGTATGGTCTATGAATGTCTCTTTGAAGCTTTCATTCTAAGATCTACTACCGTATGGTCTTCAGAAGAGGCAGGATGGATAAATATCTGTGAGTTGGTCAGCATTTCTTTAGAAGCTTGCAAAGCTCAGAGGACAGCAAGTCTTCTTCCTCGTGGCAGTGAGGTTATCGATAAAGAAGAATATTTGTAGTTCAGGTTTGAAATGAGGGGTCCCTGGTGCTCTCTGAGCTTGGTTGCTTTCTTGCAAACACTTCATTACCCAAACTAGGTAACATCATCTAGAGAGCAAACCTCACTCCATTCTAACACTGATGATGTTACCCAGTTTATACAAATATATATATATTATTTGTATAATAAAATGTTTGCAAGAAAACAACCAAGCACAGAGAGCTCCAAGGAGTCACAGTCCTCCTCCTCCTCCCAAATCCCACTCCATTCTAGCACGGATGATGTTACCCAGTTTGGGTAATGAAACATCTGCAAGAAAACTACAAAAGCTCAGAGAGCACCCAGGATCCCTCATTGAAGTTATCATTTTCCCAGGTGTTTCATCTGATTGCAGGTTAATAGATTGATCAAACCTCCATCTATGTAGGTGGATTTTTTTATCTGTGGCCACAGAAACACCAGTGTTTAAGAGGCAGAGTTTACCTGCTGATTTCTCTTAGGATCCGTAACTCTGCCTCATTAGCTTTTATTTCCTCATTTTGATTCCTGGTTTTTTTTAATGGTGTTGCATTTTGCTCTAACGCTGTTCCATTGTATTTAATTAGATGTTATTGTATTCTTGCTGCACAAATACGATACAAGGAGGCTCCTCGGACACCATTTTGAGGAAGATGAACAAAGGAATGAAATGGAAATGATAACAACGGCCTCACTGAGTTAATAAACTTGTATCTGTGCTGAAATCAGTTTCAGATTGAAGCAGAAGTCTTTCTCTCTCTCTCTCTCTCTGTCAATTTGCATGCTGCCCTTCGATGAAGGCAATGTAATGTCCATTAAAAATCCAAAATTAGTCACACAGTTCTTAAGTGAATCTGGCTTCCCTGTTGACTTTGCTTGTCAGAAAGTTGCAAAAGGGGATTATGTGACCCTGGGACACTGCGACCATCATAAGTACATGCCAGCTGCCAAGCCTTTGAATTTTGATCACGTGACCCCATGAGAATATTTGCAAAAGTCATAAGTGTAAAAAACGGTTTTAAGTCATTTTTTCAGTGCCGTTGTAACTTCAAATGGTTATTAAATGAACTTTTGTAAGTCAAGGACTACCTGTATTTAGTATCCCCGAGAATGCCAGGAGAGAGGGATGGTCCAAGTTAACTTCTTGTAGCCTGACCATTAGTGATCTCCATCTGGTTTTAATCCGCCATACTCTGTCTGGACGAAACTGAAGAGAATTAGATGTGACACTGGAAGAAGTGCCTCTGTCCTGTATCAGTGGGATGGAAGGATTCCCCTTGTTGTGACTGTGGTGCTGATATGCAAACTATTAAACATATTGTGCAAGATTGCTCACGATGTGTGTTACCTGGTTCCTTAGAAGATCTGCAGGAAGCAATGCCAGAAGAGATCTCCTGAAGAGCTGAATCGGACATCCAGTTAGGAGGCCACTAGGAGGCCACTGCCATACCCCCATAGGTGTTTTGTATATAATTACGTGGATTGTGTGTCTATGTTTACTTCTCTTCCATCATGTTTCTCATCCCATACTAAATAAATAATTGACTTTTAGCTGCTCTGTCAGGACAGAATGTTGCCCCCATGGTACACCATCCTTGAGGTAGTCTATACTTCATACCCCTTGATGCTGCTGAAAATGTAATAGAATGATGCCAGGTAAATCTTCATGAGAAGGTCATTTTAAAGTTGGGAGGTTACCAAATAAAGGCCAGCTCTTAGATAGCTATCAGTCATATCTTTGCAGGGAAATGGGGTGAGGGCAGGGGTGGGTTCTAAATTTTTTTACTACTGGTTCTGTGGGCGTGGCTTATTTTGTGGGAGTGGCTTGGTGGTCATGTGAGAATTATTTAGGATTTAGCAGAGGTACTGGTCTACCATGCTTTTAACTACTTACAGAACTGTACCGATCTACCCGTTTATTTTTGCAGGCACTGATCTACTCATGTATTTTTGCAGGCACTGGTCTACCCATTTATTTTTGCAGGCACTGATCTACTTATGTATTTTTGCAGGCACTGGTCTACCCATTTATTTTTGCAGGCACCGGTCTACTCATTTGTTTTCTTTTAACACTGATCAGCTGTAGGGCGGCCCTTTGAAGCCCCGTGGCAAGAGTTTAAACAGTTTTTTCCCCTCTAGCTATCAGCTGGGACTCAGGAGGCAGCAATAGATTGGGGGTGGGGCCAAATAAAAGGTAAGAATAACACGGGGAGTGGGGGACGGGGAGGGCAGAACCAGTTCGGTGACGTCATATTGTCACCGCTACCGGCTCGGTGGAACCGGGCCGAACCAGGAGGAACCCACCACTGGGTGAGGGGTCATCTGGAAGAAAGCATCCAAGGATTATTTTAGGCCAGCAGTCTCCAAACTTGGCAACTTGAAGGCTTGTGGCTGGGGAATTCTGGGAACTGAGGTCTACAAGTCTTAAAGCTGCCAAGTTTGGAGACCCCCATTTTAAGATGCAATCTGAGTCAATCACTGGGACCAGAGGTTTACTTTTCCAAGCATTTGGACTTCTGCTAGAGCCCATCCTCAGGGAATGGGAATATGTGCTTTGGGCTATTCTATGAGTCGTATTTATGTGGTGCCTCCCTATTGGTTGATTGCTCTGGTGATGGCTGGTGATTGGCTGTTGTTTCCTTGTGCTGCTAAATCCTTGGCTCCTTAGTATTTGATAGGCTGGTGGTAATTCAGCACTCCTGTTGACTGACAAGGGCCCCGTTTCCCAGGCTTCAATCCTTTCCCTGGCTGTCTTTTTGCCTGCATGGCCAACAATCTGTCTTAGGCTATAGGTAGAGTAGAGTAGAATAGAGTAGAAAATAGAAAATAATAGAAAATAGAACAGAACAGAATAGAATATAGAAGAATATAGAATAGAATAGAACAAAACAAAACAGAATAATTTATAATCACTTTGAATGTCCACTAATCGGCATACATTAAAATGAAATTTCACTGCATACAGCTCTCAAAGGGTCACCACCTCCAATATACACTACATAACTATGACAGAATAAATAAATAAATAAATAAATAAATAAATAAATAAATAAATAAATAAATAAATAAATACAAAATTATGCATATAGCCACATGTATTATGTAGGAACACAGAAGACAATAAGTTGTTTCAGATATGGTGATTTTTATTTTTATTAGCTAAAGGGAAGAATGACCGTAAAATATTAGGAGATAGAGAATGTTTAGTGTGGATAATAAGACCCAGTGTAATGATGAGAACTGGCTCGATAACTCAAAAGAGAAATAGGTAGAGTAGGCTGGCCTGTGTGGTTCAAACTGCAAGAAAAATCTACAAACACAGAAACGATGATCAGAGAGGCAGAAATTGAAAAAAAAGCTATTAAAAAGTCACACTTCTTCATTTTTGATTCAGGTCACACATATTGAAAGTGGATGTGGGAGGCAGCCATTTCAGGAGTTTAATTTCTGTTCTTTCTTGCGTGTGATGGAATACTTCCTTAACTCTGTTTTTTTTTTTTTTTTTTTTTAAAACTGAATTAAAATTGCTAATGAGTTTTACTTTGTGCCATGAAATAAAGTAATAGTTTAGTGTTGGCAAACCCTCTCCCCTCTGACTTGAGAGCTCCTGAAGATTAAAGGTTTCAATTAAATAGGAGGTTGCTTCTTTTGCAAATGATGGATAAAAATTCTAAAGGACCTTTTTTAAAAAAATAAAAATCCAGAAGATACAAAGTTGGTATGAAGAGACAAAGAGAGACCATGGGACAGACTTTAATTCTCTGCAGAAAAAAAAATATGGGCTAAAATACAGCAAGTTAATTCAGAAGTAATTCACTTCAACCAAGACACCTATCTTCCATCGTCATTACAGTTGAACTTCATACCAACCTTTGTATATTCTGAATTTTTAAAAAATGATGAAAGTTGGTATTTCCAATAGAACGTCCAGAAAAAACAGTTTCAGTGAAAGCAAAAAAGGTTTTCAAATATGCGATGAAATGAAGGATAATCCAAGTTAGTGTTTTTCAAAACATTGATCTTATGATCAAGCCTACATCTATGCATGTAGAGGTATACATCCAAGGTAAAACTAGAGAACTGTTGCTACATGAAATCTACAGCACTCATCTTAGGAAGTGTAGAAAACAGAAATACATTTTCTTTAAACTATATGTACCTTTTGGGTTCTTTTTAGAAAAAAAAACTTGAGAAAGTTACCCAGGTTTGCACAGAGTGTGATAGATAGCTATGCATTCTGTAGTGGCATTTAATTTGTTGTTTCTGATCCAGTCCTGTACATAAGATGCCTGGTTAATTTGTATTTTATTTATTTAATGTAATATAAAGTACCCGAAGGCAGGACAAGAAGCAATGGGTGGAAACTAATCAAGGAGAGATCTAACCTAGAGCTAAGGAGAAATTTCCTGACAGTGAGAACAATTAATCGGTGGAACGACTTGCCTCCAGAGTTTGTGGGTGCTCCATCACTGGAGGTTTTGAAGAAGAGATTAGACAACCATTTGTCCAGAATGGGATAAGGTCTATTGCTTGAGCAGGAGGTTGGACTAGAAGACCTCCAAGGTCCCTTCTAAGTCTATTATTCTGTATCTTGACTGAAGTTAAGATTGGGACAAAACTCAGGGCTGGAGCAGTAAGCTTGGTTTCCCTTCCTGGTTGGCTAGTTCCTAATTCTGTTTACTCCTGACTTACTCTCATTCAGAAGACTAAGGTCCTTATGTGAACAGTTGGGTTAAACCTGGTATCTAGGCAATTTGGGGGAGCAAAATTGTGTAGCTCTGTGGAAGACTTTGCACAACTGAAGAGCACTGTGGCAAATTGGTTAAATTCTACTCATTATCTATTTCTCTGCTTCTTTCTGTTGCCTGCCTAGCAAAATTCTGAACTGCTTCTCTCAAGTTTTTTTTAAAAGGAGATTTATTTAAGCTCTGGACTATTCCAGGGGAATGCCAAGTGACAGGAAGATGCAGCTAGATGTGCCCCCATTTGCTGCTAAGGCTCTGTTGTTACTCAGAGTATGATCAGGAAACTTTCTTGATCCCCAGAATAAATAAATTGCTTTGATCAGAAACGTGTCAGGCACCATTACAAGGTTCGAGATTTCTTTCATAAAGATTAATCTCAGGAGCTGATAAAGGCACCCTGGATATTTCAGGCAAAGCTCAGCTCCTGGCTCCACCTAAAGCACTGTCAAATTAATATATAGCTAGTAGCTGTGTATTTTCATCTACACTGCCTGCTCTGTGATTTTCTGAAATTGGGTATTAATGATTGACATTGTAATTTGTGTAGGTTTGTAGAGTGAAAGTGAGCAATGTTTGAGGAATCTGAACCAGATTCTTGGAGATTTCTAAGATGGTGTGTTTCACCATTAACCATTTCCAAGATTGCTCAAGGGTGCCCCTGTCAATTCATGTTCATGCTCTTAAACGTGCCTTTTATTCTATTCCAGACCGCTGGGGAAAAGAAGTTGTGCAGTGTATTAAGTCTGCTGAAGTAGGAAGTAACATTCTGTTCATTGATTGGTTAAAGTAACATTCTGTTCGTTGATTGGTTAAGCCGCCTGACAGCTGGCAATATAAGAGCCGTCAAGCAGAGTTCCAAGCAGTTTCAGTTATAGCTGTGGCAGTTAGCCCAGCTCTTGTTAATAAACGGTTAAGTACATGATCTTCGCATTGTCCATCGTCCTTGATCCAGCCAATACATTTCAAGTTGGATCTCCCAAAGGTGCTTTTTCAAGTTCAACTGAACTTTCTGGTTTTTCTTTGAAGGCGTTTTACTTCTCATCCAAGAAGCTTCTTCAATTCTGGAGAACGTCTTCAAGGAAAACATCTGCAAGGAAAAACAAAGGAAGTCCAGAGCTGAAGAAACTTTTTGGATGAGAAGCGAAACATCTTCAAGGAAAAACCAGAAAGTCCAATTGCCTCTTACACCCATGGCCTGGATGATTAAGAATCTTGATAGACATTAAGTTGGATAGCTGTGTAGTTCATGGTCTTCTTGAAACTTCTGGATCCAGCAGAATCAGGTAAATATCTTGCGATCAGTAATTCAGAAGAACTCATGAAAGAGCCTTGGTAGTACAGTGGTCTAAGGCACCCTGTTATTAAGCTGGTTATTAAGACCAGCTGCCTGCAATTACTGCAGGTTCGAATCTCGCCAAGGCTCAAGGTTGACTCAGCCTTCCATCCTTTCTAAGGTAGGTGAAATGAGGACCCAGTTGTGGGAGCAATAAGCTGACTTTGTATAAATATACAAAAGGATGAAGGCTATTGCTGAGCACATTGTAAGCCACCCTGAGTCTCCGGAGAAGGGCGGCATATAAATCAAATTAAAAAAAAAATAAAACTATTCTTTACCTCCAACAGAAGAGAGCATCTGTTCACAGGGAGAAAACTGAAGAAAAAAAGTTTCCTTGTCTATGGAGATTCTCAGTCATCCAGGTCATGGTTGTTTTTCAAGAGGTGCTTTTTCAAGAGGCAACTGGACTTCTTTGTTTTTTCCTTGAAAGCATTTTGCTCAGGGATGAAATCTAAACTTTTACTCCTTTCACAAATCTGCCTGATTAGCAGGCAACTCAGCTGGGATCGTCAGAGCCATTTAAAAGGGAAAAAAAGGCTCTGATGATTGCGTGGCTCAGCTGGGCAGGGGGGGCAGGGGCAGGGATTTTTGCTACCGGTTCTCTGAACTGCCCGCTGCCATCACTACCTACTTGCCCAAGCCGGTCCGAACCGGGAGCATTTCACCCCTAATTTTGCTTCTCATTCTTCAATTCTGGAGAACGTCTTCAAGGAAAATGTTGTCAAGAAAAAAGAAAGGAAGTCTAGTTACCTCTGGAAAACACATCTTTGGGAAAAGGTCTCTTTCTGAAACAAAGAAAGAAATTTCTGTTTGAAATTTACAGTGTTGCCAAATCACATTTTCTTTCTAGAGTTATAATTAATTAATAATTCCAATATGAAGTTGTGAACCAGCAAGGAAGTTGGACTTTGACCACCGGGATGGTGGTTTGTTCTCACTTCAGACCAGAAGAGCCTCATAGGGTGGTTGACCCTCTTTTCAACCTCTAGAAAGAGGAGAAGATTAGGTGAGTTCAGGAAAAAAGAAGGGAGGACAGAACATTGAAAAAGGAAAAAGGGAAAAATGTCATTGAGTCCAACATAGTTCATTGTACTGGCATTTTTTTGGGGAAAAGGAGGATATTGGTGCAACTTTATTGCATTAGTATTTCATTATTACATTATTGTGAGAGAAATAGAATTATTCCTGTAAAGAAAAGAGCCTTAGTGACTCCATATTTGAACTTTTCATAACCTAAGCTAACCATCTGTGTAAGACATTAAGATAAGGAATTATGTATGATGTTGATTCTGAGACAAATAGAGCTATAAACTTGCTTAGTACATTCCAAGTTAGGTCAGTCTGATCTAAGTCAAATGTCATAGTAGAAGGACCCACTTGCCACAGAAAAAAACAAAACAAAACAAAACACCGGGAGCCACAAAACACTTCCCGTGCCTGACTATTTCCTGAGTGGCCACAAAACTAGCATATATAGTCGAATTAAAGATTCTGTTTTCTTCTGAAACTTTTCTTTTCTTGGATTTATCCATGCTTGGCCTACCGGGGGTTGAAAAGCTTAATAAATTGCGCATCGGTGGGTGTCACACATTGGCAGTTGTGACGCATATTTTGAGCGACGGAGCCACAATAGAGGGATGAAAGAGCCACATGCGGCTCCAGAGCCGTGGGTTGCTGACCCCTGTTCTAGACAGCCGTGTTGGTGTGGGTCTATGGGTGTGCATGTATGAAGTTATGCAAATGAAAGGAACATCTATGGAGATTCTCCATAGTCATCCAGGTCACGGTTGTCCCAAAGGTGCTTTTCCAAAAGGCAAATGGGCTTTCTTGCTTTTCCTTGAAGACATTTCGCTTCTCATCTAAGAAATGAAGAAGCTTCTTGGATGAGAAGTGAAAGATTTTCAAGGAAAAAAATCAAGAATGTTCAATTGCCTCTTGAAAAACCACCGTTGAAACTTGCACCTTGGCAGTTACATCATGGCAATGGGAGCTTTTTGTATGCATGTTCAGGGCTTTCCTTGTGTTCAAATGGCTTCCATTGTGAGTGGGTCACTAAATCATGGGGAACTTTTGCAATTAAAATGTGCATCATACTGGAATCCCACTCAGACCTATTTACATGAAGACCAACCCTATTCATAGCTCATTTGGCCAATAGTTGGTACTGAGGGCAGTTGTGCTCCAAACAGGTCCTCTCTCCATGCCTACCCCTCCATCAATAGATGGATCACATAGAATCATAGGACTGGAAGGGACCATGGAGGTCTTCTAGACCAACCCCCTGACCAAGGGATTCATTGGCAGTTGTTATTTTGTTTTATTCTGGATTACGATGAATGCATTTATTACATATTCTCTAATACCTGCTAGCAAGGTATTAACTAACTAACAAGGAAATGCAAAACCACAGTTAGGGCTTGTGAAAACAATTAAACATAACCATGAAGGACAGTTTGAAGGGTTCTAGTATATGAAATCAACTTTTAAATATCTGTTTGCCAAGGACCCTTCTTTTTATTTTTTATTTTTTAAAAAAGCAGCAAAAAGGACTGAAAGTCCATCACCAGATGGGAAAAGACCACTAAAATATTTAAATTGCATCGCAACTCTTGATCTTTGCATTTTGGCTCCATCTGCAAATGCGCACTGGAACAGATGGCGGACGGTTTATTGAGAGCCGTGCATCCATTTTGATAGTGTAGGCTGCCCCGTGATTGTTCACTAATAGGAAGTGTTTTGACACTTGGCTAAAAAAATGAACCCTCAAAATATCCTTTCAGAAATAACTTTGCTGCCTGAGAGATTTCCTGCGAGGGACATTGTTGCTGCCTTTTATTTTTCAAAGCCATGTCTGATTCTATTTGAGATAGTTTAAAATCAATATTGATGATAATTAAATGCCGCAGCTTAAGAATGGAGAATTGATTTCTTCCCCCACCCAAAAAGATTGCAATAAGGTCAGAAAGAAAGAGAAAGCAAGGGCTTGTTTATAGCTTACAAATATATCTGTCATGATAGTCTTTCTGCCAGGAGATAATAGTTTTCCATAAGAAAAACAGCAGTCATGAGCAGTTGGCTAAAATCTAGAGTGGCAGCTCCCAAAATCTTTAACTAATAAAATCACCACTGCTTGCATTTAGACATTTTTATTTTCTTAAAAAAAAATAGATTTGCAAGTTTTCACACTTAAACCAGAAATAAAACTTCCCTGAAACCTATTTCATACCCTTCATCAGTTGTTTGGTGCTGGAGATGGCGAAAAATGACATCCTTTTCTTTTTGTATATTCCCTGCAACACCTCAATTAGCAATCCTTTTTCCTTGCCATTCCTGATTTCTTTTAAACAATCTATTACTCTTCATGGATTAGTCATTCCTTGCAAAATGAGGCCACACCTGGATAACTGCACCAAGTTATGGTCACCACGATGCGGAAAAGATGCAAAAACTGTTCCAATATTTGCTGCCACAAAGAAGAGATGGACAACCTATTCTCCAAAGCACCTGAAGGCAGGACAAGAAGCAAACTAGTCAAGGAGAGATCCAACACAGAAATAAGGAGAAATTTCCTAACAGGACAATCAACCAGTGGAATGGCTTCCCTCCAGAAATTGTGGGTGCTTCCATCACTGGAGGCTTTTCTTTAGAAGAGACTGGACAGTCACTTGTCTGGAATGGTATAGGATGTCCTGCTTGAGCAAGGGGTTGACTAGAACAGGGGTTACCAACCTTTTGGATCTCAGGTACCACTAAATTCACAATTTAAAATCCCGCAGACCACTAATATGATCTGCATAATGACCGGCTGGGTGGGCGTGGCCAACTCAGTGTCACTTGTGTCAAGGGGCACCAAGCCAGCCTCTACTCACCCCTTCCATCTGAGCCACTACTCACCTGCCCGCCCAGGCTCCTTAGGGCCCCATCAGGAAGCAGTTGTTGGAGCTAAGCAACTCAAACACTGGATCTGATAGAAAACCTTCCATGCTGTCAGTATCTAACATCCCTCCCCTCTTAGTTGGAACAATCCACTCTGCATATGTACTCATGCAAGTAGGAGGGGCACTTATAGGTCCTTCCAGGCTTGCGCAGCTCAGTAGGTGTGGCGGCAGCAGCCTGAGAGATAGTGCCTGCTGCTGCCTTTTGGTCTACCTGTGGAAACTCCTGGAACTTTTCAGGAGGAGCCTCGGGCTTGACTGGAACTGGTCCGCTTCACTGGATTCCCGGTTCTTCAGGTGCATATTCCGTTTCCGTTGGGCTTGAGTCTGCTAAGGAGGGATTATGGTTTAGTTCATTATTGACTAATTCTTGGGTTTCTTTATTAGGGTAGGGGCGGCCACCTCCATAGTCTCCCATTGTCAAATTTAACCACATAAGACCTGGGCCCTGTTACTTTTTCTACTGTCCCTGATATCCATAAGGATCCTTCGGCAAAGTTTTTTTGCGAACACCAGGTCTACGATGCTAAAGGTCCTGGTGCGGTTGGTTGGTTCCTTTATAGTTTTGGGGACAGAGTTTGGGTGGAGTCGGTCTAAGACTGATCTGAGCCACCGGCCCATTAGTAGTTTGGCCGGGCTTCTCCCTGTTATTGTGCTGGGCGTTATGTGCTGGCACAGGAGGAATTTATCTACCCAGGCTTGCCAGTCCCCTGGTCCCAGTCTACCCAGAGCTTCCTTGGCAGACCTTACCATCCTTTCAACCATGCCATTACTGGCTGGATGAAAAGGTGCTGTGAAGGCATGTCATATGCCCAGATCTACAAGGAACCCTTCAAACGGCGTGGCAGTAAAATGCGGGCTGTTATCGGATACCAGCACATTGGATAAACCGTGTGTGGCAAACAATTTCCTCAACACCTTAATGACTGCCTCTGCAGTGGTCATACCCATTAGGATGATCTCCAACCATTTGGAATATGCATCCACAGCCACTAGGAATGTTTGGCCATGGAATGGCCCTGCAAAGTCTATGTGGACCCTTGCCCATGGTGCTTGGAGACGTTCCCATTCCTGCATGGGTGCCTTTGGGGGTGCCGGTCATGACTCTTGGCATGGCCTGCACATTGCTACCCATTCCTGTATCTCTTGGTCCATTTTGGGCCACCAGACAAAGCTTCTTGCTAGGGCTTTCATCCGGACAATCCCCAGATGGCCCTCATGTAATGCCCTCAGAATAAGTGTTCTTAGACTCGGGGGTATTATACCCAATCCCCCCACAATAAATACCCCCCTTGAGCAGACATTTAAATTTATTTTGCCATGTAAGGCATAAATTCCACACCAACTGGGCCTTTTGGCCATCCCCTCCACACCCAGTTCAAAAGAGTCCTGAGCATGGCATTTTTAGCTGAATGTTTTGCCACTTCGACAGAACTCACAAGTCCAGAGTCAAGGCAGTCATTGAGGTGGACAGATTCGCCTGGAATAGGATTGTCGAACAGTTCGGGCAGTTCGGGCAACAGCTGAGGGCATCAGAATTACCCAGAGATTTTCCAGGTCTGTGTAGGAGTTTGTAGCTGTAGGCCAAAAGGAAAATGGCCCATCTCATGAAACGAGGGGGCAGAGCCACAGGTGTGGGGTGGTCCCCTGTCAAAAGCCCCAACAGCAGCAAGTGATCAGTCACCAATTCAAAATCCCTCCCAAATAAGTACTCATGAAACTGTTTGACCCCGGCTATCGCAGCCAGCGCTTCTCTGTCCAGCTGGCTATAGTTCCACTCTGCACTTGACAGAGTCCTGGAAAAGTAGGCAACTGGGGCCTCATTCCCATTTGGGAGGCGATGGCTGAGAACTGCCCCTATGACAAAGGGGGAGGCGTCGCAAACCAACACAAGGGG
The DNA here is from genome assembly GCF_059756535.1 of Pantherophis guttatus. Taxonomy (NCBI): domain Eukaryota; kingdom Metazoa; phylum Chordata; class Lepidosauria; order Squamata; family Colubridae; genus Pantherophis; species Pantherophis guttatus. The sequence continues at coordinate 103,045,314 of NC_142068.1, read as the reverse complement.
CAGCGAGTCATTGTATTGGATCAAGAAGCTGTCAGCCGAGAGCAGCCGCTTGACTGCCTGAAAGGTGGCAGCTTCTTATGCCCCCAGACCCAGGGTCACCTCTTAGCCAATAGTCTATGGAGGGGCTCCGCAACTGTGGCTTTGATTTTAAGAAATATACTGAAAAAGTTCAGCAAACTCAGAAATGCTTTTGGTTCAGTTTGGTTCTTTGGAGTCGGAGCTTCTTGGATTGCTCAGATTTTGCTTTTTGTCGGGTGTATGTCCTCCCTGGAGACCCTGTACCCCAGGAATTCAACCACGTGGACTCTGATTTGGCATTTGCTGCTTTTTGCATGGAGCCCGGCGGCGTGAAATTAGGTTAAGACTTCCCGTAGTCTAGAGTATAGCTGCTGTTCGTTGCTGGCAGTTATTAACACATCATCAAAATATGGCACTACCTCAGGAATTTTATGTAGCAGCCTTTCCATAATATTTCGAAAGATTCCCAGGGCGACACTAACTTCGAACTGCAAATGTTGACACCTGAATGCCCCTCTATGTGTCACTATGGTTTGAGCCTCAGCAGTAGCGTCATCTACTGGCAGCTGCTGATACACTTGTGCACGGTTGAGTTTAGCGAAAATATTTCCGGGCCCCAGACAGTGTAATAAATGCTGGACGATTGGCACCGGATAGGCCGATTGTTGAAGTGCTTTGTTAATCGTGCACTTATAATCAGCACATATGAGCACAGACCCATCCCCTTTAAGGGGAATTACAATGCTATTTTGGGCCTTAATGCGAATGGGACCCTTCTTGGCTTCATCCGTATTGGTGCAATGCTAGAGTCTAGGCTAAATGAAATAGGGGTGCCTACATACTTGCCAAGCTCTGGGTTGAACACGTCCAGGAATGGTGTTGATGCCAGTTACCCCCAAACCGGGGGAACTGAACCAGTCTAGGCCGAGCAGGCTCAGAAGGTCTCTGCCGACCACCGTCAATGACAGCTATCCCTGGAACTTGTTGAATTTCACGTTGAACGTTCTGCAGCCCAGTATGGGAATTTGCTTTCCTTGACAATCACATAGCTTTAGATGTTGGTGGTTCAGTTGTCACTTCTGGAGTCTCAGAACTCTCTTTAGTGTTTGCCAGGATATTTGCCCGGTGTCTATCTCCATCTCGCAAGGGGACCCCTCGATTAATATAGTCACATTTATTTTCTTTTGGGAGGGGGTGCTTGCTTGGCCAATTCTCATCTGGTTGGTTTCTGGAGCCCTGGCCTTGTTGCTAGTGTGCCTTGGCTTCCACGTGTCGCGCCTTGGTTGTTTGTGTGTTCCCGGCAGGGTGGTCTCAGGGGTAGTTCTGTGGTTTAGGGGCAGCTTTGCTCAGCACACTCTCGCCAAGTGGCCCTTCTGTTCACATCTTTGGCAGATTGCATCACGATGGCATCACGACGCTCTTGGGTGCTGGCCCCCACAGCTGGCACATGGTTGCTGTTTACTTTCTTGTCCCACAGGCCTCCTTCTGTCTGTGTGATGGACTTCATCCTCGCTTACTGCAGACTCTTCATCCTGCAGGTGCCCTTTGTGCACCGTGGCTGAAGGCTTGGCTACAGGGGCTGCTGGAGCTGTAGCAAGCTTTTGGAGCGATTCAGCCTCTCTATTAGATGACTCAGTAGTCCTTGCTTCATCTAAAGCGGCCTGCAGAGTCAAATTGGTTTCGGCGAGGAGCCTTCTTTGTAAGCGGAGGTCTTGTACTCTGCAGATGAGTTGATCCAAAAGGATATCATTTAAGTCCCTAAATTCACAGTAGGTAGTGGCCTTTTGAAGTGCTGCAATATATTCATTGATGGACTCACTATCCTTCTGCATTCAGACTGGGGTCCAATTAATAGGGGGGTAATACAGATTCAAAATCAGTCCTTTTGCTTCCCATCCAGTTGTGCAAATTTCCAAAGAACCTGGGCTGTTTAAAGAATTTAGTTACAGAATAGTTCTGGAAGAGACCTTGGAGGTCTTCTAGTTCAACCCCCTGCTCGAGCAGGAGACCCTATACCATTGCAGAGAAAAAGCTGTCCAATTTCTTCTTAAAAGCCTCTAGTGATGGGGCAAACACAACTTCTGGAGGCAAGCTGGTCCACTGGTTAATTGTTGTCACTATTAGGAAGTTTCTCTTTATTTCTAGGTTGCTTCTCTCTTTTATTAGTTTCCACCCATTGCTTCTTGTCCTGCCTTTGGGTGCTTTGGAGAATAGGTTGGCCCCCTCTTTCTGTGGCAGCCCCTCAAATATTGAAATGCTACCATCATGTCACCCCTGTCCTTCTTTTCACCAGACTAAACATCCCCAATTCCTGCAACAGTTCTTTATAAGTTTTAGCTTCCAGTTCCCATAACACCTTTGTTGCTCTTCTCCGCATACTTTCCAAAGCCTCAACATCTTTTTTATATTGTGGCAACCAGAACTTGATGCAGTATTCCAAGGGTGGCCTTACCGAGGGGTGATAAAGTGGTTCTAAAACTTAACTTTCACTTCACAACAGCTGGGACTTTCACAGCTTCAGAAGTTCAAGTTGAGAATTTTGGGGAGGTCATTTGTTTTTGCTTCTAACAGAACCAAGAGGGCAGAAGAGCAACACTCATCCTGGCCCTTTAGTGGACGATCAAGTGGATTTACTGCCAGCACTTTTTTTAGCAGAGAAGGGGAAAAAAGGTAATCAGAAAATGGGATGATTGTATCAGGTAGAGAGAAACCTCATGTGCCAAATCAAATTATGGAGTGACAGGAGTAAGAGGGGGTTCCTGTTTTGGTGCTTCAGAATGAATAAAAAAGAAATGGTCTCAACGTTCGCATCATAGTTCGTGACAAGCCATTATAGAGCTTTAGGGGAGCTCTGGACGATTCCAGTATTGGGAGAGAGCATGCGGTAACTATTCTTCTATCCCCTTATCTGGCTTAGCCTGAGATTAATTGTCTTGGAAACCAAAGAGATTATTCTCTCTTCCTGATCTTTGTGCATTTTATCTCATTTATTTGCTGGATTCCTTCTGTTCCACAGCTAGTTGCAGGCTATGACTAGGGGGAGAAACGGAGGGAGCAGTCCTGAAGAGGTCTGCCTGAATTTCTCAGAGGCCACACCTGGGAGAAACTGAGTCAGATGGGGAATCACTGGGGAAGTTCAATGCTGGGAAACTGAAAAAAGTCATGCAAAAGAGAGTAGCACCAACGGTTCCCACACTGTTGCCGGGTTCATTTCACAAATGTGTTCATTAAGTCGCTAGGAGGCTTCCCCCCACCTTTTTTTAAAAAAATGTTATATTTCCATTGATCTGCCATCCACACTTAATGTCTCTTTAGTCTCTTTTGGTCACCACAAAAAAGTCACTTACAAAAGTGGTCAGTTACAAAAAAGGTATTGAGACTTTTGAGAAAGTGCAGAGAAGAGTAACTAGGATGACTAGGATGGCCTGGAGACAAAAACACATGAAGAACGGTTGCAGGAACTGGGTCTGGCCAGTCTAGAGAAAAGAAGGACTAGTGGGGCAGTACTGATAGCAGGTATTCCAGTATTTGGGGGGCTGCCACAAAGAAGAGGGGGTTGACCTATTCTCCAAAGCGGAAGAAGGCAGGACAAGGAGCGATGGATGGAGAGCCTCTTCCAACGTTGTTATTCTATGTTCTACATTTTGCACAGAATTGTAAACTTAAAGGTGGTTCACAATTGAATATTAGCACAGACCTTTTGCAAATGTAATGGTTCTATTTTGCCCCTCACCATTTTTCTTCTCTGAATTTCTGTTTGCAATGGCTGTCAAAGTAGGGATTAGTTTTCAGTGCAGCCCAAAATACCTACTTAAAGGGGATCTGTTTAATATCTTGCCTTTTTGACCCTATTCCTTTGCTGATGCCCCTATGGGATCCCAGCATAGGCCATATCCTGGCCTTCTATCTACTCAGCATTCATCTGAACCGACACAGGGCGAGAAAAGCAGCTGAGCACCTCCTAGAGATAGCTGCCTGCTGAGCTGACAGGACAGTGAGCTTGGCAGATCTCAAAAACCAAACGGATTTGTGGCTTTTCAATAAGAGAGGAGAGGAGAGTAGCTACCAGCGTCTTTTCAACCTCTTCGCAAGGAGGCCTCCAAGCCTTCAGCACCAGGGCCAACATCCTAGGTGTCAAGTTAATGCAATGTGACATTTGCTGAAAACCCAGGTTTTCCTCCCAATGAGTTTCAGAGTTTGCATTGCAAAGTCATAGTTCCTGACTAGAAGGCAAGAGAGGAAGAATTTGCATGGGGCAGGTAAAAACAAATTACAATTAAATGCCATAGAAAGTCACAGCATAGATTTTAAGGTTATTTACTAAGGCTTCATTCTTAGGACAGGACCAACCTCCTTCTTTCTTTCTTTCTTTCTTTCTTTCTTTCTTTCTTTCTTTCTTTCTTTCTTTCTTTCTTTCTTTCTTTCTTTCTTTCTTTCTCTCTCTCTCTGTAAGGACTGCCTCTCCTTCCAACTTAAGAAAGTAAAAACTCTTGAAACATAGTATTTCAAAAGGAACCTTTTATTAAGCAGAAGTGACAGCAATGGATTCAAAGCAACGTCTGAATGCCCTTAGGTAACCCTTAGAATTAAAGCAGTAGAGTTTAGCTAGAATGCAGATTTTAGCCAATACACAAGTGTGAAGATGTTTTCTTTTCCAGCTGCCCTGAGAATTGGATAAGGATGTATTCCCATCGTTATCCTCCATTATCCTTTAAAGTGCTGGCCCACATGGCCATCATAAACATTCCCCAAAGTTAAGGGGATCTCAGAGCGCTTTGGCATCAGGATATTGGTTGTAAAATATCTGTTGACACAGGCAATGCTAATAAATCGAATCCAAGCCCCCCCTTCTCCCAACTGAATGGCAGTATCACTTATCTGATACACACTCTCTCTCCCTCCCTCTCTCTCCCCCCACTCTCTCTCTCTAATAATAATAGTGTAATACAGAGTAAATCAGGGTGCCATTTGAATGATTCCTTTGGGTTTTCTTATTTTAATAACAATTAAGGTGGAAAAGGGACTAGGAAAGGCTTAAAGCCCATTACAGGTAGTCCTCAATTTACAACAGTTCATTTAGTGGCCGTTTGAAGTTACAATGACACTGAAAAAAGTGACTTATGTCACTTTTTTATGGGGGGTGCGGACCTGGCCTGTATCACGGAGATCTGGCTGGGACCGGAGGGAGAGGTTCCTCTCTCTGATTTATGTCCACCCGGTTTCCGTGTTCTACACCAGCCGCAACTCCATGGGAGGGGTGGTGGAGTGGCGGTTGTTATTAGGGAAGGTCTTAGACCTAGGGAGGTCACTGTCCCTCAGATAGGCAGGTGTGAATCACTTCTGTTGAAGTGGGACCCTGGAGTGCTGTCGGCTCTGTTGATTACGTACCTGTCTCCCAGCTGTGTGTGTTCAGTCCTGCCTGCACTGCTCGAAGTCTTAGCCGAACTGATGGTTGAGCTCCCCAACCTGATGGTTATGGGGGATTTTAATCTCCTGTCAGCTGGTGAGACATCTGAGTTGGTTCGGGAGTTCATGGCCTCCATGACAGCCATGGACCTGACTCAAATTGTACAGGGCCCAACTCACAGTGGTGGACACACACTCGACCTGATTTTTATCTCTGGGCAGTGGATAAATGCCCGGGATAGGGGTGAACTCTCTATTCAACCCCTGTCATGGACCGACCATTCCCTCCTTAAACTAGACTTTCCATCTGCCAATCCACACCGCTGGGAGGCGGAACAGACTTGTTGGTTCTGTCCCAGGTGCCTGATGGACCCTGACAGGTTCCCTGATGGAGCTTGGGACATTTCCCACTGACCTTTCCCGTGATTCGCCAGAGGCCCTGGTGGATGCCTGGGAACGGGCTGCCACCAGGGCACTGGATCAAATTGCCCCTTTGCGGCCTCTCCACCAACAAGGATCCCGGATAGCTCCTTGGTTTTCCGTGGAGCTGTGGGAGATGAAGCATCGGAAGAGACACCCAGAGGGCTGTTGGAGATCATCCCATTCCGAATCTGATCAAACACAGTTAAGAACCCATGTTAGGTCTTACCTTGTGGCGATGGAAGCGGTGAAGCGTGATTATTTCACTGCTCTCATTGCGTCTGCAGAAAATCGCCCAGCAGCCTTGTTTTGAGTGACCCGCTCTCTTCTCAATCAGGGAGCAAGGGAGGACTCCCTACAAGACAGTGCTGAGGATTTTGTACAATTTCTGCAAGCAAAGTCGCTCAGATCCGGATGGGGTTAGACTCTGACTGGGCAGAATCCGACGAGGAAGTGGGAGCAAGTCTTGAAGGTGACACCTGGGTTGAGTTTGACCCTGTTTCCATAGATGAAGTGGACAGGAATGTGGGTAGACTGGGGGCCTCCACATGTTTATTGGACCCATGTCCTTCCTGGCTTGTTGCGGCAACCAGAGTGGTGACTGGAGACTGGATCCAGGCAATTATCAACGCTTCTTTGAGGGATGGGATCTTCCCCGCCGTTCTTAAGGAGGTGGTGGTTCGTCCCCTCCTCAAGAAGCCAGCACTGGATTCGGCTTCCTTAAACAACTTTCGTCCCGTCTCCAACCTTCGCCTTGTAGAGAAGGTTGTTGAGGCTGTGGTGGCATACCAACTCCCACAATTCCTGGAGGAAGCTGATTACCTAGACCCGTACCAATCGGGTTTCAGGCGCGGCCACAGCACGGAAACGGCATTCGTCACCCTGGTGAATGATCTCTGGTGGGCCCAGGAAGTGGGTTGTTCCTCCATTCTGGTGCTTCTTGACCTCTCAGTGGCTTTTGATACCATCGACCATGGTATCCTACTGCGACGGCTCTGGGGGTTGGGAGTAGGAGGCACTGTGTTACACAGGCATTCCACACTTTCCGCACTGACCTGAAGCCATGGCTCTTTCGGCAAATCCCCTGATTGGCTGTGTGATTTTAAATTGTGGGGATTTTAACTTGGTTTTTGGTTTTAGTATTTTATCATGTTCTTTTGTTGTGTAAGCCGCCCTGAGTCCTACGGGAGAAAGGTGGCATATAAATTTTGATAAATAAATAAATAAATAAAATTTTTCACAATTACAACTCTTGCAGCATCCCCATGGTCACGTGATCAAAATTGGCAAATGGCTCATATTTATGACGGTTGCAGTGCCTCGGGGTCATGTGATCACCTTTGGCAAAATTCTGACGAGCAAAGTCAATGGGGAAGTCAGATTCACTTAACAACCATGTTACTAACTTAACAACTGCAATGACTCCCTTAACAACTGTGGCACGCTAGGTCATAAAGTAGGCCAAACTGACTTAACAAATGTGAAGTTCTAGTACCACCTTACAAAGCCTTGGTAAGACCACACCTGGAGTATTGGACCCAGTTCTGGTCAGCAGAATACCAAAAGAGATGCAGAGACTCTAGAGAAGAGTGCAGAGAAAGCAGCAAAGAGGATTGAAGGCCTGGAGGCCGAAACATATAAAGAACGGTTGCAGGAATTAAGGATTAAGGAGCAACATGATAGCCGTGTTCCAATATTTGAGGGACTGCCACGGGGAAAAGGGGGTCAATCTATTGTCCAAAGCACCTGAGGGCAGGGCAAGAAACAATGTGAACTAATCAAAGAGACAAGTAACTTAGAACAGTGAGAACAATAAACCAATAGAACGGCTTTCCTCCAGAAGTTGCGGATGCAACCATTTGTCTGAAATGGTATGGGGTCTCCTGCATGAGCAGTGGGTTGGACCAGAAGACCTCCAGGGTCCCTTCCAACTCTTGTTAGTCTATGTTCTCACTCAGTAATGGAAATTTTGGGCTCAATTGTGGTTGTAAATTGAAAACTACCTGTAGACATTCTAAAACCTAAAACCTCATCTCAAACTCTTTAGCATTGAGCTATTTCCTCTCGGAAAGTTTACTGGCTGGCGTAATTTTCACTTGCCATTATAACATTTATCACTTGTCTTGCCACAATGAAAAGGCAGAGTGGCCAATCTGCAGAACGAATCATCTCACAGATACACACAGGACCCTCTAGATTCATGAGGATATTGCTGTGACAAGCAAGGTTTGTAAATCAATCTGTGCTTCTGGATTGTGCCGTTTATTAGCTTTTTGATCTGAAGAATAAATCAAGGAGTATTTCTGCCCACGGCTATCATATTTAGATTTAGGACTTTTTGGTATTTTAGGGAGCTGCTATCTCTGGCCTTCCTGTGTGGTGTGTGATGGCTTTAGATGAGAGGAATTGGATCTAGTCAGAATTCTTTGTAGTATTCTTGCAGGTTTCGATGGCCTGTATATTTTGGTAAGGAACAGATGTATTCCATTCTATATTCTATTTGTTTCATGTTGGATGCACATTCAACCATATTAGGTCCTAATGCAGCAATAATTATTCTTTCCTGTCTGGTCTGGTTCACTCTTTCTCTCTGGTGGAAAAAAAAATGTTGTTGGAAAAGGACATTGGGAGTCATACTTATACAAAATATTCATCTCTCCATACAATGAATAATTGCTTCACTTAGAAGTGAATGTGAGATGGATGGCAGGGAAGGAAGATTTTGAATTCTTTTTTTTTTTAAATGAAGACTTTGAAAACTTAGGTGACAAACTATATTTCTTCAGCTGTGAGATGCTGATTGCCCATGCAGCTCTTTGTTAGGAAATCTGTGATTATCAAATGCCTGGCACCACCTGTTGTTGTTGTTGTTGTTGTTGTTGTTGTTGTTGTTAAATAACTAGGTTGTGTCTGACTATTCATGACTCCGTGGCTCTCCTGTCTTCCACTGTCTACCAGAGTTTGTCCAAATCCATGTTCATTGCGTTGATGACACCATCTAACCATCTCCTCTTCTGCCGTCCTCTTCTCCTTTCGCCTTGCATCTCTCCCACCTCTCTTTGGTGTCCAGAAAAGAAGACAAAATTGATGAAACAATTGATGCAATGGTGAGATTGAAGGACAGGGAGACAGGAAGCTAGAATTTTCAAAGCGCCAGCCTCAAGCGTTACTCATTTTAACTGTCTGCATTTATTTTCTGGGGGGAAAAAAGAAAGCATCATAACCCATATGATTTTGTAAGAAACCACCACATGCCAAAACTGTTGTGCAGAAACCGATCATGGGACATTTTCTGTTTTTTCCCCTTGAAACCATCCCTCTTTGTATGAATTGAGGGCCACACACTTCTATTTTAGCACAAATGAGTAGGAGAAGTGAGAAGTCCAAACGTCAACATGATTGTGTGATGGAAACTCTTGTCATTATTCATCTAAAGTTCTCTGGTAATGGGTATGATTCAGACCAGCCCCTTTGAATTCACCCTAAATTCATCCAAGGTCAAAGGGTATTTCCAACATAGGATAGGCTTAAAGGTTTCTGACCACAGCCTACATGATTAATACGCTGGTCACCTTCTTTGGATTGTGTCAAATGCATGTCTTACTTTAAAAATAACCAATTAAACTTTTGTGACAATAAAAGATCATTCACCAATGTCAAGTGCAACTCAAAGGGAAATGATCACGGTATTCCTAAAAGGTGAAGATATCACCCATAACCAACTGATTTGTATGGAAAAGTATAGGTGGTTCTTGTTTTACCACCAAAGCAGGGGTGAAATCCAGCAGGTTCTGACAGGTTCTGGAGAACTGGTAGTGGAAATTTTGAGTAGTTTGGAGAACTGGCAAATACCACCTCTGGCTGGCCCCAGAGTGGGGTGGGAATGGAGATTTTGCAATATCCTTCACCCAGGTGTGGGGAGGGAATGGGGATTTATCAGTATCCTTCCTCTGGAGTGGGATGGGAATGGAGATTTTGCACTATCCGTCCCCTGCCACGCCCACCAAGCCACACCACACCACACCCACCAAGCCACGGCCACAGAACCGGTAGTAAAAAAATTTGGATTTCACCACTGGACCAAAGTTATGACTTCAATACAAAACAATAGCCATAACCTTCATGCTGTTCCTCCTGAGGTCACATGGACTTGTGACCACGATTTGTGATGTTTTTTTCTTGTTTCTGGCAAAACAACACCTAGTCAAATGAATGTGTTTATGTAACAACTGCAGTGTTTGCTTAACAACTGCTGCAGAAAGGGCCGGAAAATTGTGGGTGCCTCAACTTATGACCACAACAATTTAGGATCATAATTCTAGGCTCAATTATGGTTGTAAATTGAGGAATACCTGTACAGATAAAATTGCCCGAGATCATTGAAAAATCTAGTAATTTATTTTTACAAGACCACTTCCTAGTTTACAGGCAAAACTTCCATATATCAGGATTCCAAGTAACACCCTCAATGATTCCGAGGCTTGAAGTTCGTCAAAGTTCCATTTTATTAGAGATGTAATATTGGCACATCTGGGAAAACCCGAATCTGAAAGCTTCCAGGTTTTCCACCTCCAAAAGAAAGTGTAAGCCCCTTCCCCTGCACCCACATGTCCATCACATGGTCCAATCAGTGCACCACCCCACTGGAGATGCCTCCCAGTCACACCCCTCCAGATGCAGGGCAAGATGTCCTTGACTCTCAGAGAAAGGAATGTTATTATGGCTAGATATCTCTACCAGTCCCTGCAATCTACCCTCCCAGTTTCGCACAGTACTAAGTATGGCAGCCCAAAGAAAAAGATGACCTCCAGGGCTGACAGGCTGCCCCCCTCAACTGATGGTTGTGTCCTGTAATGAGAGAACATAAGAGGTTAATGCAATATTCTCTAACCACCTCTCCCCCCCACACACACACGCACAGGGGGACCCTTTGGCTTATCAGGGAATTTATCATGGAATTGTTTCACTAATTCACTAATCTGTCTGCTTTTACATCCCAGCTTTTAACCCAAGTAGCTGGGTTAATTACTTTCACTATTGGGAAAGGTTCTAAAAACCTAGGTCCTAGCTTTTTACTGGGCAACTGCAATTTTATGTATTTGGTTGATAAGTAAACCCGATCTCCCACATGGAAAGGGGGCTGGAGAGATCAATGTTTGTCCGCTTGCTTTTTATATGCCTCAGCAGCTTCTGCCAGTGCTTTTTTTGGTGTTTTCCAACACCTTCTTTAGCGACTCCATCCACTCAGTCAGAGTCATGGAGGAAGGTGGTTCTCTGGGCAGCTCGGATATGGGGACAAAATCCATGCTGTTGGTGACCTGAAAGGGGCTCAATCCAGTGCTGCTATGTATGGTGTTATTGTAAGCCACTTCTGCGAACGGCAACAGGTCTGCCCAGTTTTCTTGTTGGTAATCCACATAACATCTTATATATTGCTCCACCATTGCGTTCGCTCATTTTACAGCTCTGTTTGTACTTGGATGGAAAGTCGAGCTAAGTCCCTGAGTGGATCTAACCAATTTCAGGAATTCCCTCCAGAACTTAGCGGTGAATTGGACTCCTTGGTCTGAGATCACCTGGTGAGGTACTCTGTGTAGCCGGTAAATCTATTTGATAACATTTTTTCCAGTTTCTTTCCTGAGGGCAATCCTGAGCAAGCAGTGAAGTGGGCTTGCTTGGAAAACAAATCGATTACTATCCAAATCACTGTATTTCCCGCACTCTCTGAGAGCTCAACTATGAAGTCCATTGTGATTTCTTCCCAAGGGCAGCTGGGATTGGCAACTTGCTGGAGGAGCCTAGGAGGTCTCCTTGGTCTCATTTTCATGGCTGCATGAAATGTGCATACAGGTGGCACAGCTTTTTACATAATCTTCTACGTCGGCCTTCATCTTTGGCCACCAGAACTCTGCTAGGTGCAGAGTTTTCAAGTAACCAAACTGGCCTGACAGTCGTGAGTCATGGCTGCACCATAAGACTTCCAGCCTCAAGCTGTAAGGGACATATAGTTTGGACTTCTTCCAAGCTAGTCCATCTCTCATGGTTAAGTCGTCTTTATTATCTGTGAGCCATTGGTCAGCCGGAAGCACTGCTTTCAATGCTGCTGTTAGTTTGTCCCATACAGGATCGGGTTGGCATCTGGCTTGGCCCCTAGTGGTGACTTGCACTGCTTGTTGTGAGGGGGGCGGATGATGGCATGGAAGACTTCTTCCCTCCGACTATCAAACTGCAGTTTCCTCGATAAATCGTCAGCCAGCAGGTTTTTTCCCCCCTGGGATGTATTTTAGCTCAAAGTTAAACCACCTGAAGTATTATGCTCAGTGGATTTGTTTGGGAGAGAGCTTTCTGGGTTTTTATTTTAGGGCTTTGAGATTTTTGTGATCAGTCCAAACCTCAAAAGGCACTTTACCCCCTTCAAGGAAATGTCTCCAGGAGAGGAGGGCCCAGTGGACTGCACAGGCTTCCTTCTCCCAAATTGCCCACCTCCTCTCGGTGTCGGTGAGCTTCTTGGACAAATATGTGCAGGGCAGAAGCTGGCCTTGTGGGTCCTTCTGTAGGAGCATGGCTGCCATTGCTACATCACTAGTGTCCACCTGGACAATGAATTGTCTCTCTCGATCAGGGTGTTGGAGGATTGGCTCTTCAGCAAAGAGCCATTTTAATTTTTCAAAGGCCTTTTGGCATTCTATTGACCAGGCGAGCAGTTGACTCGGTTGTGGTTTTGTGGGAGGAGCCTATTGTTTTTAATAGTTCTGTTAAGGGCAAAGCAACTTCTGCAAATGCTGGAATGAATGACCTGTAGAAGTTCACAAAACCCAGGAAGCTTTCAAGCTATTTATGGGTGTGTGGGGGTTGCCAGTCTAGCATGGCTTTCACTTTCCCTAGGTCCATCTCCACCCCTCTGCTTGATATTTGGCAGCCTAGGTAATCTAGGGAGGTTTTATGGAATTCACATTTTTACAGCTTTGTGTAGAGCTTTGCGGCTAGGAGTTTTTTTTTTTTTTTATTGAAAAAGTTTTCAAATACAAATTTTCCCCCTTTTTTTCCCCCTCTCCCTCCCCCTCCCTAACCCCCCTCCCCCCATCCCCCCGTGACTTCTTCATAACAACAACAACAAAAAAAACCTAATTCATAACAGATTACTTACTCCCTCCTCTAGATATTGACCTTTACTTACTAAAAATATTATTAATATTATAACATCCCCCTTTATCCATACATTTCAGAAAAGAGAAAAGAAAGGGAAAAAAAAGACATTATACTATAACATTATAAAATAACTTCTCCACTTTAAAACTATACGATAAGTCCTACTTTAACATTTAATCTTCTATATATGTTACTATAACATTTCAAAGCGGCCTTCCCCATAAAATCTAGTTTAACATTTATTCCACTCTATCCATTTCCTCCACTCCCCTAAATATATCACTTAAAAATCCCTTTTCTTAGACTAATCAATCTACTAACTAGCTTATTCACCCACTATCATACAAAATTACCATACACAACATTTCTTAATATCTTTGATTCACTGCCCACACTACTTAAAAATATATGTCTATATTTTCCATTATATCTAAATAAAAAAAAAGAAAAGACAATGACTTTAAATTTATAATCCATATAGTATCTTCTTTGAGGTCTTTCCACTGGATTGGTAGAACCAACATCCATGATCGGGTAACATAGCTTGCTGGTGCAACAGTTTATTCAGGATCTTCAATCATATCTGCCCCCATCAGTAGTAAATATCTTCTTATATGTATAAAAGTAAAAACAACCACCCGAGTAACATTATAATTATATTCCATATAGTAATAATTGTGGGTTTCATCAGGATTATTAATTCCCATCATCGTAGTGGGTAACAACCCGATCTTCTGCATGCCCCAGCATCATTCTCTTGCCTTGTGATTCAAGATAATATAATATGTTTATCAACACAAAAAGAAATTCCAAAATGGATAATTCAAATCCATCAGTTTAAGGCTCGTTTCACGTCCCCAAATTACGGCCATGCAGAGATCTGCCACAATCCTCAGGATGATATTAACCAATACGTCGCCTCTTCTGTGTTTACACATAATCATTCATATTTTAAAGTCACTGGCTTCACTGTTGCCTAATTTAAAAATTTCTATTTTTATGCCACCTATTTCTCTTTTTCTTTTCTTTTTGTGGGTTTGGTTTCCATCCTGGTTTCCTTTCTACAAATTGTGTATCATCTGGTCGGTTTTTATTCTGCTTTGTAGATTGGTCTTGTTGGTTTTGTTTTTGTATCTCATGTTTCTTTTTTATCCCTTGTATATCCCCTAGTTGGTTTCCATGCTTATCCTTGCCTTGATAAGTCATCACATTAAAATTAGATGCCACTTCTCTCAAATTTGTAGATAGTCCAGCTGGGGTATCCAATAAATCCAAAGGCAATTCATCTGGTACAGTCTCTATAATTTGATATTTTACCTTTATTTCTGGCTCCTTCTGCTTATCCTGTATTATACCTGAAGATGTTAAGTTCATTTTCAACCTATTTTGATAAAATTCTTCCGCTCTAAACAGTATTTAGCTGATATCTTTCTCCTTGGTATCTAAATATAATACCAACTGGGGCGTCCCACCTGAATGGAATATTTCTCTTTTTTAACTCATTCACCAGAAAACCAAATTTCTTCCTTTCCATCAATATCTTAGGTGGGAGTTCCTTGTAAATCCAAATCTTTCTTCCATACAATTGCAAATTAGAATTGAAGGAATTTTGTACGATATTATTCCTAATTTCCTTATCTGTAAAATAAATCACCACATCTCTAGGCAATTGCCTTTGCTTGGCAATCCAGGAGTTGATTCGATAAACTCTGTCAATCCTACAAAACACTTCGTCAGGTTGAACCTTTAGAATCCCAGCTAGAAATTCAGAAGATATTTTCCTTAAATCATCTCTATTATTTTCCTGCAAACCTCTTAATCTTATCGCATATTCTGTGAAATTATATTGTACCATTAAAATCTCTTTTTCAATCTTCTGTTGCAGATTTTCTGCATTACCATACTTTTGATCAGCATCCATTTTAGGTTTTTCTTCTAAGCTATTATCCTGAGTGTTTGTCAAATCATTTTCAATTTTTTGAATTCTATTGTCCAATTTATCTTGAATTTCTTCCATTTTAGACTCTAGTACATTAGTATTTGTATCCAACTGTATCATAAATTCTGTAAAACCATTAACCACTTTTGAGAATTTTTTGTCCAAAGAATCAAACTTAGATTTCACCAATTCTTTAATTTCTTTAATTTCCTGCTTAAATTTTTCAAGTTGCTGATTCACAATCTCCTCCCTTCTTTCAATCTCCTCTATAAAAAATTCTGTTATATTAAAATCAGGTTTCTGAGACTGAAGAGTTAAGACTTGTTCCTTTAAATTATTGGTGGGGGAATCCCCCCCTTCTTGTTTATCTGACTTTATGAGTCTCAGTGCCATGTTTCCGCCCAGGCAGGCTTTGTTAAAAAAAAGCAAGAAAGACTTCTTTCCAATCAACAACAATATCAGATCTCCAAGGGAAAAAAAAGAGAAAAAGACACAGGAGCAAAGTTTTGTCTACAAATGTAGCCAGTGGTATTTATTCCGCTACATTGTAGTAATAGAAAACGGAAGGACTTTCCCTTTCAGCCTCTCCTCCAGCCGACGCCATTTTAAAAGGCTTTTTTTCCTCTTTCTTTTCCTCCTCTCTCTTAAGTAATTTTTTTTAAAAAATCAGTAAAATACTTGCGGTTCAGTATTACAGGTCCAGCTCACATTTCTTTGAGTAATCTGTTAAATTTGCAGGCTTGCTTTTGACGCCTGGCTCTGCATCAGCAGAGGTCTCCCAAAGCCCGGAGCAGCAGCTGGGGATACGGGGCATCTCATCCGCTCCGTCCCAAAAGTAAAAGAAAAACTTTTGGGACTCCGCAGAGAGTTCTACCCACCCCTGCCGGCTCTATCTCCGTTTCCTCATGGAAATGGAGTTTTTTCGAGCCGCCATTCCGTTGTGAAGGCGGCTCTGACAGGCGATGGAAGCTGACGATCCCAAAGGAACGTCTGGCAGCAACAAACAGCAAACAGGAAGTCGGAGTTTTTTCATCACTTGCCGCACCAACTTTATATGCTCCTCTAGAGTCTCACTGTATATAAGAATGTCATCTAGGTAAACTAGGATTCCTTTATATAGCTGCTCATGTAACATCTCATTTATCAGTTGCATAAAAACTGCGGGAGCCCCTTGCAGATCAAATGGCATGACTTGAACTGGAAGCTGCCAAACGGATAGTTAAAAGAAGTCTTCCATTCATCTCCTTCTCTAATCTGTATGTGGTAATAGGCTTCTCTCAGGTCCAGTTTGGTGAACAACTTGCCCTTGGCTAAGTGACTTAGCATGTCTTTCATGAGGGGGAGGGAATAGGTGTTCTCCACGAACATGGCATTAAATCTGCAAAAATCCATGCAAAGCCTCATCTCCCCCATCTTTTTTTTTTCCTTTAAATAGTATAGGGCTGCCACTCTGGATTTAGCGGGCTGGATAAAACCCAGCGCTAAATTGGCGTCGATGTATTTTCTTAAGTCAGCCATTTCTTTTGGAGTCATAGAGTACATCTTTGTTTAGGCAGCTTTGCTCCTGGCATGAACTCAATCACACAATCTGTTGGGCGGTGAGGGGGGGAGGAAGTTGCAATCTTGCTCACTAAAGATATCTGACAGGTCTCAGTATTCCCTTGGCACCTGTGGGCTACAAGGAAGTTCATTTGCAGTGAGGGCTGAGGTTTCTCATTTCCTGGAGTTGCTGGGGTTTGAGGCCTTTTGGCAACTGTCCAGTTTGATAGGCGGTAGCAGGATGATGCCTATTCTTAGCTTTTGGTAGCCATCTTCCCACTTGATGGTCGGTCTCCATTTGTCTAGCCAAGCGAGGCCCAATATGATTGACTCAGTCATTTTGGGAATTATGATGAATTGGATGAGTTCTTGGTAGTGCCCCATCTCCAGTCTAACAAGTTTTGTGACTAATGTGGAAGGGGCTCTGCCTATTAGTGTCCCATTGACCTGTTCAAAGTGGATGGGGTATGCTAGGGGTCTTGTGCCTATCCCTAGCTGTTGGACTATGGGGAGGCTGATCAGGCATCTGGTACAGCCAGTGTCTATGATGGTCTCTACCTTTCCTTGGGCTCCCGTTTCTGGCACTACAATCTGGATTTTGATAGTGAAGGGGTGGATGGCTTCACTTACCATTGGGCCGTCTTTGCCATTGCTCCCTTCGGCAAAAGCTGGAGGGGTTTCTCTGGCTGGAGTTTCCTCATTTCCAGGTGGAAGGAGAGGAACCTCAACAGCCTATTTGGTGATTCTCCCCTTGTCCGGTGGCTTCCTTGGGGTCTTCTTCCCCGGGGTGTGGAGGGGGTCCAGACCTGAGGGACTAGGGCAGGGCCGGGCATTTGGATGCCCTGTGCCCATGCTGACCGCATTGGTAGCACTTGATTGCCCTGGATAGTGTGGGTTTCGGTGCATCAGTTGGCTTGACTGGAGTTTGGTGGCCCAGAGGTCTTCTTGCCAGTTTCTCTGCAGTTGGCTTCTAATGAGGGTAGATTTCCAGATCCATGGCCACTGCTGTGTTGTACCAGGCTTGTATATGCCCTGGAACTCCCCTGATGCCACAGGCTTGACTGAGGTCTGGGTCAAGGGCCTCTTCAAAGTGGTACACAAGAAGGTGTTCAGGCCAGTCTCTCAGTTTTCCAGCCAGCCTCTGGAATTCCCACCCTAATTCTTTGTGGGGGTCGGCCTGCTTGCTTCAAGGTTTTGATCTGGCCTTTGGCTTCTATTCGGTGGGCCATGTTCTCAAACTGGCCTTGGAGCAGTTGGATGAACTTGTCTGGATCATCTAGCTCTGGGGCTCCTTCATTGTGTAGTTCAGCTATCCACTCCGCTACTTCTCCTTCATTCATACCATCCGCAATTGCTGAAATCATGTCCTGATTGGTCCCCATAGCGATCAATGTCAGACCAAACCCAATTGAGGAAGTAGGCCAGCTTCTCTGGAGTCCCGTTGAATGTTGCTCTAAACCTTGGAGGAGGAGTGGCTGGTAATGCTGGTTGCGGTGCTGGTGCCGGTGCCGGTGCCAGCACCAGCAGCGGTGTCGGTGCCAGCTGCGGGGCTTCCACCTGTGGCGGAACCAGAGCTGGTGTCCATTGGTATTGAACCCACCCCTGGCTGGGTTAAAAGGCCCAGCCAGGGGGGATCTGGTCAGCAGGAGGCAATCTGAGGACTGGTTGCTGAGGGGAGGGGTGTTAGTTCTCAGGTGGTCCTTGTAGCGCCGGATTGGATTGGCTTAATGGGCCTTGCTGCAGCGCTGCTCCAACTGCAGCAGGAGCTGTCATCCCTGTAGACCAGTCCCAATGGGAAAGGCTATGGTGGGATCGACTCCTTGCTGAGTGAAATGAGGCCAACACTCCACTCGGTGCCACTGCAGTCCCTTGGCTCAGAAAGGTGAATGTGGGCTGAATCAGAATCCAGCTGGATGGGCTGGTACTAGGAGGTTGTGCGATGCTGCCCATGCTGAGCTGGTCGAACACTCCGGTATAGACCCGCCAGTGACTGGCTCCACGTTGGTGGTGGTAAGCCCCACTCTTGGGAATCACTGAGATCAGCCAGTCCTGATGCTCTCCATTTGATGGTTTGGGTCTGCTCCGCTCTTCTCACTCCCATTTGTTGTTCCCACAGCCTCACCCCACAGAGAGAAATCTGGTTGAGAGGCCTACCAGGACGCCAGCTCTTTGGTCCTGGCACCCTGTCGGCATTCCTCTTCGGCAGCCCACTGCCTTCAACACGGATTCGGAAGGGGAGTAGAGGGTCTCAACATGGACCATCAAACCAGTCCCAGTGGTTTCCTCTATGGTTGCCATGTTCTCCTCCATCTTTTCTGAGTCTTCACACCGCCCCATGTCAGGTCGGTGCTTGGGGCTCAGGACCCCGGACAGCACCCCAGGGATCGGGGAGCTGGTTGATGTTTTAAAGGAGATTCAGGTTAATGTCAGGGTTCCAAGTAATGCCCCCAATGAAAGAAGATTCTGAGGTTAGAAGCTCCTCAAAGTTCCATTTTATTAGCGGTGTCATATTAACACATCTGGGAAAACTCCGAATCTGAAAGCTTCCAAGTTTTCCCCACCCAAAAGAAAGTGCAAGTCCCTTCCCCTGCACCCACATGTCCATCACATGGTTCAATCAATGCACCGTCCCAACTGGAGATGCCTCCCAGTCACACCCCTCCAGGTGCAGGGCAAGATGTCCTTGACTCTCAGAGAAAGGAATGTTTTTTTTAAAAAAATTATTTTTATTTCTCATAAACACATTTACATGTACAGTCATTTCCATCATTTTTCATTCATCTTTTCTTTTAACTTTCATTTTTTATTTTTACTTTTTCAGGTCTGCTCTTTTACCCTTTACCTTTACTCCAACTTTAGAGAAAGGAATGTTATTATGGCTAGATATTGTATCTCCACCATTCCACGCAATCCTCCCTTCCAGTTTCCCACAGCACTAAGTGTGGCAGCCCTGAAGATCCAAAGAGAGAAATGGCCTCCCAGGCTGATACCATATGGTTTTACTTTTCTTTCACAATATTTACTCTGCATCGCACCCAGTTATGTCCATGTGTCACAGGAACAATAACATCTATTGCCCAAATTGGATTGTGCTACTTATTTTTTTATAGGGGTATCACAGCGTGTTTATTCATTTTCATTTGTAAAAAAAAATAAACAATCCAGGTCATACTGATTTATTTTATATGCAAATACTTTTATCTGATCCAGCAGCTTTTATCGCCTCGGATGTCATTACATTTTGTTACGCTGCCTGCAAAACTAGGGGTTTAACTGACTTCCTCCTAACTTAAAATGCAGCTTTATTGTTGCTGCTCAGTGACTGTGAGCTAAACACATGATTGATGAGAAAGAACATTATTGCTATGTGTACATACCTATAGAAATTTCATTTATCTGCTTTTTTATTCACGTAGACACGTAGGTTTCAGAGTTTGAGTCTTAATTATATTGTGTGTTTTAGATTCTAAGAATTAGTTTTCGTTTCAGATTTACAGTTTTAGTAATAATAGTATCCTAGAATTTGGTTCATTTACCCTGAACAAATCACACTGCTCTGATGCTTTCCACTTTATTGCTCTTTTTGTTTCCTTCTTTTTGTTTAATCCTAGTCTTTGAGTAAAATAAAGTTTATTTATTTATTGGATGGATGGATGGATGGATGGATGGAAGGAAGGATACCCTGTTATTCTTATTCAGGAAAAGCAGGAAAAACAGCTATGAAAATTAAATTGAAAACTATTTTTTACTTCTCAGTTTGGAGGCCAGCTTAAATGATATGTATTAAAAATATTTTAGAAGACAACATCAATGCTAGCCTGTGGGTAGTTACTAAATTCCCCCTCCCCCCAAAAGAGATGCTTATTGGTCTCACGAAGCCCACCGCAAAAATTATTTGGAAGTAATGCTTAGCACCACAGGGGATGAGAGCTAGATTGTGTTGTTACAGGAATCCCTCTTGGATCCTTATGGTCTAGATAAGGCAGCTTTGGGGCTTTTATAAGTAAGGGAGAAAAGCTTTCATCAAATAAGAGCCGCTTTCACTCAACAGGAAAAAAAATGTCCAGTAAGAACCGAGCAGATCCACTTGTACAAAACAGTGAACTGATTTATGTTCTCTAAATACAGAAAATGGGGTTTATAAAATGATCAGGTGAAGTCTGTTGTTTGAATATAGTTGACATAGAGTGTATAAGTATAAACCATAGTTTCCTAATTGAAAGTGCAAAACTCAGCTATGAACATGCCTTGGTTAGTTCTTTTGAGCCTCACTATGAAAATATCTACAGACCCCACACATCCTGGACATAAACTGTTTCAACTTCTTCTCTCAAGACGACACTCTATGGCATTGCACCCCAGAACAACTAGACACCAGGACAGTCCCCACCCCCACCCTATGCCATCCTTCTGCTAGACAACTAATTCCCACAGCACAGTAGTGGGTTTCAATTTAGTTTGCTACTGTTTCGCTCGTGCACGATGCTTCTGCTCATGCACCGAAGTGTCCAGGTGAGTGGATGGAGCCTCCCGCTGCCACAGCAGCCCACCACTGCCACAGCCCTGTCTTATACCCTGGGATGTCAAACCATCGAATAGGGCTGTATTACTGTTATCTTTCTCATCTTTCCTATTACCCATTTCCTTAGTATCTTATGCCTATAGCTTTGTTGCTTGTATCTTATCATTTATGTTGATTGCTTATTTATGACTATCCTATGTCATAGGACATATCCTATGTCCTATGACTATCACTGAGTGTGTTGCATCTTATGATTTATGATGATTGTATTTTATGATTATGATCTATGACTTATGACTTTGTTGGTTGTATTACATTGAGAACTTCTGCACTGATAACAAATTCCTTGTGTGTCCAATCACACTTGGCCAATAAAGAATATTATACTCTACTCTACTCTACTCTACTCTACTCTACTCTACTCTACTCTACTCTACTCTACTCTACTCTACTCTACTCTACTCATGATCGGGCAAGCTTCGGTCCCTAATAGAGATATCTTATCTGTCCCCCAGATTTCAATTCATCCAGCCATATTTTCTGGATTTTTTAAATGGCAAAACTCTTGAGCTAAAGTACTTTTCTGCATTTTTGAATAGCTATCACCTCTGTTCCCCGGCATTGCCAATATCTCCTAACCTTCTCCTCGGTTTTTTCTTCTTCGGTTCAATTGCGTGCGATTCTTGGAGACTGCCTGGAGAAGTCCTTGCAGTTTTCTTGGCAAGGTTTTCTTTTAGCAATGGTTGCCCACTGTCTCCTTCCTAGGGCAGAGAGATAGTGACTGGCCAAAGGTCATCCAGCTGGCTTTGTGCACAAGGTGGGACTAGAACTCATGGTCTCCTGGTTTCTAGCCTGATGCTGCAACAACTGATGACCTCCTTTTACTGGTCCACAATAGAAAACGTCCTCACTTATTGCATCACGGTATGGCATGCCAGCTTGACAGCTGCGGATAGGAAAACATTACAGAGGGTGGTGAGCACAGCACAAAGCACCGTGGGCTGTCCCCTGAGACCACTAGACGAGACCACTAGGGTTTGCTGCCTTAGAAGAGTGAGGAAAATCCTCAGGGATGACTCACACTCTGGTCAGCACTTCTTTACACTCCTTCCATCAGGAAGGAGATATAGAAGCATAGCCAGCTGCACAAACAGGCTGAAGAACAGTTTTTATCCGTGGGCTGTTAGACTCCTGAATGAGAAATAACATCATAACTCAGGGTCGGAGCAACGTGTAACATATTCACACTGGTGCAATAGGACTGGGTGTTTCGTTAATATGATTTTTTGGGTTAGAGATTTTCTGTCTTCACTGTGAGTTGTATTGTGTTGGGGGAAGGTACACTGAGGGAGCTCAACCAATCTCATTGTACATATGTTGTGCACGGACAATAAAGGTTATTATAACTTTCAGTTTGTGGTGAAGGCATCAGGCTAGAAACCAGGAGACCATGAGTTCTAGTCCCACCTTGTGGACTAGGTGATTTTACACACCTTGAATCTGCCAACGAACACATCAAAATAAAAGAGGAGAGATGACTGTAGCACCAGAATAGTCAAGGACAATTGTGTCTGTCCTAGTCATGAGTTAGAAACAAAATGAAGGCAATGCCTTAGGGAGACAGCAGAGAAAAATGGTCATCAGGACATACTGGGCCCAAGGGAGGAAAAGACTGAGCTGCCTCTTGAAACTGTGGGTGCTCCAACACTGGATGTTTTTAAGAAGAGATTGGACAGAGCTTTGTCTGAAATGGGATAAGGTGTTCTCTTTGAGCAGGAGGTGGACTGGAAGACCTCCAAAGTCCTTTCCAACTCCTGTTCTGTTCTGTTCTGTTCTGTTCTGTTCTGTTCTGTTCTGTGGAGAACAAAAGGAACTAGGCCATTTCTTTCTCTTAGCGCACAATGGTTGGATTTTGCTAAGGATTTTAAGCAAGACTGATTCCTGAGAGTGACAATCCAAAGGTCAGTAGATGCAAAGCCTTCAAAGGAGTCAAGACAATGACAGCTACTTTTACACTTAATTACATTAGCTCTGCTAATAGAGACTCGCAAAGGCCGGTGAAGGTTCCAGTTCTCATTTAAGTTGCATAGCACTGAAGCAATTAGCCAACTACTCAAGGTTTATCTGAGGAGGGCTTAGTGTCTTTCATCTCTTATTTTCAGGACACTCAGCAAACAGTTGAAGAATTAGGAGAACTAAGTCACCATTCAAGACAGGGTCTTGGAGAGAGTTCCCAATAGGATGGTGAGCACTGACCTAACCTCTTTTCATATCCCAGATTAGTTGCAAATGGGGAAGTCATTATCCATTTGTTTTTTATGGTTGTTGTTGTTGTTGTTGTTGTTGTTGTTGTTGTTGTTGTTGTTTCTTGCTTAGACACAGCTGTTAGCCTGGCATATCTAAGATATTTTGAGAGGGAAATTGCTTTAGAAATGGCATTTGAAAAGTATTTAAAATCTCAGGGTTTTTTTTTTTTCCAGTTAAAGGATAATGAGGATAAGGGATGAAATAGCCTCAGAATAAGGGTATGAATTGATCTTCAACTATACTCAAGGATTAGAAGATGCTTCTGCTAAATCTCAGCTTTCTTCCTTGCTTCCATAGAATTGGCCTGAACAGTTTTGATCACCACATTATAAAAAAGATGTTGACATTCTGGAAAAATTGCAGAGAAGAGCAACCAAGAGGATTAGGGGACTGGAGATGAAAACATACGATGAACGGTTGCAGGAACTGGGCATGGCTAGTCTAGTGAAGAGAAGGACCAGGGGAGACATGATAGCAGTCTTCCAATATTTGAGGGGCTGCCCCAGAGAGGAGGGGGTCAAGCTGTTTTCCAAAGCACCTGAAGGCCAGACAAGGAATAATGGATGGAAACTGACCAAGGAGAGATTCAACCTAGAAATGAGGAGGAACTTTCTGACAGTGAGAACAATAAACCAGTGGAATGGCTTTCCTTCAAAAGTTGTGGGTGCTCCAACACTGGAGGCTTTTAAGAAGAGACTGGACACCCACTTGTCTGAAATGGCATAGGGCCTCCTGCTTGAGCAGGGGGTTGGACTAGAAGACCTCCAAGGTCCCTCTATTACTCTATTATTCTAAGTGTCTATGTCACTTCACACCACTCTTTTTCTTTTTGTAAAATTTAGCTGGCTCAAGTTTCTTCTTCTTCTTTTGCTTCTCCTCTTCTGGAGCCAAAGAATTGTTGGCATCTAGGCCTTTTGTTTCCAGTTCTATTCTGTATGTATATGCATAACTCATCTGCCATTTTTTAGTGACAGAGTATCAAAACAGAAGCTATAATGGAGATTAGCTGCGATAAATGAAGTATGTATGTATGTATGTGTATATATATATATATATATATATATATATATATATATATATATATGCAAAAAATTAAAATCTTGGGTGTTTTCCCGCATCATGTTGAATAAATTAGTTAAAATGTTTAAAATTCTGGTTAAAATCCTAGCTTAAAATCATCTAAAAATCCTTACAGAGCACTCTGCAAGGTCCTTTAAAACCTCAGCTAAAATCCTACCAGTGACTTTAAAAGTTTTTCTTATAGCAATGTTTCGACAGGCTCACAACCCTGTCATCTTCAGGCTTTTATCTAGTTTAGAAACTGTGGGTGTATTGAGAGGTCGGAGCTGTTGCTTTTCTATGTTTGCTGCTGCTGACGTATGCTGGTTAGCCTGTAACTCTGTGTTGTGATTTTTTTCTTCCTGCTTCCTCATCCTGGCTGTTTGGCTATGTGTTACAGGCCTAACTTTCTCAGGTTCTCTATTATTATCTGTCTGCTGTAGAGGGGAAAGGATTCTGGTAGGCATCACAGCACCCTTGATTGTTAGTTGAGATCTCAGCCTGTCTTCTGGCTCGATCCTCTCTCTCTCCCTATTGCTAGCCACCCTCTGCAAAGAGGGAAGAATTCTGGCAGGCCTTACAACACCACTGGTTGCTTGTTGGCATCTCTGCCTCTCTTCTGATGTTAACACTCGAGATTCTCTCAGTGCAGGTCCCCAAATACTTGATAACCTAGAGGCGTCGTGTTCATATTCTGCGGCCTCCTTTCAATTTCGATGGCCTCCCTGATTATTCTTTTGTTGAGATGTTCCTCTTTCGCCACTGTTCTGGTTTTATTAAAATCAATATTGTGTCCCGTGGCCTTCATGTGTTGTACCAAAGAAGAAGTTTGCTCTTCTTTCCTCACTGCATTTTTATGTTCTTCTAAACGTACACTTATTCGTCTATTTGTCTGTCCAATATAAGATGACTGACAGGAGGCACATGGCGCTTCGTATATCCCCTGGTTTTCCAACTCAATTTTATCCTTAGGGTTTCTCACCATCATCGATATTTTTCTATCTGTACGGAACACTGTTTTTATTTTTTGTTTCCGTAATATCTTACTAATTTTGTCGGTAGTCCCTTTTATAGGGCAGGATGGCAGTTCCCATATTCTGTTCTTCTTCTTGGTTTTTGCTCTGTCCAACTGTCCCTTGCTGGATTATAGTTCTAATTCTATTTTCGTGGAACCCATTTTCCATTAATACTTCTGTGAGGGTCTTAAGCTCTGTTTGTACATATGCCTCATCTGCTAGACATTTAGTTCTAGTGATTAAAGTTTTTGCCACTGAACTTATTTGTGAGGGATGGTGGTGTGAGTGTGCGTTCAGGTAACGATTTGTATGTGTCTTCTTTTGGTAAACACTGTGTCCTAGGGTGCCATCAGTTCTCTTTTATATTAGTACATCTAGGAATGAGAGTTGATTTTCATTCTCCATTTCCATAGTGAACTTTATCTTCGGGTGCATGTTACTCAAGTGTGTTAGAAAATTGTCTAGCTTGTCTTTTCCATGAGGCCAGATGAGAAACGTATCATCTACATATCTGAGCCATAATTTTGGCTTATAGATAGTTTGTTCCAACGCTTTAATTTCAAATCCTTCCATGAACAGATTGGCAATAACTGGGGAGAGTGGTGACCCCATTGGTGCCCCTTGCATGTGCCCCACCACATACATCGGACAAACCAACAGAAGAATAAGTGCACACATTGAAGAACACAAGAACTCAGTTAGAAAAGAGGAACCAACTTCTTCCCTACTCCAACACCTTAAAGCCACAGGACATGATATTGACTTTAAAAAGACCAGAACTATCGCCAAAACTGAACACTTTAACAACAGAATAATCAGAGAAGCCATCGAGATAGAAAAACGCCCACACAGCATAAATAAACGAGATGATACCTCCCGCCTACCAGCCATTTGGAAACCCACCCTCATTGACAAATGAGTCCCTAACACAAAGAATGACACCAGACCCACAATCATGAAAACCACACAGGATGTCACCACCACACATCCATGCAAAAAGCAAACCCACACCGATGAGGCACGACCACAAACCAGAAGCCAGACCATAGCTGCATCATTAGCCACTTTAAACCCCTCCAATCCATACATGAAGCAAACTGACACCCACCACGAAGATGTGGCACGACCACGAACGCGAAGCCAAACAACAGCAATGCAGCTCACCAGCTCAAATCCCCCTGCAACTCAGACTAACACGAGCACAACCAAGCCCCCACCTAAACAGAACACACCCCCATCCAATCAGAGCACAGCCAACCCCCAATCCAATCAGAGCACAGCCAAACCCCCACCCAATCAGAACACACCTCCACCCAATCAGAACACAGCCAAGCTCCCACCCAATCAGTTCACACCCCCACTGGCAGTTAAAAGGAAGAAACAGCTGTGATCACACATTGCTCCTAGAAGCACGAAGCCAAAAACACCAGCCTGAAGATGATGAATGAGACTTCGTCGAAACGTCGCCAAGACACTTCCAATTTTACGCGGGAGAAAACCCGAATATTTATTTATTTATTTATTGCAATTTATATGCCGCCTTTCTCCCTAGGGACTCAAGGCGGCTTACAAAATGACAACTTCAATACAAATCACAATACAATACCAAATTAAAATCAGTAACCCAATTAAAAAACGATTTAAAATTATACCACTGTACCCCCAAACGGATCAGTTTAATTGGCGGAAGAGCCACGTCTTCAGCTCGCGACGGAAGGAAAGAAGGTCGGGGGCTGTCCTGAGCTCAGTGGGCAATCCATTCCAGAGGGTCGGGGCTCCCACAGAGCCCCGACCCAAAGACCTACATACAAACACCCGCGAAAACCTCAGAAAACATATATGTATATGTATATGTATATGTATGTGTATGTGTATGTGTGTGTGTGTGTGTGTGTGTGTGTGTGTGTGTGTGTGTGTGTGTGTGTATGTGCAAGTTTTGGTGTGTTCGGGTCTTTTCCCGTGTAAGATTGAGAGTATCTTGGCAATGTTTCAACGAGGTCCCACTCGTCATCTTCAGGCTGTTGTCTTCGGCTTCATGTTTGTGCGAGGAAAGAGTGGGACCTTGTCGAAACGCCGCCAAGATACTCTCAATCTTACACTGGAAAAGACCTGAATACACCAAAACTTGCATACCTCTACCTGTGAAAATCTACGAAAACAAATGTGGTTAATGACTATTCTTCTGAGAACTTCAACTCATAGCATTGTTTTCTGTATGTGTTGATTTGTAAGGCTACCAGGCTAAAGATTATGCCAATACAGCACTAATTCTTTGTAGGAAGCTCCCCCCCTGCCCGCTCAGAATAAAATGTTCTACAGTATAAGAAAAGAAACAGAATAGAATATTTTCTCTAAAGGAAACGAGGAGAAAAATCTCCTTAACAAAGGCAGAAAGCAGCCCCAGTTTTTCCTCCACTAAAACAGCCTGCAGGCAAAGCTTGAGGAAACTAAGTTTCATCCATAAAACAATGTATTTATTGTAAAAGGAGACTTGGCTAAAGCCATCTCCTGGCAGAATAGACCAAGAGCTGAAACTTACTATGCAAAGAAGATTAAACCAGGAAAACAAAACACTTATGATTTACATTTTCCCTTTGACCTTAAGACAAGTCACGACCCCACATGCTGCAATAGAATATGTTGCAACAACAATGAAAATACTACATCCGGTCTAAAGAACATAGAAGGAATTCATTTTCATCAAAATACGAACACACCAATAACAAAGAATAGAATCATAAAAAAAACTCACTAACTCACAACCCCGAAATGCTTGCTGTTGTCATTGCTGTTACTGGGTCAATAAACCTCCTTTCTGATTGCAGCCTGCCTTCAACTTATTTTTCCGTCTCTATCCCACCTTGGAATAAGACATGGACCGAATTTAACTTTTAACATTTTCTCAACCTGAACCTTATTTTCTCAGCACAGGAACTGAAATTATTAATGCCTAAGGTGTTTATATCAGTGGTGGGTTGCCCCCGGTTCGCACTGGTTCTATAGAACCAGTAGTAAAACCGTTGGGCGGCTCCACCCACTGACCCCGACGTCATCAAAACACTTCTGCGCTTGCGCAGAAGAGCACATGCATGGCCCCGCTGCAAACTGGTAGTAAAGGTAAGTAGAACCCACCCCTGGTTTATATGTGTTTTTCCTCCTTAGTGTAGGGGTGGGAGGATAGGGGCCAGGAGTACATTTCTTTGACACAGAAAGTGTAAACTATTTTTTTTCCTTCTGTTTTTGTTTGCTTCTTGTTTTACTCTCTTTCTGATGCTTCCTTCTGCATTTTCTCTCTATGCATTTGCACCCCCATCCTGTGGGCTGGTAAGAGATCACTCTTACTAAAAGCTTGAACCATTTATTTGAAAAACTGAGAGCATGCAACCCTAAGATTGCCTGTGCCTGACCTTTGCCCCTGACCATTTTTCCAAATAACATTGCCCAAACATGCATTTAAATTCAAATTGTACTAAAAGTGAGTAAAAATCCACTGGCACCAAAAAAAACTCTTAAATCCCCCATTGCGTAGATGCATTTTTATGCCGGTTGGCTCTGATTCAGAATATTTGCATTCCAATTGCCATTAAATTTCAGATGGGATTTCTAAATATACCAACTCCAATTGTTTTTTAAAATATAGGCAATCATTCCAGCTTGGGGAACAACAATTATATTTCACAGAGGATATTTATTTTCTCATCTAGGTATCTTCCCGTTTTGGCTGGAATGTTTTATGTTATAATCACACAGAAATTGCTGGAAGGGCAAGTCAAGTAATTAAACTTCTTAGAGAGAGGGAGAAATCTCACCATCCCCCCTCCTCTCTACCTGGAAATCATTTCTACTGAATTCAACATGGTTTGTCCCTAAGGAAGCATCTGTAATCAGATTGAAGGAGAGACAAACAGGTTAGAAGTTGTATGTTTTCAAATAGGGTTATTTTGGAAAGTTTCAGATCATCAGGTTTCTGCACATTTCTTCTTCAGAGGTCTTTTTTCCCCCAGCAAAGCAGGAGACAATGCTAGAAACAACAAATCTCTTCTCTTTTGCAAAATACTTTATACCCCATTACTTTGTTCCTAGTCATTCAGTTATCCTGAATGGGTGGTTTACAAATGCCGTAGAACATAGAATAATAGAGTTGGAAGGTCTTCTAGTCCAACCCACTGCTTGAGTAGGAGACCCTATATCGTTTCAGATAAATGGTTGTCCAGTCTCTCTTTGAAAGCCTCCAGTGATGGAGCACCCACAACTTCCGAAGGCAACTTCTCTTCCATTGTTTAATTGCTCTTACTGTTAGAAAATTTCTCCTTAAATCTAGGTTGCTTCTCTCCTTGGTCAGTTTCCATCCACTGTTTCTTGTCCTGCCTTTGGTGCTTTGGAAAATAGTTTCAACCCCCTCATCTTTCTAGGAGCCCCTCAAACATTGGTACAGTGCCATCATCTCACCCCTAGTCCTTCTTTTCATTAAACTAGACATACCCAATTCCTGAAACTGTTTTTTGTATGTTTTAGCCTCCAACCCCCTAATCATTATTGTTGTAAGTATCGCCTCTCCTTCCAACTTAAGAAAGTACGAACTCTTGAAACGTAGTTGTTCAAAAGGATTCTTTTATTAAGCAGAAGTGAAAACCATCCAGCTAAAGCAAGATCTGAATGCCCTTAGGCAAAGCAGTAGGATTAAAGTGGTAGAGACCCCTCCCTTTAAGTCAGAATGCAGATTTTAGCCAATACACAAGTGTGAAGATGTTTTCTTTACTATTTCCTATGAGAACCCGAACAAACATGCATTCCCACCATTTACTTTAAAGTGAGACAACCCACATGGCTATCATAAAAATCCCTTCAGGTAAAGGAGATCTCAGGGCTCTTTGGCACCAGGATATAGGTTGTAAAGTATATGTTGACACAGGCGATGCTAGGGAATTGAATCCAAGTGTCACCCCTCTTCCAACTGAATGGCAGTATCACTTTTAGGGATCTGACACTTGTTGATCTTCTCTGCACTCTTTCCAGAGTCTCAACATCTTTTTTTGTATTGTGGTGACCAGAATTGGATGCAGTATTCCAAGTGTGATCATTAACAAATATTGAATATTCAAAAAATGTCATGAAGAAATAAGTTAATCTCATTAACAAATAAATAATAAATCAATAAATCATCAGCACTCAGTCAAATTGAAAACATTTTTGCATGAGTCTTCTTACTATGCAGTAAGAAGAAATTTTAACTCTTTTTTTTAAAAAAAATTATTTGTAGGCCCCCTGATTCCTAAACGATTCTGAGAGGCTTATAATGGGATACTAAAATGTATATAGAAACATAAAAGGTACAACTGACAGGAAAATCAAAGAACCTCAAACAAGATCAAAGCAAGCAAAAGAACAACAGAGGATCCACCATCTCCCTGATCTGGGAGAGCAAAAGATCTTCAATAGTTTCTTGAATGAAACTATTTTTACATAGGAGCCATAAAAATCTCTGGGGAAAGACCATTCCAGAGGTCAAGAATGTGTGAGACCTTTAGAGAGTTGTACACTAATTCTAATCAATATATTTCATGGTGCCAATGGCATTTATTTGATACACGAGGAAGAAATCATCGTATCTTCAGAGGTGCTTCCGAACACTTGGAGGCTCATCAAGATTATTCCTGTCCATAATGTATTATTTGAATGACTAGTTTTAGGACTTCCCCTAAAGTCCTGTTTTGGGACTCTAGCAAACATTCTGCAAACTGAACAAATCAGTGAAAGACCCCAGCTTGAGTAAAGCAGGAGTCATTTTCCTGAGCTGATCAACAGTATTTAGTAAACAAAGACTTGCTGTAGATGATTCAAATTTTTATTGGCTAACTTTACCCATCTCAGAGGGGGTGCGATGGCTCAGTGGTTAAAGACGCTGAGCTTGTCAGCTGGAAAGCTGACAGACTGTGTTGGAGACCTGAGCACTGTGCGATTGCTCCTTGCTCCAGCTCCTGGCCACCTAGCAGTTCAAAAACATGCAAATGCAAGTAGATAAATAGGTACCACTTTGGTGGGAAACTAACAGTGTTCCCTGTGCCTTGGCATATAGTCAGGCCAGCCACATGATCACAGAAGTGTCTTTGGACAATGCTGGCTCCCTCACCCAAGAAACAGAGATGAGCAGAGTCAGACATGACATCTGCATTTTGCATAATGCAAAAAGACAAAGGAGATGCAACAAAATTATTCCTCTCCACTTCATTGATGGGATTTGGATTCCAATCGTTGGGTACATCTCTTCTGTTGGGACCCCGAATTTGGCCTTGAAATGCCTGCAAGCAAAAACTTTGCAGAACATCATCTAACTTGCTCTTGAATTCCCAGAGAAGACAAGTGGAGGAGTTGATGCTATAGGTAGTAGTTTGCAATTCAGATTAAGTTGCTTTGTTGAAAGGAATTGCTTCATGGATGAATGCATTCCTTCCGGAGAGAGGATATAAATTCGAGGACCATTGCACTGGCATATGTTTGACCTGAAAAAGCAGCTCTCGGGGAGCACTAAGAAGAAGTCTGCTATGGAAAGACTTCCAGATAAACCAGTCTTTTCCTGCCAGGGATGTTCTTGGCCTTAGAAGCACATTATACCCATTGTTTAATTAGTGTGAAGATCTGATGATGGAAACTGTTCTTTCAGCTGTTGCATTAATGTTAGGTAGAAAAGATTCCAAGTAGAATGTCAAGCAAATACAGTGAGCTGTCATCTCAAAAAGACTAAAACATAGGAAGAACGGTTGCACTCTTTCCAAAGTCTCAACATCTTTTCTATAGTGTGGTGACCAAAACTGGACACAGTATTCCAGATGTGGCCTTACCAAGGCGTTATAAAGTGGTACTACTAGAGCTTCATGCGATTTTGATTCTTTCTCTCTGTTGATGCAGCTAGGTTCTGCGCATGTGCAGAAGGGCTGCGTGTGCTCACTTACAGTTCCAAACCGGTAGCAAAGGTAAGTGAAACCCACTACTGATGCTGTCATTCACTGTCATGATGTACAATTAGACTCACCTAACCGTTGTTGGTTTGAGCTCCGAGCTTGGCGATTTGGTCGCAAACATTTCGTCCACGTTCAAGGAGACATCTTCAGTGCGCTTTGGATTGTGCTTGTCTGGGGGAGCCCTGGCCTTTAAATACCTTTCTGAGTCCTGGTCTGATTTCGGGTTGTGTGACTACAGCCAGCCAATCACACAACCCGAAAT
Source organism: Pantherophis guttatus (assembly GCF_059756535.1). NCBI lineage: Eukaryota > Metazoa > Chordata > Lepidosauria > Squamata > Colubridae > Pantherophis > Pantherophis guttatus. The sequence goes on along the minus strand of NC_142068.1, from coordinate 103,012,718 downwards.
CAGACCAGGACTCAGAAGGGTATTTAAAGGCCAGGACTCCCCCAGACAAGCACAATCCAAAGTGCACTGAAGATGTCTCCTCGAATGGAGATGAAATGTTTGCAGCCAAATCGCTAAGATCGGAGCTCAAACCAACACCATAACTACCACCTGAGCGACTAATATTCAAAGACATTTCAATCAGCTTGTTGTGGCTCCGTTACCTGAGCCTGTGTTATCGGCAGGAGAGGACTGCGAGAGTGAAGGAGAGGAGTTGGCAAGGCCTCCCTCTCCAGGACCCTCCTCTCTGGCAATGCCTTCAGTGTCCTCCGAAAGTCAAGAGATAGGCCCGGGGCCAAGCACGTCCACGCAGCCACAGGTGGATAGTAATGAGGAAGATGAGTCTTGGCTGGACCCTCGGCAGCGTCGCAGAGATAAGCGCGCGCAGCAGAAGAAGAGGCGTGCCTGGGATTAGGCTGAGTCACTGGACCACACCCCACAGGGTATAAAAGAGGGTGTGGTGGCCGGTTCAGCTCTGTGACAAGCAAAAAATGGATATCGGACGACCTTCTTTGTATTTACTGGACTTTGTTGATTATTGTGTTTTGGCTTTGTTCCCGGACGAAGGGAGAAACTCCCCCCTCGTGAGTAAAGAATACCTGGCAGCCTGCCACTGGGTTGCTGCCAATTCTGATACCGGATAAACTGTTGTTGGCTGAGTTCTTTAACTGTTGCCTGTCTGTGGGGGTGTGTGTGTGAGACGGGGACAGAACACAGCTAACTGTAATTGATATGTTAGAATGGGGATCTGGAACCCTAGTGGAAATCTATATAATCCTTGATTTATGACTGCAATTGAGCCCAACATTTCTGCTGCTAAGCGAGACAGTTGTTAAGTGTCACCTTATGACCTTTCTTGCCACAGTTGTGAAGTAAATCTCTCCTGTTGTTGTTCAGGTGCTAACATAGTTCTTAAGTGAATCTGGCTTCCCCGTGGACTTTGCGGTCAGGAGGTCACAAAAAGGGGATCACGTGACCCCAGGATGCTGCAGCCATCATAAGTCCATACCAGTTGCCAAACCTCTGGATCATGTGACCACGGGGATGTTGCAATGGTCATAAGCATGAAAACCGGTCATAAGTCCCTTTTTTTCAGTGCCACTGTAACTTTGAACGGTCACTAAATGAATGGTTGTAATTTGAGGACTACCTGTAAGAAGTTCAGTCGGAATTGGGTAATGTTATCTTCCCTTCTCCTTCTTCCTGGGGCCCACGAACTAAGAGGACAAGAATCCAGTGATGTCTGGCTGATTTTATGAAGATATTCTAAGTCACGAGTGGGACATGATCTTGGACCGTGATCCCCTGCCTCAGACAAATTGACACCCTGGTTATAAATGACCCATGGATTTCAGAAGCTGGGTACATGGGATCAGATGCTGATGCTAATAAACTTGTGGGAGAAGGGAAAAGGGATTTGATCCAAAGGTGTTGAGGTTGTCACTTCTCCTCAAGCTTTATTTTGCCTCTCAAGTCCTTGAATCGTGGCGCTGTGGTCTTATTCCACAAGGCAAATGTTAGTTGCTATAATTAGATGCCACTCTGTCAATTTCTTACACACAGAGATGCCATCTCATCAAGCATCTGCTAAGGTCCCAGCTAGGCCAGACCCTGTGGAATTTTTGTCCAATGTTGTGAAGTAGAAGTAGCAGAATTCAGGACAGGAGCCCTGAAATTTGGTTTATGAGAGGACGAACTGAAAAGCAGCCCCACAATTCAAACCGAGCCCAGTCAACTGTTTGCGAGCAAGTATGTTTGGAGGTGGCCAGATGCTTTTTACTTGCAAACACATGAGCCTTGGCAGATTAGAGAGCCCACAATATCTCAGCTATTAACTCTTAAATATTAAAACCATGTCCTCATGGATGGTCGCCTGTCCTACAGAACATCTTAGCTGTTTTGCAGCTCTCGTTATGCTCATGACTGCTTTAGGAAAGTCTAGCTCAGAAAGGATTGTTCACCTTGGGAGAAATAATCTCCTCTTCAAAGGAACACGGAACATTAAAAATATAGCAGCATATGTCTTGCTGTATATTTACTGAAGGGTAGACGTTGGAAACAGGTGCACCTTAGCTCTGAATGTTTTTCAGACTTTCACTAATCCTCTTGCTTGAAAACACGATTCAGGCAACCTGCCAACACCACCCAGACAAGGCTTTGATGTACAAAAGGACATTTTTGGGAGTGTGGGTGTTCCTATTACTTACAAAAGAAAGTTTATTGTACCTGGTGCTTGAAAGACTATAAGATAATTTGACCTTTTCTGGATGTTACAGCCTTTTCTTGATGCTTCTCTCCTTGGACAAGAAGGCCTCCAAGTTTCTTCTAACTTTGCTATTCTGTTAAAGTTACTTCCATGTTCATTAAGTAGGTTTCCTTTTGGTAGCCTTGCCAGCCGGTTCCATAACTAAATCTTTAGTCATGCAGCTCATAACATTCTTTTTTTTTATTTAAAAAGTTTTAACAATCATTACAACAATTTTTCCCCCTCCCACCCCCTCATCCCCCCTCTCCCTCCAACCCCCCTCCCCCCGACACCCACCTCCCCAGACTTCCCATAGCATAACAAACATAAACCAAAATAAGCTAACTTTCTCTGGTCTCCAAACTCCCCCTTGCTCTTTAACTCCCCTTTCAACTAGCTAAACATATTCAAAAAGGAAATGTAGATTTCATTCATAAGCTATTTGAAACTTTTTAGTCCAATATTTGTTTTGAATATAGTCAATCCATCTTCTCCATTCCAATATATATCTTTCATTTGAATGGTCCTTCAAATACGCTGAAATTTTAGCCATCTCTGCTAAATTCACTACTTTTAGTGTCCATTCTTCAATAGTAGGCAAGTCTTCCTTCTTCCAGTACTGTGCCAACAAGAATCTGGCTGCTGTAATTAAATTTAAAATCAACTTAGTCTCTATAACAGTACAATCTGTAATTATGCCTAACAGAAAAAACTGTGGAGTAAATTTTATCTTCTTTTTGAGAATATTTTGTATAATCCACCATATTTTTATCCAAAATGCCTTAATTTTTTTATATGTCCACCATATATGATAATACGTAGCATCATCACATTCACATCTCCAACACTTAGGTTGCACACTTGGATACATACAGGCTAGCTTTTTAGGATCCAGATGCCATCTATAAAACATTTTATAAAAATTCTCTCTTAAGTTTTGGGCTTGCGTGAACTTCACATTTCTGACCCATATTTTTTCCCATGTTTCCATCATTATTGGTTCTTCAATATTTTGTGCCCACTTTATCATACAATCCTTGACTAACTCCATTTCTGAATCTATTTCTAGCAACGCATTATACAACCTTTTTATATGCATTTGACTTTGATCTCTAATCTGTTTTACCAAATTCTCCTCATTTTGCAGAAAACCAATTTTCTGATCTTCTCTCCATCTAGCTTGCAACTGTACATATTGAATTGTCCTTTCTTCTCTTAGTTGATTCAGCGATTTTAATTGCAGTATACCTCTTTCCTTGTTAAGAAGATCTTTATATGTAATCACATCCTGCCTTTGCTCTACACTTATATTCTCTATTGCGTGTCTGGGTATTGCCCACAATGGTAACTTCTCGTTTAGTTTATACTTGTACTTTTTCCAGACACGCAATAGAGCATTCCTTAATATATGACTTTTAAAAGTCTTGTCCACTTTCTTATCATATAATAAATAAGCATGCCACCCATAAACCAAATCATATCCCTCGATATTCAATATTCTTTCTTCTGTTAAATTCATCCAGTCACTAATTGCTGACAGAGCAGCTGCCTCATAATATAGTCTTAAGTTGGGCATTTTGAGACCTCTTTCACGTATATCCTGCATTATTTTTTGTTTGATTCTCGGTCTCTTCCCTGCCCAAACAAAGTTATTAATACCCTTCTGCCATATCTTCAAATCCTCATCTTTTTAAAGTATTGGTATCATTTGAAAAAGAAACAAAAACTTAGGCAAAACATTCATTTTTACTGCTACTATTCTTCCTAGCAAGGATAATTGTAATTTTTTCCAGTTTTCCATCTCTCTCTGTATTTTTTGCCACAACGAATCATAATTATACTTAAATAATTTCGCATTTGATGTCATAATATAAACCCCTAAATACTTAACCTTTTTTACAATTTCACATCCTGTTAGTCTTTCTAGTTCTTCTTTTTGCTTTATAGTCATATTTTTAGTTATTATCTTCGTTTTCCCTGCATTTATTTTAAATCCAGATACTTGTCCATATTGATTAATTATATCCATTAGACCTACAACCGACTGTAATGGTTGGGTTAAAGTAACAACCAAGTCGTCTGTGAATGCTCGTAATCTATAGTCATACTGCCTAATCTTAATTCCATTTATTTTGTCCGACCCACGTATCTTACTTAACAAAAATTCCAAAGTCAAGATAAACAATAATGGAGACAAAGGGCATCCTTGTCTTGTTCCTTTTCCTATATTAAAAGTGTCTGTTAAACTATCATTAATTATTATTTGCGCTGTTTGTTTCTGATATATTGCCTTAATAGATTTTGTGTAATGTTCTCCAAACTGCATCTTTTCTATTATTTTCAATAAAAATTGCCAATTCAATCGATCAAATGCTTTCTCTGCATCAAGAAATATCAGCACCGCAGGGATTTGGTTGTTCTTCCCCAAATACTCCAATAGGTTAACAACTTGCCTTACATTACTTTTCATTTGTCTACCATTTATAAAACCAGTTTGATCATTATGAATCATTTGTTGCATGACTGTCATTAACCTATTTGCTAATATTTTAGCAAAAATCTTGTAATCTGTATTTAAGAGTGATATGGGCCTATAATTTTTTGGCTGGGTGTGGTCTTGCTCCTCCTTTGGAATCAAAGAAATATAAGCTGTCCTCCAAGATGGGGGTACATCTCCTCCAGATTGTATATTAGTAAATAATTCTTTAAGTGGTCCCACCATTTCTAACTGCAAACGTTTATAATAAGCAGCTGTCAAGCCATCCATCCCAGGAGCTTTACCCACTTTCAACTGCTTAATTGCAGACATAATCTCCTCAGTGGTTATTGGTTGATTTAAACCCCCCCTTTGCTCTTTTGTAATTGTAGGAATATTCTCTTTCTGTAGATATCTATCTATATCTGTACCTTGAATTTTATCACCAGCATACAACCTCGTATAAAATTCTAAAAATGCTTTTTTAATCATATTTTGGTGATAAACCTATTTACCTTTATATTCTATTTTCTCTATGGTCCGTGACTTTTGCTTTTTCCTTAACAAATATGCTAACCACCTCCCTGGTTTATTAGCATTACAAAAAGTATTATGTTTAGCATATTGCAAATTAGTTGCAACCTGATCTGCCATTAATATATTAAATTGCCTGCGCAATAAATTAATTGCCTCTTTTATTTTCTTATCTGCTGGATTCAATATCAAAGCTTGTTCTTTTTTCCTGATTTCCTCTTCTTCCTTTTTTTCCCCCTGTTTACGTCTATATTTATTATTCAAATATATCAAAATGCCTCTCATATATGCTTTACTTGCATCCCATACCATTTCCATAGATGTACCCTTATGCATATTTATAATAAAAAATTCTTTCATAAATTTTTTACATTCTTTTACATTTTCCTCATATCTAAACAGATTTTCATTCAACCTCCAAGACCTCTTAGATCCCTTTCCATACTCTAATTCCATCCAGACTGGACTATGATCCGTTAAAACTCTTGGACAAATCTTCGTCTTCTTCACTCTGGAAAAGAAATCATTTGTAATTAATATAAAATCAATCCTTGAGAAAGATTGATGTCTATCAGAAAAAAAGGTAAAGTCTTTTTCTTCGGGGTTTCTCTCTTGCCAGATATCTCTCAGTTCCATATCCTCCATCATTTCAAAAAACGATTTTGGCAATCTGGCACGCGTTGAGATGTTCTGCAAGAGCCCCTTCTTATCTTTTTTAGTGTCCAAAACTCCATTCCAATCACCCAATAAAATACATTATTTATTTTTATTTATTTATTTTATTTGATTTCTATACCGCCCTACTCCTGAAGGACTCAGGGCGGTGCACAGCCAAACAATAAAACACATACATACAAAATTTAAAAGTAGAATTAAAATCAAATTAAATAGTTTTGGCCCAGACAAATTAAAACCCCGAACTATTTAAAACCAATTTTAAAATTTGAATATATAAAATACTAAAAGATATTAAAAAATTAAAAATCTTTTATAAAAGAGGGAGAAAATTAGGCCATGCCAGCCTGGTGAAATAATAAGGTCTTTAGAGCGCGGCGGAAGGTGTGCAGATCCGGGATCCTTCGTATCTCCAGGGGGAGCTAGTTCCAGATAGTAGGTGCCCTCACAGAGAAGGCTCTCCCCCTGGGGGTCACCAGTCGGCATTGTTTGGCCGACAGCACCTGGAGGAGCCCCTCTCTATGGGAGCCGGTGGGAGGCTATTGGTGGTAGTAGGCGGTCCCTTTATGATTTATGATTTCCTTTTGTTGGTTCGGTGCGTAAACTCCAATTAAAAGTATTTTTTCTCCTTTTATTAAAAGTTCAATTGCTATAAATCTTCCTTGATCATCTGCTTCAATTAATTTGGCAATTAAGTCTTTTTTTAGGTATATAACTATACCATTCTTCTTCTCAGGAGCAGATGCAACAAAATGTATACCTAACCTTGAATTTATTAAGTATTTTTGATCTTTACTTCTAATATGAGTCTCTTGTAAACAAATTACATCATTTGTACATCATAATGAAATATTTTTCTCCTCTTTTGTGGTGAATTTAGGCCATTAACATTCCAGGTCAAAAATCTAGCTGCCATTCTTGGCTCTCTGAAGCACTTGGAGCATCTGCTGGAAATCTCCATGCATTTTACTTTTTGGCTTTCCTCCTCCCACTGCTTCTGTTTTTGTAGTATCTTGAATCATTTGAAGTTGCTGCACTCTTAATTCTTCTTGACGCTTGGCTGCCGCTTGAGTCTGTCTTTGATCCTTAGGTTCTTCTATCTCCAAAACTTGAACAGTAGTCAAAAATTGTATTAATTCTTCTTGAATAATCAAATCACTCTTTTGGGCCTGTGCCAACAATTCTTTCTCCCCCTTTCTTGCCCCATCCATTTCCGTCTTCCTTCTAGCTTTCTGGGGCTGAGGGCATCCAGCCTTTAATACATTGGTATAAAAATCTCTTGCCTTCCACACTGAATTGAGATGGTATCTTTCTCCTGAATAATTCACCACCAAACCAGCTGGAACTTCCCATCTATACTGTATCAGACGGTATCTCAATTCTTCCACCAGAAAGGCATAATCCTTTCTGGCTCTCAACATTTTGGGGGGAATTTCTTTCAGTGTTAAAACCTCCTGCCCCTGCACTTGAAGTTTGTTTTTAAAAGTGACTTGTAGGATTTCATTGCGTAATCTCCTTGTTGTAAAATAAACTACAATGTCTCTTGGTAGATGTTTCTGTCTGGCCACCCATGAATTGACATGATAAATTTTGTCAATTTGCCATTCAAAATTTGCTTTTTGATCTCCCATTATCTGTGCAAATGCTTCTGAAAAGAGCTCTCTCAAATTCTCTTGCTTATTTTCCTTCAGGCCTCTTATTCTCAGAGCAAATTCCATGTCTCTATATTGTATCATTATCACATCCACCTCTGCTCTTTCCATCTTGTCCTGGACCTCCCCCATTTTATTTTCCAAGTTCTCATTAGACTGCTTAATTTCTTCCACTTTTTCATCTATTGCTTCAATGTGTCCTGCCAATCCTTGTACTGCCATAATAATATCTTCTCTAATTTCTTGGTTTCGTTTTTGAATAGTCTCTTTGACCTGTGCAATTTCTTCAGCAACTTCTCGAGTTTGTTCCTGAAATATTGAAGCAATATTTGTTTCTGTAACAGAGGCTTGTGTTTTGAGGGCTTCCTGCAACATTTCAAATGTTAATATTGTTGGTTCCATTGGAACAGAGAGAGATTGCAATCTGGACATTTGAGCTGGTGAAGTCCCAGCACTTTTGGGAACAATAGCCTTAATTTGTTTTGAAGCCATTTTTAGTTTCCAATTTAAATTCAGTCAACTGCCAGAACTGTAAATCCACCAAATCCAGAAATCAGTCTTTAAATAATATCAATCCTTTTTTTTTTAAAGGATCACTGCTGTAATCTCTAATCTTCTCCTTTTTTTTTTAAACACAAAGCTCTAATTTTGAACAGGGGCTGCCCACACTAAAAGAAGCTTTCGTTTTTAACTTTCACTTTCACACCCCATTAAAGCTCAATCACCATCTTGGTTTCACTTTCTCCCCTTAATAAGCCAGAAGGAAGTAATACACATTTGGAGTTAAAGTTCAGTACTTGCAGATCTAATCTCTCCTGCGTTTGCTCAGCCTGATTCCGAATGATATTTATTCAAGCGTTGTTTGCAGGGGTGGTCGTGGCGTCTTCTTCTGCTTGAAGCAGAAACATCCTGGATCCGGAGCTCTGTTGGGCTTCCAGGGAGCTCTCACCCTTTGAGCCCCAGAATTGTTCCTGGGGCTCCTTGGGAAGCTCTACCTATGCCCATCTGCTCTCTTCCTCCCCTTCTCCCGGGGAGAAAGTTTTCAAGCTGCTAGACAGCTGATTTGCGCTTTTCTAGCGGCTTTACGAGATCGCGGGGCTGGCGCTCAAGGGAAGAGCGTCCTCGGCACCTGCGGTGCCACTGGGAGTCCTATTATTTTTAAATTTATTGTATGTCTATTGCTGGTCGATGACCGTAATAAAATTTTATTCTAATCATCAGAGCCCGCTATTTCCCTGACTGCATCACTGCGACACCCAACCGGAAGTCCCGCAAATGAGCAAACTTGAAGTTGTACTTAAATATGAAAGGAAGGGCATCTAAGAATGTTTGGGGAACAACATTTTTTTTAAAGCGCAAAACATTAAAAAAAAAAAAGACATTGCATAATTGGGAAGTCCTTTTTCCTAGCAAGGAGCCTAATGATATGCTGTGGTGCTAGAGTGCCAAAAACCAAGTGTATAATCTAATAAGAAGACTCACTTAGTCTTCTACATTTTTTTTTTCCAGAGATGTGTGAATGGGGAAAACAGCAGCAATTTATAATTTATATTATTCCTGGGCAAAAGTGTCAAGGGTAGGGGTGAAATGCTCCCGGTTCAGACTGGATCGCCCGATCCAGTAGCGATGGTGGTGGGTGGTTCGGAGAACCGGTAGCAAAAATCCCTGCCCCCCCCATACCCAGCTGAGCCGCATGATCATCAGAGGCTTTTTAAAAAACTTTTAAAAGCATTTTTTCTACAACCTCTTCCAATGAAAAATCAGAGGCTTTTCAAAGCAATTTTTTCTGCAATCCCTTGGCCGAAGAGGTGGTAAAAAAAATGCTTTGAAAAGTCTCTGTGGCAGAGAGGTATTTTTTAAAAAGCCTCTCTGATGATCCCAGCTGAGTTGCCTGATTGGCAGAGGCTTTTCAAAGCATTAGAAAAAATGCTTTGAAAAGTTAAAAAAAAAAAGTTGGCCACGCCCACCCAGTCACATTACCAACAACAACAACAAGCCACGCCCACAGAACCAGTAGTAACAAATTTTACATTTCACCCCTGGTCAAGGGGATGCCCTTGCTTTGATGAAGATTCATGGAAAGCATCAATGCCAAAGCTGCTTTGTAAAACAATGTGGGCATCTCCCTCCTTCTAAAAGTGACCTGCCAGAGTTGCTTTACTTTTGAAATTTCTCCAATTCCCAAACCTTTGCTCAATTCTTCCAGGCAGCTACTAAAAGTTGTGGAATAAGCCCGTCCACGTGTCCAAAACCTGTGCAGATGCTTCTTCTTGCAGTGGGAACCACAGATTTCCAGAGCTTCCAACACCAGGAACTTAAATGTCTTTTGAACATGGTGATGGTGATGATGGTGGTGATGATGAAGATGATATCCATTCAGTTATGTCCAACTCTTGGCCATTCTATGGGCCAGGTCTCTCCATCTCTTCAGATCTTGCACTACTTCTTTGAGGGTTTAAACACTGGAGGTGTTTAAGAAGAGACTGGACAGCCAACTGTCTGAAATGTTATAGAGTTTCCTGCTTGAGCAGGGGGTTGGACTAGATGACATCCAAGGTCCCTTCCAACTCTGTTATTCTCTTATTCTGTCCATCTTTAAGCATGAGAAGACTCTCAGAAGGGAAGAATCTTAGACAAAGATCTTGCAGGGAAAGGTAAATGAGTGATCCAGAGTGTTTGTAGAAAAAAGAAAAGAGGGGAATAATAAAAGAAATAATATTGATGCAAAACTCAATTAAGAGCCAGTCAGATCCATTGCTCTCATGTATGTTCTGCTATTTTCTATGGGGAAAAATACTCTTGGTTTCATACTGCTTACATAAAGAAGCTTTGAAGCCAGCCAGACTTATTAATAATTCTGTGCCTTAACTTTAGCAAAATCAATCAAAATATTTAAACACTGAATGAAGCATTGATCAAGATGAAACAGTTCAGTGCTTGGTGAACAGAGTTTCTTGAAATTACCTTTTGTTAAGAATTTCCAGGGGCAAAGCACAGCATAGTCATTATTAAACTCCCCTGTGGTTTAACAGTAAGTTAACTGGATTTTATTTTGAAATGTTTTCCCCGGGCAGAAGTCACTGGAGTAAAAACAAACCCAAAAAATAAATAAATCCATGTGTGGCACATATAGATTCTATACTGACTCAATCCGTGTGCAATTCATGAAATGTATTTTTCTGGGTATATTTTATTTGCCCTTCGGACTAGGGACAAGTGGGGATGTGTTGCTAGGATTGAACATTTGCATGAATCATTTGTCTGTACCTTTAAACATATTAAGGTATGCCTTTTGAGGACCTGAAGGCAGAACAAGAAGCAATGGATGGAAACTAATCAAAGAGAGAATCTACTGAGAACTAAGGAGAAATTTCTTATCAGCAACAATCAGTGGAATGGCTAGCCTTCAGAAGTTTTATATATATATATATATATATATATATATATATATATATATATATATATGTGTGTGTGTGTGTGTGTGTGTGTGTGTGTGTGTGTGTGTGTGTATGTATGTATGTATGTATGTATGTATGTAAGTTTTCACGGGTATATATGTGTGTATAGTTAATATTTCGGGTTTCTTCCCGTGTAATTGTGGATATATCCCTAAAAGGGTAGAAGCGACGTTTTGACAGAATCTCATCTGCCATCATCAGGCTTATGTGAGGAGTCTTTTGCAGTAAGCCATCCCAGACTATTTTGAGCCATCCCAGAATACCAGCACCAGATTTGAAATAGTAACGGCAGTTACTGCAAAAGACTCCTCACATAAGCCTGATGATGGCAGATGAGATTCTGTCGAAACGTCGCTTCTACCCTTTTAGGGATATATCCACAATTACACGGGAAGAAACCCGAAATATTAACTACACACACACACACACACACACACACACATATATGTATATGTATAATGACCTACATACTCTGTAAAACATATGCATACCTGTTCTGCTATTGGTGTTCTCTTGTACCTACCCAGTTTAGTTTTAGTTTAGTTTTATTGAATTTGTATACCGCCCTACTCCCGAAGGACTCAGGGTGGTAAACAGCCATAGAATAAAACAATATAAAGACAAAATTTAAAATAGAATAAAACGAATTAAATAATTTGGCTGAACAAATTTAAAACCCCAATACTTTAAAACCAAATTTAAAATTTCCATTTAAAAAGGGGAAAGACTTAGGTCAGGCCAGCCTGATGAAACAAGAAAGTCTTGAGCGCGCGACGGAAGGTACGCAGGTCTGGGATCCTCCGTATCTCCGGGGGGAGCTCGTTCCAGATAGTAGGTGCCCCCACAGAGAAGGCTCTCTCCCTGGGGGCCACCAGTCGACATTGTTTGGCCGACGGCACCCGGAGGAGCCCCTCTCTATGGGAGCGTACTGGTCAGTGGGAGGCTATTGGTGGTAGCAGGTGGGCCCGTAAATAACCAGGTCCTAAGCCATGGAGCACTCTAAAGGTGATAACCACACTCGGAAGACCACCGGGAGCCAGTGCAGCAGAGGTGTTACATGGGAGTGCCACATCACTCCCATTACCACCCGCGCGGCAGCACTCTGCGCCAGTTGGAGCCTCTGAGTGCTCCTCAAAGGGAGCCCCATGTAGAGAGCGTTACAATAGTCCAGACGGGAGGTGACGAGGGTGTGAGTGACCATGCGTAAGGAGTCCCGATCTAGAAAGGGACGCAACTGGCAGATCAGGCAAACCTGATGAAAAATCCTCCCGGCCATGGCCGTCAAGTGCTCTTCTAAAGACAGCCATGAATCCAGGAGGACACCCAAGTTGCGAGCCCTTTCCATTGGGGCCAATGATTTGCCCCCAATAGTCAGCAATGGCACCAGCTGACTATATCGGGACGTCGGAAACCACAGCCACTCGGTCTTAGATGGGTTGAGCCTGACCTGTTTCTCCCCATCCAGATCCGTACGGCCTCCAGGCACCAGGACATCACTTCAAGGGCATCGTTGGGGTGGTCTGGGGTGGAGATGTACAGCTGGGTGTCGTCAGCGTACTGATGGTACTCCATCCCAAAACCACGGATGATCTCACCCAGCGGCTTTACATAAATGTTGAACAAAAGGGGTGAGAGGACCGATCCTTGTGGCACCCCACATATGAGGGGCCTCGGGGTTGACCTCTGTCCCCCTGTCAACACAGACTGCGACCGGTCAGAGAGAAAGGAGGAGAATCACCGCAACACAGTGCCTCCCACTCCCAACTCTTCCAACCGGTGCAGCATGATACCATGGTCGATGGTATCAAAAGCCGCTGAGAGATCTAACAGGACCAGGACAGAGGAGCATCCCCTGTCCCGAGCCCTCCAGAGATCATCCACCAATGCGACCAATGCCATTTCCGTGCTGTACCCAGGCCTGAAGCCTGACTGGAGTGGATCTAGATACGTCATTTCATCCAGGTACTGGGGGAGCTGTCACACAACCACACTCTCAACAACCTTCGCCACAAAGCGAAGGTTGGAGACTGGACGATAGTTAGCCAATACTGCTGGGTCCAGGGAAGGCTTCTTGAGGAGAGGTCTCACCACCGCCTCTTTCAAGGCGGCGGGAAAGACACCCTCACCCAATGAAGCATTTATAATCCCCTGGAGCCAGCCTCGCATCACCTCCTGGGAAGCCAGCACTAACCAGGAGGGGCATGGGTCCAACAAACATGTGGTCACGTTCAGTCTACCCAGAATCCTATCCACGTCCTCAGGGGTCACAGGATCAAACTCATCCCAGATAACATTCTCAGGACCTGCCTCCGTCATCCTCACTGGATCTACCCAGTCGGAGTCCAAATCTTCCCGAATCGGAGTGATTTTGTCATACAGATACTGAACAAAATCCTCAGCAATTCCCTCCAAGGGGTCCTCCCTCGCTTCCTGGTGGAGCAGGGAGCGGGTCACCCTAAACAGGGCGGCCAGGTGATTATCTGATGACGCAATAAGAGCAGCAAAATGGGTGCATTTTGCTGCTTTTATCGCCACTAGGTAATTCTTAATATGAGATCTTACCAGTGTCCGGTCAGATTCAGCACGACTGGCCCTCCAACTACTCTCTAGGCGTCTTTTCTGGTGCTTCATCTCCATCAGCTCCTTGGTGAACCAAGGAGCCAGGTGAGATCAACGCCAGGTCAGAGGCCGCAAAGGCACAACTCGATTCAGAGCTCCAGCGGCCACCCTATCCCAGGCGGCCACTAGGTCTCCAGTCGAGGCATGAGCCAGAACCTTGGGGATTGGCCCAAGCTCCATCTGGAACCTATCAGGTTCCATCAGGCACCTGGGGCGGTACCATCTTATTGGTTCCGCCTCCCTGCAGCGGGGTGCAGCGGTTCGAAGGTCAAGGTGAAGGAGAGAGTGATCCGACCATGACAAGGGCTCGATGACTATATCCCCTATCTTGAGATCACTCAGCCACTGTCCAGAGACAGAAACCAAGTCCAGTGTGTTTCCCCCCATGTGCGTAGGGCCATGAATTAGCTGGGTCAGGTCCATAGCCGTCATGGAAGCCATGAACTCCCGAGCTACCTCCAACGCCTCACCCACAGATGGCAGGTTAAAATCCCCCATGACCATAAATCTGGGGGTATCAACCGCCACTGCGGCGATAACGTTGAGTAGCTCGGGCAGGGCTGTTGCCACGTGGAAGGGAGCCAGGTACGTGGTCAGCAAACCCCTCTGAACCCCATGACCCCACTTCACAAGGAGGGTCTCACAACCGGCTGTCTGAGGAACAGTGGCCTCCCTCGGCCTAAGGCCTTCTCTAATAATGACCGCTACTCCCCGCCCCTCCCCTGTGACCTCAGCTGATGGAATGCCTGGAAGCCTCGTGGGCACATTTCTACCAGAGGGACCCCTCCCTCCGGGCCCAACCAGGTCTCCATAATAGGTCCAGGTCTGCTCCCCCCTCCTGCACAATATCACAAATGAGGGGGGCCAGGAGAAGTGCTGAGGGGAGAATATTAAATCTGGCTCTGAAGAAAGCTATTCTTTGTTTTGGGAAGAGCAGATCATTGAGATCCTGCTGAGTCCCACACACCCTGCTTGATTCTGTCCCTACTGTGGAGAGACAACCTATTTAGTTCTTCTTGGAACTCCATATCCTTCATTCTATCAATTACTTGCTTTGCTTTGTCAAAGCTGAGGGACATTAAGAATACCGATGAGAGCCCATAAGAGCCCAGCTTATGATCTATCGCCTGTTTCCAGGGGGAGGGGAAGTTGTCAGTCAGCAATAGTGGGGACAGTCCATCTGGAAAGTAATGAATTTTCAGCCAATAAATGATCATCATCTTCCAGCCTTTGGTTGTCCTTTTCTTCTAACTGCTTTTGAAATATGCACCCACGCATTAGTTCCAAAAACTCTTAAATGTGCCAGAGATGGTTTTCTCCCATATAACAGAATATGGGAGAATATTCCATTAATGATACTCCTGCATACGGAGTATCATTAATGGATGAACTCCATAGCCTATTAATTAAATAATTAGCAGTCAATATGGCTTCACCCCAATATGACCTGCTCAGACCAGAATTCTCCAGCAATGAGTCCTTCATGGTTTGTAAGACTCCATTCCGTCTTTTAACAACACCATTCTCAGCTGCTGTGTATGGATTTGTGTGTCTGTGTTTTATTTCTAACTGTCCCAACCATTGTTGAAAATTTGTTGATATGAATTCTGAACCTCTGTCAGTCTGCAGCTGACATACCTTCTGTTTATATCTTCTTTCTACGAAGCTTACTCATTGCTTAAATTTCTGTAGCACCTCTATTTTACTCTTTAGTAAATAGCAGAACCCAATCCTGCTGTAGTCTTCTACAATGACCAGCGCATACTTAGCTCCTCCCAAACTGGCTTGCATTGGCCCAACCAAATCTGCATGTATCAGTTCTAGAGCTCTTGTTGTCTGCCTTGTGCTACTCTTGCTTACAGGGAACACTTTGGACTTTGATGATTTGCATACTGCACAGTCCAAATATGCCTTATATCCCTTTGAGTTTAATCCTTCTGCGAACTTTGCAAAACTCTGAAGCTGGCATGGCCAAGCATGTGATGGCACATTTCCAAAGGTTTGTGCACATTGAACCTTTTGTCCCTGCAACACATAAAGATTATCCTCTTTTATGCCCTGTGCGCATACATTTCCATTTCTCTTTATGAGACACCTCCTATTTGCGAATGTGGTCTCAAATCCTTGCTTGTCTAATCTAGAGACACTTAGCAAATTATGCTCCATTTCAGGCACACATAGTAGATCATTAAACCTTGTTTCCAGATATGGAATTTGCACACTGCCTCTTCCAATGACTTTATCCTTCTGGTCATTTGTTAAAGCTACTGCATTTCCAGCAGCTGAATCCATTCTGTAAAACAATTTAGAATTGTTAACAATTGTTTGACTTGCCCCACTGTCAATCAATCATTTGTCTCTCCTATTGCAACAGCTAACTTGTGCAACAGCAACCTGTCCACCTTGCAATTGTCTTCCTTGAAATAATTTCTTCTTTGCAAGTAACTTCTTCCTTGCAAACAGCCTTTTCTTTGCAAACAGTCTTCCTTTAAATGTGTCCTTTCACCACAAATATAGCACCCCCTCTGTTGCTGGGCTGTAATCTGATATCTTCTGCTTCTACTTATCTCTTTGGAGACATCCAATCTGTGGAATTTTCCACTCTTCTCACTCTGTTCCTTGGGCCCCCACCTCAGGAATTCCTCCTTGTGGCTCTTTCTATAATGCATTTGTTCTCGTCAGCAATCAAACAAGCTTTTAAAGCCTCCAAATGCAATTCCTGCTCTGGTTTGCACTCAAACATTGAAGAAACAATGTCCCAAGTTTCATCCAGACTGTTTAACACTAGCAGCACCTTCTGGGACTCATGGATCTGCATCCCAAGTTGTTCTAATTCCACAAACAAAGTTTGCATTTGTACCAAATGCTGTTCCACAGATTCTCCTGGTTGCAAACTGGCTCTATATAATTTTCTTGATAATTGAACAATATTGCATGCTGACACACTCACATGCACATTTCTTAATTTCAGCCAGACTTCCTTTGTAGTCTTTAAATCAGCTACATTGAAAAATTGTTCATCTTCTAAACTTAAGATGTTATAGGCCATTGCTTTATCATGTTGCCTCTGCTCTGGAGCTGCTAAAGCCTGGGTGGATTTACAACCATATCCCAGAGCTACTCAGCCTTCAGAAAACATTCCATCTTTGCAGCCCAAATAATATAGTTCTTCTGTCCCAAATGAGGCAGAAAGCTCTCCTTAACTTCTACAGCAGCCATCCTGCAATCTTGCTCTGTCTTGTTCACTTATTTAAACACAGGCAGTCTCTCAGCTTAATTACAATTCAATCTTTCTGTGTGCTATGGGCCCATAACCTGTCAGAGTTTCTTGCAAAAATCAAATCCAGAAGCACACACAGACAAACTGATTCAGCAAAATTCATAAACTTTTTTATATACATAATAACAGATGAAGTATTTACAATACCAATATAGATTCTTCTTCAACCTAGTAGCAGTTACAACACAAGGCAGAAGAGAACAGTTAGTGTCATTTCGGCAGAGCAGACAAGTATGCACAGACTGCTTAGTTTCAGTTTCAATTCTCTGCACAGACTCAGAAGCTGCAGACTAAGACACGCCCTGGCTCCAGTCTGTCTCAGCTCCCAATTGGCTGACTTAGTTGCTATGCCTATTCTTTGGCTGACCTTGTCACTATGTTTCTGCCAGTTCCTGAATGTCACTAGCGTCTGCTTGGACAATGAACTGTCTTTATGGGTCCATGTGTTGGAGGATCGGCTCCTCAACAATGAGCTATTTTAATTTCTCAAAGGCTCTTTGGCAGTCCATTGACCAAGCGAGCCGTTGTTAATAGTTCTGTTAAGGGCAAGACAACTTCTGCAAATGCTGGGATGAATTGCCTGTAAAAGTTTGCAAACCCCAGGAAGCTTTGAAGCTGTTTGTGGGTGCGTGGGGGTTGCCAGTCCAGCACCGCTTTCACTTTTCCTGGGTCCATTTCCACCCCTCTGCTGGATATTCGGTAATCGGTAAGGCAGTCTGCCATTCATCTCCTTCTTTAATCTTTATGTGATAATAGGCTTCTCTGAAGGCCAGCTTGGTGAACACCTTGCCCTTGGCTAAGTGACTTAGCATGTCCTTCATGAGGGGAAGTGGGTAGGTATTCTCCACGTACATTAATTCCATGAAAATCAATGCAAAGCCTCATCCCCCCATCTTTTTTTTCTTTAAATAGTACTGGGGCTGCCACTCTGGATTTCGCAGGCTGGATAAAACCCCGTGCTAAATTGGCATTGATGTATTTCCTTAGTTCTTCTATTTCCTTGGGAGTCATAGAGTACATCTTTGGTTTGGGCAGCTTGGCTCCCAGCACGAATTCAATTGCACAGTCTGTTGAATGGTGAGGGGGAAGGAAGTTGCAGTCTTCCTCACTAAAAAACCCTGGCAGGTCTTGGTACTCCATTGGCACCTGTAGGCTGCCAGGTAGTCCATCAGTAGTGAGGACTGCAGTTTCCAGCTCACAGAGGCTGTGGCGACTTGTGACTTTTGACAATGGTCCAGCTTAATGGGCGGTAATGGTACGATGCCTATCTTTAGTTTTCTATAGCCGTCTTCCCACATGATGGTTGGTCCCCATTTTCTAACCATGTGAGGCCCAATATGATTGATTCAGTCACTTTTGGAGCTATGATGAATCGGATGAGTTCACAGTGGCAGCCCATTTTTAGCAAAACAGGTTCTGTGACTAGTGTAGCAGGGACTCTGCCTATTAATGTCCCATCAACTTGTTCAAAATGAATGGGGCATGCTAGGGGTCTCGTGCCTATCCCTAGCTGTTCAACTATGGGGAGGCTGATTAGGCATCTGGTGCAGCCAGTGTGTGAAGTTTCCGAAAGATGCCCTAATTAATTCATGAGCCACGAGCCAAACTTCAAAAGAGATACAGTCATTTATTAGGAGCACAATTTCAGCAATATTAGGATGCAGTTTATTTATTTATTTATTTTATTAAATTTCTATAGTTAGAACTAATCCCACGTGGATTTACATTCCCCTATGACCCTGTCTCTCCCCTCCTCACTGGCCATGTCATAAATCATATTCTCCAATTAACCACTTTGGCTGGCTGTGAAACCCAACACTCTCCTACTGTTTGTGGTAAGAAAACATCTGTGGAATGTAGTTTCAGTTAGGGAAATCAACCAGCTCCATCAGTTCTCCCTCCCTCCTGCTCATGGCAACTTGAAAGCTTTGCAAGTTGACACAGTGTCTATGACGGCTTCTACTTCCCCTTGTGCCCCTGCACTAGCATCCAGGTTTTGATAGTGAAGGTGTGGATGGCTTCAATTACCATTGGGTTGCCTTACTGCTGCTCCCCTCAGCGGAGCCTGGAGGGATTCTCTGGCTTCCCACAACTTCATTTGGAAGGAGCGGAATCTCAACAGCCTGTTTGGTGATTTTCCCTTTGGCTTTTTCAGGGTCCTTCTTCTCTGGGGTGCAGCTAGGGTCTGGGCTTGGGGGACCAGGGCTGGAGCCAGGCATTCTGATGCTCTGTGTCCATGTTGGCCACACTGGTAGCACTTGATTGTCCTGGATGGTGTGGGTTGTGGTGTTTCGGGTGGTTTAGCAGGGGTTTGGTGACCCAGGGGTCTTCTTGTTGGTTTCTCTGCAGTTGGCTTCCTATGGGGGTGGATCTCTAGATCCTTGGCCACTGCTGTGCTGTACCAAGCTTGTATATGTTCTGGGACTCCTCTGATGCCTCAAGTTTTTCCAAGGTCTGGGTCAAGGGCCTCTTTGAAGTGGTAAATGAGGAGGCGCTCCAGTCAGTCCCCTCAGCTTTCCAGCCAGTCTTCAAATCTCCCACACTAATTATTTGGGAGATCAGCCCGCTTGTTTCAATGCCTTGATCTGGCTTTTACTCAGTGGGCCATATCTTCAAACCGGCCTTGGAGCAGTTGGATGAATTCATCTGCATCGTCTAGCTCAGGAGCTTCCTCATCATGTAGTTCAGCTATCCACTCAGCCGCAACCATCCGCAATCACTGAGATCAAGTCTCGATCGGTTGGGTATTGGTCCCCATAATGATCAATGTGGGCCCAGACCCAATTGAGGAAGTAGGCCAGCCTTCCTGGGGTTCCATCAAATGTTGCTCTAAATTGTGGAGGGGGAGTGGCTGAGAGGCCAAGCTGCTGGGCTGGCACAGGCTGTGGGACTGGCATGGACTGCTGGGCTGGTACCAGCAGTGGGGCCATGGCCAGTGGCTGGAGTTGCACTGGTTGCTGGGCCACCATGGGCTGAACAACTAAGGAAGGCATCCCTTGGTATTGTACCCACCCCTGGCCAGGGTAGAAGGCCCAGCCAGGAGGGATCTGGTTGGCTGGAGGCAGTCTGTGGACCGGTTGCTGAGGTGGCATACTGGGTCCCAACAGTCCCAGTTGTGGCCCTCGTAGCACCAAGCTGGGCTGGCTTAACAGGCTTTGCTGCTGCGCCATTTTGATTCCAGTAAGGGGTGTCACTTTGGTGGTTTGGGCCCAATGTGTGAAGCTGTGGTATGATCTGCTTCGTGCTGAGTGAAAGGAGGTAGACATTCCACTCAGTGCTGCTGCATCTTCCTGGCTTGGAAAGGTGAATGTAGGTTGAGCCAGCGCCCATCTGGGAGGCCCAGTACCAGGAGGCTGAGCAGCGTTGCCCATGCTGAGATGGCCAAACTGCTCTGGAAGGCCCACCAGCAACTGGCTGCATGACGGCAGTGGGAAGCCCCACTCTCAGGAGTGTCTGAGGTCAGCTGGTCCCAATGCTCTCCACTCAAGGGCTTGGGTCTGCTTTGCTCTGCTCCATTCCATCCGCTGGTTTGGCAGCATCACTCCAGCCAACATTTCCTGGGGTGGCACAGCTCCCGTAGCTTCACCCCACAGAGAGAGATCCAGTTAGCAGTTTGCCCAGGCACTGGCTCTTTGGGCTGAGCGCCAAGCTAGTGCTCCACTTCTGTGGCATCCACTGCCTTCGCCACATCTTCAGAAGGGGAGTAGATGGTCTCGACATAAATCATCAAACCAGCCCCTGTGTCTCCCTCTGTGGTCGCTTTGTCTTCCTCCATCTTCCCTGAGTCTTCACATCGTCCGGTGCTGGGTCTACGTTTGGGGCTCAGGACCCCGGAGAGCACCCCAGAGTTCGGGGAGCTGGTTGAAGTTTTAAATCAGATTTGGGTTAATGTCAGGGTTCCAAGTAATACCCCCAATGAAAGAAGACTCCAAGGCTAGAGGTTCCTCAAAGTTCCCTTTTATTAGAGATGTCATATTGGCACATCTGGGAAAACCCAAATCTGAAAGCTTCCAGGTTTTCCCCACCCATAGGAAAGTTCAAGTCCCTGCCCAGCATCCACATGTCAATCACATGGTCCAATCAAAGCACCGTCCTAGATGGAGATGCCTCCCAGTCACACCACTCCAAGTGCAGGGCAAGGTGTCCTTGACTCTCTGAGAAAGGAATGTTATTATTATGCATCCCCATGCTCCATACAATCCCCCCTCCCAGTTTCCCACAGCACTAAATGTGGCAGCCCTGAAGATCCAATGCAAAAGATGGCTTCCAGGCCTGACACCCGGCACATTTAAAAGCTTCCTTGATTGACAGCACTGCGATGCTTTCCTTCATAAAATCCCCACTGGAAAGAGAGGGGAGGACTTTGTATTCTGTGGGTGGCATCTGTGGGAGGAAGACTTTAAACCTCCTTCCCTCCCCTGTTCTTGTACTACCATAAAATGAATCACAAAGACAGCTAAATACTATGTGCCTTCCTCCTCCTCCTCCTCCTCCTCCTCCTCCTCCTCCTCCTCCTCCTCCTCCTCCTCCTCCTCCTCCTCCTCCTCCTCCTCCTCCTCCTCCTCCTCCTCCTGGCTATTGTTATAATTGGGCTGTTGCTAGTTTTATGAAATAGATGCAATTTGCAAGTACAGATGTATCCAGAAGGTGGCATCTCCTTCTTGCCTTTCCATTAAGGAAGAGAAGCCTCCTCTCATCCTGGGATTGTTAATCTGCAGCCCTGCAAGTGCCTTGGACCTTGCTGTCACTGGGGAGTCCGGTGCTACACGTTTCCTTGACTAGAACATTGAACCATCAACGGAGAAAGTGATGTGACACTCCTGAAAACCTCTGTGATTGTGTAAGGCTCCTCCCCCCCCTTTATTCTGCAAAGGAGTTTTTTAAACTCTGCATTCTGGGCAGAACAGCCAGCTTTGCTTCCGAGGGCTCTCTTCAATTACCTTTCACACTGATGAAAATCTTTTAACCATTCCTGATATGCTGTCTTGTTGCTAGATGGAAGAAATCCCTCTCAAGACTGCCTGGGATAGAGAGAGAGAAGTCTCTCTGTGTGTGTGTGTGTGTGTGAGAGAGAGAGAGAGAGAGAGAGAGAGGGAGAGGGAGAGGGAAAGAGAAAGAGAAAGAGAAAGAGAAAGAGAAAGAGAAAGAGAAAGAGAAAGAGAGAGGCAGACAGACAGACAGGCAGGCAGGCAGGCAAAAAGAGAAGGAGATGAAGGAGAAGGAGAAAGAGAGAAGTGATTTTAGGCTCCCAAATGGGACTTATGGGCATATATGTGATGGGAGAAGGCTTTGGGGCACCAATTTAATGCTTCAGATTTTAGCTAGTTCCCTCGAAGTTGAAGAAAATAACACCTGACTCATCACAAAAAGATTCTCGCTGCTATGGATC
This sequence comes from Pantherophis guttatus, assembly GCF_059756535.1. NCBI lineage: Eukaryota > Metazoa > Chordata > Lepidosauria > Squamata > Colubridae > Pantherophis > Pantherophis guttatus. Next base: position 102,990,351 of record NC_142068.1, on the reverse strand, counting down.
CTGTCAACTTTAGCGACAGACAAATTTGTCCAATGGAATTGCTTCCCGGTACTTGATCCTGCAGATATGTGAATTTCAAATAATTGAAATTGGCATTAAAAAAACAAACAAAAAACCAATTTGCACTAAAATAGGTGCAGAGTTCAGTGTGAACGTCTCTAAATTGCTTCCTTCCCTTTGAATAAAACATACCCTTCTGGCCAATGACTTGTCCAGAGCGCTCATTTTTACTTGTCCCACCCAATGCTTATTCTACTGTTCACTCATCCCGTTGCAAAATGTGCGGAATTCCAAATTTGGCGCAGCGATTCAGCCCACTTAACTAGGCTTTTGGTGCATTCGGTGTTTGCAGTAATTCAGCTAATGACTGTCTTGTCTGCAGGTCACCTTGTGAAGCACGTGGATATTACCTCCAGTGCAGCCAACAGGCTACAGTTTTATTCAAGAATAAGAGCGTTATTGGTCTGCCTGGAAAATATTGGAAGAAGTTAGTTTTATGGACTCACATGAGGTGTCATTTGTCAGTAAGGAACAGAAATATGCATGACATTTGAACATTTAGCTGAAGACACTCAATGGCTTTTGACATTTTCTGATAAAAGTCTGGATATTCTGACTCCCTCCTCCCACCCGTGTCTCTTAAAATGTTATGGGCTACTGCTTATTTTTTAATACTCCCCAATTGCTGACGCTTCCTGTAACAACTTTTTAGAACATTTTCTTAATCCAGAATCCCTCTTGGGTATCACTGGATTCTGGTTCCTTCTGTTAGCATTATGTCATTGTATTTTCATCAGTGTCACAAGGCATAGCTTGGTTTGTACCTCTTTTATGATATATGCCATACAAGCCTGCAAGGGGACATCCATGAAAGATCATAGACTCGTAGGTTTAGGGTTATGACATTGTCACATTCATGTGCTGAGACTTAGCAGAATAATGGAGTTGGAAGGGACCTTGGAGGTCTCCTAGTCCAACCCCCTGCTCAAGCAGGAGGCCCTGTTCCATTTCAGACCAAGGGTTGTCCAGCCTCTTTTTGAAAGCCTCCAGTGATGGAGCCCCCAGAACTTCTGGAGGGAATTCCTTCCACTGGTTGATTGTTCTCACTGTCAGGAAATTTCTCCTTATTTCTAGGTTGAATCTCTCCTTGATCAGTTTCCATTTTTCCCATTTAACCAGTGTGGGAAGACACAAAAAACAAAGCCAATCCTATCAAAGAAACAAGCAGAATGAAATCAAATAGGAATTCAATTTTTTCTTGACTCCTAGGGATACAATTCAATGTAGTTTTCTTGGCAGCAGTATGAAAGTGTTTTGCCAAACAGATAGTCCTTAGACTTATGACCACAATTGAGGAATACCAGTTACTAGTATTCCTGGCCCGATCACTAAGATTGTTTACCTTGCCTTCCTCCAAGGTGTTTTCCAGATTATAATTCATATTCAGTCTCTCATCCAAGTATTAACCAGGGCAGACCCTGCTTAGCTTAGCTATCAGCCATGATTAGCTTGATGCTTCTACCTACTAAATAATTGTGGAATTTATGGATTTTCATTATGCCAAATGTCAGAGTGGAAGTCTTCTCAATAATTAAATGATCAACCCATCTTGCAAGACTACTGAAGTGTCTGCCACGGTACAATCTCCTCTAACATTCTGTGAGAGAGAGAGAGAGGGAAGGAGGGAGGGAGGGAGGGAGAGAAGGGGTGTGTGAGAGAGGGATAACTCGGATCTTTATTTTCCTTAAACCTATGCAATTATATACTGTAGAAGGCATTTCTTGTTACAAGGGCAAAGTGCTGTTCAGGCATACTGGCAAATGTAGCACCTGCAAAAAATTCTGTCCCTTGACATAAATTCGATAAGTTCACCACCTTTTAATGTATGGAAGAAAAATCAAAGTGGATCCATTATGCACCAGAAAGTTTGAATAAAGGAAGGTCTTTGTCTGCATTTCCGGTGATGGAGCTTGAATACTGTTAAAGCATGCGGTTGATTCTGCCTTGATCCTCCAAAGGGCTGCTATGCCTGATCAATATGGCAGTTGCACTGACAAGATATTAACAAGCCCATTTTAACTAGTTACTCTTCCACTTTTATGCTTGCTTTCAATCTAATTCTAAATATATAGACTTGGGGGTTTTACTCATTATGTTGCTTGTTACATTTTTTGGAGATACAATCAAGATTACGGAACTGGAATCATGACCCATATCTAATTGCCTATAAACACCAAGCTGTTAAAGATAAACAAACAAAGAAACCCAGTGTGGGGTCCTTGGTGCCTCTGAGCTTGGTGGTTTTCTTACAGGTGTTTCATTGCCAAACTAGGTAACATCATCAGTGCTAGAAGGGAGGGGATCTGGAACGCAGACAAACTGGTCCTCAACAGGTCCATACCATTCAACATCTACATATTGCTCAAAAGAGACAACCAAAAAGCCAAAAAGGAAACAAAAAGACCCAAACACCTTCCCATTGACAAACAACACCCATAGGAGCAGAGATTAACATCAAGATTAACACTAGACCAACAATCTAGAAATAAACAATAGTCCAATCAAGGACCTACCAATGCAGACAAACAAGATAACAGTAAATAGCAACCTAATCAAGGAACCATCAAGTCCACTCCCACCAATACTGACAGGACAAGCCAAGCCAAGTGGTATGGATCTCTATAGTATAGAAAAATAAGAGCAAACATCACTCCTACTAGCACTAATGATGTTATCAGAATAACAGAGTTGGAAGGTACCTTGTAGGTCATCTAGTCCAACCCCCTGCTCAAGCAGGAGACCCTAAACCAGTGGTGGGTTGCTCCTGGTTTGGTCCAGTTCTATAGAACTGGTAGTAAAACCAGTGGGAGGCTCCACCCACCCACCACGACATCATCATGGGTGATCTGCACATGCGCAGAAGCAAGCACGTGCGCGCAAGCAAGCAAAGCGAGCTCCTGTTGCGAACCAGTAGTAAAGGTAAGCGGAACCCACTCCTGCCCTAAACCATTTCTAACAGATGGCAGTCCAGTCTCTTCTTGAAAGCTTCCAGTGATGAAGCTCTGACAACATCTGAAGGCAACTTCTGTTCCATGGGTTGATTGTTCTCACTGTCCTTATTTCCAGGTTGAATCTCTCCTTGATCAGTTTCCATCCATTATTCTTTGTCTGGCCTTCAGGTGCTTTAGAAAACAGTTTGACCTCCTCTTCTCTGTGGCAGCCCCTCAAATATTGGAAGACTATTATCATGTCTCCCCTGGTCCTACTCTTCACTAGTCTAGCCAGGCCCATTTCCTGTAACCGTTCATCATATGTTTAGCCTCCACCCCTGCTAATCATCCTTGTTGCTCTCCTCTGCACTCTTTCTAGAGTCTCAACCTCTTTTTTATAGACTGGATGCACTACTCTAGGTGTGATCTTATTAAGGAGTTTATAGAGTGGTATTAGTACCTCACTTGATCTTGATTGTATCCCTCTGTTAATGCAATTTAGGATTGCATTAGCTTTTTTGGCTGTTGCTGCACATTGCTGGCTCATATTTAGCTGGTTGTCCACTAAGACTCCAAGATCCTCTCACAGTTACTGCTACTAGTTACTAGTTTGTTAATGAAATATCTGCAAGAAAACCTCAGAGAACACCCCACAGTTCAGTCCTTTGCTACAAGTAGTCTTTTCTATTGAAACAGACCAAGACTTATGATAGTTCACACAATATGCACGGACTGCAAAATAGTCAACTATGCTTTAGTGTACGGTCAATGTGAATTTACGAGCTCAGATTTTTTTTTTCATTCAAAATGCGAGCAGCTGAGTTTTTACTTGTATATTTAGACAACTTAATTGCTATTCTACAGCACACTGACAGAAACTACAATTTGGTGACCCACAGTGGGTGGCATCATTAGCAGACTTCAGCTGATCTTGAAAAAGTCAAAATGCTATAGATATTTCTACAGGATGAACTATTAGTAAAAGCAATAAAACTTCATTTTGGGTATGAACACTAGGCTAAAAACAAAATGGGTCTTTGCTTCCATCTAGTGGCTCTCCAGAGTTCTGCATTCAAAACCCGACACCCCTGGCCTTAATTAACTCCTTACATCAAGTCTAGGCCTTGTTTGGTTTCTGAATAAATATACGAAACATTTTAAGATAGATACAGTATTTTAGCTCAAAATATTTATTTACGTCATTTGGGTGAAATAATTGTGTTTCTAAAAAGTGCATCACAATGTTCAGAGAAGAGTGACATCACTTGGAAATATAGATCAGGACATTTTGAACATCTCACCGAAGGTTTTTCTGTATTCTGTTTTATGGGGTGTTTTCCAAAGAATGTCACCATCATTTAGCACGGCATTTAAGCCTGGACTTAAATTAATTTCCCATCATCTTCATTCTTCTGCCTTCCTGGTGTCCAGATTAAGCAAAACGAGGGCATGTCCTTTGCTGATCATTTTTCAGCATGGATGGATCAATAGTGATTAGCATGAGTAACATGATTAGCCGATTCAGCTGTTAGGCAACAGCTCACAAATAGTTTCAGTTATTCTCCCACTGAGACAGCTCCTCAAGATGCTATTGACATTAAAAATGGTTTTGAGAGGGCTCCAGTCACCAATGGAATGGCTTTCAGAAACATAGTTGAAATGGAGGGGTTTTTTTTCCATCCAGGTTTTAATATCTGGTAGCTTGGCTACAGTGAATGACTTGACTTTGATTGGTTCTAAATCTGTCCTATGTTTCTTTTTTCATTGGTTGCATTTAGGATACGGCCAATCACTAACAGTCCTTGTTGAACCAGTAGTATATAAAAACTGTCAAAATCACAAAACTGCAACTCACTTATTCCCTCATGCCATGCAGGGAAATTAGAGGAGCACAGTGGCTCACGAGGTTAGAATTAATCTGGGTTAATAATTGGCAGGCTTACATTTGAGATCCGTTGCTGCCAAGGGGTAGGGTGAGTACCCATCATAAAGCTCCAGCTCCTGTCAAACCAGAAGTTTGAAAGTGGGTGACAGTGACTAGATAAAAGGATATTACTTCAGTGGGCATCTTCATAGGGACATGAAAGGAGCCCCCAATTGGGGGTCCCCCAGGCAACGGTGATGTCACCGGCAAAAAAGAGCCTTGATAGTACAGTGGTTTAGTGCACCCTGTTATTAACACAGCTGCCTGCAATTTCTGCTGGTTCGAACCTCTCCAAGGCTCAAGGTTGACTCAGCCTTCCATCCTTTCTAAGGTAGGTGAAATGAGGACCCAGTTTGTGGGGGCAATAAGCTGACTTTGTATAAATATACAAAAGGATGAAGGCTATTGCTTAACGCATTGTAAGCCGCCCTGAGTCTCCGGAGAAGGGCGGCATATAAATCAAATTAAAAAAAAAAATTCTTCCACCTCTTCACTTCAGTGCTTCTGACATGGAAGTATTAGTATGCGGGAGAATTCACTGGAGAAAGCAATTATAGCTTGGAAGAGTTAGTGGCAAAAGGAAACCAGGCCATCAAAGAACAAGATGGCTGGACACCATCAAAGGTGACACCAGCCAGAGCATGCAACAACTCAAAGGTTGGAAGATGTGGAGAGACTGGGCCCATAGTATCACCAACACGAATGGATGGATAACATCACCCTCATCATAAAAGTTGTGAATGAATGAGTGAATGATAGATATACTGTCAGATGTAAATGCCTTATTCTCTAATGTGTAAATAGTGTACAGACAGGGTATCAGGGGTTAACTTATTCTTCACTTCTTAATGTATTCATAATTCACCACTCCCACATATAGCTCCACCCATTGTATATATAAGGAGCTACCTACACCCTTTCCCTTGCTTCTATCTGTGAATATTCAGTGAATATAGAATGCCTAATGTAAATAAAAGAATATATAGTTAAATCTTTAATTCTTGCTAATCTTATTGAGTCTGATCCTGAAAATATTGCAACAAATTGGTAGCAGAGGATGGTTAATTGACTCAATAAAAAACTTTAAAATGTCTAAGAAAGATAGGCCCAACACCAGGGCCTACAGCAAAGAAATGGAAACGGAACAAGAAATAATCAACGAATCCACGAATGCAATTTCGAGAGAATCCGAAGAATACACCACTGAAGACGAAGAAATAATTGATGACCAGGAGGAAATCGAAATAGAAAATAACGAACTCAGGTCAGAGATATTAAAACTATTAAAAAGCCAGAAGAATGATGAAAGCCTCATCGCGAACCTCCAAGATATGCTGAAGAACAGCGGAGCAGCGAGAGAGAAAAACATCACCAATGAAAAACCTAAAGATCCAAAAATAGTGAGTGATATGACTGCGGAGAAAATCATTACAAAGAAGAAAAACGATGATCCCGCGCGAAAATTTGAATGGCAGCCATCTTGGTTTCAACCGGCCTCCAAGATGAACGAAGCAGAACCAATCAGCAAGCTCAATTCAAAATTTCTGGCGCGAAAAATGTTATCAGACAACGAAAACGAAAAAGAAGATTCAAACACCTCAGAAGAATCAGAACCAGAAAGTGAGGAAGACCCAACAAAACACCAAATAAAATCAGCGATGAAAACGCTCTTTGCTGCATTTGGGCCAAAACTGAAAATTACTAAAAAGATGCCGAAAAAGCGAGCGAGCAAGCCAATGCCTCAAGACCTGCCCGCTCCCATCCTGACTACTAGAGCGCTGACGCCAGAACCCAGAGAGCCCTGCCGATACCGCCCTACGCCGCAGACCGAAGCAAGCACCAACGCTCTCAATAGAAGAGGAAGAACAGCCACCGTCGTCAGAACCCCCAAAGTCGAACCAGAGACCGACTCGTCTGAAGAAGAGCAGAGCGAGCAAGCCGCAATGAGGAGAACCTTCCACGACGACGCCGAAGAAGAAATGAGCAACGCGCATGCGCGAAACTACGCTGACGATCCGGGAAGACATGAACTGGAGAGAAGATCATGCAGACTCGTAGCGAGCATCCCCACGCCGTTTTGCAATTTTCTGCATTTACGAGACCACGGACTACCTCAGGTTGTAAGTAATGGACCCAATAATGTCGGAAATTTACCCAGTGACTTCCCAAAACTAAGGGTTGATGGCATTAATTTACAAGAATGGTATCAACAGCTCCAGGTTGTCTTTATGAAGGAAAACTTACTGTTTTTTATCACTAGTCCCCCAAAAAGACCTTGGACACTAAAAATAGATTGTTTACACCATAGAGCTTTTTTCTTAATAATATCTAGTGTGTCTCCTGCAATGTATCACAGCATTAAGCCAAATTTGACTGTTTCAGAAATTATTCAATGCATGTTTAATTTGTTTCACAGTGACAGTGTAGCTACCACCACAAGGATATCTAAAGACTTCTTTTCATCTAGGATAAAACCAGGGGTTTCCATAAGTGAACATTTAATAACTTTGAACAAAATAAGAGCTGAACTGCATTTGAGGGGGGAGGTGATTTCAGACCAAACAATGAAAAGTGTTATTATCAACTCACTTGATTCATCATGGGACAATTTTATGTCACATTTAGACACAATCAATCTAGGATATTTATCCATAGAAAGTCTATCTAACAAATTGATAACAGAAGATAATTCTAGAAGGAATCGTTCTAACAATCACACAGAACATAAACCATATAGGAAAGTAGCTTTCCAAGAAAAATATAGTGGAACATTTAAATGTCATAATTGTGGATCCAGGGAACACAATAGAAGAGATTGCCCAAAATTCTTAAAAGAAAGATATAGATCAGAATACAGAAACAAATACGATTATAGACAGCCTTCCATAGAAAGGCATAGATATAGGAGCCCACCAAATCACAGAGAGAATAGAGGGGGCAGAGACAATTCAAAGGATAGAAAGTCTGGTTCACTGAATGGATTAAATAAACAAGACAACACTAACACACAACAAAGTGAGAACAATAATTGGCTTATTGATTCTGGAGCAACTAATCACACCACTAATAACAAAAGTATATTGTCTTCATTTGCAGAAGATAAATTTGTAATTAAGGTAGCTAACCAAGAAAAGGTTCAAGTATTAGGTAGAGGAAATGTAACCTTGCCTGGTCTAGGAAAAATAGAGGGGGTATTACTAATACCTGAAATACCTCATAACATATTAAGTGCCATAAAACTAAGCAGAGATTCTGACATTAACATTGTCTTTTCAAAAGGAAAGGCAACTTTGGAAAAGAATAAAATAAATGTAGGCACTGTGGTGACTAAAGGAGGCCTACCTTATCTGATAACAAAAGAAAAATGGTTACATAACATTGATTCAAATATGGAAGATTGTATTGAAATAGATGATGAGAATGTTAGCAACAGTGACAATGATGAATGTAAAATATCTCATGATCACACAGATGCACACAACGATAAGAAGCCAAAGATAGGTAAACCAATTCATGATGAGTGTGCTCACATATTGCATAGGAAGTTAGGACATGCCAGTTTTCCTGTAGTGCAAAAAATGACTGAACACGCAGAAGGTGTTAAAATAAAAAATTGTGAAAATTATCTGGAATGCTCAGTATGTAAATCTACAAAATTAAAAACTAGTCCCAGGCCAAGAAAATCTACCAGATCAACTAACAAAATTTTTGATTTAGTACACATGGACTTAGTTGGTCCATTAACTCCATCAATCACTTATAGAAAACGTTACTTCCTGACAATAGTGGACGATTATAGCCGCTATGGATTTGTTTATACATTAAAACACAAAGATGAAACATTTCAAAAATTTAAAGAATTTTACAAACGCATAGAAACACAACACAACATCAAAATAAAACAAATCATGACAGACAGAGGATGCGAATTCATGTCTAAAGAATTCTCACAATGGTTAAAAGACAAAGGAATGTTACATTACACATCTAGTCCATTTTCTGCGTTCCAAAACGGGATTGTAGAGAGAAAAAATTCCACATTACAAACCATGATTAGATGCACATTGGAAGATGCTGGCTTAAGCAAACAATTCTGGTCAGAAGCCTTACATTATTCAAATTACACACAAAATAGAACATGGTCCAGCATTGTAAATAAGACACCATATGAAGTGATGTATAATAGAAAACCAAAATTAGCACACATGCATATATTTGGAGTCACAGCAGACGTACACATACCTAAACAATTAAGAAGAAAGGGAGAAAATGTGTCCAGAAGACTCAGATTTATGGGATATGAGACTGGCACTAAAGGATACAGATTCATTGATAGTAACAACAAATTTATAGTCTCCAGAACAGCTGTGTTCCATGAACAAGCTAACTGGTCTAAATTACATCTTAATGAGATATTCCCAAATAAACATGAAGATACAAAACCTCATGAGAAAGGGACTATAGAAAAGCAAAATATCAACAAATATAAAAACAAAACCAAAACTTGGACAAATAGCCAACACAAAATAAAGACAGACACACTAACAAAAAAGGAAGCAAGATATTTGCATGATAACGATAGTAAACCCGAAAAAATCATTAGAAACACCAGAAACCAAATGCCAAATAAATACAAGGATTATGTAATGCACATGGATGGTGAACCAACAACACCCAATACATACGAGGAAGTGTTAAAACTTCCTCACGAAGAAAAGGAAAAATGGGAATTAGCAATGAAGAAAGAGATGGAAAGTTTACAAAGACTAAATGTATTTACACCTGCAACTGCACCTAAAGATAAGACAATTATTGGTACCAGGTGGATATATAAAATTAAGAATTTAGAGGGAGGAAATACTCTATACAAAGCTAGATTAGTTGCACAGGGTTATGCACAGAAATATCCGGAGGACTATACTGACACGTATTCCCCCACTGTAAGAACAGAGAGTGTCAAAACAGCTCTAGTGGTAGCATCAGCACTCAATCTTGATGTATTCCAATATGACATACAGACTGCGTACCTACACGCAAAATTAGATAAAGAAATATACGTGAGAGCACCTCATAGTCAATACACAAACAGAAATGAGACTTGGTTGTTAAACAAGAGTTTATACGGGCTAAAACAATCTGGTAAACGGTGGTATGATTGTTTAGTAAAAGTACTTAAGACCATGGACTTCAACGCTACCACTGCTGATAATTGTTTCTTTGTCAAGAGGGGTGATGATTACATTGAATTTGTATTGATTTATGTGGATGACATTTTATACATAGGAAAACATAAAGAAAGAAGAGAAACTTTTGTAACTAAACTAAATGAGCATTTCTCATTGAAATCTTTAGGCAAGGTAAACAAATACCTTGGTGTCCAAATTAATAAGACAAAAAGGGGATTCAAACTTACCCAGAGAGATAAGATCATAGAACTTTTAAATAAATGCAACTTAAACAATGCCAAACCTTGTGATACCCCTATGCAAACTGACTTTCTAAGAAATTCTGATGAATCTTCTCCCGAGTTCAAGGACAATACATTCTATAGATCAATCATAGGTTCACTCCTTTACATATCTAATTGGACTAGACCAGATATCGCTTTACCACTCAATTTATTATCTAGGCATGTCAGCAAACCAACAATGTATCACTGGGAAGCTGTTAAAAGAATTTTAAGATATCTAAAAAGTACACTAGACTTTTGTTTAATGTTAGAGCCTAATGATATTAAAGAACCAAAGCTTACGTGTTATGCAGATGCAGATTGGGCTGGAGACACCTCATGCAGAAAAAGTACATCTGGTTATGTATTTCTCTTAAATGACTGTCCAGTTTACTGGTACACTGGTAAACAAGAACTAGTGGCCACTTCAACGACAGAAGCGGAATATGTTTGTTTATCCAAAGCCGCAAATAACCTTGTATGGTTTAATGATTTAATTTCAGATGTCTGGAAAAAACCTGCTCTGCCCTTTGTTATGCATGAAGACAATAAAGCAGCCATTGAAATATCTAGATCTGATGCCATTGGACAAAGGTCCAGACATATAGATATAAAATTTAAACATGTGAGACAATTATCTCAGGATGGATTTATTAAAGCAGTGCATTGCGACACTTCAGAACAATTAGCTGATATATTGACAAAGCCTTTACCTTCTAAGCAGCATAAATATTTAACCTCTAAGTTGTATGTTTTGTATTGTCCTGAATCTGAGTGTAACTGGTGTTGTATAACGAATCGGCATTTAGAGGGGGATTTGTCAGATGTAAATGCCTTATTCTCTAATGTGTAAATAGTGTACAGACAGGGTATCAGGGGTTAACTTATTCTTCACTTCTTAATGTATTCATAATTCACCACTCCCACATATAGCTCCACCCATTGTATATATAAGGAGCTACCTACACCCTTTCCCTTGCTTCTATCTGTGAATATTCAGTGAATATAGAATGCCTAATGTAAATAAAAGAATATATAGTTAAATCTTTAATTCTTGCTAATCTTATTGAGTCTGATCCTGAAAATATTGCAACATATACATTGTGTTCATGTGTCGCACAGTTGTACAATTAGGAAGCATGCATGTTTTCCAGAAATATATCAGTTTAGCAAAGGATTCCCACAACTATTTTTTCCTTTATTTTACTTCCATGTCAAAAGCGAATGTTAGAGTGTCCTATAATGTTGCTGCTGAATTTCAGAAATATAGCATTTGAGATACCCCAAAATTAGACATGGGGAGAAATCAGTGGTGAAATCCAAATTTCTTTACTACTGGTTCTGTGGGCGTGGCTTGGTGGGCGTGGCAGGGGAAGGATACTGCAAGATCCCCATTCCCTCCCCACTCCTGGGGAAGGATATTGCAAAATCTCCATTCCCACCCTACTCTGGGACCAGCCAGAGGTGGTATTTGCCGGTTCTCCAAACTACTCAAAATTTCCACTACTAGTTCTCCAAACTGCTCAAAGTTTTCGCTACCGGTTCTCCAGAACCTGTCAGAACCTGCTGGATTTCACCCCTGGGAGAGATATACCGTATTTTTCGGAGTATAAGATGCACCTTTCCCCCCCCCCCCAAAAAAGAGGGTGAAAATCTGGGTGCTTATACTCTGAATGTAGCCCCGCCCAGCTTCTCAAACTGAGGTTTCAGAGGCTGAAAAAGCATCAGAAAAGAAGCTTCAGAAAAGAAGCCCCCAAACAGAGCTTCAAAGGCTTTTTTTCTGAAGCTGTTTCAGAGGCAGGAAAAAAAGTTTTTTCTGAAACAGAGTTTTAGAAGTTTCAGAGGCAGAAAAAAAAAAAGCGAGGCACAGAGCTCACAACCAAGGAACCTGTTGCTAAAATTCACCTCTGATTGGGGGTATTCCGGGAGGCCGATGCACCTGCCAATCAGTTTTTTTCTTATTTTCCTCCCCAAAAACTAAGGTGTGTCTTATACTCCGAAATATATGGTCTGTTTTATGGGGCGTAAATTACCTTCCTCTAGATTACACTTTGTTTAACAAATTTACTTGAATAAATCACACTTGTTTGGATTTGTACCCAAACTTCAGCCATAAATCAATGAACCAATGCTACCATAAACTCAACCATAGAGATCTAATTATTTGTTTGCACTACGTAGCAATTAAACTGAATTTAATTCATTGGGTTGATATGACATACAATGTGTGAATCCAGCTACAATAATGGGGAGGCTTCCCCCCTGCATTTAATGGGGAAAACAGGTTTTTCCCCCCTGCATTTAAAAGGAAAGTAACACTCTTATTGTTTTGCTGTTTTTCAAGCACTAGTTCCTGATTTTTGACATAATTAGGACAAGATATATAGATTATGGGACATGAAAATCCAGTAGTGATTCGGAGTGCTACATGCTGAGCTGAAAACATTCATTGTGGCCCATAACCTTCTCCATAAAACCTTCACAGAATTATTTCAGGAGAGGTTTTATAGATTTTTCCAGAGCAATTTTAAAGAACTATACTCTAAAGAGGCATCAAACGGCAAAAATAAAGAGAGCCATGGAACATTTGTTATAAATGGAAGTGCGTTAAATGATACTGAAAACATGCCATACAGATGAGGCTTAATTCTCTGGAATGAAGACAATGTTGGGCTATAATCATGGCCTTTTAATGGGTCTGTGCGAAGCTTTGAAGGGGCAGCTTGTTCTGGGTTTTGCTTCTTCCTGACTTTTCTACTGTACTGAAAAGAAGGACCAGGGGTAACATCGTAGCAGTCTTCCAATATTTGAGGAGCTGCCACAAAGAAGAGGTGGTCAAGCTATTCTCCAAAGAACCTGAAGACAAGACAAGAAACGATGGATGGAAACCAATCAAGGAGAGAAGCAACCTAGAACTAAGGAGAAATTTCCTAACAATGAGAACAATTAACCAGTGGAATGACTTGACTCCTGAACATGTGGGTGCTTCATCACTGGAGGTTTTTAAGAAGAGATTGGAAGGCACTTGTCCAGAATGGTACAGGGTCTCCTGCTTCAGCAGGGGCTTGGACTAGAAGACCTCCAAGGTCCCTTCCAACTTATTCTGTTATTCTGACTTTGTGCAGTTATGCCACATACATGTGTCCAGGTACAGAAGTCACTTCATCACAGCTGGGCAAAGAGAAACGATCTGGCTTTTTCCATATAGAATAGAATAGAATAGAATAGAATAGAATAGAATAGAATAGAATAGAATAGAATAGAATAGAATAGAATAGAATAGAATAGAATAGAATAGAATAGAATTTTTTATTGGACAAGTGTGATTATTGGACAAGTGTGATTGGACACACAAGGAATTTGTCTTGGTGCATACTCTCTTAGTGTACATAAAAAGAAAAGATACATTTGTCAAGAATCATAAGGTACAACACTTAATGATAGTCATAGTATACAAATAAGCAATCAGGAAACAATATCAATATAAATCGTAAGGATACAAGCAACAAAGTTACAGTCATACCGTCATAAGTGGAAGGAGATGGGTGGTGGGAATGATGAGAAGATTAATAGTAGTGGAGACTTAGTGAATAGTTTGACAGTGTTGAGGGAATTATTTGTTTAGCAGAGTGATGGCGTTCGGGAAAAAACTGTTCTTGTGTCTAGTTGTTCTGGTGTGCAGTGCTCTATAGCATCGTTTTGAGGGTAGGAGTTGAAAGTTTATGTCCAGGATGCACGGGGTCTGTAGATATTTTCGCAGCCCTCTTTTTGACTCATGCAGTATACAGGTCCTCAATAGAAGGCAAGTTGGAAGCAATTGTTTTTTCTGCAAATCTAATTATGCTCTGAAGTCTGTGTCTGTCTTGTTGGGTTGCAGAGCCAAACCAGACAGTTATAGAGGTGCAGATGACAGACTCAATAATTCCTCTGTAGAACTGGATCAGAAGCTCCTTGGGCAGTTTGAGCTTTCTGAGTTGGCGCAGAAAGAATATTCTTTGTTGTGCTTTTTTGATGATGTTTTTGATGTTAGGTGTCCATTTTAGATCTTGCAATATGGTAGAACCTAGAAATTTGAAAATCTCTACTGTTGATACTGTGTTGTCTAGTATTGTGAGAGGTGGAAGTATGGGAGGGTTTCTCCACCATTTCTATGGTTTTGAGTGTGTTCAGTTCCAGATTTTTCCGGTCACACCACGAGGCTAGTTGTTCAACCTCCTGTCTGTATGTGGATTCATCATTGTCTCAAATGAGACCGATCACTGTTGTGTCATCTGCGAACTTCAGTAGTTTAACAGATGGATCATTTGAGATGCAGTCATTGGGGTATAGAGAGAAGAGAAGTGGGGAGAGCACACAGCCTTGTGGGGCCCCTGTGCTAATTGTACAGGTATCTGATGTGATTCTGCTTAACTTCACCTGCTGCTTCCTGTTTGTTAGGAAGGTTATGATCCACTTGCAAGTGTGTTCAGGTACCTGTACTGGTTTAGCTTAGTTAGAAGAGTGTCTGGAATGATGGTGTTGAATGCTGAACTAAAGTCTACAAAGAGGACCCTTGCGTAGGTCTTTGGAGATTCAAGATGTTGTAGGATGTAGTGCAGAGCCATATTAATAGCATCATCTGTTGATCTATTTCCTCGGTATGCAAATTGCAAGGGGTCTAATGGCAGATCCGTGATGATTTTCAAGTGAGACAGCACTAGCCTTTCAAAGGTTTTCATGACTACAGATGTTAGAGCAACTGGTCTGTAGTCATTCAGTTCCTTGATGGAGGGCTTCTTCGGCACTGGGATGATAGTAGAGCGTTTGAAGCAAGAAGGAACATAGCACATCTCTAGTGATTTATTGAAGATTCGGGTAAAGATGGGGGCCAATTGGTCAGCACAGACTTTTAAGCAAGAAGGAGTTATCTTGTCTGGGCCTGGAGCTTTTCCTGCCTTTTGTCTGTGAAATAGGTCTTGCACTTCCTTTTCTGTGATCACTAGGGGTTGTGAACCCAATGGGATGGGGTCAGTTGTAGGAGGCTTGGTTGTTGTTGGTGTGTCTGAGATGGGGGTTGTGGAAATAGGTGGCTGTAGTTTCCTTTCAAACCTGCAGTAAAACACGTTCAGGTCCTCTGCCAGTTGCTGATTTCCTTCAGCCTGGGAAGAAGGTTTGCTGTAACTGGTGATATTTTTAAAGAGTTTTCCACATGTTTGCTGGTTCATTTGTTGAGAATTGATTCCTTAGCTTTTCAGAGTAGCTTTTTTTTGCTGCTCTGATCTCCCTTGTTAATACATTTCTGGCCTGATTGTACAGCATTTTATCACCTTTTCTGTAGGCTTCCTCTTTGGAATGATGTAGCTGCTTAAGTTTAGCTGTGAACCAAGGTTTGTTGTTACTGTATATTTGCAAGTTCCTGACGGGTACACATAGGTCTTCACAGAAGCTGACGTATGATGTTACAGTCTCAGTGAGTTCATCAAAGTCTGCAGAGGTACTTTCAAAAACACTCCAATCAGTGCAGTCAAGGCAGGCCTGTAGCTTCAACTCTGCCTCCTCCGTCCAGGTCTTCACTGATTTAATGGTTGGTTTTGTGGTTTTAAGTCTTTGCCTGTAAGCAGCTACAAGGTGAATCATGCAATGATCAGAGGGTCCCACAGCTGCTCGTGGTAAAGACCCATAAGCATCTTTTAGTGTTGTACAGCAATGGTCTAAAGTATTCTTGCCTCTAGTGGGACATGCTGAAAGTATTTTGCATTGCTACTTCACCTGGAAAGAAGGGGATTGATCAGAGCAAAGGACAAATATATAGCAATTACTGTATATTAAAAAAAAATCAATTTTTTTGCTTTACACTTTGTGGTAGTTTAGAGCCTTGAGGCTTTCTAGTTTTCTAGTCATTCAAGAAAGTCTGAATTTCTCCCATTGCAAAGAACTGTGAGAAAGAGAATAAGGGTCTTCCACATTAGGACAAACATGAAGGTATTTCTTGGACCTTACCTCAACTAAAACTCTGTAGTTATAGGCATTTCTCCCATTTAAAAAATTGCAAGGTTGTATTATGGGAAACTGCTTCTGTCAAGTACAGTTCAAAGCCTGTTTGAACAGAAAAAGAAGAGAAAGGAAGGAAGAACAACAATAATCTCCTCACTCTAGCACTGATGATGTTACCTAGTTTGGTAATGAAACATCTGCAAGAAATCCACCAAGCTCAGAGAGAACCAGTTCCACCAGTTTCACCCCACAGTTCCACCCTGAGCTACAAATATTCTCCTTTATTGGTTAAACTCCCCAACCTTACAAGTCTTGCATGCTAATCAAAATGAGTGTTACATATATTCATGTTACATTATGCAATTATTTATTAACAGTTAAAACTATTTACCGAAGGACAAGGGGGAAAATATTACAAAGCGGGACATGTAATCCAAACGTCTAAAAGAGTCCTTTAATCAGGCCTCGAGGGTAAGCCTGAATTAAAAGCAGCAGCATTCCATCTTAGTCATATTTATGGGGGGCTAATTTCAAAGAAGTCAACTCGTCAGTAGAGACACGTAGGATTTTAATTTTTGTTTAAGAAAGGATGATGGACTCAATTGATTATGAAGTGCTAAGAAACGGTCACCTTTGCATGCTATTAAATCAAAAGTCACAGAGGAATTTTCTTAACAAAATCAGCTTTCTTTGAGAGAGAAAGAAAATGACCGCAAGAATTTTCCGACAGTTTTAAAATATAATTCTACAAATCTGCTATTTTACAGCAGATTTGTAGGATAGAGGCAAAGATGTTGGACAGGGATTAGGGAGACCTGAGTTTAAGGCCTCTCTTAAATACAGAATAAAAGAATACGGAACAGAATACAGAATAACAGAGTTGGAAGGGTCCTTGGAGGTCTTCTAGTCCAACTCCCTGCTCAAGCAGGAGACCCCACACAATTCTGGATGACTGGCTGCCCAGTCTCTTCTCTAAAATCTCCAGCGATGGAGCAACCACAACTTCTGGAGGCAAGTCGTTCCACTGGTCAATCATTCTCCCTGTCAGGAAATTTCTCCTTAATTCCAGGTTGCTTCTCTCCTTGATTAGTTTCCACCCATGGCTTCTTGTCCTGCCTTCTGGTGTTTTGGAGAATAGATTAAAATCCACCCTGTTACTGAACATCATTGGGTTATTTTGGGCTGGTGGTTCTCTCTCAGTCCAGTCTACTCCACAAAGTTATATTCATGGGGGAAAATTGGAAGAGGGAGCATCAAGCAATCTATGTTGAATTCCTGAAGTGAATGCATAGTATCAATCCAATAAAATGCATTTATTTATTTATAGCATGTTAAGCCTATTTTTTAACACAAAGTAAAAACAGACTGCTAAAGCCAGGAAGAATTTAAAACAGAAGCTTTATAAAAAAAACCCTATTCCTAAATAATTAACCATCAGACTTCTTAGAAACAGCTTCCTTCAGGCCAATAAGTAAAATGTACTCCACCGACAGGGCAAAAAATGTCAAATGAATATAGAATTATAGGAAAGGAACAACTGTATATATTTTTTTCCCTGAAATGGTAGCTTTCTCCATTAAAGGAAGATATTTATTCATGAGAGAGTGTGCACAATACAACAACCTTCTGTTGTATCCTCAGCAATGTTTTTGCACCGGCTTCTTCCATTTGCATAAATTTGGGGATCCTGATGTTCTAAGTCCTCTGATTCATTGAAACAATGCTCTAGCATAAATTGTCTTCACTGAGATAGCTCTGAAGTTTTCAATTTTCTGTGCAGTAATGCCGGCCAAGACATTTTCTTGCAAGCAAGGAAGAGTCAATCAAAGTAGCTGGTATCCCTTTGCCTAAATCTTTCTGACACCTTTGGGTCCTTCCTGTCTTCAGATTTATGAGCTTTTTTCACAATGCATCAGATCTACCCAATTAAAGCAATGTGTGCAAATGGCATTATTATTGTTGGTCCCTCAGTCAACCGAATGTTCAGACTGGATCTGGCATTATCTGACACTTATCAAGTCCTTCCCAAGGACTTGAGATAGGCAGATGTGTTGTTTGCTGGTGTTAATGGTATTGTCAATGGATGCAAGTTGTTCCAGGTAAAGCCGCCTTTTGCAATTGACTAATGGTGGTTTTGTCAATGCTGATGGTGTTCAAGTGAGAACAATTAATCAGTGGAATGACTTGTCTCCAGACGTGGGTGCTCCAACAATTGAGGTTCTTAAGAAGAGATTGGGCAACCATTTGTCTGGAATGCTATAGGGTCACTTGCTTGAACAGGGGGTTGTCATTCTGTTAAATGATGCTTTTTCCCCCCCCCCAATTTTTTAAAACACAGAAATAAACATACAATACATCTTTTCAGAACAGAGCATTGATCCTGTCATAATTTTGTTCAACTTTTTGCTCATCTTTAACAAAAAAATTTATATTCTATTTTTGCCATAATACTTATCACAAATCTCAACTATTACCATCTTTTAATAAACTAACTCATATTAGCTTGATCAAAACAATTACCCTTCTATTAATCCACCTTAAATCTTAATTCAATTAATACATTTCAAAATTCTTACTCTAAATACTCACCATTTACAATACAATTCAAACATGTTCATATTTCTAAATCTTATTTCCATTTCTAAAACTTCCTTACATTTTATTATTACTTCATATAATATTCTTTAAATCTTTACTTAATTATTACTTCCTCAAATTTAAGTCTTATCTCTAATATTGAAAATATACCAATTTGACATTTAAACAAAGTTCTTAGTTCAAATAACACAACATAATACAATTCACAATTATTTCTCCAGATTCTGTCTATTTAATAATACAATTATCTAAAAAACAGTTACATGAGTCTTATTTAGTAAATCATAATGCTATATCATTTCCATTTTTTTTCTTTTTGCTTAAATGAATGTATTATTAAAAATATTCAAATTATTACAATTGTTATAAGTATTTAAACAATATCCCAATTATTATAGCCATCAATTTTCTCAAATATCATCCAACATCTCAATAAAAATTAATTCATTAAGTCCATTGATATATTTTCTTTACATAATCTAATTTTCGTTTATTTTCGCTTCCATCTATATTTCAATTCTAAGTATCTGTAACATATTCTTCTCTCCTTTCTATCTTCGTTTCTCTCTCCCCTATTTCCCTATCTCCCCTATCTGTCCTGTTGTTTCCCCTCTCTTTCTTTTCCTCTTATTTTACCATTATTAATCTCAGTATAATCATTAAATCAAAGTCCTGGACTCTTCTATTTGACTCTATATTCCCTAGTATTTTTCAACCTTTTTCTTTTATCATCCCACTGTTAATCCCAGCATAATCATCTTTATTTTTACTGTTAATCCCAGCATAATCATCTTTATTTTTTTTTCATTGTGAATCCCAATGTAATCTCTAAGAACCTCCTTTTTATTATTACTATCCACATATTCAGTAACTTCTTCATATTTAATCCTATTGTCTTTATCTTCTTTATTTTCAATCTCTGTATCTTGCTTCTCCATCTTCATTTTCCTGTCTGCTTAGTGTGCTCCATTTCAGCTTTTATGTCCTCAAATTTTAGTCCTCTGTACAACATTATAATTATTTCTCTTACTTCCATTTTCCATGGCAAGTACATCAATTTAATCATTTCTCTAATTTCCTGCGCCATTTTATTCTTTTTAAGTTAGTATTGTTCCGATTATAAAAGTTCTGTTGTATTCCCCCCTTTTTTTCCCCTCAAAATCAATCCACTTGCAGACAAAGAAAACCTCCCCCAAAAGTTCTCATGGCTCACATTTTTCCAAAACAAAGACCAAGTTGCAATTATTCCTTTTTACTCCTGAAGATGTCTCTCTGCAATCCACAATTAGCAAATGTCTAACAAGTATCCATTTTGTTTCAATCTACATCAACAATCTTATTTGGCTTCTCTATTTCTTTTTAGCTTTTAAAAATATCAAAACAATTTTATAGTCCAATCCAAATTTAAACAGCTCTTCTCACTTCTTTTTTTCTTTTTTCTGTTTTAAAACTTATTGTCCATTCTCTTTGTTTTTCTTAAAGTTCAAAAAAGAAAGGATCTATTCATTTATTTCCAATCCTTTAACCAATCTTGGGGCAATTTCTTTAGTTATTCAAAGTTTCCAAATAATTCTGTTCAAAATTCAATTTTCCATCGGGTTTTTATCCCTTTAAGATTGCGCTTCAGACTCTTCTTTTCTTCCACCCCTGCTCATTAGCCACTGTTTCATTGCTTGGGGTCTTAAAGTTAAAAAAAAGTTTTCCTTATTGTTGTTTCAAGCCATAGGTTGGCTGTCACTCACCCGGCTTCCAAAAACTCCATTCCATTCATCCCTCCTGCTCCATGCTTAATCCGGTTGCCCCAGCTTTGTAGCAGCTGCAATGGCTGCCATCCCCCGCCACTGAGTCATAGAAAGTTTCCTCTGACCTTTAAGGAACTTGCCTGTTCCTCTTGGTCTTCTGAGGTGCCTCTCTTTTTTCCTCATCCCTGCAGCAGTTCGTCAGTCTGGGTTTTCGCGGGGCTCATCAGAGCCCTCTATTTCCCTGACTGTCTCGCCGCGATGCCAAACCGGAAGTCCTCTGTTAAATGCTACTACTACTACTACTACTACTACTACTACTACTACTACTACTACTTTTCTTTAGATGACAAAGTACGATTTTTAGGTTTCCCTTCCAGGTTATATATACACAGCACTTTACATGTGAATCTGAGCCATGTGGAATTAAAGCTTATACTTTTGTTTTACTCAGCCTAACGGTGATGGTTGTACTTGCATTATAATTGCTAAATGATATTTGTTTTTAGCACAGATTACATAAATCTTAAGAGACATGACCTTTTGAGAAATTACACTTTTATTTCTGCTGATGAACTGCAGGGTAAAATTAAGGATTTTCAGGCAAGTCTATGGAATGAAAGTCAGTTAAGGAGAATACACAACATAGACTCAGCTCAATCTTGTGATGGAAAAAAGCAATTAGAAAATACATGATTTTTTTTTTTAATCCCCTGAAATGAATGGCCACCAGACAGATTGGTGATTAAACCATTGGATGACGAATTCCGGAAAAAATAATCTAACCATCTAGATTGTGGGTATACTTGTGGCTACCTGATAAAATCCCATAGAACAAGATTTAGAATAACAGAGTTGGAAGGGGCCTTTAAAGCAAGGGAAATCATGCCATGAGTTGAGCTGAGTTGGAAAGTTGTATTGCTATTTATTTAGAGTATGGTAGTCTTCCACTTCCAACCATTCATTTAATGACCATTTGAAATTACAATGACACTGAAAAAAGTGACTTATGACCAGTTTTCACATTTATGACTATTGCAGCATCTCAATGGTCACCTGATCAAAATTTGGATGCTTGGCAACTGGTCCATATTTATGATGGGGTGCAGAGTACCCAGATCCTTTTGTGACCTTCTGACAAACAAAGATAGCAGGGAAGCCAGATTCACTTAACAGCCATGTTATTAACTGAACAGCTGCAATGATTCACTTAACATCTTGGTAAAAAAGGTCATAAAATGAGGCAAAATCCACTTAAGAAATGTCTCACTTAGCAACAGACATTTTGGGCTCAATTGTGGTCATAAGTTGAGGACTACGGTACCTGTATGTACAGTCCATATGATCCATCCTCCATCCATACACACACACACACACACACACACACACACACACACACACACATAACAAGCAAGAGGCCGTCACTCAAGATCAAGAAAAAACTGAAAAATCAGAAGCATTTTCACCATCATCTTTTGAGTAGTGGTGGCTAGAATTGGACTTACTGTACATTCAGGCCTTACTGTACATTCATAGCCTATGAAAAGCGGGTAAAGACCTCTGAGAGAAAATGCATCTCTGTAGAGAGGAGTTTGTACATTTACAAGCTTTTAGAACCAAAATAGAAGAGTTGGAATCCTTGGTGTTAGAGGAAGGACATAGACGTAGCAAGTGTAATGGAAATGCCAAGGATAATCTTGAAGTGGAGATTGAAATCAGGAAGGGGTTTGTAAGAGTGAATGTTGCAGTAATGAGTTTCTTGAACTGTCCTTACAAAGACAGAATGAATGCATATTCAAGTCAGGAAGCAAATTGGAGTGACTGTGAATTGGACATGAATTCCAATCGAGTTCTGAGGTTTAGTGTGAGATAAGCATGTTGCTGAATCAGCTAGAAACCGTGACCAGAGAAACCCACAGGAAAAGATGATAAGGAGCAACTTTTCCATCAAAAAAGATTTCAATGGTTGGGGGATGGTGATTGATGCATAATGTCAATTGATGCTCAGGGGGGAAAAAATGCTCCTCCAAAGAATTTTTGCATCCAGTTTTGGTTGCTGCAATATAAAAAGAGATGTTGAAACTCTAGAAAGAGCAACAAAGATGATTAGGGGACTGGAGAATAAAACATATGAAGAACCGTTTCAGGAATTGGGTATGCCTAATATAATGAAAAGAAGGATCAGGGGTGACATGATAGCAGTCTTCCAATATCTCAGGAGTTGTCACAGAGAGGAGGGGGGTCAATCTATTTTCCAAAGCACCTGAAGGCAGGACAAGAAGCAATGGATGGAAATTAATCAAGGAGAGGACCAACCTACAACTAAGGATTAATTTCCTGACAGAACAGTAGAACTGCTTGCCTCCAGAAGTTGTGGGTGCTCCATCACCGGAGGTTTTTAAGAAGAGATTGGACAACCATTTGTCTGAAACAGTACAGTGTTTCCTGCCTGAGCAGAGGGTTGAACTAGAAAATCTCCAAAGTCTCTTCCAATTCTGTTTTTCAGTCATTCTGTTGAAGCAACTGTCCAGTGGTGATGGTGCAGTACAGCATGCCATTAATCTGCAGAATTTCTTACGTTTGAGTCAAGTGATGGCCACCCCCAACTCATTTGCCTCTAAAGGGGGCTGAAATTGTCAAAATATTCATGACTGGGAAGACATGGTAACAAGCTTAGCCAATGAATAGGCATAGTAACAAAGTCAGCCAACGGGAACTGTTTTGGAAATTGAAACTGGAAGGAGCCTGGGCATGGCTTAGGCTTAGCTTAAGTGCCCTGTGTAGAGGAGGTTCCCTTTGTCTGTATTTAGCTCTGTGCTGAGAAGTAAACAAGCCTGGGCTTGTCTGCTCTGCTGAATTGAAACTAAGAACTGTTCTCTTCTCTGCCTGTAACTTCTACCATGTTGGAAGAATCAGCTATTGGTATTGTACATTTATCTTCATGTGTTATATGTATATAAAGAAGTTAATGAATCCAGCTGAATCAGTTATCTGTGACTGCTTTCTGGATTAGAGTATTTCTGCAACAAACTCTGACAGAAATAACATCACGGATGATAAGGCATCAACAGAGAAAATTACAGTGCTTCTTTTCTAATAAGCAAGACCAAAATAATCCAAATATACAAGTTCCTGAGAAAAATAAGCAGGAACCATCAGATTTACCTATACATTGTAGGCTTCTTTCAACCTGGCTATTGGGGGCGAGTCATTGGCCCCCACGGAGAGGGTTCACAACTTCGGTGTCCTCCTGGACACACGGCTGTCTTTAGAAGAGCATATGACGGCCGTGGCCAGGGGGGCGTTTTATCAGGTTCACCTGATCCGCCAGTTGCGTCCCTTTCTGGATCGGGACTCCCTGAGCATAGTCACTCATGCCCTCGTCACTTCCCGACTGGACTACTGCAATGCTCTCTACATGGGGCTCCCCTTGATGAGCATCCGGAGGCGCCACATGGTCCAAAATGTGGCCACGTGGGTGATTATGGTAGCGGTGGGGTGCTCCCATGTAACACCTCTCCTGCGCGAGCTGCATTGGCTCTCAGTGGTCTTCCAGGTGCGATTCAAGGTGTTGATTAACATCTTTAAAGCGCTCCATGGCTTAGGACCTGGGTACTTACGGGACCGCCTTCTGCTACCGACAGCCTCCCAGTAGCCAGTATGCTCCCACAGGGCAGAGCTCCTCGGGGTGCCGTCGGTCAGACAATGTTGACTGGTGACCCCCTGGGGGAGAGCCTTCTCGGTGCGGGCTCCTGCCCTCTGGAACGAGTTGCCCCTGGAGGTACAGAGGATCCCGGACTTGCCCACCTTCCGCCGTGCCCTGAAGACTTTGTTATTCCAGCAAGCCAGGCTAGCCTAATTTTAATGGTTTTAAATTTTAAATTGGATTTTAATGGGATGTTTTTAATTGTGGACCAAAGTATTTAACCTGGTTTTAAATTGTTTTTAACTTTTATATTTATGTATTTGATCTTGGCTGTTCACCGCCCTGAGTCCTTCGGGAGAAGGGCGGTATATAAATATAATAAATAAATAAAAAAATAAACCTTTGGGAATAATAAGCATAGAAAATTGGCTAGATGGCTACAGGAACTTATCTCCTGCATGGCTAATGGTGGCTACTGTACTGCAACA
The DNA here is from genome assembly GCF_059756535.1 of Pantherophis guttatus. Taxonomy (NCBI): domain Eukaryota; kingdom Metazoa; phylum Chordata; class Lepidosauria; order Squamata; family Colubridae; genus Pantherophis; species Pantherophis guttatus. The sequence goes on along the minus strand of NC_142068.1, from coordinate 102,965,544 downwards.
TCATAATTTCAGTGATGTCATAACTCTATAATCTCCTCCCCAGAAAAGAAATTGTTTTGTCTTCATGGTGGTCGCTTTAATGCAAATGCTTTATCTTCTTCCTTCTTTCCAGCATTTTTAATCTTCCTGTTTTTAAAGCCAATTAATCCTTTTTAGCTTCTTGGACTGTGGTTGCCCTCCACTGCTCATTTTTGTGGGGGCTGATTCTGGGCTTGTTCATTTGAATTTTATGCTGCATTTTGATCATTAAAGTCTTGCATTTTTAATCTCTAATATGAGCTTTGGTTATCTAGTGAAAGAAAAACACCCAGAGAGTGGAGCCTTGAGCCAAGTTAAATCGAGGAAGAAATTCGAGTGAAGTTTGAAACGAAATTAGGGATATTACAAATGTGTTCATCAAGGAAACATAGAAGGGAATAGATTTCCTGCAGGTTCAGAACAAAAGAGTCCTTCAGAACATCCATTCTTTTGTCAGGATAAAATATGTTACCTTTCTCCTTCCTTCATTTTATTTATGGTGGCACGAAGATAAGGCAAATCCCTCTCTCTCTCTCTCTCTCCAGCAAATGTTGTTAGACCTTGTAAAAGACACAACAGAAAGATTTGCCCTGTGCATCTCCCCCTCTCTAGTCCTTGATGAATTTATGGCAAAGCAATGAGGACTGAAGAAAAGTGACAAATGCCTACATTATCAAGGGTACAGCTTTCCCCCCTCTTTTTAATACAAAGAAAGGGTCATTGTTCAGGAAGCCAGCTACGGTAGAGTGACCTTCAGGTGGTACTAGGCAAAGCTGACAAGAGGAGAAGTAAAATTGTTTAATGAAAAAACGAAGAGAAAAGGATACAGTTGAGGAGGATTTTAAAAATAAATAAATAGATAAAAGAGCTTGTGGGAGAAATAGACTTCACTACGTAGAGCCAAGGCACGTTAGAGTCAAGACAGAAGACTTTCAATGATTGCAGCATGAAGGACAAATGATCATACTTTCCATTTCTTTTGCAGAACTTATGCACTTCAATCAGACAATATTCTGGTTCCAAATAATTTAGATGAGGGTTTTTAAAAATTCTTCCTTAATTCAGAGACTCCGAACCAAAGGTTTACATTGGCCACAACACGACTCAAATTCCATTTTCTGAAATGGAAAGCATCAACACTCATAATTGGCTTCATGACTAAGACTAGACTAAAATTTTTATTCTGTCTTGGTTTCTATCCTGGTGCCTTCACCACTACACCAAACTGTAGCACAGGATTCGAAAATCAGCCTTCAAATTTTTCATCCAGAATTTCATTTTCTTTCTCCTCAGTACCCAATGAAGTAGGATAAATTCCTAGAGAGGTTCTCCATCATCCAGATTATGGTTGGCCCAAAAGTGCTTGTCCAAATCGGAACTGAACTTTTTTGGTTTTAACCCTTGGAAACATTTCGCTTCTCATCCAAGAAACTTCTTCACTTCTGAAAAAGAAGCTTCTTGGGTGAAAAGCTAAATGTTTTCAAGAAAAAACCCAAGAAAGTCCAGTTGCCTTTTGGAAAAGTATTTTTGGGACAGGATTAATTCCACTTAGAGCACTGAAACAGGTCCCTTAGACCACTGGTTCTCAACCTTTTCTTCACCATGGACCTCCTTGAAATACATTTGTGACCATGGCCATGGATTCCCAAGACTTAAATCTTAACTCAAGATTTAAATAATAACATTTCTTCAAACCTTCGTGTACTCCCTGTGATGGCATTCCTAGATCATAGGTTGAGAACCATTGCCTTAGACCATTAAGTCCAACCCTCCCTACAGGATCCAAAATTGAAGGATATATTATGCTGGTGGTGATCTGGTCTCTCTTCAAACCAACCAATGAAGGGCAGCCATCACATTTCTGGGGAAATGATACCACGGCCAAACTTATTTCCTCTAATTTTTCCACCATAATTTAAAGCTCACTCTTGAAATAATGGATTTATTTCCAGTTCACTGATCCCCTCTTTACTGATTTTTTTCTATGATTTAATTATAATTCTGCATCTTATTTCCATTCTATTACTGCTCACTGCCTCCGACACTATTTTTATTGGAAAGGTAGAAGGTAGGTCCAGGTAATAAATATGCATAAAATTGGATGGTCCATCAAACAGAATGGCATAGAGGCAATAGGGCTCTCAACTGTATATGGCATTGTTTAGCGTTTGAAGAGAATAGGGCACTAGTTCAGTTTTTGAAGGCATTTATTGTTGCCTAATATGAAACCACTCTGTTGAAAATAACTAAATACCTCTGCATTTTTAAGAAAGTTAAATGAGATTTTAATGTTAATAGATATTTAATGGATTTTTCTGCTGACTAACACAACTCTGTTAGACAATATCAAGCTAATGGTGGCACCATGTAAACCTACTTTTAGCTATTTCAGTTAAATTAAAAATCTCATTCAAACATAAAAAGGAAATGTGGTCTTTACTAGTCATTTTGATGCCAGGTGAGAAGGTACTATCAGAAGGTTAAAGCTGTTACTCTGAAGATGCTACAATTTCAAATAATGTGCATTCCCCCCCCCAACTTTATACATATAACCAATGGCTCATTTCAAAGTTGTTATTAGAGACTGCAGGAAAAAGTTGGAACAGTAGCCTTCTGGCGTTCACACTTAACACAGCAGCAAAGTGTGTAACTTGAAAATCAAACTGGAAGGAGCAGCTGGGAATTCTAGAAGCATGGACCTCTTTTATGAATTTAAAGTTTTGTTCTGAATCCATCTGTGTTTACAAAACCCCCCACCCCCACTAATTCAACATTCTCCACTGTCATAATTGAATGATGATGATAGAAGACAGGATGATCTCATCAGATTGCCTCTAAATATTCATGAAATTATGCAAATTTGCAAGAGACCTAAGACTCTGTGCAAACCTGTGCCATTTTTGGTTTCAAAGGTTTAGCTACGGAGTAGAAAGAAGGGGAGCTGCAATAGGAAATACTATTTTGTTGTTGTTGATATTATCACTCTGGAGTAGAAAACCTGTCTGGCTATTCCAGCTCCCCCCCCCTCTTTTTAATAATTTTCTTTTGCGAGACATTTGGGAATTTTATGTGGCCAATCAACAGAATAAACTTGTTTTAAACAAGCAAGTCTTCTGGAGACTTTTCATTACGTAACCCAGTCATTTTCCATTTGACTTTATTTCACAGTTGATTTGCAGTAGCATTAAGGGTTTTCATATCTGATAGTGGGCACTGACATTATGCATTCCACAGGATTGGATAACCAGTGAGCAATTTTACATTTGATAGTTGATAGCCTGCAATGTGATATTTAATATTTGACAGTATTTTGCAGCTCACATGTTAGGAGACTTCAATGCCTGCAAAAATAATTTTAACCAAAGGATGCCACTTTGGTTTTAAGATTAAGATTTAAAATTACAATTTCATACTTAAAAATAAAATTACAATTTTATATTTTAAAAAAATCTTGGGAGAATATAGACCACATTGAAAGATGATGATGATGATGATGATGGATGATAGATAGAGAGATAAATAGAGGGAGGGAGGGAGGGAGGGAGAGATTTGCACACAGAATAATAGAGTTGGAAGGGAACTTGGAGGTCTTCTAGACCTCCATCCCATCCCAGGCAAATGGTTGTCCAGTCTCTTCTTGAAAATCTCTAGTGATGGAGTACACACAACTTCTGAAGGCAAACCCTTCCACTGGTTGATTGTTCTCATTGTCAGGAAATTTCTCCTTAGTTGTAGATAGATGATGGATAGATAGATAGATAGATAGATATTCATTTGTACTATTTGATGCAGGGTGGAATATAATTGTAGATAGGATAAGAGCAAAAAAAGGCAAATGAAATAAACAGAAATTGCAACAAGGAAGAAAACTAACTCAAATACCCATTTAGATTTGATCTCCTTGATTAGTGAAATCAAGATACCAATTTTCCAGACACAAAAACCTTCATTATAATTCCTATCAGACTGCAAAAAAACAACATGCTCCAATTATGTTGATAAGTAGTTGTAAGGTTCACTTTTTAAGATTCCATTCACTTTTAATGCAAAGCAAGTGACTAGAAGGTGACTGCTTTGTATTAAAAGTGTAGACAAGAGCCACTAAGACAATTAAAGGCCTGGAGGCTAAAACGTATGAAGAACGGTTGCAGGAATGGGGTCTGGCCAGTCTAGAGAAAAGAAGAATTGGGGAGACATGATAGCAGTCTTACAGTATTTGAGGGGCTGCCACAAAGAGGAAGGGGGTTAAGTTATTTTCCAAAGCCCCTGAAGGCAGGACAAGAAACAATGGATGGAAACTAGCCAAGGAGAGAAGCAACCTGGAATTGAGGAGAAGCTTCCTAGCAGTGAGGACAATTAACCAATGGAACCAGCTTGCCTTCAGAAGTTGTGGGTGCTCCATCATTGGAGGTTTTTTAAGAAAAGTCTGAACAGCCACTTGTCTGAAATGACATAGGGCCGTGATGGCAAACCTATGGCACACATGCCCAAAGTGGCATGCGGAGTCATGTCACCTGGCATGTGCGGCATCACCTGTTCCTCTTCCGGATTTCTGGTGCACATGCACACACAACCATCAGCTGGTCTTTGTGCATGCAGCAGTGCCGGAAACCAGAAGAGCTGGTCTTCCGTTTTCCAGCCATGAGCATGTGCGCCAGCCAGCTGATTGGTGCGTGCACATGCACGGCAGTAACCAGAAGACTTGCTCGCGGAAAACCAGAAGTACCTTATCCGGCGCGCGCATGCCCCCTGGGCAGCTCCTCTTCCTGGTTGCGCCCCTGATGAGTGTATTTGTTCCGCCTGCGCGTGCCAAAAAGGTTCACCATCACTGGCATAGGGTTTCCCGCTTGTGCAGGCGGTTGGAGTAGAAGACCTCCAAGTTCCCTTCCAGTTCTATTCTGATTATTATTATTAACGTGGCTGCTTTGCATCAGTTATCCTGTGCCTGAAAAAACTATTTTCTCTATATATTTGAACAAGGACTTTACGGCAGGAAATTGCTTTACTGAAAAGGATATACCACTTTAGAATAGAATAGAATAACAGAGTTGGAAGGGACCTTGGAGGTCTTCTAGTCCAACCCCCTGCTTAGGCAGGAAACCCTACACCACTTCAGACAAATGGTTATCCAACATCTTCTTAGAAACTTCCAGTGTTGGAGCATTCACAACTTCTGCAGGCAAGTTGTTCCACTGATTAATTGTTCCAACTGTCAGGAAATTTCTCCTTAGTTCTAGGTTGCTTCTCTCCTTGATTAGTTTCCATCCGTTGCTTCTTGTCTTGCCCTCAGGGGCTTTGGAGAATAGCTTGACTGCCTCTTCTTTGTGGCAGCCCCTGAGATATTGGAACATTGCTATCAGGTCTCCCCTAGTCCTTCTTTTCATTAAACTAGACCAGTTCCTGCAACCGTTCTTCATATGTTTTAGCCTCCAGTCCCCTAATCATCTTTGTTGCTCTTCTCTGCACTCTTTCTAGCATTTCAACATCTTTTTACCATCATGGCGACCAAAACTGAATGCAGTATTCCAAGTGTGGCCTTACAAGGCATTATAAAGTGATATTAACATTTCACGTGATCTTGATTCTATCCCTCTGTTTATGCAGCCTAGGACTGTGTTGGCTTTTTTGGCAGCTGCTGCACACGGCTGGCTCATATTTAAATGGTTGTCCACTAGGACTCCAAGATCCCTCTCATAGTTACTAGTATTGATCAAGGTACCACATATACTGTACCTTTTCATTTCATTTTCATTTTATTAAATTTGTTTACAACCCTACTCCCGAAGGACTCAGGGCAGTGAACAGGCAACAAAATAAAACACATAAATACAAAAGTTAAAACATGATTAAAACCCAATTAAATAATTTTTGCCCGAGACAATTTAAAACTCCCAATAATTTAAAACGAATTAAAATTTGAGTTTAAAAATTTAAAAGAAGGGGAAAAAATTAGGCCAGGCCGGCCTGCTGGAATAGGAGTGTCTTCAAAGCACGGCGGAAAGTGCGCAGATCCGGGATCCTCCGTATCTCTGGGGGGAGCTCGTTCCAGATAGTAGGTGCCCCCACAGAGAAGGCCCTCCTCCTAGGGGCCGCCAGTCGACATTGTTTGGCTGACGGCACCCGGAGGACCCCCTCTCTATGAAAGCGTACCGGCTGGTGGGAGGCTGTTTGTGGTAGTAGGCGGTCCCGTAAATAGCCAGGTCCTAAGCCATGGAGCGCTCTAAAGGTAGTAACCAAAACCTTGAAGCGCACCCGGAAGACCAGTGCAGCTCACGCAGGAGAGTTGTCACACGGGAGCGCCATGTTGCTCCCATAACCACCTGCGCGGCCGCACTCTGCGCCAGTTGGAGCCTCCGGGTGCTCCTCAAGGGGAGCCCCATGTAGAGAGCATTACAATAGTCCAGGCGGGAGGTAACGAGGGCATGAGTGACTGTGTGTAGGGAGTCCCGATCCAGAAAGGGACGCAACTGGCGAATCAGGCGAACCTGATGAAAGATCCTCCCGGTCACAGCCGTCAAGTGCTCTTCTAAAGACAGCCATGAGTCCAGGAGGACGCCCAAGTTGCGAGCCCTCTCCGTGGGGGCCAGCGATTCGCCCCCAATAGTAAGCGATGGCATCAACTGACTATATCGGGATGTTGGAAACCACAGCCACTCGGTCTTGGATGGGTTGAACCTGAGCCTGTTCCTCCCCATCCAGATCTGCATGGCCTCCAGACACCAAGACATCACTTCAAGGGCATCGTTGGGGTGGTCCGGGGTGGAGATGTACAACTGGGTGTCATCAGCGTACTGGTGGTACTTCACCCCGAAACCACGGATGATCTCACCCAGCAGCTTTACATAAATGTTGAACAAAAGGGGCGAGAGGACCGACCCTTGTGGCACCCCACATATGAGGGGCCTCGGGGTCGACCTCTGCCCCCCTGCCAACACTGACTGCAACTGGCCGGAGAGAAAGGAGGAGAACCACCGTAGTACAGTGCCTCCCACCCCTAACTCTTCCAACCGGTGCAGCATGATACCATGGTTGATGGTATCAAAAGCCGCTGAGAGGTCTAACAGGACCAGGACAGAGGAGCACCCCCTGTCCCGAGCCCTCCAGAGATCATCAACCAACACGACCAATGCTGTTTCCATGCTGTACCCGGATCTGAAACCCGACTGGAACGGATCCAGATACGTCGTCTCATCCAGGTGCTGGGGAAGCTGTTGTGCAACCACACTCTCGACAACCTTCGCCACAAAACGAAGGTTGGAGACCGGACGATAATTAGCCAACATTGCATTTTACCTGTGCATTTTGTTTTTCTTGCCTAAATGTAGAACCTTGCTTTTTTCACTGTTGAATTTCCTTTTGTTAGGTAGCGCCCAATGTTCAAGTCTGTCAAGATCCTTCCGTATCTTGAGCCTATCTTCTGGAGTGTTGGCTATTCCTGCCAGCTTGGTGTCATCTGCAAATTTGATGAGTTTCCCATCTATCCCCTCGTACAAGTCATTGATGAAGATGTTGAAGAGTACTGGGCCTAAAACTCCACTGCATCCTTCCCTCCATGTAGATGCAGTTCCATTGAGGACTACATGTTGAGTGAAGTTGGTCAGCCAGTTATGAATCCATCTGTTGGTGATGCTGCCTAACCCATATTTTTCTACTTTATCTAGTAGGTTATGGTCTAAAATCCTTTACTGAAGTCCAAGTAAATTATATCGACAGCATTCCTCTGGTCCACTAATTTTGCCACTCTGTCAAAGTATGCAACGAGATTAGTCTGGCATGATCTGTTTTTGACAAACCCATGTTGGCTTTTGGTTATGACTTTGTTTGCTTCTAGGTGTTCACTGATTTGTTGCTTGATTATCTTTTCCAGAATCTTCCCTGGTATTGAGGTCAGGCTGATAGGTCTGTAGTTTCCTGGATCTATCTTTTTTCCTTTTTTGAAGATGGGAACTACATCAGCTCTTTTCCAGTCCTCTGGCAGTTCCCCGGTGCTCCAGGATCTTTGAAAGATATAGTTCAGTGGTTCTGAGATCTCGTCTGCCAGTTCCTTCAGAACCTTGGGGTGTAATCCATCTGGTCCTGGTGATTTGAACTTGTCTAGGGTAGACAGGTGTTCACTTACCATTTTCTTCCCTATTTTAACTTGTGTTTTTGATAGGTTGAGCTGTTTTTTTCCCTTTGTGTAAAGACAGATGCAAAAAATGAGTTAAGTAGTCCTGCTTTCTCCCTGTTGCTTGTCACCTGCTTGCCACTTTCTCCCAGTAATGGGCCAATTGTTTCCTTCACTTTTTTCTTGTTTTTAACATGTTGGAAGAAGCTTTTTTGGGAGTTATTTTTTACTTTTGACGTATAGTTTAGATGTATATCTTTCCATTTTTTTCCAAAAAGGAATAAACTGACTTTAAGGTTGTTTGCATATCATGCCATGAATATCCACATACATATATAGTGTTAAGGAGATTTTGACACTTTTGTGTCAGTTTTGATAATACCATCATTTAACCTCTCATTTCCAATTAATAGTAAATTCTCATTTATAAATTTTCCATAGTTACATATCCATTTATAGTAAAATGTTTATCCTAATATTTATTATATTACATACCAACTAATTATGCAGCCTATATCATTCTAATATTAATACAATTATTAAAATATGATCATAACATATCTATAACTCTTTTTCTCCTCTTAACCATTATCTCTTGTCCACATCCAATCCTTTCATCCTACCTTTTTTTTTTTGACCTGTCTCCCATATTTTTCTCTTAAGTCTTTTATTCCATCTATTTTGAGGTTTATAGTCTGAATCCATAATTTAATTTTTTCTCCTTGCCCTGCCCTTTCCCACTGTTTAATCTGAAAGTTTTCTGTTCTAAATCCTATCTTTCCCCCGCAAGCCTCTTCCTGTTCCTCCCATTTCCTTTTTTAAATCTTTTAAAGTGTATTCCCCCGTTTTAGTTCCTCAATCCTTATTAATTTTAAAAGTGTCTCCTCCTTGCTATCTTCTTTTTGCTGGTTTCTCAATTCTAATTCCCCTTCTATTCCAACTGTTAATTCCATTCTTTCCTTCTTGTCCTGGTCTTTGTTCCTTGTCTCTTGTATACAATTTTCCCGTCTTCTACCTATATGATCAAATATGTCCACCATGTCCTTGTGTTGTTCCAGGATAAGGTCCTTAATGCTTTGAATCATTGACTCTATTCCGTTTAAATCTCCACAATCGTCAGTTCAGAAACCAAGCCTCTAAGTCAAGTTTTAATGTCTCATCAATGTTCAATCAAATCAGTTACTTTACTTCAGGAATCCTCCACTCCTCAAGTCATTTTTATATATCCAATAATATTCAGGGGTCTCCAAATGCAAAATCTTATTTAATAGTCCAGTCTCCAGTGGTTAAAGGGTAAATATGTATAGTTCAATAGTTATTTTCGTTTATTTCAATATTATTCAATATTTACTCCCAAATTGCAAAACTTCACTTTCATCAGCAGATGGCGCTCTTTACTTCACTCTATTGCCTCTGCTGATTTATTTATCTTGAATTGTTTTAATTTTCTTTTTAAACAAATATTTACTTTTTAAATTTCCAATATGTTTTTTTCACAATAATTGCACACCGCTGTAAGAAATTGTTCTAAAATATGTTCCCCTTGAATTTTTTTGGGGGGGGGGTCAAGCTTCAGCAATAAATCTTTTCGCACCCAGATGACACAGCATTCACCATTTCTCTCCTCCTGCACAAACTTATGGTTCTGGATGTTCCCTGGCTTCATGGCAGCCATTTTGACTGCCGCTGCTCCTAGTCTTCGGATAAGGGGGGTTTCCGAGTTAAGGAGAGGAGATTTGGCTCCCCTTAACCTGCAAGGTGATCCTCCTTTGCTTCACCACCCCTCCAGGGTGGCTATGGCTTCGAATGAAGCCTCTGACAGGGAGAGCTCAGAATGTGGACCTTGCTTCTGAAAGAGCCAAAAGTTTATTTATTTATTTATTAGTCGCATATCTATGCCACCCAACTCCCTAGGGACTCTGGGAGGCTTACAGCAAAAAACAATGCGAACAATATCCCGTAAAAAAATTTTAAAAGAAAAGAAAACATTAAAAACCCATACACTCCATTCCATGGTGGGGTCTCGCAAGATCGCCGTAGCGAGATCAACGGCCCCAGGCCTGCCGGAAAAGCCAGGTCTTCACTGCTTTCCGGAAGGCCAGTAGGGTGGAGGAGGTCCGGACCTCAGGAGGTAATTGGTTCCAGAGAGCCGGGGCAGCCACAGAGAAGGTCCTCCCGCATGGGCCTGCCAACCGACATTGTTTAGCTGACAGGACCCGGAGGAGACCAGCTCTGTGGGATCTTACTGGTCGCTGGGAGCTATGCGGTAGAAGGCGGTCTCGAAGATAGCCTGAGCCATGTAGGGCATTAAAGGTAATAACCAACACCTTGAATTGTGTCCGGAGACTGATAGGGAGCCAGTGCAGCTGGAGGAGAATTGGTGTAATGTGGGTGTATCTAGGTGCACCCACAATAGCTCGCGCAGCTGCATTCTGGACCAACTGTAGTCTCTGAACACTTTTCAAGGGTAGCCCCATGTAGAGCGCGTTGCAATAATCCAACCATGAGGTGACAAGGGTATGAGTGACTGTGAGGAGAGCCTCCTGATCCAAGTAGGGTCGCAGTTGGTGCACCAGGCAAACCTGTGAAAAGGTCCCCCTAGCCACAGTTGTCAGATGTTGTTCCAATCTTAGCTGTGAATCTAGGAGGACACCCAGCGAGCCCGTTCTGAGGGGGACAATTTCTCCCCCACCCAGGACCAAGGATGGACAATTGACATAGTCTTTAGGAGGCAGTACCCACAGCCATTCGGTCTTTTCTGGGTTAAGTCTGAGCCTGTTGACTCCCATCCAGGCCCTCACAGCCTCCAGGCACTGGCACATCACATCCACTGCCTCACTGAACTGATGGGGATGGGGGTGGGGTGGAGATATACAACTGGGTATCATCAGCATATTGCTGATATCCCACCCCGTATTGTCGGATTATTTCACCCAGCGGTTTCATGTAGATGTTAAATAGGAGCGAAGAGAGGACTGAGCCCTGAGGCACCCTGCAAAAGAGGGGCCTAGGGGTCGACCTTTGTCCTCCTACCAACACCGACTGTGATTGACCAGAGAGATAGGAGGAGAACCACCGCAATATGGTGCCTCCCACTCCCAACTCCCTTAGTCATCCCAGAAGGATACCATGGTCAATGGTATCGAAAGCTGCTGAGAGGTCAAGTAGCACCAAGATAGAGGAATGATCCCCATCTTGGGCTCACCAGAAATCATCCATCAGCATGATCAAGGCAGTTTCCATGCTGTAGCCAGGCCTGAAGCCAGACTGAAAAGGGTCCAGATAATCCATTTCATCCAATGACCGCAGGAGCTGAAGTGCCACCATTTTCTCTACAACCCTTCCCACAAAGGGTAGGTTGGAGACTGGCCGAAAGTTCTTTAATTCTGCTGGGTCCAGGGAAGGCTTCTTAAGGAGGGGCCTTACAACTGCTTCCTTTAATGGTTGCGGGAAGGACCCCTCCCTTAAGGACGCATTAACTAAAGCCTGGAGCCAGCCTCGTGTCTCCTCCCTGCTGGCCGAAACCAGCCAGGAGGGGCACGGGTCCAACAAACAAGTAGAGGAACTCATCGCGCCAACAGCCTTGTCCACTTTCTCAGGAGTCACTGGCTCAAACTCCTCCCACACGATAGGACTAAGACCCATCCCCATCATCTCGGTCGGAATTGCCCAATCAGAGTCCAGGTCCATCCGAATCTGAGCGACTTTATCCGACAGAAACTGCACAAACTCCTCAGCTCTACCCTGCAAGGGCTCCTCCACTCCCCCTGCATTAAGGAGGGAGCGAGTCACCTTAAATAGGGTGGCTGGGCGAGAATCAGCAGATGCAATAAGTGCGGAAAAATGTGAGCACTTTGCCACCTGTATCACCACTAAATAAGTCCTAATAAAGGCTCTCAAGAGTGTTCGGTCAGATTCAGATTTACTGGTCCTCCAGCGTTGCTCTAGACATCTCTTCTGGCGCTTCATCTCCCGGAGCTCCTTGGTAAACCAGGGAGCTTTCCTGGATCCACTGCCATTGAGAGGCCGCAAAGGTACAATCCAGTCCAATGCCCCGGATGCCACCCTATTCCAGGCAGCCCAGAGATCCCCTTCCCCACCTCAGCAACCCCCCACCTCCCCAGCAGGCAAGACACCCCACTCATACCGAACCGGGGGTCATATCTAAACTCCCATCTGCTTCTGCTTGCACACTCAGCAGAGGGGATTCCACTCCCTGCCCCCGGCTCCCTCATTCTCCCTAATTCCAGCCATTCCAAACCCACTCCTTCCATTCAAATAATTTAAATTTCAATCTATCCCAAACCCCACTCACACATACAGACACACGCACCCTCCCAAGATAAAATTAATATATCAAGCAACAGTAAAGGATGGTCTAAACTTCAGAAGATGTCAGATGAAATTGAAGCAAGCCTGGGAGGACTTCCGGTTGGCGACATGGCATTGTGCGAGTGACTGCCGCTCCTCAATACCATTAGTCACTGTGTTTTGGGGATCCCCTCGGGGGCGCGGAGCCTGGAGAGCCCCGCGGACAAGAGAGCAAGCCGGATGAGCATGAAAGCGGTGCGCAAACGCTGATCACAAGACTGGGCGGCTCTGTCAACCCATCACGTGTGAGTCGGCCAAATTAATGGCCGACGCGAAGCTGCGGTAACCAGCAACCAGATTGGAAGCAAGGGAGATCGGATGTTGCAGTGCTGAATTCAATAAACACACACCTTCCCTGCGTACGTGAAAGTGGACATCAGAAAGAGGGGTCAGTGGAGTCGGGTGGAAAAGACTTGTGGAGGAAAAGAGTGGCGATTGAAAGCTGAGAGCAGATTGAACAGAGAGAGAGCCTGACAAGACGGCGTGGAAAAAAGAAAAGAGCTGATGTGTTGAAAACGAGCACGCAAAGAGAGGATCGGTGAGAAGGCACAAGAACTGAGAAAACATTTCTTTCCTTTTGTTGTCTATAGAAGTAGATTCATCGGAGGCTGAAGCTAGGTGGATCGAGCTTGACTATTTTAAGGAACAAGAAGTGCAGCCATTAGAGAGATTTGCCTGAGGAACAAACTGAATAGCTGAAATGACAGACTCGTGGACAGTCTAGCAGCAAGGAATACGATAGAGTGCTGAACTTTGATAAATGGACTTGATGGGAAAAAAAGAAGCCTGGAGAAGAACAGAGGCTGAGTAATAAAGAACAGTTCAAATTCCAAAAGGGAGGGGGGGAAAATAACTTTGAAACCTTTTGACAACTTTTTCTTCAATATCCTGATTGCCTAAATATAATTATCAATAAGAATTGTTAATTTCCCTACAAATTAATTTTTCTAGATTTGGTATATATAGTATATATTTTTAAGTTCTATCATTTTAAATTTTTCAGATTCATTCACCTATTTATAATTGCATTTATAGTCAAATATTTATATTATATTTATATTCTTATTAATTCCTATCTACAGTTTTTATAGTATTTATAGTATTTATAGTACTTAAAGTATTTATAGTATTTATCTATATTAACTGATATATTGATTGTCAGGAATTAAGCTAGATATAGAAAATTAAGTCCTAGTTTATAAGGTTTGTGTGGTTATACATTATCTATAACATTTAAATTATTAGGAAAGGCTTAACAATCACTGTAAGTTAATAGGATTTGAATTAATCTTTTTTGTAAACAAATTTATGTTTTTATAAATTAAATTATTAATTATCTAGCTACTAACTGTCAAGCTAACCAACTATAAACCAATTATATATTAAGTATAAGGTACTGCTGGGAAGAGATATAGATTATTAAATTGATATTGATTGTCAAATAGAATCTACTCTTACCTGAAGATATAGAAGAAAAAACAAGAAATAGATAAAAACTAAAAAAATAGAGGCGGCAGCTGGTGAATGAGAATTTGGAGAAATATCCAGAGAATAATTAGAGAACAAAAATTTTTTTTGAAAGAAATGACAAGCATGTCATCAACGGTTGTGAAAACCGGGAAAAAGACTCCCTCTAATCCCACTATAACAATGACCTCTCCGGCTACACAGAAATCAACAGAAGGGCTGGCAAAAACGGAAAAATCTATAGCTACACCAACAATGCAAACTATGCAAGCATCATTGACTTTGATTCAAGAAACCATGATGGCAATGCAGGAAAAAATGTCAAATAATCATGTCGAATTAAAAACAGATATACATGCATTGGACCAGAAGATGAATGAAATCTAAACCTCAATATTCAACAACGAACAACAAATTCAGAAAGCTGAAATAAGAATAGAACAAACCGAGAAGAAATTAGATACCGTGGACCAAACATTGACAAGTCAAAACAGAGAGTTAGAGGATTCAATAATCCAATTGGAGATGGACCGGGTGTCAGCCTCCGCTTTCACTGCTTCAGCTGCCATAAGAAACGGAGGGGGGGAACCAGTCAGGGGGGCGAGGGGGGGAAGAGAGCAGGAGGTGTCTTTCAAAGAAACAAAACTTATTCTCCAAAGAAGGTGTTAGACCAACCGTCACAAATTCCTGATGGATGACGTTGCCAGATGTGATTCCACCTGACCTTTGGGAGACCTTTGGATTGGATGATGGACGATGAACACGGGGGGGGGGGAATGCTATCTAGATGCTATTTCACGCGTTTTGCTCACTTCCAGCTTTACCTGGGTTGCGATCATTTCATATTCAGTAAAAGTACTAATCTCTATAAAATATGGAGTTTGGGTCTTTCTTTCCTGGTTTTTGAAGGAAGCATACCTGACACCAGGCTTCCTTCTATCTGTGTTTCCAAAACATTGCTGAGGATAAAGAGGAAGACCTGGGAGAGAAGATGGCAGAGTTGATAGCAGACGTACTCCAACAAGATAAGCGAGAGATAATTAGAGAGTTGGATGATGTATACAGAGTCCAGACAAATTACGCAAGAAGGAACAGGCTCCCTAGGGAAGTGCATGTCCGGTTTCCAAGAAAAAAAGTAAAAGATATTCTATATAACATGACAAAAGAGGAACAGATAACATATAGAGGAAAAGAAGTGATAATTTTAAAACAGATACCAAGAAGAGTAAGGGAGGTGAGAAAGGAGTATAGATTTCTAGCTGTACAGTTAAACAAAAGAAATATACTATTCAGGTGGCTTTTACCAGAAGGGATATTAATCACTTGGCAAGGGAGAAAAATAAAAATAGAAAGCCTGAGTACAGCACAAGACTTCTTTGATCAGTTGAGAGGTGCGGAGGAAGAGCAGAGCAGCAAAGAGGAAATAGAGACAGTAGCAGTAGAGGAGGAGGCCCTACACCAACAGAATACTAAGGAAATAACCGCGGAGGAGAAGAAGATAGAAGAAGAAGCCAAAGGGAAAAAAGTAAGACCAGTAAGAGCCGTACGAACAAACAAAAACTAAAAACCAGATAAGGAAACGGGGATGAATGATCTGAAATTAATATCCGTAAATGTCAATGGCTTAAATGACTACAAAAAGAGGAAACTAATACTAGCAAAATTAGTTAAACAGAATGTGGATATAATATGTCTACAAGAGGTGCACATAAAAAAAGAAGAGGGTAAATATTTAGAATACAAAAAAATTGGTCAAACATTTACTTCACTGGCAGAGAAAAAGAAGAGAGGGGTGGTAATCTATGTAAAGAAAGGAATTGAAGCAGAGCTAAAGTTTAATGATACAAAGGGAAGAACCCTTATGATTGAAATTAAGAGAGGGAACTCCAAAATATTGTTAGTGGGCATATATGTTCCAAATAAAAAAACAGGGAGAATATTTCAAGAAACTTCACGAACAATTAGTAAAAATGGAATATAATGAAATCTGTATAATAGTTGATTTTAATGGTATTGTGGATTTGGAGAAAGATTATAGAAGTAATAAAGCAAAAAAAAAAAAAAAGGGGGCAAATTTACTGAGAGCTTTTTTTTGATTTAGCTGATGAATTGGACCTAATTGATATATGGCGAACCCTGCACCCAAATGATAGACAATACACATTCTATTCAAATGCACAAAAGTCGTGGTCCAGAATAGACATGGCATGGGTTAGCAGGAAACTTGGATTAGAAATTGGAATGGCAGAAATTAACCTGAATGCCTGGGCAGACCACAACCCCTTAGAAATAAGGTGGAAGAGTATAAAGAGAAAGAACCAACAGAGATGGAGGTTTAATGTCAAATTACTGGGTGACAGAGAATGTATACAAAAACTTAAAGAAGAAGTAAAGTCCTTTTTCAAGGAAAATGAAAATCATGGAACGCCCCGTGCAATAGTATGGGACACAATGAAGGCCTACTTGAGAGGAGTTGTGATTTCATACAGTGCATACAAAAATAAGGAAAAAAGGAGGACCCTGGAAGACTATTTAAATTACTTAGGAGAAGCAGAAAGAAAACTTCAAGACAACCCGGGAGATGAAACAGCTAAAGAAAGCTGGATGATGTGGATACACAAATTGAATATCATTGATCAAGAGGAACTAGCCCAAAAAATGAAAAGAACGAAACAATACCACTTTGAGAATGCCAACAAATCGGGCAGGTGGTTGGCCTATAAATTAAAAAAGGAAAATGAAAAGGGGACAATTTATACACTAGAAGATTCCAAGGGCCAGCTATTGACCAAAGAAGAAGAAAAATTAGAAAGAGCTAGGGAATTCTATGAGACTCTATATAAAGAAGAGGAGGTCCCAGAAGGCAAAATAGAGCAATATTTGATAAATGCAGAGCTCCCACAAATAACAGAGGAAGAGAGAGAAATGCTTAATAGAAAGATTACAACTGAAGAACTAAAAACAGCTCTCTCCAAACTTAAAAATAATAAAGCGCCAGGTCCCAATGGATTCCCAGAGGAAATATATAAAAAACTAGAAGAAATATTGCAACCAAAATTAGTAGAAATTTTCAACGATGTATTGATAGGTTCTAAAATCCCAGAGTCGTGGAAGGAAGCGCATGTTACACTTGTGCCGAAAGAAGGTCCCGACCTAAAACAAATTCAGAACTATAGACCAATTTCCCTCCTAAATACTGACTATAAGCTATTTATGGGCATAATGGCAGAAAGAATTAAAAAAATATTAAACATTTGGATACACAAGGATCAAAACGGATTCCTCCCGGGGAGGCAAATCAGAGATAATTTGAGAACTGTGCTGGACACCCTAGGGTACTATGAAGAACACCCCGAAAAACAGATGGCTTTAGTCTTTGTTGATGCCCAAAAGGCATTTGACAACTTAAATTGGAAATTTATGATTAAACGTATTGAGGTAATGAGATTCGGAACAAATTTTGAAAAGATGATAAAATCTATCTACGCTAATCAAAAGGCAAGTATCTTAGTAAATGGAGATAGGACAAAAACATTCCAGATAAGTAAGGGGGTAAGACAAGGTTGTCCCCTGTCACCACTATTGTTTATTTTGGCCCTAGAAGTCTTGCTACGGAAAATTAGAAATAACGAGGAAATAAAAGGTCTAAAGATTAGGAAGGAGATCTACAAGACGCAAGCATTTGCAGATGATATAGCCTTAATTCTTGAGGACCCTATAGAATCGGGACCAAAAGTGCTAGAGGAATTGGGTAAATATGGAGAGGTGGCAGGCTTCACATTGAATAAAACCAAAACTAAAGTACTGACCAAGAACGTAACCGAGAGTCAGAAAAAAGAGATAGAAGAAGTGTTAGGACTACAGGTTGTCAAAAAAATTAAATACCTAGGAATTTGGATTACTACAAGATGTTTGACCCTAAAAGAGGATAACCATACCCCTTTAATTCAGAAAATGAAACAAGACCTTGATAGATGGAAGAAAATAAAATTGTCACTTTTGGGCAAGATAGCCGCGATTAAGATGAATATTCTCCCCAAAATATTATTCCTATTTCAAAATATACCGGTGAACTTAGATAAAATTTTTTTCTCAGAATTATATAAAATCATCAGAGAATTTATATGGGAGGGGAAGAAGCCGAGGTTTTCCATTAAAATTTTAAGGGGCAAAAGAGATATAGGAGGATTTGGGCTCCCCGATTGGGAAACATACTATAGGGCAGCTAAGCTAGTTTGGATAAGAGACTGGGCCACCCTGGAAAATGAGAGGATCTTAACCCTAGAAGGCCATGACCTACAAAAAGGGTGGCATGCACACATATGGGACACAGAGAAGAAAAGGAAAACATATTTTCATAAACATAAAATTAGAGACTCATTGATACAAACATGGACCCCAATTAGGCAGAGATACTATAAAAAAGTCCCAAGATGGCTCTCCACGATGGAGGCCCTGATCTATCCCAATAGATAGGGAATGGAGAAAATGAGTAGGTATAAAGACATCTTAGACGAATCAAATGATACTTTGAGAAAGCAAGGAATAATTTTAGATTGGTGGACCTACTTACAAATAAAATCTAGATACCAGAAAGACAAAGAACAATATGGCTTAGAATTTGGACTTAATGGGTTGGATAAAGTCCTAATGGGAACAGGCAAAAAGATTTTGGCTAAATTGGATAACTATTTATTAGATGAAGACAGGGCTGAGGACATAATAAAGAACCAAATGAGCACATGGGAGAAAAATATTGGACATGATATAAATTTTAATGAATGGGAGGAGGCATGGAATAAGAACCTTAAATTGACCAGAGCGGCGACATACAAGGAAAATCACTACAAGATGCTCCACAGATGGTTCCTAGCCCCGGCTAGGCTAGCAAAGATATATCCCAATATACATCCCAACTGTTGGAAATGTGGCCATGGTCAAGGCACCTTCTTTCACATGTGGTGGACGTGCCCGGAAGCGAAAGGATATTGGAGTAAGATCAGGAGATGGTTACAAAAAATAATTGGGGAAGATATTGAATTAACACCAGAAATATTTCTCCTGGGAATAGTAAAGAAGCCATACGGAAAGGAAAAGGTTCACTTAATGATCCATATAATTACAGCCGCCAGACTGGCTTATGCACAATATTGGAAAGAGAAAACCCAGCCACCAGAAGAGCTTATAATTAGGAAAATACTGGAGTGCGCAGAGATGACTAAACCAACCCATGAAATAAATGATGATGAGAAGTTGGATTATTATACTGTGTGGGAAAGGTGGTATGAATGGATGTATGATAAAATGAAAGAAAGAGAAAAAGGTGTGTTAAATAAAAGTAAAAATTAATTTGAAATGTCACCAGAAATATATTCTGTATACACTGCACATCTGATTAATGAAAATGTCTCTCTCTCTCTCTCTCTCTCTCTCTCTCTCTCTCTCTCTCTCTCTCTCTCTATATATATATATATATATATATATATATATATATATGTGTGTGTGTGTGTGTGTGTGTGTGTGTGTTTTACAAAAAAAATACAAAATTTCCCCCCACTCAATATTCCCCCCACCCTTTCCCCCCCTTCATCCCACCCTCCCCCCCAGACTTCCCAGAGCAAAATACAAGGTATTTCATTTAATCAATCATAAACTAGATTAATCTTCTTATCCTCAAAGTACTAACTCCCCCCTGAAACCTTAACTCCACTATAAATAACCTAATACTTCTAATACTAACATTCATTCATAAGCTATTTGATATTTTCTTGTCTGATACTTATTTTGAGTATAATCAATCCATCTTCTCCATTCCGATACGTATCTTTCTTGCGTATGGTCCTTCAAGTACGCTGAGATTTTCGCCATTTCTGCTAGGTTTGTTACTTTCAATATCCACTCTTCAATAGTAGGCAAAGAGTCCTTCTTCCAATATTGAGCTACCAACAGCCTAGCTGCTGATATTAAGTTCAAAATCAATTTAGTCTCTGATACTGTACAGTCCGTAGTTATACCCAATAGAAACAATTGAGGAGTAAATTTCAACCTTCTTTTCAAAATGTTCTGCATCACCCACCAAATTTTTATCCAAAATGCCTTGATTTTCTTACAGGTCCACCATATATGATAATAGGTTGCATCATTACATTCACATCTCCAACATTTAGCTTGCAAATTTGAGTACATACATGATCTTTGCTATTTTCCTTCAGGCCTCTCAATCTCAGAGCAAACTCCATGGATCTGTATTGTAACATTACCAATTCATCATCCATTTTCTCTGTTCTGGTCATGACATCACCCATTTTGCTTTCCAAATTTAAGTTGGCTTCATTAATTTCTTCAACTTTCCCATCAAGCTGGATAACAAGGTTTGAGAGTCCTGATACAGCAAAAACAATATCCTCTCTTATTTTATCGTGTTCATCTGCAACTGCTTCCTTGATCGAGCTTATATCCTCCTCAATTTTCTTAAATTTCCCTTCAACAATTAGTGTTAAATTATTCATTGCTTCACTCATTGCTGTTGCTTGATTATTCATGGCTTCTTTCATAACTTCCTTAAAATCATTAAGTGCTGCATCTTGACTCTGGGTCTGGCTCTGTGAATCAGCCGGAAATTGTGCTTTCTGTGTCACCACTGACACAACTGGAGAACCTCCCCCTCCTTTAACAACTCCTGGTTTCACTTGTCTAGAAGCCATTTTTTTTCTCCTTCCCCCCCTCTTTTCTTTAAAAGCCACAATGTCTTTAAAGATGTTTAATTTATAGTCTCTAATTTGCCAGGCAGAATAGTTTTTTTTTTATTCTCTTTCCTCCACAAACTCTCAGTTCCCAGCAGTTAATAGGCAGCTAATCCACTCTCCCAGCGCAAAGTTCTCAAGCACTTTCGTTTCTGGCTTTCACTTTCAAAACCATAACAAAGACGCCATCTTCCGCCTCCAGTTTAAGATTCAAATTGCAACAAAGTAACTTTGGAGTTAAGCTCTGTACTTTTAAGGCTTGTTCTCCTGTTTTCCGCTCTGCCTGCGCTTGAAGTCAATCAAACTCACTTTTAAAAGCAGGATCGGATCGCGGCTTCTCACTCTGCTTTTGCAGAGTCGTCCTGGCTCCGGAGCTTCTTGGCGGGCTGGCTGGGGAGCTCTCACCCTCCAAGCCTCTAGAAACGTTCCAGAGGGCTTTCGGGGAGCTCTACTCTCGCCCACCGGCTCTCCTATCCTTCTTTTCCCGAAGGAGAGTTTTTCAGCCGCTAGACAGCCGATTTGCACTGTCAAAGCGGCTTTTATGGAGACGCAGGGCTGGCGGTCATAAATGACTGTCCACGGAGCCTGCAGTGCCAACCAGAAGTCTGAAAATGTCAATATATTTATGTCTTTTTAAACTCAATAAAGTTTTTTCAACAAAAAAAAAAGAAGCAAGCCTGGGAGTGCTCTAGGGACTCTACCAATGGCTTGTGAGGAGCCGCATATTGAGGTATCCCAGCAAACAGCGAGTACCCTCCAGTCACTGAGCCTTAGCCCCATCCAATCATTTCCCAAAGCTGATGGCCACTCCACCATCTTGCCTTGGGAGACCCAGTGCATTTCATGGAAACCTCTGGTTTTTCCTTCTAATACTCCTCCTGGTTGAAGTCCAACTTTCCTCTCCGCTAGGACAGTCTAAGGAGCCACAACTTGGCTCTATTTAAAAACGTTTACATGGGAATAAATCCTAGTTCTTTCTAAAGAAAACCTCTAGTCCAGGATAGCTACTTTATCGGTGGCGTGGAAAGTGAAGATTAAAAGTCAATTTGGCTGAGAATTTTCCCAGAAAGAACTCCCACTGCAAAGAATGCTGATAAACTTAGTGGGTTTCTCTGTGTCTATCTTCAGCTTAATTCGTAGTGTTTCCAGTCCTGAAATTACTGATTCATTCTTCAAGTAAACCACAACTGAGCTTGTCCATAGATTAAGGGTCATCCGAGTTTACGGTTGTTCCAGACGTTGGCTTCTTTCCACTCTGAGCTGCCTTAGCTAGCCTGCCCTGGTAGAGCTGAGGCGACTAAACGACAAGCAACCTTAGATGGTGGGAGGGCTCTAGGACCCAGGGGAGCACGGGCAGATTGCAAATTCTTCTCCGTGACTCCATGATTCAAATTAGAAACCAAGAGTCTCAGGTTCGAGTCTTAGGTTAAAAAGTATGCCCGGGGATACAAACGGAGCGCCGTAGTAGTTTTTTAATATAAGGGCCAAATTTTTAATATATTTTAAACTGTTTTTTAAATTTTGTGGGTATATGTTGTTTTAACATGGCTGTACACTGCCCTGAGTCCTTCGGGAGAAGGGCAGTATAAAAATTTAATTAATAATAATAATAATAACAACAACAACAACAACAACAACAACAACAACAACAACAACAACAACAGAGGGATGTCTTGCACACCGGTGGTCCGAAATGATGGATTAGGTAGATGTATTAACCTCTTAGCCACAGACTCTCCTCCCTTTGTTGGCTATACCAGGGGAAAGATTAAGTGTTTTTTTGTCAGGGCAACCTGGTCTATCCAATTATGGAAAATGCAAGCAGTATGCTCCATCCCATAATTGGGTAGAATGGTTGCCCTGAGAAAAAGCACTTGTCATGTGTTTCCTTCAAGTCAACAGAGATCTTCTTGCTTCACTGGAAATGGGCAGCAGAGGAAAAATAATTACATATTGCAGAGATGAGATGAGTCTGAAGGAGAAGAAATTATACCCTCAAGAAGGCCTTTGCTGCCCTTTGCACTAGTCAACTGAAGGATGGCCAATGGTTTCCTCAAAGGTTTAAGGTGAGCAGCAGGGGAAAGTGGTCCAAGAAAACTAGTGACTCTCTCCTTCCCCCCTCCCCCCCTTAATATCTTAGGCCATTTCATGCCTAGTGACTTTATGGTACCTTCTGGAGTCATCCGACTGTCATTATACCAAACTATCAGTAATAACAGCAGGCTTTATATCAATTTAGTGAGGACTGGCTGATATTATGGTGATTTTCTAAGATACCAGTGAGGATGGCCTTAATGTTAAAAACTGCAGATTTTTGCAGAAAAAAATCTATTCCACATAATTTTGAGATGAAGAAGGAAGACTAAAGGGAGGTTCAAGACAAAAGCATGCCAGCTACTCTTTCTGGGGGAGAGAAGAAACTTTTGTGACTTTCTCACTATATTATTGCAGAGTCCAGTAAGGCTGTTCCCATTGTAGGGCTGAAAACTGACACAGAAATATCCTTTGGAGGGACAGAAACGGAAGCTGAAACTGAAATATTTTGGCCACCAAATGAGAATTGAGGACTCCTTGGAGAAGATCCTGATATTGGAAAAGACTGAAGACAAAAGGAGAAGGGGAAGGTAGAAGGATGAGATGGTTAGATAGTGTCATCAATGCAATGAACATGGATTTGGGCAAATTCTGGGAGACAGTGGGAGGACAGGGGGGCCTGGCATGCTGTGGTCTCTGCTGTGACTCACTGTGCTGCGAGTCAGCCAAAGAGGTTGTAGAAAGAATGCTTTTAAAAGAAAAAAAAAAGCCTCTGACGATCAGGCAACTCAGCTGGGATCGTCAGAGGCTTTTAAAAGCATTGTTTTTACAACCTCTTCAGCCAAAGAGGTTGCAGAAAAAAATGCTTTTAAAAGTAAAAAACAAAAATAGTTGACTACGCCCACCCAGTCACATTACCCCCCACCCTCCAAGCCACGCCCAAAGAACCAGCACTAACAAATTTTACATTTCACCACTGCGTAAAGGGATTAGATTGTATGTCCCTAACAATCAATTTGTTTATTTTATGGCATCTTAGAAACCAGACAGACTGGCATTATGAGTATGTATATACTCTGCAGCATGTTAGATATGGGACAGAAAGACTGATTCACTCTGAATTTATTCATAGTTTGAAGGTAATAATGCTATAGGATTCCACTCCAGCTCAGGTTGTTCTGTTCAGTGAGCTTCTATTAACATTACCATCATCTTATTTCAAGTTCTCTGAGCAACTGATACATGATATGACAGTGACATACTGATTTATCAGTTCTATAGCTGCCCTAAAGAATGTAAGAAGGAATTTTTACACATCTTTAAGCCAAGCAAAAAATATAGAATATTGGTGAGTTTTTAATTTGGAAAAAAGGCAAACAGGGGACTTTTTCCTTTTTCTCCATCAGAATCTTTGGGAAGACACAGAAAGATCATCGGTGGGATTTTAAGCATGCGTGTGTTTTTAAATTGTTAATTAATTATCTAATTAGGAGAACTTATGAATGACCCAACTCCAGCAATAAGCATGCAGAGAAGCAAATAATCAAGAGATTTGTCCACTTTCTTCACATAATTTTATCAATTCCTCATATAGTTTTTTATGGTCTATTTGCTGAACCAAATCAGAAAATAAACCTTTTATACTTTGTTTTATTCTTTAGAGTATTTGGTCAGTTCCTTCTTTATGCTGGTATCCCCACACCCAAAGCAATCAATCTTGCATTAAATGGAAAATAAACTTTGCTTCAATTGTCCACATTCTCATCGTTCAAACTGTCCATATTTTTTAGTATGCACTTCCCTGAATCCAGGCACTAATGGCGAGAAATAAGCCCATAAAACACTATCTGGACTCGTTATCTGTTTTTCAAGAAATGTCTGCAGGAAGAAAGGGACAGTCAAGCACAAATAACCGGCATAAACTCTCTGTTGCTTTAGTGGATTAAATGACAGGCAAATTAGGAGGCATAAAGTCAGGATAATGTTTTGCGGGGGAAGGGCTGCAGCCTGCATGATTAAAGTAGACAAAAGCAGATTCATGGTGTATATCATCAACCCACTGGATGCATCAGAAAGTAAGCTGTGGTGGTGGGCAAATGATCCAGGACCCCTGCTGAAATGGTGTGTTTCGATTAATTTCCAAATGAACAGAAGCTGACACAAAATTCAATCCAGTGCATTTCGGCAAAATTAAATACATAATTAATGGGCAACAATTTACAGATCAAAATAAGAAAACAGTTTGGACCTCCATCCAATCAGCACCTGGAATACCAGCCTTGGCGGAAATGATGACTTCCAAATTTTACTCCGAGTCTCATCTTCTAGGAATGAACTTTCCCATTCTTCCTTGACACCCTGGGACCATGGAAGTCTCAACCGCACTGGCTGCCTTTGCTGCCCTAGAAGCCGGTTTTCTTATTGATTAAATTGAGATTTTAAATGAGGATCTCCATAGGTGATAACACACAGCAAACTATAGCTTTTCTCTTGACATTCATTCCATATTTAGAAGAAGGAGGCTCCTATCAGACACACGACTGGGTTCCAAATTTTTGTATCCATCAGAAGGATTCCTCTGGTCTTTATGGCTGCATCTAAACTCTAAAGGACGAGGAGGTGGATATTAGGAACCACAATGAGGAACATTCAAGAAGCAACAGCATTATACTTTCTGCTCTAAATATGGTTTTGATTGACAGACTCACCATCATTTTAATGTAGAGGCTCATCATCCAGAATGCTTTTCCAGATCTGAGGTTCCAGATCAAAGTATGTCATGTTAAGCAGATGCAATGTTTCAACAATAGGCGAGAAGAAAGCTAGATCAAACATATCTACCTTAGCTTCTGATATGATGCAGAAGGTCTACTTCTATGGGCTTATAATGTTTCCTTGAACACCATCATATATCCAGGAAGCACAGAAATGGAAACTTGAGTTGTTGCGATAGCATATAACAAGCATATCAGCCATAACTCATACAGCATCACATGTTTTTCCCTTGGTTAGTATTCATAAGCACCTTAGATAATATGAGCCATCATAAATAAGGCACCATCAGTTACATATTCTTCTGTATTCTGTATGTCTTGTGTTCATAAATAGATAGTAAATATATCCTTCAACCTAAACTGGAATTGTAAATGCTCTGGCACTGGAAGTTTTTAAGAAGACATTAGATAAACTTTTGTCTGAAGTGGTGTAGGGTTTCCTGCCTAAGCAGGGGGTTAGACTAGAAGACCTCCAACTCCTATTCTATTCTATTCTATTCTATTCTATTCTATTCTATTCTATTCTATTCTATTCTATTCTATTCATAGAACAATTATTGAAAAGCAAAGCTATCCTATTTTATTAATGTAGAAGGATTTAGGAAAGCAGAGGTAAGACAGGGAATGAAGAAACAGATGGCTATGACACCAACTATATAACTGCAAGTATAGTTGTGCCCAAGTTGTACAAAACAACAAGGGTGTACAAATCAGCCCAATTCCAGGTCATATTTGAACTTCAAGATGAGCAAGATCTGATTCAAAGGCAAAAAAAAAAAAAATTAATTCATCCCTTTGGCCATAAACTACAATGGAGAAGCATTAAAATGTCAGCACCTGTTTCATTTGGGTGGTGGGTGGCAGAATGAGATGACAAGAACTGGGATAACGGACTTGTTAAGAAGACGTGCCAAGATCCAGCTCAATCATTTTAAGTGTTCGTTCACAATAGATTATTTGTATATTCCCGTGGTGGCACCTCTGTAGCAAGGATAACCAAAGGAATTGTTTAGCAAACAGCTGATAAGGAAATTGTCCTGAATGAATGAAGATTGTCCGACTTAAACAGTAAACATTTCTGCTATTTGTTGATCTGGGCTATTAAACTTGTCGGAATGGCTGACTTGTGTTGATACTAATTATATTATATTGCATCACTGAACTGCTCAAAACTTTGTTCATATATGGAAGGAAAGATGCACCAAAGTTTGAGATGCTGAAAAGTTAATAAAGTTGATTGAATCTCTAATTCTGAAGTCCCCAATGCAATTTGGTGCCTGAATCAATTTGAGGGTTGAGTTTGATGATCGCTCCAGATGATTTATGAACAAACAAACAAACAAACACAGTAATCCAATATTTACAGTTTTAGATCCCTGGGTTGTTAGAACTGGTTCATTTACACTTGTTCTATAATTCATATTGTTTAAGCAGTTTAAGTTGATCGTCAAGGCAGTCCCTGGTCTTATTCTAATTGCAGCATCTATTCAAGAGTTTGTACTGAGGTTTGTAAATACTGACTTGGTGACATATTTCATGTCCTAATTTGATTTGCTAGTTTATCTTCAACTCAATGCAATATGATTACCCAGTCATCATGCCTCAGTGACAGATGCAATTCTGGTTTAATGGGGATGAATGCAATCTTGGGCAGGTTCACATTACACATTAAACTGTAATATGACTTGTTGAGAGGGGGGCGTTGGTTGGTGTGTGTGTGTGTGTGTGTGTGTGTGTGTGTGTGTGATGTGCCAGCTCAGCTAGTTATATTTTATTTAGCAAACTTGGCTTAGTGTGAAACAAATGTTGTCAACTGGATCACCCCATTCATCAGAATAACAGAATAAACAGAGTTGGAAAGAACCTTGGAGGTCATCTAGTCCAACCCTCTGCTCAAGCAGGAAACCCTATACCGATGGCTGTCCAATCTCTTCTTAAAACCCTCCAGGGATGAGGCACCCTCAACTTCTGAAGACAAGCTGTCCTACTGGTTAATTGTTCTTACTGTCAGGAAATTTCTCCTTGTCTCCAGGTTGCTTCTCTCCTTGATTATTTTCCATCCGTTGCTTCTTGTCCTGCCCTCAGGGGCTTTGGAGAATACGTTGACTCCCTCTTCTTTGTGGCAGCCCCTGAGATATCGGAGGACTGCTATCATGTCACCCCGAATCCTTCTTTTCACTCCAGGTGGGACTACACTTTGAGATAGGATAACGGCATCTTTGTTTGTAATGTCTTAAAATGCTTAAGATTTGCCTCACATTTTTCTAGAGAGGAAGGGAAAAGAGAAACAGACAATTTTCTCGTCCTTTTTTTTTTTTTTTAAATGCCTGAATTAGGGGAAAGCCAATCATTTTCATTGCTGCACTCTGACAGAAAATAGTCCAACACTCATTTAATCTTTATGCTGTTAATAAATTTTCCTGACGCTACATTTGCTGTAATTACAATTCTGATTATACTGAATATTTCCATAGTTTTGATGGCTTTGTAAATCATAACCGGCTGTTTCTGTTCTGCTGAATGACATCTTCACTTGGTAATTTAGTTGCACTGTATAAAATGGCTAAATGACAATATAATTAACATTTATGTAGAGAAATCCACTGGATAATAAATAACTGTAGAGGGTACAAATAGCCAGGTTCTGCTACCTTCCTGCTTGTTAGAGAAAAACCTTTTTTGCAACAAACCTAGAATGACAAAGCCGCTCCTCAGCTTAGGCCAGGCACCGTTTCATAATACATTGATATGAAATATGAACTAAGAACATACAGATCAGGCCCAAATCCGGTGCAGTTTGTGCGACCGCTGAAGTACAGAGCAAAATACAGGTAGTCCTTGACTTATGACCACAATTGAGCCCAACGTTTCTGTTGTTAAGTGAGACATTTGTTAAGTAAGTTTTGCCCCATTTTACGACCTGACTTGCCACAGTTGTTAAGTGAATCATTGCAGTTGTTAAATTAGTCACAGGGTTGTTAAGTGAATCTGGCTTCCCCATTGACTTTGCTTGCCAGAAGGTCGCAAAAGGGGGATCACGTGACCCCGGGACACTGCGACCGTCATAAAGATGAACTGGTTGTTAAGCACCCAAATGTAAATCATGTGACCATGGGGATGCTGCACTGGTCACAAGTGTGAAAAATGGTCATTAGTCACTTTTTTTCAGTGCTGCTGTTATTTTGAAGAGTCACTAGAAGAACAGTTGTAAGTCAAGGACGACCTGATATAGCATCAATTTTTAACATAAACAGGATGATCCAGCAAAGGCTTTCTGGTGTGCAGAGAGGAAACATGGCAGATGCTTAAATAATACATATTTTTTTTCCTAAAAAAAGAATAGAATTAAAAACATCTCCAATCAGCCAATGGAAGAGTAGTTGCCTTCAGAAGTTGTGGGAGCCTCATCCCTGGAGGCCTTCAAGAAGAGACTGGGCTGCCATCTGTCAGAAATGGGGTAGGGTCTCCTGCTTGGGCAGGGGGTTGGACTAGATGACCTCCAGGGTCCCTTCCAACTCTGTTAATCGGTTAGTCTGTTAATCTGTCATCACCACAGCATACAAACCAACTAAAGTGCTCTAAAACACCTTGAGTAAATCAAAGACTCTAATAGCCCCTAAAGGAAAAATAAATAAATACAGGAGTCACCGACAAGAGTGTGAGGACTGTATCAGCCACAATGTAGGGCCAACAGGCAGGAGACTAGCAGAGAGTGTCCATGAACCCCAAGCAGCAATTGGAAGGCATGATGAATACCCCTTGATTGGACAACACAACACATTGATTGACTTCAGCGTAGCTTCAACTGGGAAGCTCCGAGGCATCCTAGACCAAGCTCATTCAAAAAAACCTAGAGAATTCATGGAAGCCTGGCATTGAGATAAATCAGCCCTCAACAGGCACATAGAGATAAACAACACCTGCATACCATTCAAAAGAGACAACTAAAAAGCTAAAAAGGAAACAAGAAAGACCCAAACACCTCCTCCAACTCCCAGGTAATCAGATATTCACACTAAAATTAATACCAGACCAACAATCCAGCAGTAAACAACGGATTACCAACTCGGACAAACAAGCTAACAGTAAAGAATAGCCTAATCAAGAAACCACTAAAAACATCCCCACTGTAAGCCACTAGTATATAAACAGAAGCCAAACTCCACTCCTTTCTCACACTGATTATGTTACCTAGTTGGGTAATAAAATGTCTGCAAGAAAACAACCAGCCTCGCTCAGAGAATGCAAAGGATATAATAAATCTAGGCAGCTCATAGCAATATGCCACAATGATGCCACTATGGCTAGTCTGAGTGCCAAATATCATAATGATATTTAATAATGCCACTTGACAGAAATGCATCAAATCTCTTGGCACCTGTCATTTCTTCCTTTGCCTTTGCCACAAATACAGTAGCTATTTTCACTACATTGAAGGGAACTTGACTTCGCTCCTCTTCCGACGTTCCAGCCTTACGATGGAAGGAAAACAATACCTTGACAGATGTCTATGGGGATTATTCTCTGTCATCCAGGTCATGGTTGCCCCAAAGGTGCTTTTCAAGAGGCAACTGGACTTTCTGGTTTTTCTTTGAAGACATTTTGCTTCTCATCCAAGAAGCTTCTTCAGTTCTCATTTCATATCAAGAGATATCTTGACAGCTTTAAAACTCCCTGTTGGTAGCCCACACAAAAGAACCAGATGAGAAATTGAAAAAAAGTAGGTCCTTCCTTCCTTCCTTCCTTCCTTCCTTCCTTCCTTCCTTCCTTCCTTCCTTCCTTCCTTCCTTCCTTCCCTCCCTCCCTCCCTCCCTCCCTCCCTCCCTCCCTCCCTCCCTCCCTCTCTCCCTCTCTGATTCCTTTATTTAATAACTTGATTTTGACATTTTCACTTGGACTACATTTCTACTGTACTCACAATAAAAGAAATGAACACTGTCAAATAAAAGAAATGAAATTTTCTGGGATTTTTATGTCAACATGGCATCCAAATCCCTTTATTTCTCTTTCTTTAATTCTATCCCTCATACACAAACAATTGTCATGTGCTTGCTTTACACCCTGAAACACCCTTGCTCAAGGGGGAGGACTGTGTTATTAGAAGCTGGAGATTTGTCAGAAGTCCGATTATCCCCCCTACCCCGCTGATTTAATGTTCTCTGACATGTCCTTGATTATCCACATAAATGGTAAGTTTATGTTTATGATTATGGAGAAGCTTGAAGTGCACTGTTGCAATCATTCATTTGATGGCAGTTTTAAGAAATATATTTCATTCTGTGTACATCAAATATGAGGTTAAGAAAGTTTACAAGACGAAGTATTTTATGTATACATACATACATACATATATATAAATAAAAATGTAAATGTCCGTTTGTACATAACCGCACATCTCTGAAAGTTCTTCACCGATTGCTTTCAAATTTTGACACAATGTTACATTCGACTACGGATGTGTTTTATATACCTATATTATATACATGTCACACCTGTGACAGGTAAAAACATGAAAAACATTGGAAAACATTGAAAGACATTGACAAACATTGAAAAACATTGAAAAACAGCGCCATCTGCTGGACGTAAAACCAACATGGCAGCCTCCTAGCCCTGATTACACTCAACAGACTTCTGCTCTTCATATTTAGACTCTCCATATTACTTCCAAGAAACTGTGCATTTGGAAGGCAGAGACGCCCGAGGGCCATATCCTGCCACCAGGCTCGGCAGGTAGGCAGCTGGCTCCCTGCCGGGAAGCCCTCACAGCCGGCGCTTCTAGGGTGGGCTGGGGACCACCCGAGCCTGGCTCTGACCTCCCCCTTCCCCGGCAGCCCTGCAAACTAGCCTCGCCCGCTGCTGCTGCCCATCCCCCTCGCCAGCCGCTTTTGGGGCTCCCTCCAAAGAACACCTGGCAATGAGGCTGCCTGGGTCCGCTGAGCGGGAACCCTCCATCCCTCGCCTGGCTCGAATCGCACCTGGCCCAGCGCTACCATGGGCCCCGAGGTCAGAAAGACCAGCCGCTAATCGGCGCTATGCAAATCCGGTCAGTGAGCAGGAGATGGAGGCAACTGGAGCCTCGGGGTCGCCTTTGACCAGTGCCGCCTTTGATTCCCAGGTGGGCACTCTGGCAGATCATGGAGCCTACACAAAAATTTCAGCCTCTGGCAGAAAAGGGGCTCCGGGGAGGCTTCGGGGGGTGGAAACGGCCAGGAGGGAGGATGGCCAGCCCTCCTTCATTTCGCCTGGAAGAGCAGGGGATTTAATCATTTCCCTGCCCTTGGCAGGTGGGGGAGGAGAACTGTGCAGCAGGTGTCCAGTGAGGTGTGCATGGCTCCTGGCTTTGCCGCTTTCTTCCTTCGGGCGGGAAGCCCCAACCAGCCTCAAACCCCCGCCGCACCCCCTCCCTCCCCCCCTTCCCTTCCCTTCCCTTCTCTGCTATGCATCTCCCCATTGAGCCCCCAGAGAACATCTGTGTAGGGAGGACGGAGGGGGCCCCTGAGTTTCTGCTGTGGTGCGGAGAGCTGCGAAGGCCTGGCCTGAAAAGGTAAGGGCGATGGCATGGGATGCAGAAGAGGCTGGGCCAGAGACAGAGATAAACAGAGAGAGGGAGAGAGAGACATAGAGATACAGAGAGAAGGGGAGAGAGAGAGACATAGAGAGATACAGAGGAGGGGGGGAGAGAGACATAGAGAGATACAGAGGGGGAGAGAGAGACATAGAGAGATACAGACGGGGGAGAGAGAGAGACATAGAGAGATACAGGGGGGGAGAGAGAGACAGACATAGAGATACAGAGGGGGGAGAGAGAGACACAGAGAGAGATACAGAGGGGGGAGAGAGAGAGACATAGAGAGATACAGAGGGGGAGAGAGACACATAGAGAGATACAGACGGGGGAGAGAGAGAGACATAGAGAGATACAGAGAGAGAGGGGGAGACAGAGAGGGAGGATTTTGTGGTTTCCATTGTTTTTTAGCAACCAGTTCTCTGCCCTAATCATCAGCTGGGTAGGCGTGGCTCGGGGGCTGTCATGTGACTGATGAAAGTGACTGACATCAAGTTGGCCATGCCCACCAAATGTTCATGGAGAGTTTGGAACTTCAGCTCTTTTAGCCCAGCGAAAGCACCAGACTGGTTAAAATATTTAAAATCCTGGTTAAAATCCCAGCTTAGAATCTTCCAAAAATCCTTACAGAGCACTCTGCAAAGTCCTTTAAAACCTCAGCTAAAATCCTACCAGTGACTTTAAAAGTTTTTCTTATAGCAACGTTTCGACAGGCTGACAACCCTGTCATCTTCAGGCTCTTGTTTCGTTTAGAAGCTATGGGTTCTCTGTTGCGAGGTCGGAGCTGTCGCTTTTCTATGTTTGCTGCTGCTGACGTATGCTGGCTAGCCTGCAACTCTGTGTCCCGATTGGAGGGCAGCAGTTTTTCTTCCTGCTTCCTCATCCTAGCTGTTTGGCTATGTGTTACAGGCCTAACTTTCTCAGATTCTCTATTATTATCTGTCTGCTGTAGAGGGGAAAGGATTCTGGTAGGCATCACAGCACCCTTGATTGTTAGTTGAGATCTCAGCCTGTCTTCTGAGACAGATAATAATATCTGTCTCAGAAGATAATATCCCCTTTCCTTGGGCCTTCAGGATGGTCCCTCCTCCAGTCTGACGGCACGCTCAAAATCTTGCTTCAATTTCTCCATGGGGCTCTTGAGTGGCAGCTTTGAAGCTTTCTGCTGTCTGGCTTGTTGCCAGTCCCATAACCAGTCCGCCCTTCCCAATTCACTCAGAGGCTTCCCCTTACCTTTAGCATCGGAAAAGAGAACTCAGCTTCTGCAGATTTTGGCAAAGTCCACCAAGGTTCATCATTTTTTCTTCTCTTGGCTTGGAGCATGATCGTCTGACCTTGGTAATTCTGCGGCAGTGGTGGAGGAAGGGGGGGTTGCAGCTTTGCTGGGGGAGGGGGGGAATTGAAGCCCTGTTACAGGCAAACTGGCTGGAGTAGGGAGGGGGGGCTGGTTCGCAGCCACTTGAAGTAAACTTTCAGTAGAGAGTTGGCTTTCTGCCATGGCTTCGGAACCCTGGCGCCACTCTGTCCAAACATCTGGCAGGGAGCTGGAGGGTTGGAGGTTTGCCAATTTGGCTTGGAAAGTTGTGAGTACTGACCATCTGTCAGGTTTCGATGCTATCTCAAAATAAATGAATTTCCAAACTGCCGATCTTTGAGGAAATTTTCTCTTTATTGAACATAGCAATCTGATCCTGGCTCTTTTGTGGTCAGTACTGACCTTTACCCTCCAATCCCTCTCTTTCCGATCCCCAATTCTCTGCTTCTCATTGGCTATCTCCCAAGCCACTTTCCTCATCCCTTCTTTGTCAGATCACAGGAATGTCTCCCCCCTCCCATCTCCGAGGAGACAGAATTTTCAAAAGGATTTAATATGCAAAAGTTCAAGCTTCTCCTCTCTTTATATATGTCAGTGCTGGGACGCTGACAACATGCTAGCCCACCTGGCCAAAAGGAAAGTTTTCACCAGACTAGACCTCCATGAAGCCTACTACCAGATATGCATCAGGGAAGGAGATGAGTGGAAAACAGCATTCAACTGCCCCCTAGGGAGTTTCCAATTTAAAGTGATGCCATTTGGACTGCAGGGAGCCCCGGCGGTGTTCATGCAATTGATAAATGAGGTTCTGCATGAGCACCTCTATAAGGGGGTCCTCGTCTACCTAGATGACATTCTCATTTACAGTTCCACCAGTCACGGCTAGACTACTTAGGCTATCGAGTGTCAAACGAGGGGATAGAAATGGACCCAGCCAAAGTACAATCAGTCCTAAACTGGCAACCCCCTCGCACCCACAGACAACTGCAAAGCTTCCTGGGGTTCGCGAACTTCTACAGACAATTCATTCCCTCTTTTGCAAGAATTGCTAAACCTCTGACAGACCTCCTAAAAACAGGGAGTCCAGCAACAAAACCCCACCCAGGACAACCTCTACAGTGGGACCTGGCCTGCCAACAAGCATTCGAAACAATAAAAGAAATGTTTGCAAAAGAACCAGTCTTAAAGCATCCTGACCCCGAACAACCCTTCGTCATCCAAGCAGATGCCAGCGATGTGGCAGTGGGGGCCGTGCTACTCCAAAGAACAGCCAAGGGAATCTACAACCTTGTGTCTACACATCCCGCAAACTCACCGACACAGAAAGATGATGGGCAGCGTGGGAAAAGGAAGGGTTTGCAGCGAAATTGGCGCTGTTGACCTGGCTACACCTGCTAGAAGGAGGCCAGAAACCGTTCAAAGTTTGGACTGACCATAAGAATCTGGAGGCCCTCAGGACCCCACGGAAGTTGTCACCCAGGCAAGTCCGGTGGGCCCAATACTTCAATCGTTTCAACTTCGAGCTGAAACACATCCCAGGGGGAAAAAACTTTCTGGCCGATGCCCTCTCCCGAATGCCTCAATAAAACAGTGAGCGGGAGCCATCATCCCCTCTGCCCAAGGAGTAGGTCAAGTAATCACCAGACGGCAATGTCGCGACCGGCAAGGCCAACCTGCAAGTGACTTAACAACCAGACTCAAAACTGAAACATTGGCGGATCCCTGGTTCTGAGACAACCAACATCTCTTAACAAAAAGGGATGACCTAGCATGGAAGGGAACAAAACTCTATGTCCCAGAGACTCTACGCACCCTGATCCTCAAGAGAAGCCATGACGTTAAACCAGCAGGACATTTTGGCTTCCTAAAGACTCTGCACTTAGTACGAAGACAGTTTTGGTGGCCCCACATGAGAAAAGACGTAGACAGTTATGTGAAAAGTTGTACCATCTGTGCCATGATGAAAAAACGACCAGGAAGACTTCCCGGGCTGCTGCAGCCAGTAGCTGAACCGACAAGGCCATGGGAGGAGATTGCAATGGACTTTATAGTAGAACTGCCGAGGAGTGGTGGAAACACAGTGATCTGGACTGTAATAGACTTACTCTCCAAACAGGCACATTTCATACCCTGCAGCGGGCTACCCTCAGCCCGCCAGTTGTCCAAACTGTTCCTGAAACACATCTACCTCCTGCATGGAGTACCCAGAAGAATCATCTCCAATCGAGGTGTCCAGTTCACAGCAAAATTCTGGAGAGAATTCCTACGGTCCATAGGGTCATCCCAAGGCCTCAGCTCAGCATTTCACCCAAACACCAATGGGGGGGTAGAGAGACTGAATGCCATGGTAGAGCAGTACCCGAGGTGCTACGTGAACTATCAGCAGTCCGATTGGGTGGACCTCCTGTCTTTCGCTGAGGTTGCGTATAATAATGCTGTTCACAGTAGCACGGAGCTAACCCCGTTTAAGGTAGTGAGCGGCATGGACTTTGTCCCAATGCCTGAGTACCCAAGGGAGCCTCCCTCCTCAATCAGTTTGACCAATTGGATGGCGACACTGAAAGCAACCTGGGAGAATGTCAAGAAAGTGCTAGCTAAAGCAGCACAAACCTATAAGAAACAGGCAGACAAACACCGAGATCCCCAAATGCTATTTCAATTGGGGGAGAAAGTTTACCTCTCCACAAAATATTTGAGGTTAAAGCTTCCTAGCAAGAAATTGGGACCAAAATTTATAGGACCATTCCCCATAGTAAAGATAAATAAACCCAGTCACAGTACAATTGAAGTTGCCCCGATTGCTAGGGAAGATACACCGGGTATTCCATAGTAGCCTTTTAAAACCCATGGTCAGATCGACCCTGAGGCCACTACCCTGTGAGCCCCCAGGCCCCGTGGTCATAGGGGGCCAGATCCATTATGAGGTGCAGCAAATCCTCAATTCGAGGTGGCACAGGAGGCAACTCCAATATTTAATCAAGTGGAAGGGTTACCCCTTATCAGAGGCATCTTGGGTAAAGAGTCGAAACATCCAGGCTGATCGCCTTATAGCCAAATTTCATGCAGAAAATCCAAACAAGCCTGGTGGGGGGTCGCATCCCTAAACTCTGCATCTGTACTCGAATTGTTTTGCTTTGTGCAGGTCGCCCTTGGGAAGTGAGGGGAGCCGAATGTCAATTTGCAAAGCTTTAAAGTTGCCATGAGCAGGAGGGAGGGAGAACTGAAGTGAATTCCATACATTCTTTCTCACCGCAATCAGAAGGAGGGTGTTAGGTTTCACAGCCAGCCAAAGTGGTTAATTGGAGAATGTTATTTATGACATGGCCAGAGAGGAGGGGAGAGACAGGGTCATAGGGGAACGTAAATCTACGTAGGATCAGTCCTAACTGCATCCGAGTATTGCCGGAATGGTGCTCCCAATAAATGAATATATTTCCTTTGAAGTTTGGATCATGGCTCATGAATTAATTAGGGCATCTTTTGGAAACTTGACAGTTTTATCTTGACAGAATTCTACCAGCCTGTGCTCTGCTTCATTTTGTACTCCAAGGCCAAGTTTGCCTGTTATTCCGGTTATCTTTTGGCATCCTACTTTAGCATTCCAATCCCCCATGATGATAAAGACATCATATTTTGGGGGGGTCTTAATTTTATAAGGTGCTGTAGGGCTTCATAGAACTGGTCAATTTCATCCTCTTCAGCACCAGTGGTTGGGGCATAGACTTGGATTACTGTGATATTGAATGGTTTCCCTTGGATTCGAACTGAGATCATTCTGTCATTTTGGGGATTGTATCCTAGTATTGCTATTCCTACTCTTTTATTGATTATGAAGGCTACTCCATTTCTTCTGAGGGCTTCTTGCCCCCAGTAGTATACCTGATGGTCACCTGAATTAAATTCACCCATTCCTGTCCATTTTAGTTCATTGATTTCTAAGATGTCGATGTTCAGTCTTGTCATCTCTTGTTTGACCACGTCCAGCTTGCCTTGATTCATGGATCTTACATTCCAGGTACCTATGGAGAAATTATTTTTTACAGCATCAGACTTTCCTTTCACCACCAGATGCATCAACAGCTGAGCATCCTTTTGGCTTTGGCCCAGTAGCTTCACTCTTTCTGGCGCTACTAGTACTAGCCCTCTGCTCTTCCCCAGTAGCATATTGGACACCTTCTGACCTGAGAGGCTCATCTTCTGGTGTCATATCTTTTTTCCTTTTTGTACTGTCCATGGGGTTTTCCTGGCAAAGGTACTGGAGTGGGTTGCCATTTCCTTCTCCAGTGGATCACATTTTGTCAGAGCTCTCTGCTATGACCTGTCCGTCTTGGGTGTCCCTGCACAACATAGCTCATAGCTTCATTGAGCTACGCAAGCTCCTTCGCCATGACAAGGCAGTAATCCATGAAGGGGGAAATATACATACATACATACATACATACATACATACATACATTTCTAGAAATGATAATTACGATTTCAGGCAAATCAGTAACAAGCCAGACTCTTTTTTTTTTGTAAATACAATTTTAGTCAAATTAAAGGACTAAGCCTTGCTAGATTGATTTTGGGCCTCCTTGACTAATATCCCAAACTGAATTAAGTAAGCTTCATCTGCCTGAAATCAATTATGTTAAACAAGATTTACTTTGGAGAAGAAACATTTTGAAGGAGAATTGAGTTTGATGCATGCATTAATTGAAATATGTGTTGTGTGCAAACACAAATCAAACGAGTTTTCCCATAGAATTGGCCCTAGGTAAACTGAGGCAATAGCTTTCAATATTGCCCAACCATTCTCCTTGAATTCTTAGGGAATGTGTTATCGGTAACACAAATATTCACTCATGGCCACCAATTAATCTATCATTTCAGGTAAATTGGAGGACTGGCCCCTTAGCCACTATTAAATTAAGGCTATATAAAAAGTAGAACTTTTTGAAATTTTACAAATAATGCAATGATCTGTAATGGTCCAACAAACACAGAAAATAAAGTAGAACTGATTTATCCTTACAGTTAAATCAAATTTGTATCACAGTCATAGACCAGTATAAGTAGGGTGAAATGCAAAAAATAATTTTAAAAACTAAGATAAAATAAAATACACAAAGTTACATTTAAAATATATATATATAAATGATATATTTTTAAATGAAAATGATAAAAAACTATAAAACAGCATCTTTACATTCCTATAAAAGGAGAAACTGATGCCTTCTGTGGTCTTGGTAGAACTTTCCAAACCCAACGATTGGACAACTTTTCTTTTCCAGTCAGTGTCGCATTCTTATGTTGAAATTTCCTAATATTGCATAAATAGGGGCAGTTTGCTATCTCACTCCAACCCAAAATCCCAAGATTGTAGAAATTAAGGTTGATGGGTTGGCCGCACTGAAGGAAATCTATAAGCATAGTCTTCTTCAAGCAGAGCTCACCAGCCTGAATCATCCTGGCTGATGGTTTTCATGGGACCTTCTTCAGCTCAGGCAATTCCAGAGGGGTGGACTTTAACTCACAGAGTAACAGAGATCTTCTAGTCCAACTCCCTGCTCAAGCAGGAAACCCTATAGCATTCTGGACAAATGACTGTCCAATCTTTTCTCAAAAACCTCCAATGAGGAACCACCCACAACTTCTACAGGCAAGACGTTCCACTGATCAATTGTTCTCACCCTTAAGAAGTTTCTCCTTAGTTCCAGGTTGCTTCTCTCCTTGATTAGTTTCCATACATTGCTTCCGGGGGCTTTAGAGAGATGGTCCACCTTTGGAGGATGCCCATGTTAAGAAAACCTGGTTTTTCATATCGGCAAAATAATAGAGTAGCTGGAAGAGCAAGAGGTGGGACATTACCAGAACAATAAAAGACAGTCTTCTTTCAACTTCTAGTATAGAAATTCTTAAGCAGCCGTTTATTGTATAAAAGTTAGCCAGTGATAGTGTTTTTCTCCTTGGAAAGCTTCACGTACTGCTATTAAAGTGAGCTGCTATTAAAGCTCTTCCACTTCCCATCAAATTAGCAATTTTAAGAGGAAAAAAAAAAGGATGCCAAATGCTGGAAAGAATAAAAGTTCAGAAGTTCAGAAGACGTGGGACACATCCTGCAGATTGGAATCAAAAGAAGAGATGATGCATCAGACAGGAGAATAAGAGTGTGGAGAAGAGCCATAGAAGACAGCAAGTGAGGTTTTTGTTGTGTTCCACATGTAGCCCTTTGTATGGCAACCTTTTCTCAAAACCCCATTCTGGTTTGTTTGTTTTTTTTTAGCAATTTACTAAGCCTTGACCCTCCGGGAACAATGATTTCACTTCAAGGGATTTTTAAAAAATATGTCAAAGGACACTTTCGTGAATAGATCCCCAAAGTTTGTGGTCAGGTAAGATCAAGGTGAAGATTAATGAGGAAAGGCTGATATATCTGAGGCCGTGTATTACAAAGTGAAACACAACTCTCTGTGCAACCTTGAATTGCATAAAAGAAAATCTAACATTCCACAGGCCGCTTAGAAATAAATCACTATGGGGTTGTTGTTGTTATTATTGTTGTTGTTAGTCATAAACCACTGCCTCTTTGTTTATGATGCTATCTGCTAATTCAGCCAAATTTGCATGAATGAATTGTTAAATATTCTCTGTCTCTATCTATCTATCTATCTATCTATCTATCTATCTATCTATCTATCTATCATCTATCTATCTTATATTTGTCTATGTGTAAAGTTTACAATTGGTTTAAAATATCCAATTGCATTTTATGGGGTAGAAACCATCCAAATGCATTATATTGCCCATAATACTCAAATAGAATTTTTATTACAATCACAGAATTGGAAACAGAAGCACTGTTATTCTGTTTCTAAATGAATGGTTGTAAGTCGAGGTCTACCTGCACATGGATATTATCCTTCCACTAATCAAAGAAGTCAATTTATCCATCTCAGAAAGGTCTAGTCAGTTTCACCAACCAGCCCTCCGTGCCTGTCAATGTCTTTCCATTTTTGCCCCAATTGCAACTTTCTCTCTCTGCTGTAATAAGAGTCCTTGCATTGCTTAGTTACTTTCCCAGCAGATCATGGCGAGATGACAGGGCTGCTTTTGAAAACTGATCTGAAGATGCTGATTCAAAAAGTGTTCCAGCAAGAAAGCAAGGTCAGAGAGGAGATGCTCCTAGATCTGCTCGCCATGGGAAATGCAGCTTTTTATTTTTTTTAATTTTTGTGCTTTGGGGCATTCAACTTCAACAGTCAAGGCTTCGACGTTCTTCTGTGTACATAAATTAATCTTCTTTTTTCCCCAGCTATACTTAAGCGAAATACACTTCCTGAAGACTGTTTTTTTGCTGAAGATCGATTCAGTCTGTGGAGTTAAATTCCAAGTATTCTTTTCAATTTACTCTAAAAGAGATCCTTTGTGCATCTGTTGTGCAGTGATCCATGTTGAACACTGGATTGAATCCTAAACAGTTAGAATTTCACTCTGAACTCATCTATGCCAAGAAAACTGAGTCCAGCCAGGATCAAAATTACTATTTTAATGTTATTACTCCTTGGAAATCTATTGATGCAATATACGCACATTACTTTTGTTTTTATGGTCCGTAAGCAAACTGGAGTTGGTAAAGATCTACAGAAAAAGAGACAGTCAGCTTTCAACTACATTGGATTTTTACAATTTGAAACCATCACTGAGATAACAGCTTTTAGAGTTCCAATTCTTCTCCTTCTCCTTCTCCTTCTCCTTCTTTTTTGGATAAAATTTAATTTTATTTCCAAAGTTACAATACAAACTTCAACAAAAAACAAAACAATAACAAACAAAGCAAAAACTAGACAAATATGTGCATTAATAAAACAAGCATATACACAGATTGTTCCCCCTAATTGAATACTGATTAATATATTACAACAATAATAGTCCACCCCCCGCCCCTTTGCAAAACAGGTCATAATTTATAAACTTCTACAGCTCTATTTGTCCAGCTAATTTGACCTGCCATCCTTTTATTGTAAAAACACAAAACAATGTTAACAGGTACAGAGGTGGGCTTCAAATAATTTAACAACCGGTTCGCCCCAGCACTGAAAATGTGAGAATTGCGTTCGCTTCGCTCGCTACACATGCACAT
Source organism: Pantherophis guttatus (assembly GCF_059756535.1). Classification (NCBI taxonomy): domain Eukaryota; kingdom Metazoa; phylum Chordata; class Lepidosauria; order Squamata; family Colubridae; genus Pantherophis; species Pantherophis guttatus. Next base: position 102,924,022 of record NC_142068.1, on the reverse strand, counting down.
GGCCTGCACTTGTGCTTTGCTCATGCGTGCGCTTGCATACATGCACGGCAGTGGTGGGTTCCTCCTGGTTTGGCCCGTTCGGCTGAGCCAGTACCGGTGACGATATAACGTCACCAAACTGGTTCTGCCCCCCCCCGCCCCCCCGCCCCCTCAGGTTATTCTTACCTTTTATTTGGCCCCACCCCCAATCTATTGCTGCCTCCTGAGTCCAGCCAGCTGATCGGCTAGAGGGAAAAAAACTGTTTAAACTCTTGCCGCGGGGCTTCTTCAAAGGGCCGCCCTATAGCTGATCTGTGTTAAAAGCAAACAAATGAGTAGAATGTAAATGTAATTAAGTAAATTACAGAAACTGCCTCTCCGGCAGTATGCCTAGACTAACTGTGACTTCCGGTTCCGGAGGCTATTTTTTTGCTTGACTTTCTTAAAGGGGAAGGGTTGTTTTAAGCTTTTTACACCGCTGTTGGGAGGAAATACTCCCCTGTTGGAGTTCTTCCAGCCAGGGTGCAATCATCAGCACTTTGAAGAAATAATTTTGTGCATATCAAAATCCTTTTGTGCATATGGACTACTCAGAGGGCTGAAAAAGTTATTTTTGACTGGTCCTCGCACTTTTGACCAGTCCTCAAACTTACGACTGTCCTCACATTTTACATTTTTGCCCTATCTTGTCACCATGGTGAAGAGAAGCAGTTGTGAAATGAGTGACACGGTTGTTAAGAATGCTACAATGGGCATAAATGATGACCAGTCATAAGTGCGAAGACCGGTCAAAAGTGCGAGGACCTGTCAGAAATCACTTTTTTCAGCCCTCTGGGTAGTCCTTTTGTGCATATGGACTATTCAGAGGGCTGAAAAAGTTATTTTTGACTGGTCATAATGCATGGGCATAAATGTGAGGATGGTCACAAATGTGAGGACCAGTCAAAAGTGTGAGGACCTGTCAGAAATGACTTTTTTCAGCCCTCTGAGTAGTCCCTATACACATACGTAGCCATGGCCACCCGGTTACATGACCAGCTAGCCACGCCCACCCAGTCACATGACCTCCAAGCTACGTCCACAAAATAAGCCACACCCACAGAACTGCTAGTAAAAAAATTTAGAACCCACCCCTGATGCACAGGGCTTAAAAAACGCAGCTAAATAGGACGGCATAGCATGGGGGCCAGGTCACAACTACCGATTCACCCAAATCGGCACGAACCCCTGAACAGGTAACCCAAGAGCAAAACTTAACTCTCTGTTAACAATCTAGTATTGTTATTTCACACGCAGAAAACCCACAACTGCTTCTAATCTACCATAAAGCACTGCAGTTTCAATTTTTGGTGTTTTGGTCAGTTTATAAAAAATATAAAAATATAAAAAAATTTAAAGCGCTCCATGGCATCGGGCCTAGCTATCTTCGAGACCGCCTGCTGCTACCGACGACCTCCCATCGTCCCGTGCGCTCCCACAGAGAGGGCCTCCTCAGGGCGCCATCAGCCAAACAATGTAGGCTGGTGACCCCCAGTGGGAGGGCCTTCTCTGTGGGGGCACCTACCCTCTAGAATCAGTTGCCCCCAGAGATAAGGAGAATCCAAGACCTCAGTGCCTTCCGCCGTGCCCTAAAAACCCACTTTTTCCAGCAAGCCGGGCTGGCTTAAGAAGAAATTTTTAAATGTTTTAATTGGTTTGTGATTTTTTAATTTTTGGGCCAAATTTATATATATATTAACTGTTTTTAATATTTGTATTTCATGTTTTTAATTCTGGCTGTACACCGCCCTGAGTCCTCAGGGAGAAGGGCGGTATATAAATTGGAAATAAAATAAAATAAAATAAAATAAAATAAAATAAAATAAAATAAAATAAAATAAAATAAAATAATAAAATAAAATAAAATAAAATAAAATAAAATAAAATAAAATAAAATAAAATAAATAAATAAATAAATAAATAAATAAAAATCTTTATTTCTGGAAAAGAACTAGATGTAATAGACCACGACCTATACCTTGGTTAACAGATCTAAATGGAAGGTGATATAAAAAAGGGAATTGAATGGTGTGTTAAATGTGGTTGGTAGCCATTCAGCAAGCTAAGCATAATTTTCTTCTCCTGTTCCTGAAGAGAAACATTTTCGATCAGTGTGTGCTCTGTGCTCTAACATATGCCAGTGAAACATGGACCTCACAATCGTCACAAAAGCTATGAGTGACACAAAGAACCATGGAAAGATACATGCTTGGCATCACAAGACAAGATAGAAAGACCTGCACATGGATTACAGAACTACAAAAATATCAATGCCGTCCAAAAAGAATGGAAATGGAGATGGAATGTCACATAGCAAGAAGAACTGAGGGCAGGTGGACCAAGATGGTCATAGAATGGATCACAGGTGAAATCCAACCAGTTCTCACCAGTTCATTCAAACCCTTAGTAAATTGCTTAGGCAGTTCGGAGAACAGGTTAAAAATAAAGTGCAAGAGGTTCTCTCTCTCTCTCTCTCTCTCTCTCTCTCTCTCTCTCTCTCCTCTCCGTCCCTCCCTCCCTGCCTGCCTTCAGTTAATAGCTCCACTTAACAGTTGCAGCTGGAATGCAGCCAATACACGCTGAATCAAGTCAATAAACAACAGAAACTGACAGGACAGAACAGAATCTAGGGATGGGATTAATCTCTTCCCTTCAGGAAGAAGGACAAGATTACAAGCATCTTCATTATAAAGAGTATTAAGTAACACTTCTGTGATCAGCTGATATTCCCTGGAGTTTTCCAAGACCTTTTATACAGTGTTGGCTACTTCTTGTTTCTTCCTGGGGGGAAGATACAGGAGAGGACAATGATGCAGGCCATGAATTTAATGCATGTGTGGTCCAGCCAGCTGTATGGCTTTTGCTGTGAAGCACCCAATTTAGAACATAGAGAAGATAGAATAATAGAGTTGGAAGGGTTAATGGCTTTTTGAAGCACACCCAGGATTTCAATTAGCCTGAGCAGTTGCTCTTAGTTTCCTTCTCAGCTGCTGCATTTTCTTTGCGGTTGACTTTTTTTTTTTTTTTTTTTTTAAGGGGGAATGGCTGTTTTAAGTTTTCTAGTGGTTTTAGTGGTTCCTGGCACTGTCCTTTTGGGGTGTACTTCCCTCACTCTTTTTGAAAGCCTCTAGTGATGGAGCACCCACAACTTCTGAAGGCAAGCTATTGCATTGGTTGTGTCAGGTGTGCCTCTGTTCAAAACTCAAGAAAGAAAAACTCCAACTCCATGTTTGTAGAGAAAGGTACTTTTATTGAGCATGAACTGAATGCAGCGGAAGGAAAGCAAGATGTGAGGCAATAGGCGTGAAAATTACATATTGAAAGTATTCCCAAATCCCTCCCCCCGAGGACCCTGGCTGACTGTCCAATCCCTAGCTCCCCAAGGCATCATGTAAGGTGCATCTTCAGATGGTCCCATCCCTCTGGTATGCCGGAACGGTTGACCTTGACGGACTATCAGCAACTCCATTCGGCTGTGCCAAAGACGATGAGAAAATTCCCCCCTTTCACTCCCTTTCATGAAACATCTCCACCAGCTCGCTTCCCCCTCCCAAATACCTATACATCCCCCCCCCATTACTATGGCAGCCGATAGGAAGCAAGCAACATAGAGGCTGACAGGTTGGTTGGTCTCACCCTTAGGAAATTTCTCCTTAGTCCTAGGTTGCTTCTCTCTTTGGTTTCTTGTTGTGCCTTTTGGTGCTTTGAAAAATAGATTGACTCCCTCATTTTTGTAGGAGCCTCTCAAATTTCCTAACAGCAATCCCATTGTGAACCGGTAGTAAAGGTAAGTAGAACCCACCCCTGGGAAGAGGCCTTCCTCCTGCTGTGAATATACAATGGTTAGAAAGATGATGAATGATGATAAAAGATGCAGAACATTCTTGCCAAGGACATAAAAAAAATACAACATAGCTTTGTTTTGATGATTAGTCATTGCTTGCCCATTCTAGTCCACTTCTAGTCTGGATTTTTATCTTAGGGCGTTTGACCAACTTTAGCTGAACTACAATTTCCAATTTAATGTCATCTCAACTACACTGCTCAAAAAAAATAAAGGGAACTCTTAAACAACACAATGTAACTCCAAGTCAATCACACTTCTGTGAAATCAAACTGTCCACTTAGGTAGCAACACTGATTGACAATCAATTTCACATGCTGTTGTGCAAATGGAATAGACAACAGGTGGAAAGCATAGGCAGTGAGCAAGTGAGCATCCCCAGTAAAGGAGTGGTTCTGCAGGTGGTGACCACAGACCACTTCTCAGTTCCTGTGCTTTCTGGCTGATGGTTTGGTCACTTTTGAATGCTGGCGGTGCTGTCACTCTAGTGGTAGCATGAGACGGAGGCTACAACCCACACAAGTGGCTCAGGTAGTGCAGCTCATCCAGGATGGCACATCAATGCGAGCTGTGGCAAGAAGGTTTGCTGTGTCTGTCAGCGTAGTGTCCAGAGCATGGAGGCGCTACCAGGAGACAGGCCAGTACATCAGGAGACGTGGAGGAGGCCGTAGGAGGGCAACAACCCAGCATCAGGACCGCTACCTCCGCCTTTGTGCAAGGAGGGACAGGAGGAGCACTGCCAGAGCCCGGCAAAATGACCTCCAGCGGGCCACAAATGTGCATGTGGCCACTCAAATGGTCAGAAAAAGACTCCATGAGGGTGGTATGAGGGCGCAATGTCCACAGGTGGGGGTTGTGGTTACAGCCCAACACCGTGCTGGACGTTTGGCATTTGCCAGAGAACACCAAGATTGGCAACTTCGTCACTGGCGCCCTGTGCTCTTCACAGATGAAAGCATGTTCACACTGTGCACATGTGACAGACGTGACAGGGTCTGGAGACGCCGTGGAGAATGTTGTGCTGCCTGCAACATCCTCCAGCATGACCGGTTTGGCAGTGGGTCAGTAATGGTGTGGGGTGGCATTTCTTTGGGGGGGCCGCACAGCCCTCCATGTGCTCGCCAGAGGTAGTCTGACTGCCATTAGGTACCAAGATGAGATCCTCAAACCCCTTGTGAGACCATATGCTGGTGCGGTTGGCCCTGGGTTCCTCCTAATGCAGGCAAATGCTAGACCTCATGTGGCTGGAGTGTGTCAGCAGTTCCTGCAAGACGAAGGAATTGATGCTATGGACTGGCCCGTCCGTTCCCCAGACCTAAATCCAATTGAGCACATCTGGGACATCATGTCTTGCTCCATCCACCAACTCCATCCACCAACGCCACGTTGCACCACTAGGAGTTGGGGGATGCTTTAGTCCAGGTGTGGGAGGAGATCCCTCAGGAGACCATCCGCTACCTCATCAGGAGCATGCCCAGGCATTGTAGGGAGGTCAGACAGGCACGTGGAGGCCACACACACTACTGAGCCTCATTTTGACTTGTTTTAAGGACATTACATCAAAGTTGGATCAGCCTGTAGTGTTTTTTTCCACTTTAATTTTGAGTGTAACTCCACATCCAGACCTCCATGGGTTGATCAATTTGATTTCCATTGATAATTTTTGTGTGATTTTGTTGTCAGCACATTCAGCTATGTAATGAACAAAGTATTTACTACGAATATTTCATTCATTGAGATCTAGGATGTCTTATTTTTGTGTTCCCTTTATTTTTTTGAGCAGTGTATATTAAGTGATTCTTCAAGGGATCGTTGCTGTCCCTCTTTCCTTTAAGGACTTCAGTGACTTAGCATCACTCAGGATACTTTAGGGAGGTGTGGGTACTCCACAACTCCTTAAAACATCAGGCAAATAATGCAAGTTGTGGGTGCTCCAACACTGGAGGTTTTTAAGAAGAGATTGGACAACCATTTGTCCGAAATGTTATAGAGTTTCCTGCTTGAACAGGGGGTTAGACTAGAAGACCTCCAGGGTCCCTTCCAACTCTGTTGTTCTGTTAAGGGACTTCACCTCTTTTGCCGCTCTACAAGGACCTTCTGAGTGTCACTCTTTGTGCCCTTTCATTTACTGTCAGTCCTAACAGGAACGTTCTAAGACATTAAAATATCCATTCTTTAATAATAACTCTCATACCACTTGACCTTACATTTCATGAATGTTTGTTGTTTGACGGTGTGATATCAGGAGCATGTTTGCTCTGGAAACCAACAATGAGGAATAAGCTTATGTCTCTATAAAGACCAGTGTAAAGAAACAAAACCTGAAAATATTACTGATGTTCTATTGTTCACTTTCATTTTAAATGGTGGCTTTTTATCTAGGTTGACTTTATTATGGCTGATCACATAGTCAGCCGGGTTTTCAGATTGGATCTGGCATTTTTATTTACCTATCAAGTCCTTCCCAAGGACCCAGGATAGGCAGATGTGGTTCTTTGATGACGTTAAGAAATGTTGCTGCAGAATGTCAGCTGTTACCAAGTAGAACTGCCGTTTGCAATTAACGGATTTGCCATTTGTCAATGTTGATGGTGTTCCAGATGTTTTGGGATTGTGCCCGTCTCCTATAACTACCTCTTGGTTCTACTTTCCTTTCTTTTCCTGCAATTGTTCTACTTCTAATTTATTGTTACTTAAGTGGCATGCTTTCAAATACATCCTCACATAATTGCGATAACAAATTAATTCTTATGAGGTGAAAAATATCAAAGAGAGTATAAAATGAAACAATTTCCTGGAGATCTGAAATCCTTTTTTTCATACATAAAGCTGTAATATCCGGGTAGCAAAAATACAGATAAAGCAGGATGCCGAAACCTCTCAATGTCCTGCTATCCTGTAAGGACTGACTGGATGTTTGCAGACCAGATGTGATAGCTTAGCCTGTGTACTTTTCCCTGGCTTTTACAACAAACAAGCAAACAGCAAATATTTTGTCAATTGTGTGCCCTGGGTTGGATCAAAGTCTGGTCCAATCACAGCAAACGCAAACAAACAGACAGAAATTACAAATAAGAATTTAGCATCGTATAAAATTACACCAAAGGAATAAAATCAATACATTCCCCTACCATGTTAGCCTCAGTCCTGCAGTCCTAATTAAATCAAATCAGAGTTCCTCATTATATCTGAAAAAAAGCAATAGAGGTTGAGTATTATTTTACTAGACTGGATTTTAAACCAGGATAAGCAGATATTAAATCACAGCATCCCAATTAGTGGTGAGTGGTGTGATTGAAAGAGAGTGGGATTAAATTGCTGAACCGATGTCCAGCAAGACAAAAAACAGGAGAAAGATCAAGCCATATAATTTATAAACTATGGTTAATTTAATTGGGATTATCTTATTTTAGCTGACCTTTTCCTGTATGCACATTATTTTTTTGCATGCAATAGTACACTGATTGAGTTTATGACAGGGAAAGAATTGGTATTTCTAGAATTACACATACGCATCAAATAATCTGGCTTTATATTTCCTCAATATATTGCGCCAAGCAAGCTAAAACTCTTTTGACTCCTTCCTAAGACTACAGAGCAGGCCGTTTTCCATTTTCTTTGCACTGCACTGTTCCTAGCCAATGACTGTTTTCCTTCACGAGTTCACATTGACATTCTTGGCTTCACAAATATTAGGGGCTTATCACTTAGAACTGAAAAACGCCAGCGATTTAAGAAGGGAATGCAGAGGCTCTTATGTTACGTTGAAGTTTGCAAAAAGGAGTAGGATTCACATTTTAACCCAGAAGATTCTCAAAGTGAATATAAAGATAAAAGCAGAAACTTTTCTCCTGGGTCTAATGAAAAAAGATGTGGAAAAATAATTTGGAACTTTGATGTTATATATGTTGACAGCAGCAAAATTATTTTACGCACAAAAATGGAAAGGCACTTTAATTCCTGCAATAGATGAATGGTTGCAGAAATTGAAGAGATGGCCAAATTGATTGCTTTGATTAAATAAAAAATATATAATTACTTTTGTTTCTACTTGGAAATCGCTTCTGGACTTTGTGCGTGAGATGGACAAAAATGAAATTTTGATTTTGGGGTTTACCGATAGGTTTGTTGTTATAGAAATGGCTGGTTTATATTATTATGTAAAAGTAAAAGGTTGAGGTTTGATGTTACTATCTTATTCTTAGTGCACCAAAGGGAGGTGGAAGTCAACATCTTTTCTTTCTTTCTTCCCTTTGCCCCACATTTTCCCTTCCCTCTTTCCTCTCCTATTTTCCTACTATTTTCTTTTGCATTTTTTATTTATTTATTTATTTTATTTATTTTATTAAATATAATTTGTATGCCACCCTATCTCCGTAGGACTCAGGGCGGCTCACAACAAATAAAAACAAACCCAATAAAACATAAAATACATAAATATGCATAATTTAAACATATATTAAAACCCATTAAAACAATCAAAAACGCCCTCAGTCCAGGCTGGGTGAAGTGAACAGCCATGTTTTTAATTTGTGGCGGAAGGTGCGAAGGTCAGGAGGACACCGAAGCCCCAGGGGGAGTTGATTCCAAAGAGTGGGCGTGGCCACAGAGAAAGCTCTACCCATGGGGGCCGCCAGCTGACATTGTCTAGCTGACGGCACCCGGAGAAGGCCCTCCCTGTGAGAACGCACCGGGCGATGGGAAGCTGTTGCTGGCTGCAGATGGTCCGACAAGTATCCTGGGCCTAAGCCATGTAGGGCTTTATAGGTCATCACCAGCACCTTGAATCTCACCCGGAGGGCAACCGGTAACCAATGCAAGTCACGCAGAAGAGGTGTAACATGAGAGTATCGGGACCCTCCCATCACAACCCGCGCGGCCACATTCTGCACCAGCTGAAACCTCCAAGTGGTCCTCAAGGGAAGCCCCAGGTAGAGAGCATTACAGTAGTCAAGACAGGAGGTGACTAGTGCATGAGCATCTCAGTCCAAATAGGAGCACAACTGACGCACCAGACAGATCTGGGCATACGCCCCCCTGGTCACTGTTGTTATATGATCATCTAAACTCAACCGTGAATCCAGGAGGACACCCAAGTTACGTGCCCTGTCTATGGGGGGTAAAACTTCACCCCCTATAGCCAACGATGGAACCTCTCCTTCGGATCGAGATGCCATACCCACAGCCACTCAGTCTTGGCAGGGTTTTTTTTTTTTTTTGCTTTAATTTATATGCCGCCCTTCTCTGGAGACTCAGGGCGGCTTACAATGTGTTAAGCAATAGCCTTCATACTTTTGTATATTTATACAAAGTCAGCTTATTGCCCCCACAATCTGGGTCCTCATTTCACCTACCTTTGAAAGGATGGAAGGCTGAGTCAACCTTGAGCCTGGTGAGATTTGAACTTGCAGTAATTGCAGACAGCTGATGTTCGGTTGAGCCGGAGCCTGTTCCTCCCCATCCAGACCCGTACCGCTTCCAGGCACCAGGACATCATGTCGAGGGCTTCACTGGGCTGGTTCGGAGTGGATATAAAAAGCTGGGTATCATCAGCGTACTGATGGTACCTCACCCCGAAACCATGGATGATCTTCCCCAGTGGTTTCATATAAATGTTGAACAGAAGGGGCAAGAGAACCGACCCCTGGGGCACCCCACAAGAGAGGGGCCTCACGGTCGATCTCTGCCCCCCTGCCAACACCGCTTGCATCCGACCCAAGAGGTAAGAGGAGAACCACCGTAAAACAGTGCCTCCCACTCCCAACCCCTCGAGGCGCCGCAGCAAGATACCATGGTCGATGGTATCAAAAGCTGCCGAAAGATCTAATAGGACCAGAGCAGAGGAATAACTTCTGTCCCGAGCCCTCCAGAGATCATCCACCAGTGCGACCAATGCCGTCTCCGTGCTGTATCCGGGCCTGAAACCCGATTGGCACGGATAGAGGTATTCTGCTTCATCCAGGGCCATCGGGAGCTGATGTGCTACCACACTCTCAACAATCTTCGCAAGAAAGCGAAGGTTGGAAGCTGGACGGAAATTACTCAAAACAGCTGGATCCAAGGCAGGTTTCTTGAGGAGGGGCCTCACCACCACCTCCTTCAAGGCGGCAGGAAAGCTTCCCTCCTCCAAGGAAGCAGTTATCACCACCTGGATCCAGCTGCGTGTCCCCTCCCGAGCTGAATAAACCAGCCAGGAGGGGCACGGGTCCAATACACATGTGGCTGCACTTAGCTTTCTCATGATCCTGTCCACTTCCTCTGGGGTCACAGGATCAAATTTTTGCATTATATAGGCCACTTGGAGATTTATCTGTGTCCTCAGGGTCACCTGAGTAGTGCTCCTGGTTTCTGTGGTCTGCAATTTTTCCTCTGGAAATCCATTCTGGACACAGATAAACCTCCAAGTGCTTCCACGATCCTCTGAAAGGATGCAAATGACCAGCTGTCTGCAAGGAATATAAATCCTTCCATTCCCCACCGTCCAGTCAGAGCTGAAGAAGCTTCTTGGATGAGAAACAAAATGTCTTCAAAGAAAAAACAAGAAAGTCCAGTTGCCTTCTGAAAAAGCACCTTTGGGACAACTGTGACTTGGATAACGATGAATCTCTACAGACTTTTGCAAAAAGAAACTAACTTTTAATAGCACTGTATTTCAGTAAATTATAACTCTTTGCCTATTTCCAGAATGCAAAGGTAAGTATTTTAGCTACCAAGTCCATTAAGTCTATTAAGCAGTATTATTATAACACCACCTACATTGAAAAGAAATATCTAACAAATCTATTTATAAACAAAACAGGAAATAAACTGAAACCTTTTCTAGGAGGTTCCTGAACTAAGTCACCAAGCTAATTTTCACCATGGCTGGTTCTAATGGAAGGGAAGAAAGTAAATAAGTAGAAACTACAATAATGTTTTGTTACTGTCAGAGAAAATCTGTGACTGGAAACAGACTGGAAAGTGAAATATTATCTACTCTGGTAAATTGGTGGCTCTCAATCGATTTGGCTACCAGATCTGGGCTGGAGAAATCGAACTGACCAACAGAGGCCAGCAAAGGATAGAGAAATGTCTATTTTTTTTATAACTGTACCTATTAAAATACGGAGGAAATGAATCAAAATGCAAAGTGCAAAAATGGAAAGAGGGACACATAACTAAGGCAAGATATCAGCAGATAGCCAGAATCTGCAAAGGCAAAGTCAGGAAAGCAAAGGCTCAGAATGAACAAAGACTTGCAACAAAAAAAGTTTCTTCCAACACATAAATAACATGAAAAAAATCAAGGAAACATTTGGTCCACTAAAAATAAAAGATAGCAAGGAAGTAACAGGCAACAGAGAGAAAGCAGAGCTGCTTAACTCATTCTTTGCATCGGTCTTCACACAAAAAGAAACTATAGCCCAACCTACCAGAAACATAACTGGAAAAAGCAGACTGGAAATAAAAGTTAAAATAAGCAAAAAAAAAAAAAAAAGTAAGAGAACACCTGTCCGATCTTGATGAATACAAATCATCAGGACCTGATGGATTACATCCCAGAGTTCTAAAGGAGCTGGCAGGTATCATCTCAGAACCACTGCACCACATCTTTCAAAAATCCTGAAACGCCAGGGAACTACCAGAGAACTGAAAAAGAGCTGATATGGTTCCCATCTTCAAAAAAAGGAAAAAAAAAAAAACAGACTCAGGAAACTACAGACCAATCAGCCTAACATCAATACCTGGGAAGATATTGGAAAAGATAATAAAAACACAGATCTGTCAACACCTAGAAACGAGTAAATTAATAACTAGCAGTCACCACGGAAGAGAAGGACCAGGGGAGACAGGATAGCCGTCTTCCAATATTTGAGGGGCTGCCACAGAGAGGAGGAGGGGGTCAGCCTATTTTCCAAAGCACCTGAAGTCCAGACAAAGAATAATGGATGGAAACTGACCAAGGAGAGATCCAACCTAGAAATGAGGAGGAACTTTCTGACAGTGAGAACAATCAACCAATGGAACAGAAGTTGCCTTTGGAAGTTGTGGGAGCTTCATCACTGGAGATTTTAAAGAAAAGATTGGACTGCCATTTGTCAGAAATGGTGTAGGGTCTCCTGCTTGAGCGGGGGGTTGGACTAGATGACCTATAAGGTCCCTTCCAACTCTGTGAATCTGTTAAATCTGACTCTGCTTGTCAGAAGGTCGCAAAAGGGGATCACATGACCCTGGGACACTGCAACCATCATAAATATCTTTATAAATACCCTTCCAACTCTGTTAATCTGTTAATTGTTCTTCCAGGTCCTCCACTATGCTGGCTGCAAGACATCATTATTACTACTTCAATCTCTAGATGGCAGCAAAGAAGCATAGAGAACTCTAATTTTGCTACCATCTAGTGGTCATTTAGAAAGGGACGGGGTGGCTCAGTGGCTAAGACACTGAGATTGTTGGTCAAAAGATCAGCAGTTTAGCGGTTCAAATTCCTAGTGCCACGTAACAGGGTGAACTACCATTATTTGTTCCAGCTTCTGCCAACCTAGCAGTTCGAAAGCACGTAAAAAATGTAAGTAGGAAAATAGGGACCACCTTTGATGGGAAGGTAATAGTGTTCCATGCGCCTTTGGCCTTGAGTCATGCTGGCCACATGACCATGGAGTTGTCTTCAGACAGCCCTGGGTCTTCAGCTTTGAAACGGAGATGAGCACTGCCCCCTAGAGTCAGGAATGACTAGCACATATATGCGTGGGGAACCTTCTCCTTCACAGTGGTCATCTTCATTTTTGCACCCCAAATTTAATTTAATGGAAGTGGACAAAGGCAGGGGTGTTCACTGATACTTCTTGTCCACCATAAAACCAAATTAATTAATTAATTAATTAATTTATTTATTTATTTATTTATTTATTATCAGACTTATATGCCGCCCTTTCTCCACAAGGACTCAGGGCGGCTCACAGCAATAAACAACAAGTCCAATTAAAATTCAACAATAAAAACTAAAATTCCCATTAAAACCCCATTCAGTCCAGGCCAGCTTGGCGAAACAGCCATGTTTTAAGGTCATGGCAAAAGGAGCGAAGGTCGGAGGCTACCCGGAGCTCCAAGGGGAGCTGGTTCCAGAGGGTAGGTGTGCCCACAGAGAAGGCTCACTCTCTAGGGGCCATCAGCCGACATTGTTTGGCCGACGGGACCCCAAGTAGGCCCTCTCTATGTGAGCGCACAGGGGAGCTGTTGCTAGCTGCAGGTGATCTGCCAAATACCCCAGGCCTAGGCCATGTACAGCTTTATAGGTAATCACCAGCACCTTGAACCTCACCCAGTGGGCAACTGGTAACCAAGGCAGGTCATGCAGGAGGGGTGTGACATGGGAGCATTGGGACACTCCCATCACTACCCGCGCAGCCGCATTCTGCACCAGCTGAAGCCTCCTAGTGGTTTTCAAGGGCAGCCCCATGCAGAGAGTATTGCAATAGTCGATCCAGGAGGGGACGAGTACATGGGTGACCGTGCATAGGGCATCTCGGTCCAGGTAGGGGTGCAACTGGCCCACCAGACAAATCTGGGCAAATGCCCCCCTGGTCACGGTCATGACATGGTCTTCTAAAGTCAACCGTGCATCCAGGAGGATGCCTAAGTTGCACGCCCTATCTACAGGGCAACATCTCTCCTTCTATGACCAAAGATGGAATATTCCCTTGGAACCGAGACGCCGGTACCCACAGCCACTCCATCTTGGCAGGGTTGAGTCGGAGCCTGTTCCTCCCCATCCAGAGCCGCACTGCCTCCAGCAATCGGGACATCATGTCGAGGGCATCACTGGGCTGGTTCGGGGTGGATATAAAAAGTTGGGTATCATCAGCATATTGATGATACCCCACCCCAAAACCACGGATGATCTCCCCCAGCGGCTTCATATAGATGTTAAACAGCAGGGGAGAGAGAACCAACCCCTGAGGAACCCCACATGTGAGGGGCCTCGGGGTCGACTTCTGCCCCCCCGCCAACACCGCTTGCGAACGTCCCGAGAGGTAGAAGGAGAACCACCATAAAACGGTGCCTCCCACTCCCAACCCCTCGAGGCGCCGCAGCAAGATACCATGGTTGAGGGTATCAAAAGCCGGCAAGAGATCTAACAGGACCAGGGCAGAGGAATATCCTCTGTCCTTAGCCCTCCAGAGATCATCCACCAGTGCGACCAATGCCGTCTCCATGATGTACCTGGGCCTGAAACCCGACTGGTGCAGGTCTAGGTATGATGCTTCATCCAGGACCAGCAGGAGCTGACATGCCACCACACTCTCAACAACCTTCGCAATAAAGTGAAGGTTGGAGATAGGACGAAAATTCTTTAAAATAACTGGATCCAAGGTGGGCTTCTTGAGGAGGAGCCTCACCACCGCCTTTTTCAAGGCGGTGGGGAAAGTCCCCTCAGCCAATGATGCAGTGACCACTGCTTGGATCCAGCTATGTGTAACCTCCTGGCCGAGTAAACCAGCCAGGAGGGACACGGGTCCAACAAACACGTGGTGGCACTCAGTTTCCCCATGATCCTGTCCACTTCTTCGGGAGTAACAGGATCGAACTCGTCCCAAATAACCAGACCCGTTGCCACCTCTCTGATCGACCCCGCACAGTCGGAGTCCAGTCCGTCCCGAATCTGAGCGATCTTATCCATCAGAAATTGACTATACTCCTCGGCCCCTCCCTGCATAGGGTCCTCCCCCTCCCTCCAATTCAGAAGAGAGCGGGAGATCCTAAACAGGGTGGCCGGGTGATTTTCTGCGGACGCGATGAGGGCAGCGAAATAGGAACGCTTCGCTGCCTCCATTGCCACCAGATAAGACCGTGAAAAAGATCTCAACTGGGCTCGGTCAGACTCGGAACAGCTGGATGTCCAACAGCTCTCTAGGCCTCTCCTCTGGCGTTTCATCTCCCGGAGCTCCTCCATAAACTAAGGAGCCAACCGGGATCTATGTCGGGTCAGAGGCCGCAAAGGCATGACCTGGTCAAGAGCCTCGGTGGCCGCCTTTTCCCAGGCATCTACCAGGGTCTCGACCAGGGTGTGGGAAAGCAAGAGAGGGATATCCCCAAGCTCCATACGGAACCGCTCGGGGTCCATCAGGTGCCTGGGGCAGAACCAGATGGTAGGTTCCGACTCCCGATGGGGGTGGGGGTGGCGTAATGGAAGCCCAGCTGAAGGAGATAGTGATTGGTCCATGACAGGGGGTAGATGACTGGAATACCCCCACCGAACTCACTATGTCACTGCTCCGAGATAAAAACCAGATCGGGCGTGTGTCCCCCCACATGAGTCGGGCCTTGAATTATTTGAGTCAGGTCCATGGCTGCCATGGAAGCCATGAACTCCCGGGCCACTCCCGACGCCCCACACAGGGATGGTAGGTTAAAGTCCCCCAGAACAATAAGTCTAGGGAACTCCACCACCAACTCCGATAGGGTGTCCAGCAGCCTGGACAGGGCCGATGATACGTAGCTGGGAGATAGGTATGTAATCAACAGACCCCACTGACCTTGTGGACCCCATTTCATGAGGAGAGATTCACACCTGTCTATCTGAGTGGCAGTGACCTCCCGTGGGCCATGGGACTCCCTGATAACCACCGCCACCCCCCCACCCCTTCCCTGGGCCCTCGGCTGGTGTAGCACCTGGAAACCTGGCGGGCAAAGTTCAGTCAGAAGATAGCGAGGGCATGCTCCCAAACTCTGATAAGGCCTTCCGTTTTTCCCTCTGCGGCCATTCCCCATCGCAACCGGAATCAAAACCCGTTCCCCCTCCCTCAGCATCCCCGGGGACCCCAACCCCGCCCCAACTTCGCTGCAACCCGCTTTGAACCTGGACTGCCAACAACCCGGAGAGGCCCACCCGCCACCTGTCGGGTATAACCCGCCCCCTCCCCAACCCACTTAAAAACCTAGTTAAAAATTGATACAAAGAACCCCTTTTAAAAACCCCAACGCCTTCGTGCCACCTCTCGGGATCCCAGGACCCGTCCTTGAGGTATTTCTTGGCAAGGCCTATGGGCCACATCCAGGAATGGGGGCCATTCCTGAGGGCAACCAATTCCACGCTCATATAGGTCCGCAAAGACATCATCAGTCACAAAGGCGGGTATGACAATGGACAATGAGGTCACAACAGATGTAAGATGTAAGATGTAAATTATTACAAGAACACATATTCTACCACTGAAAATTTATCCAAAATTCTCTTCTCCTTTGAAATCATTTCTAATGCCACACAAATTATTCACATTCAATGAATAGTCAGAACAATGAAAGAATTGGGCAGAAAAAATTACAATAATATAGCATAATAAAAACCAACTTAAAAATGCATGTAAAATTCTAACGACATAGTATGTAAGCATAATGCACCCTGGGCTTCTGTAGTAATTTATTTGCATGCTTTAATAGCTAAGGCATAAAACTTAGCTACTTTATATTGTAGGCAATGATAGGTTTATTATCTGATAAGAGAAAGGCGGCATAAATTAAACTAATTGCCCCATCATATGTTCCAGTGCCACTATAAGAACCAACTTCTCCCCCCTTCCAAGAAAGTACGAACTCCTGAGAACTCTGTATTTCAAAAGGAGCCTTTTATTGAAAGGGACGAAAGCAAGTCAAAACTCAAAGCAGGCTCTGGGGTCCCTCAGGGCATGCAGTTCAGGATAAAGGAAATTAGGAACCCCCTCCCCACCGTCCGATGTGGATTCCGACCAATCTGCCAGTGTGAAGATGAATTGTACCAGCCTCTCTGAGAAACAGATATGAAGAGCTTCTCAGGGTCATCTTGCAATCCAGTTGCCCCCCCCCCTCTCCTTTCATTTCCCAAGGTGTGAGAATTCTCCAGGCATTCCTGGAGCCAGGCAACAGTTATAAATCAGTTTAAATTTTATACAAAGAGGACCAGGCAGGAAATAGGATACTTAGGACACATAGGAAAAAGAATTAAATGTGACAACTCCAAATCCACCCCCCCCCACTTCTTCTATGAAGAATGGCAGATACACGGATGTGACAGCCTCTTTGCTTCCATCAAATTGCATGAGGAGAGTTGGAGGAAATGCAGAACATTCCTTCATGGCTTCATTAATATTATTCAAGGTTAGGAAGGAAGGAACTTCTCTCTGGCAAAATAGGAAGGAAATCAAGGCTGGATTATCATTGTGTGCAACTCTTTCTTCCCTTCTGTGTCTAGTGCTTCCATCAACAGGAGTCCATACTTTATGTCCAAATTCCTTAAGCCATCAGTTCAGGTAGTCCTTGTCTTACAACAATTCATTGAGTGACCGATTGAAGTTACAAAGGCACTGAAAAAAGTGACATGACCATTTTTCTCACTTATGACCATTGCAGCATCCCCATGGTCACGTGATCAAAATTCGGATGCTTGGCAACTGATGCATATTTATGACGGTTGTAATGTCCTGGGGTCACGTGATCTCCTTTTGCGACCTTCTGTCAAGCAAAATCAATGGGGAAGCCGGATTCACTTAATAACTGTTACCAAGTTAACAGCTGCAATGATTCTCCTAACAACTGTGGCAAGAAAAGTTGTAAAACGGGGCAAAAGTCACTTAAGTGTCCTGCTTAGCAACAGAAATTTTGGCCTCAATTGTGGTTGTAAAGTGAGGATTACCCACATTCAATGTGATGGTTAGGGTTAGGGTTAGGGTGCAGCAGGCAATGGGATGTGTGTGTGCGGTGGGCGCGAAGAACAGGGCGGCGATGGTAGCGACTGTCACAGGACTGAAGCTCTTTTTCAGCGCGTTCAATAAGTGGAGGCCGGTAGTTTTTGGTGGAAGAAGCCTGCAGCCAGCCACCACTGCCATCTCAGTTCCGGCTGGCAAAGCGGCAGCTGGAAGGCTTCTCCCACCGAAAAAAAGAGGCGGCAGCTGCAGGCATCTCACGACAAGGGGGGCAAACAAATATGGCTGGCGGGGAGCCCAGTGGCAATGGCTCAGCCCCGGCTTGCCTTCCCTGGCAGCCAGCTGTGTGAGGAAGATAAAGAAAGAGGTGGTCATGGGGGAGGAAGCAGAGAGATTGAATAAGGGCCAGGGCCTCTGAAGGAGGGGAAACGGGGTGACGCATGGTGAAGGGAGAGTGGGCAGCCCCAGGAATGCTGGAGCCGGGGAATGGTGCATTCCCTGACCTGGCTGAGGCGGGTGGTGGACAGTGAGTGGGGGGAGGCTCTGGGGCCTCAGGGAATGGCGCATCGCTGGGCCCTGAGCCCTGGCAAAGCGTGATTGGATGGCAATGCTTACCTTTGGTGAGCTGAGCAGAACGGGCGAACTGCGGAGGTGACTGGCGAGGCGATTAGCTGGCTGTGTGGACAAAGGCAACATATACAGGCCAGGGGTGGGCAGTGCAAGTGTTGAGAGAGTGAGTGGGGCGACCGTTGAGTGAGTGGGCAGGGTGAGTGTTGAGCGAGCAGGTGGGCAGGGGCGGGGCCGGCCAGAGGTGGTATTTACCGGTTCAGCAAACCAGTTAAAATTGCCGGTACTGGTTCACCCGAACTGGTCCAAACCGGCTGAATACCACCTCTGCCCTAAACCTGATTCCCCCCCTTCCCCTTTTGAAAAATGCCTGTAATTGTAGCTGATTCAATGTTTATGCACAGTAACTGGCATCACAAAAAGGGGGCATTGTTTTAGGAGGTTGGCATAACTGAAGCTGCAGACGAGAGCATGAAATATTTACAGATTCATTTAGGAACTCTTAAATAAAGGGTTTCTCCTGTAAGTGATCTAGGAGACTCGTTGGTGGGGTATTTTCTCATTCAATGGGTAAGAAAGGGCCTGCCATGTAATTTGACCAGCTAAATGGATCTTCTACTCTGGAAAGTAGACATACTGTAAACAGGCAGCCTTCAAGTTACCACTATTTGTTTAGTGACCATTCAAAGTTGCAACGACACTGAAAAAAAAGTGACTTTTGTCTGCTTTTCACCCTTACAACCATTCCAGCATTCTCGTGGTCCTGCGATTATAGTTCAGATGTGGTATGTACGTATGATGGTCGCAGCGTCCCGTGTGTATGTGTCACTTTGCAACCTTCTGACAAGCAAAGTCAAAGGGAAAGCTAGATTCACCTAACAGCCCTTTTACTAACTTAACAACTGCAATCATTTACTTAACAACTGTGATAAGAATGGTCATTCTTTGAGGCAAAACTTACTCAACAACCATCTAGCTAGGAAATTTTGGGCTCGATTATGGTTGTAAGTGAAGGACTATCTGTAAAAACTGAAGATCATGGCTGGGGTTTTGAAGATATAACCTCCCTTATACACTTCTATATAGTCATTTATACAATTCCTTCTGTATGGTGGAGAGCTGTGCTTTGAAGTGATAATTCTCAGGGTCTTCACAGGCAACCAACATCTTATCGCTGGCAACGAAAAAGGTGACCTTCACATATCTAGGACTAGTTATTGACTCTCCTGTTTCAGGCGCAAATAGCAGGGCCATTAGTTTTATACTCAACCTTGTAGTTCCCCTAAAGGCATCTAGGGAAAAAAATGGCTGCAAGTTTTAGTGCCTGAAACTGTATTTTTAAACATGAGAATTCTATTAGATGACACATATTCAAGATGCCATCTCAGGAACATGGACTGAGCAGATGTTGCTTTGATTTAACTGTGTGGTTCTTCTACTTCTTTAATTAAGCTCTCACTGTATGGTAGCTATCCTGAAACTCCAAGCTTAGCGTGAAAAAAATGGAAGATATTTTTCCATTTTGGAAACATAGCAATGTTTAAAACAATGGGTTGTGTACAGCTGGTCATCTTTTCTTCTGTGGGTGGTTATCTCCATTTAGAGCCACTTTTGGCTCGGTTCTCGGCTGCTGAAATTGAGCATAAGGAGGCAGAACCATTCGGAGTTTTAAATGTTTAATTACTAGCTTATTTTCCTCTCTGACTTCCTTTCCTTCTATTCCCTTTTAGGTGGGCTGTAACCGTGGACCACTGTAACCTAACTGCTACTTCTGGATGAATTTTATGTTCGTGAAGAGTCAGACGGGACCTCTTCTGGTTTAGGCAACTGTGTTATTACATGGCACGGAGGCAGCGTGGAAAAGGTTATTCTGCCGGAACAGGAAAAGTGAGTTTGGTCTTTTCAGTGGAGAAACAGAATGCCCAGCAGATGGAGGTTATTAAATTATCCAAATCTACTTTCATTTGCATATCTACAAGTTTGACAGAAAGGCTTTATTCAATGCTTTCAAAAACCATCGCCCCTTTGTTTTCTTTCTGAGCTGATCCAGCAGGTTTATTTTGAGTCATTTGAGTGGCTTCATGGTTCTGTACATTAATGGTGAAGAGTTCAGAGGAAGAGATCAATGCAGTAAAGATTAAGAAATGGAGGAAGAATTGTAAGACATGCAGATTTCTCTTGCATGGATTTGATTATGTGATGTGGACTTAGCAACCACCTAGAGTGGAATTTCCCCCATAATGATCTGTCCCTCTATGACAGTCCTTTAAGTCTCTTTCTTGTAAAGACTGGATGTTTATTGGGGTGAAAAACCCAGAAAGTGTCTATGCATAAAAGTGTGGTTTTGTCTCTTGTCACATGGAAGTACGGTTGATAGTTCAGGAGCAAAATAAAAACTGAATATACTGGCAGTGGAGTACTTGTATAGTGAGCATTGTAGAACAGGAAGACAGATGGTCCAGAATGAGTGTGAGATGATTGAATGAGGACTGGATTAAAGAAAAATATGGACCAGAACAGAACAACAGAGGGACTGTGGAAGTCTTCTAGTCTAAACTCCTGCTCCTGCTCAAGCAGGAGACCAATTCCATTCTAGACAAGAGGGTCTCCAATCTCTTCTTAAAGATATCCAGTGTTGGAGCATCTGGAGGCAAGCTGTTCCACTGATTAATTGTTCTCACTGTCAAGAAATGTATATATAGATACAGCAACACTGAAACAGCCGAAAAAGTTTTCATAATTTATTTAGACTTCTTAGCTGTCAGCATTTGCTACGCTGATTGCAAGAGAACCTGTGTTTATTTGGTAGCTCTTCCGATTTCAGTTTTATCTTCTAAAATTAAATCCACTATTTTTGTATCTGCAATCGGAGCTTTATATGCAACATGTAATTATGGGCTAATCAAGACATAAAATTGTAACCCCTACCTAGATCTCTTACCTCATTTCAATTTCTTTCACATATATCCTTGCTTTAAATCTTAATCTTAGAATGCTTACTGGGAATCAGGTTCTTTTCCAGTACAGAAGAGGCAGCATTTCATTTTGTTTTAATTGACTATCTAAATAGCTTCTCAAACTTAATTCTTTCTGGGCTTCTGGGAATGGGGAAAAAACAGGCCAACTTTCATGCAATGAAAGGCTTTCAGTGCAAGGTTTTTTGTGTCTTTATTAAATCAAATTCCACTGGTGTTGCTCTCAGCTCAGCTGAAACTGGATTGTATCAAGAAATGTCTTTTCACCATGGCTAAACCACAGCCAGTAGCCCGAGAAGAACCAAGAACCAAAAGATGAATGAGAGATTAGGCCTCCAAAGCCCACATTCTGGACAGGGAGGACCTACCTACCTACCTATCCTGTCTGTGCCGAGCCCAGTCTCCTGCTCAACAACACATATGGGAGGCAGAGACGAGGTTGTGGGAACGTGAATTGAAGGTTCCTGGAAGCTAAAATGGGGAAGCCCTTCACAGGGGTTGAATTAGAGGAGTTACATAATTATATAGATAAGAATTTAGCTAGGGGATTCTTTCAACCTAGCAGGGCTCACATGACTGCACCTGTTCTCTTCAGGGAGAAAACAAATGGTGACTTGTGCTTATGTGTCGACTTCCATGATCTCAACGCAGTGAGCATAGAGCCTTTATATCCATTACGACTGATAAAAAATTTACTTAGCGACAGATACAATCTTTATGAAACTAGATTTAAGAGAGGCTTATTATCAGGTCTGTATTAACCATGGGGATGAATGGAAAACCACCTTTAATTGCCCCCTGGGTAGTTATAAGTTCCAAGTCATGCCATTTGGTTTGCATGGTGCCCCGGCCGTATTCATGCAGTTGATAAATGAGGTCCTGCATGAATATTTGTACCGGGGAGTATTGGTATATTTGAATGACATACTCATTTATACCAATACGATGGAAGAACATACCCAATTGGTTTGCAGTGTTCTGGAGAAACTGCTGGCAGCCAAACTGTTTGTTAAAGTTTCCAAATGTGAATTTCATCGGACTGAATTGGATTACTTGGGTTATAGAATATCACAGGAGAGATTAAGGATGGATCCCAAGAAAGTTAAAGCGGTAATGGAGTGGCAAGCCCCGGGGACGAGGAAGCAGCTGCAGAGTTTCCTTGGCTTTGCCAATTTTTATAGGCAGTTCATTCCATCATTTGCTAAAACCACATTACCCCTAACCGACCTGTTACAAACTATGGGTGTGGACATAAAATCAAGGCAGAAAGCCTTTGAGGAACTGAAAGCCTTGTTTGCCAAAGAGCCCGTACTACAACATCCTGACCAGAATAAGCCCTTTGTCATAAAGGCTGATGCAAGTGACGTGGCCGTAGGGGCAATCCTATTACAGAAAAACAATCATGGTTATTTACAGCCCTGTGCATACACCTCTAGAAAACTCACTCCCACAGAGAGAGGATGGGCAATCTGGGAGAAGGAGGTTTTAGCTGTATACTGGGCGCTCCTTACTTGGTGACATTTACTAGAAGGTGCACGAAATCACTTTGAAGTTTGGAGCAACCTCAAAAATCTAATAGCATTGCAAACCCCTAGGAAACTGTCGTAAAAACAGGTGCTCTGGGCACAGTATTTTCAAAGATTTAACTTCATTTTGAAGTACGTACCTGCCGGGAGGAATTTTTTAGCTGACGCATTGTCAAGGATGCTTCAATATAATAGTAAAAGGGATGAGGTGGTACAGGCCATGACAGCTGGACAGGTAGCCATGAATGATATGCCTCAAAATTGGAAGGAAGAAATACGAAAAGCTTTGTTAAGGGATATTTGACTAACTGAAAATAAAACCCTCTTAACCCATAGGGATGGGTTGGCATGTAAGAGGGATAAGTTATATATCCCAAAAGAACTATGTAAAGCAGTATTACAAAGGTGCCATGATGTAAAGGCTGCTGGTCATTTTGGTTTTATCAAAACATCTCACAAGGTGCCAATTCTGGTGGCCACATATGCGTATGGGGATAGAAAATTACATAAAAGGGTGTCCAGTCTGTGCCATGACCAAACAATGACATGGAAAACCCCTTGGGTTGTTACAATCCATAGCTGATCCTAGTAGACCATGGGATGAAATCGCTATGGATTTCATTGTGGATCTCCCAGAAAGTAACGGCAACATGGTAATATGGACTGTAATAGATCTATTTTCCAAACAGGCACATTTTATACTGTGTAGCAGGCTGCCCTCAGCTAGATTAGCGAAAATGTTCATTCAACGTATCTATTGTCTAATGGGGTACCTCGGCGAATTATCTCAGACAGAGGAGTACAGTTTACAGCTAGGTTTTGTCAAAACTTTATGCAAGCCACACAAGGATTAAGTTCAGCCTTCCACCCTAGCACCAATGGGTCAGTTGAGAAAGCTAATGCTATGGTGGAACGCTACCTAAGATGTTATGTCTCCTATCAGCAATCAGACTGGTCTCCCCTCTTACCATTCGCTGAGGTAGCATATAACAACACGGTATATTGCAGTACAGGGCTTACCCCTTTCCAGGTTGTTATGGGAAGGGAATTCCTTGCTATCCCAGAACTGGAAATATCATCCAATGTAGGAACATTACCAAGTGAGTGGGCTGACCAGATACGGACATTATGGCCACGAGTCAAGTTAGCATTAGAAAAAGCAGCTAAGGAGTATAAACAGCAAGCAGATAAGAAGAGGGCAGAACCAGGGGTGAAATGCTCCCGGTTCGGACCGGCTCAGGCGAGTAGGTAGCGATGGTGATGGGCAGTTCGGAGAACCAGTAGCAAAAAACCCTTCCCCCCCAGCCTCCAGCTTGCTTACCTTCGCTCTTCGAACAGAATCCTGAGCTGCTGGTCGCAACGCCTGCCTTGCTTCGTTTGCTGTAATCCCTGAAATCCATTGCATCAGCAAGCAACTGAATCTCCCTGCCTGCAATCAAGCTCATTGGTGGGCAGCTCTATGTGCCTGCCTGCCTGCCTGCCTTATCCCTTCAATTGGGTAAGTTTTTTTCCCCTTTGGGAACTTAAAAAAAAAAAGTTAATTGGTTTTTTTTTTTAGTTGTTCTTTTTTAGACCTAGCCATTTAAAGTTTAGGAAGTTTTAAATTTAGCTGCTTTTATATAAAAATAAAAATGAAATAAAATAATATTTGTGCAGTGTTCTGAGATTTAGTGTGTTTCTGTAGTGTTTCACTCTAACTACACAAACACACAAAATCTCACAAAGCTGTATGTGGAATTTTGTGTGTGAAAAGTGTGAAAGTAAAAGAGCCTTGGTACTACAGTGGTTTAAAGCACCCTGTTATTAACACAGCTGCCTGCAATTTACTGCTGGTTCGAATCTCTCCAAGGCTCAAGGTTGACTCAGCCTTCCATCCTTTCTAAGGTAGGTTAAATGAGGACCCAGTTTGTGGGGGAAATAAGCTGACTTTGTATAAATATACAAAAGGATGAAGGCTATTGCTTAGTGCATTGTAAGCCGCCCTGAGTCTTCGGAGAAGGGCGGCATATAAATCAAATTAAAAAAAAAAAAGTTGGTTTTTTGGACTTTTTGTGGCTCTGTGAGTTTCCTGCTTGTTGCAGGGGCTACTTTGGTTCTAGCACAGCTGCTTTTACATTGTGGGTGATGTAAGGATCGCCTCTCCTTCCAACTTAAGAAAGTATGAACTCTTGAAACGTGGTTGTTCAAAAGGATTCTTTTATTAAGCAGAAGTGACAACCAACATCGCAGGGCCATCACGAAGTGGTCGAAATCCCGTAGTTCTGGTGCATTGGCGTTATGTAGGGTGACCATCCATCTGGCTGTGGCACCCTCTAGGGTTAGGGTCACAACTCGCACTCGGGATCCTTGGGTTTGGAAATCCCACCCATACGCTTGCATGTAGGTTAGCACATATGCCACAAAGAATCCTAATTGTTGCAGATTCTCATCAAACTTCATCCCACTGCTGCTGCGCCCTCTGCTCGATAGGCAGGCTCCAGAAGTGGGGTGCCTCCCGTGGCCTCATCCACAACAGCTGCCCTTTCCACGCCCTTTGGTTGTGCTTCAGTCAGTCCCCCCTGGTCAGTAAGGGCTTCTAGTTCCAGTTTCCACTCCAGTTTTCGGTCGCCATGGCTGAGGGTGACTCCTCTGGTTCTCTCATCCCAGCTATCTTTGTTCCCAATGCCAATTGACCAGTGGGGCTTTTCAGGATTCTCCAGGGTTACCTCATCCTCTCTGATGGGGTGTATGAAACAGGCATCCAACCGGGTGGGGGTTGCTGTCTCTCCCCAGCAATCGGTTCCTCCCAGTTCTCTGCTTCTCCAATAACATCTCCAATTTATCTCTTGCAGGGGGACTTCTGCTAAAGGGGGCCACCTGTCAAGCCCGGTCTCCTGCTGGACAACGCATATGGGAGGCGGAGAGGCTGTGGGAACACAAATTGAAGATACCTGGAAGCTAAAATGGGGAAGCTCTTCACAGGGGTTGGCGATGGTGGCACTGGGTGTTAGGCGGCCAGATGCGCCGAGGAAAGGATTGGCAGCGAGTGGAAGTAGTGGAGGATCACAGACAAACGGAGGCGACAGCAGTATTTGATGATGTCACGGGTCGTTGCAGGGATAATTGGTGGCCCGTTTAAATGCCTTGATCAGCTGGAAATAGCTCAGAATATGTTCATTATGTGTGTAGGATGGGCGGAGCCTGTGTGGACATATAAAAAGCGCTGAGAGGCGGCTGCTCTCAGCGCCAACTTTAAACTAATGTAACTTAGCGTTGCCTTGGATCTACCTTGCAGCTGCAATAAACCATTTGCCAGCATGGATTGTTTGGGGCTGTTGAGGTTTGTTTAGGAATGCTGAGAGACTGTTTCTATCCATTATCATTCTAAAATTACTTTTCATGTTTAATAAAAAAAAATAAAGCCATTAAGTCAAGCTTAAATCCTGGGTGACTTCACAGACTCTTTAAAAAAATATCATGAGAATTGGTCACATGACCTTGTGTATGTGGAAATAATGCACCCTATTGAAACAACTTTCTCTGATATTTACTTGTAAACTCTGGTGGGAACACACGTTCTTTTCTCTTAGTACTCCTGAATTTCAATATGACCCTCAAAGAGTAGTGTAAAAAAGAGAAAAAGAAAGAGAAAGATAGAGGTCAGGGAGTTTGATTATTTCCTGTTGAAGAAAAGAGTTTGCTTTGTAAAAAAGATTACAGAGTCTCAAAGGATGTGGCAAAAATGAGTTCTTTATAAGAAGATTAATGAATAAGAAATGTGTCTAAAAGGTAAGAAACACCCGATGCATTACAAAAATAATAATCATAGCTTGTAAAGGAAGAAATAGCCTTGATAGTACAGTGGTTTAATGCACCCTGTTATTAACACAGCTGCCTGCAATTTCTGCTGGTTCGAATCTCTCCAAGGCTCAAGGTTGACTCAGCCTTCCATCCTTTCTAAGGTAGGTGAAATGAGGACCCAGTTTGTGGGGGCAATAAGCTGACTTTGTATAAAATATACAAAAGGATGAAGGCTATTGCTTAACGCATTGTAAGCCACCCTGAGTCTCCGGAGAAGGGCAGCATATAAATCAAATTAAAAAAAAAAAAAAAGTAGGTTTGGAGAAAAGGAAGATGGAGGAAAAGAAATCAATTAAAGAACAGCAGCATTTAAACCTGTGTCTGAAACATTTGAAGTTGGTGTTTTGTCTCTGAGGGGCTCCTGGTGTTCTCTGAGAGCATCATGGATCCCTCATTTCGACCTCGAGCTACAATATTCTCCTTTATTGGTTTTTGGTCTCCCTTTAGGGACTGATGAGTGTGAAAGTAAAAGAGATTTTTACAAGGTCAATACCGCAGTTAATCTGGGAAGTTGCTGCACATCCTGGTTGGTAACATTGGGAGGGAGAATCCAAGGCTGAACCCAACAGAGGCCCTGAAGCAGTGGTGAAATGCAGCCGTTTCTATCCGGCTCAGGCGAATCGGTAGCGCTGGTGGCGGGAGGCTCTGCCCACCCGCCTGGACGTCATCACATCCTGTTTCTGATGCTCTGCGCATGCGCAGAAGGTCCTGTGCATGCGCAGAGGTGTTGCACGCGAGCGAAGTGCACATGCTCCCATTTGTGAACCGGTAGTGAAGGTAAGTGGATTTCATCCCTGGGCCAAACTGTGGTTGAAGAAACACATTCAGTCCCCTGAAATGGGGTCCCTGTGGGATGAGAGTTCAAGGGTTGGTTTTCAGCTATGAGTGAGGTGGCTAATAGATGAGACCAGCTTTGTATGCTCAAAAAGTTATTTGGCTGACAGTAAGGAACCCAGATCTCTCAACCTGGGGTTAATCAGGTGCCAAAGAACGTGGGGGCTGGACACCATCAAGGCTGACACCAGCTGGAGCACAGAACATCTCAGTGCAAGATGGGAAGATGTCGAGAGACCCGGCCCATAGAATCGCCATGACTGAATGGATATGATCATCATCAGTGAAATAGGTCCCCTACCAAGAGGGAGGAAGAGTTCTAGGTGGCCATTTTCTTCAAGGAACCTACATTCACAGATAGTGGTAAGCTCTGCTTCTTCTCGCTGGTGCTGCTGGAAGTTGCCCTCCCACAAGGATTGTGCTTAGCTGAACACAGACCAACCGCTGTCAGTCTTGGGCAACAATCCTGTTGATCAGTTCCTGTCACAACCACTGGATCAATGGCCATCTACAATGTGCCATCTGAAATGGAGTTCATTAATCCAAAAGGCGGACCCTGCACCTGCGGGAAAGCACCAGGTAGTAGTAGTAGAAGAAGAATCTGTGTTCTTTTTCCCCCCAAGTTTTTTATTTTTTATTTTTTCTACAAACATATCATTGTGTGAACGGCGTGGAACCAGAATTACATTTTAGTACAAATAAAACAATATTCTTCACATATTTAATACAATTAACAATCTTATAGTCTTTTAGTAATAATACACATATTTTGTTAAACTATAATCTTTTCTTAAAGAAGAATCTTTAAGCACAGTAGGAAGAAAAAACATAACTGCAATAATAACAGGACATCAAGCTAAAGGTTTGGTGAAGGAATTTCTTGTTAAAGGAAAAAGAAGTAAGGGATGCTTGAAGACACATCCTATTCAGATCTAGAATATTTTTCTACCCTCAAGTCTAACTTGCCTAAATTCAGATGCAGGAAGAAGATGGAACAAAAGCTGAAGCTTTGAAAACTTCCCTTTGAGGAGACAGGACAACCATGGGGAGACCTTGGTGGAAATTAATAGTCTGTCCCATGGCTTTTAGATGTTGTAAAATCCAGCAATGAGCATCTTCCACTACCAGATGAAGTTGTCAAGAATAGTCATTCAGGACTATAGGACCATAAATTCTCTATCCTCAGTGCACAGATTCATGGGGAAATGATGATGGGAAAGATCACCCAGATGAGTTCACGTCAAATCTTCTTCTTTACTTCCTCTTTTACTATTTCAGATGTTGAGGGAGATACAAAGTTCTGGTTCTTGCACTTCTGGAAGCCTCAATCCTTGTTCCTTGATGCTGTTGTAGCATCTCTTGGATGTTGTCTCTCCATCTTCTTCTGGGCCTGCCTCCTTATTGGCTTTCTCCTCTTTTTGTTTATTGTTTTATCACTTCAGGTAAGTCAATTAATTTTGAACACAGCTCAGGAGGTGCCCAGATTGAGATTCTTGAAACCAAATTCCATTTTAAGGTCGTTTTTTTTTTTTTTTTTGACATTCACTCTTGATGAAAGGATGTGGGTTTTCACTGGTCTAACATCATTCTTAACCTTCCAAAAGGACAGCCCAAATGTCTGGAGGTCATGTGAATCATAGTCAGGGTTGTGAAATTCCTGCCAATCAATTCCTATTAAGCAGTTAACTTCTAAGAGCCTGTCAAGAAGGATATAAGGAATCAGGTCTTTGGCTATTTATGATCAGACAGAAGGTGAAGCAACTGAGTCTTTAAACTAGCATAAACAATATTGGCAATTGAGTTACATCTGGCCATGAAGTCATTCTGAATGGCTTGGGCAGGTCTTGTCTGATGAAGTAGCTTTTCAAAACCCATCTTGAAATAAACGGGCAGAAAGCGAGACAGCCCAGCTTCCTCCATTATCGCTTCCTTTCAGCTTGATTGCTTTAACATCATCTATTAATCATGTGGCCCACTGCTAGGGCAAAATGCACAATTAGGTTATAAAGATCCAGAGAAAACAAGGGGTGGATTTAATTAGTCATTTTTTATCCAGACATACAGCTGGGCACTGACCTGACAGTTCAAAGGACTTCCTTGCTGATTAAAAGAGAGGATCTAGAGAGTGATGAGATTGGCTTGTGCACTTTGGCTCAAGTGATCTTGGACTGTTTCCAAAAACACAACCTCCAGATGTTTGCTGAGTCTTGTTAATGACAAAATATGGTCCTTTGGGAGACAATATCTATCTCCACAGCAGTTGCCCCAGTATAGAAATTGATTATGAACATTGAGAGGCTGGCACAAAATAACTGAAGATCTCTGTAAGGATCACTCTGCAGCTCGGTGCCCTTCCTTTCCACACTTGAAACAGGCTGAGGATTTTGGAGAAAATGCAGTTTGTGGTTTGATGGACTCTTGCTTCCATTGGGGTGGGGATATCTTCCACGCTCGCCCCGTTTGGAGCTGGTTTCTGGCCATATCGATCTCGGCTTCTTTGGCGGTGAGGTATCACTTATGTAGGTGATTCGGTGCACCTTGGGCCATGCAGGCATTGTATAGATCATCACTCATCCTTGAAACTGTTCACCAAAATGTCCTCTGGCCAGTTCACACAACACACGAAGTCCTGGAATTTTTCAGTATACTCTGCTACTGGCCGTCGCCCCTGATTCACCACCTTAATGCGGTCGCATGCTTTGCGATCTGCAAAGGGGTCCTCAAAATGTCGTTGCATGGCCATCATGAAATGTTAGAAGTCCTGCAGTTCTGGTGTGTTGGCGTTATGCAGGGTGTCTATCCATCCCTCCAGAGCTAGGGTAATAACTTGCACTCGGGAGCCTTGGGTTTGGAAATCACGCCCGTACTCTTGCATGTAGGTGAGCACATGTGCCACAAAGAATCCTAATTGTTGTGGATCCCCATCAAACTTCACCCCAGGGGAGGGAGTTTCTCTTTCCAGTTGCGGGGCTCGGGGCTGGTTGGGAATGGGTGCCAGTGTGCGTGCTGCTCAGGGGGGAGGGTTTGCTGGGTCCTCTGCCACTGCTGCTGTGCCATCTGCTTGATTGGTGGGTTCCCGAGGGAGGTGCCCCCCCCCCCCGCATCATCCTCAGCTGCTGCCCTTTCAGTGCTCCTTGGTTGTTGTTCTGGTTCCCCTCGGATGTTGAGATTTTCCAAAGTTTCCACCACCAATTGGGTTATATGCCTCTTCAGATGATCCTCTCTCAGTGGTGCTTCAGTTAGTTTCCCCTGGTCAGAGAGGGCTTCTAGCTCCAGTTTCCACCCTGGTTTTCGGTTACCATGACTGAGGGTGACTCCTCTGGTTCCCCCATCCCAGCTATCTTTCTTCCCAATGCCAATTGACCAGTGGGGCTTTTCAGGATCCTCCAGGGTTATCTCATCCTCTCCGATAGGGTGCAAGAAACAGGCATCCGGCTGGGTGATGGTTGACGTCTCCCCCCAGCATTCGACTTCTCCCTGTTCCCTGTTTTGTTCAGACATGGTTTGCAGGGTCCCCTCAGTAGAGCAAAGATTGCTTCTCTGGGTTGACCGTTTTGCAGATGCTGCTTTCTGTAAGGATTGCCTCTCCCTCTAGCTTAAGAAAGTGAAAACTCTTGAAATGGAGTATTTCAAAAGGAACCTTTTATTAAGCAGAAGTGACAGCAATGGACTCAAAGCAACGTCTGAATACCCTTAGGCAAGACAAGTAGGATTAAAGCAGTAGAGACCTTTTCAATTAGCCAGAATGCAGAATTTAGCCAATACACAAGTGTGAAGATGTTTTCTTTACTAGCTGCCCTGAGAACTGGATAAGCATGTATTCCCATTGCTATCCTCCGTTACCCTTTAAAGTGAAACAATCCACATGGCCGCCATAAACATTCTCAAAGGTAAGGAAATCTCACGGCTCTTTGGTGTCAGGATATAGGTTGCAAAATATCCATTGACACAGGCAATGCAAATAAATTGAATTCAGCCCCCCCCCCCCAATTGAATGGCAGTATCACTTTTAGGGATCTGACAATCTCTCTCTCTCTCTCTCTCTCTCTCTCTCTCTCTCTCTCTCTCTCTCTCTCTCTCTCTCTCTCTCTCTCTCTCTCTCTCTCTCTGTCAGTGTAAAAGGGATGAACATATCACCTACTTCTCTCATGATTTCAAAATGATCATCTGATAAAAAGTGACCCTTCAGTTGACTTTATAGCGAAAGAAGTTCCAATAATTAAGGGGCTGCCACAAAGAAGAGGTGGTTCATCTGTTCTCTAAAGCACCTGAAGGCAGGACAAGAAGCAGTAGATGGGAACTAGTCAAGGAGAGAAGCAACCTGGAATGAAGGAGGAATTTCCTGATAGTGAGGACAATTAATCAGTGGAACAACTTGCCTCCAGAAGTTGTGAATGATCCAACACTGGAGGCTTTTAAGAAGACATCAGACAACCATTTGTCTGAAATGGTATAGGGTCTCCTGCTTAAGAAAGGGGATAAATTAGAAGACCTCCAAGATCCTTCTCCTCCCCTCCTCTTCCCTTCCCTTCCCTTCCCTTCTCTTTGGAATATTATCATATATTTGGAAGAAAACCTTCATTGACTCACCTAAGAACATTTGGCAGTTATGCCTGGGTGCATAGTCCCAAAGGCTCCATAAGAAAAGGTGGAAGAATTTGTGCACGAAGTGTTAAGCAGGATAATCTATACATTCTAGGAAGGCAGGAGAATGGTTGTGCATGGACATTTACAAACACTCCCACACATGACAATTGTATACATTTATTGCACAGGAGATTGAGGCATGCAAGTTTTAGAGTACTGCAGAAGGTGCCAGACCTAGCTGAGGGATTTAGGATAAAGAAATGCAATGTGTATTTAGATTGTGCTGTGTGTAAGGAGTCAAAGTCCAGGGTGTATCCTGTAAGTAAGAAAAATTCAAGGCAAACAAACAGAGTTATACCTAGGAGACCTGAAAGTTGTAATAAAGGTATACCTCCTGAGTGGTTCACTGCAAATGGGGTTAGAGTAGATAGTATTCGTAATGAACCTCATAAGAGATACCAAGAGATATGGTCATTGCCTAAGGAAAACCAAGATAAATGGAGGAAGGTAAAAAGAATGTCAGGCAGACAGAGAAACCAAACTGAGAAAACTGAGCTAGTGAAAAGGGAAAGTGAAGGAATTCAGCCAAGACATGGTGAGAATGACGTAATAGAAAGTAATGAGACAGAGTGTACAGAGTCCTTTAAAAAAATGAAATTACAAGCAGCAGCAGTAGTAATGGTACTAAGTAGTGTTTGTAGCAGTGAGAGTAGAAACCGAAGCGGGAGGCGTGTACATAATAGACATAGAAAGCATCATGAATATGTTAAATCATTCAGCTGTTCAGCTTTAAATGGGAGGAGAGTCAGGATACTGATGATTTAATAGCTGACCAGCTTCTGTAATGTTGTAATGCTGTAATGCTGTAAGACTGAAATGATGATGCAATGAGAATGAGTCAGCAGGGTTATTTGACTGCTACCACTTTAAGAGGCTGTAATATAAGACAGTCTCGGCTCCCCTGGGACCGTGTCCATGCCCAAAGAACACGCTCGAAGCCAAGTCGGTGTATCTCTGTTTAATCATGGCAAACAGCTCTTACAGGAACCAGAATGTAAAACACTGAAAAGACGCAGCTATCACATAGCAGTCGTTGATTGCTTATATAGCTTCGTTCCTAATTGTCTTCAGCTGGGCAGGACTCGTCTTTTCCTCATTTCCTCTGGGCCGTTTGGTGATGACGCCCTCTAGAGCATTCTCTGAGCATTAGGCTAAATCCCCGTGACCCCATAAAACACCCGTGCTCATAAACTCCTACTCGGATATCTATCCCAACACCAACACCTATGTGAGTAAACCCATTCCCCTCTGCCGATCAAGTGTCCATGTTCTGGCGTTGCATGGACAAGGTGTCGAGTGCTTCTTGACGCTCGACAGACAGGCCCTATGAGGGTGTATCTCTCTCTCCATCTGTGGTTCCGTGCTGTAGTTGATGATTGATTGCCTGACTTTGCCTAGTACATGTATGTATATATTCCTTGTAGATAAACCTATATTTGAAAGGCAAACCTGTTTACTGTATTTTGCTCCTGGGTTGTCTCAAAATCATCACACTGTGTGCACTCTGACATTGTTTGTCTTCCAGCTTCACATCCATGTCTTCTAATGGAATATTGGTGGAAAAATACATTTAGACCACATTCCCAATTAGATTTAGATTGGCTGAAGTTTTTTTTTTAATCTACTTGAATGGAATTGAAACACATGATCAATAGGATAGAAGGAAGGCATAAAATGATAGGTACGATAGGTTCCAGTAGGAACACTAGCCTTATCTTTATTTTGCACAGTTATTACAAGGGAGTTTCATTTCCCTGAACAATTTCTTGGTCTGGAATTTCTCTTTTGTAAAAGAAATATAGAGGGGTGTTTATTCATATTAAGGCTTTGTTTTTTCTGATGATCAGCACAAAAGGCTCACAGATCAGTCTAGGTAAGGAAGATCAGTAACAAATAATATAATTCTCAGTGTTACTATATAAAAGCTGCCATATGATACACCCAGTAAAATGACATCCTCGAGATATATCAATCCTCACAGAATTTCACTTAATTAGAAAACACACTGTTACACTTCCGGTTCTCAAAATTCTCAAAAGAATGTTTTAAAAAGCAGCCTAAATTGAAGGCAGAATAATTATTGTTGATTTCTTGCTTGTTTGTTATGCAGTAATTTGTCAGGGGGAAGTAAATTATACTAGCAGAGACAGACAATTGGACATACTTAATTAATTTTAACTTCACATATCAATGAGCTGGCAACGCAGTCTGGCTCTTGGGATTTCTGCAAAAATTTGCAAAATGTGCTTCTACCTTTGTCTTATGCCTGACTGATACCGTTTTGGCAACAGAAGGAAAGCAACTCTCTAAGTCTACTCTGAGTGGCTGCAAAGTTCCTGTTTACTTGACTTACAATTCGGTGTTCAATTTTACAGCTCCTTCGAAGGTAGAGATCCAATTTTTAATTCAGTTAAGACAGGGGTGGGCAAATGTGGCCCTTTTACAACCTGTGGACTTCAACTCCCAGAATTCCTGAGACAGCTGTCTCAGGAATTCTGGGAGTTGAAGTCCACAGGTTGTAAAAGGGCCACATTTGCCCACCCCTGCTTTAAGATATACATTTCTGGATTCTGATAAGTTCCAGTGGATTTCTGTTTTTCAATGGCAACTATCCATTCTTTAAATGTCATTTCATTTTACCCATTTTACCCATTAAGTCAAGTCTGCAAATGGGTGTTGGGATTACAGATAGTCCACAACTGAACCCAAAATTTATGTTGCTAAGTGAGACAGTTGTTAAGTGAATTTTGTCCCATTTTACAATCTTTCTTGACACAATTGTTAAGTGAATCACTGCAGTTGTTAAGTTAGTATCATGGTTGAGGGCTCCTTGGTGCTCTCTGAGCTTGCTTGTTTTCTTGTAGATGTTTCATGACCCAAACGAGGTAACATTTATTTATTTATTTATTTATTTATTTATTTATTTATTTATTTATTTATTTATTTATTGGTTCGATTTATATGCCGCCCTTTCTCTGGAGACTCAGGGCGGCTTACAATGCATTAAGCAATAGCCTTCATACCTTTGTATATACCTGCTTAGTAGGGCTTTTGCCCCCCCCCCCACCGCCCCAAGTGGTGTTCTTCTTTATACAAAGTCAGCTTATTGCCCCCACAATCCGGGTCCTCATTTTACCTACCTCGAAAGGATGGAAGGCTGAGTCAACCTTGAGCCTGGTGAGATTTGAACTCGCAGTAATTAGCTGGCAGCTAAGTGCTACTTTAACAGCAGCAGTTTAGTCTGCTGCGCCACCAGGCTAACACTAGCACTGACTAGCACTGATGATATTACCTAGTTTGGTTGTGAAATGTCTGCAAGAGAACAGCCATCATAAATGTGAGTCAGCTGTCAAGCATCTGAATGTCAATCACGTGAGCCTGGGGATGCTGCCACAGTCGTAAGTGTGAAAAATGGTCCTAAGTAACTTTTTTCACTGCCATTGTAACTTCGAACGATCACTAAATGAACTGTTGTAAGGCAAGGACTCATTGTAAGTGCATAAATGCACAAATCCACTAGGCTATTTGGGGTCTCAAACAACACGCAGAAGAGATGATGATTTGCAGAGAGTCTGCCTTGAGGTGTCTTCATGACTCTACTTTCACTCCCTTGCCTAGTTAAGCGTTAATAACGTGATCATATTTCTCTGGCTGCTAATAAAGCCAATACTTCCGAAATCCCTCCATTCGCCAGAAATGAAATTCTATGTATAGATTTGCTTCCTACCGTTTGGTCTGTAAGGAACTAAAGGCCTATTGTGTGAACCGACCATGAGCAATTTAGGGAAACCAGCACTATGCTGAATTCATTAGTATTATTATTATTATCATTTTAAACGAATGCACAGTGCAGTTTGGGGACAATAAAAATCCCTCTCTAAAGCAAAAACAGTTGGAGTGTGTAATTATTTACTCTTTCCTCCTATGCTTTTTAACTTCCTTCTTTCCGTTATTTATTTGATGCCAGTACTTATTCATCTTGCATCTTTATTGCATCTTCCTTCTTCTTGCCTCAAACAGTTCTCTATAACTTATATTTTAAACTTGTTCAAAAATTATAAATTTTCCTGAGTCCCTTTATAGGGAAAGAGGTCACACCAGTGCATTTAACACATTACTAGTTAATATGGTGGGGAAAATAGCAAATAAAAGCATGCAAATGATGTGAAATTAAAACATTTGAACAATTGCTTGGTAGGCTGTTTTTTTTAGTTTTTTAGAAGAAAGTTTTATGGTGCACTAGCTGAATACCCGTGCTCCGCTATGAAACTATGTGATCGGGCTTGATAAATCGACACTTAGAGTTTGAAAATTAATGAGTAATTATGATCGGCCTCTCCTCTCCCCTTCTCTCCCTCAGGCGGGCCCCACAGAGGCCTCTCCTCTCCCCTTCTCTTCCTCAGGTGGGCCCCACAGAAGCCTCTCCTGTCCTCTCCTCTCCCCTTCTCTTCCTCAGGCGGGCCCCATAGATCCTTTCCTCTCCTCTCCCCTTCTCTCCCTCATCCTTGCCCCACAGAAACATCTCCTATCCTATCCCCTTCTCTCCCTCAGGCTTTCTAGCCACTTCTCTCCATGAGGCTTGCCCCACAGAAGCCTGTCTTATGCTATCCCATTCTCTCTTATATATATATATATATATATATATATAGGTTTCCTAATTCAGAAAGACAATGCAACTGAGTCTCTTTCAAAGGAACCGAAAGAGCAGAACCCCTGCCAGGGGCTCAGATCTTAGGAAAGTGGAGATGTTAAGATATAGAAGACACCAGACACACAATTCTTTTAAAACAAAATGGCTTCTTGGCTCAGAAATGCATACAGCAAGGCATATATAAGAAGCAAACAAAACCTCCGTTGTGCCAATGCAATCTATATACAAGGGGGTTCTATTTGTTGTTTGTTTGTTTGTTTATGCAAATAACTCAAGGTGATGAACATATCCAACACAACTTGATGGTACAGTGGTCTAAGCACCCTGTTGTTAACACAGCTGCCTGCAATTACTGCTGGTTCGAATCTCTCCAAGGCTCAAGGTTGACTCAGCCTTCCATCCTTTCTAAGGTAGGTGAAATGAGGACCCAGTTTGTGGGGGCAATAAGCTGACTGTCAGATGTAAATGCCTTATTCTCCAATGTGTAAATAATGTATATATGGAACATCAGAGGTTAACTTATTCTTTGGACTTTAATGTATTCATAACTTACCACTCCCATTCCTAGCTCCACCCCTTGTATATATAAGGAGCCACCCTCACCATTCTCGTCGCTTCTACCTTGAATATTCAGTGAATATAGAATGCCTATCATAATTAAAAAGAAATATATTTAAAGCTCTAACTCCTATTATCTTTATTGAGTCTGATCCTGAAAATATTGCAACAAGCTGGTAGCAGAGGATGGTTAATTGACTCAATAAGTAATTAAAAATGTCCAAGAAAGATAGGCCCAACACCAGGGCCTACAGCAAAGAAATAGAAACTGATCAAGAGATGATCAACGAATCCACCAATGCGATTTCGAGAGAATCCGAAGAATACACCACTGAAGAAGAAGAACTAATGAGTGAAAATAATGACCAGAAAGAAATCGAAATAGAAAATAACGAACTCAGGTCAGAGATATTAAAGATACTAAAAAGCCAAAAGAATGATGAAAGTCTCATCGCGGACCTCCAGGAGATGCTGAAGAACAGCGGAGCAGCGAGAGAGAAAAACGTCATTAAAGAAAAACCCAAAGATCAAAAAATCGTAAGTGAGATGACTACTGAGAAAATAGTTGTTAAAAAGAAAAGATGTGATCCCGCGCGAAATTTTGAATGGCAGCCATCTTGGTTTCAACGAACTTCAAAAGAGAATGGAGCAGAGCCAATCAAAACGCTCAGTTCAAAATTTCTGGCGCGAAAAACACTATCAGACGAAGAAAGTGAGAAAGAAGTCTCAAACTCTTCAGATGATCCAAAATCAGAAAGTGAAGACGATTTAACAAAATCTCAAGTAAAATCAGCAATGAAAACGCTTTTTGCTGCTTTTGGGCCAAGACTGAAAATTACCAAGACATCTACGAAGAAGCAAGAAATCAAACCGGCGACTCAAGACCTGCACGCTCCCATCCTGACTTCGAAAGCGACGACGCCCGAGCCCAGAGAGCCATGCCGATTTCGCCCTACACCACAGACAAAATCGAATACCAACGCACACAAAAAGAAGAAAAGAACCGTCACCACCACCAGAACCCCAAAAACCGAGCCAGAGACCGACTCATCTGAGGAGGAGCGGATCGAGAGAGCTGAAAGGGAGAGAACCTTCCACGACGCCACCAAAGAAGAAATGAGCAACGCGCATGTGCGAAACTACGTAGACGACCCAGAAGGACTTGAACTGGCCAGAGAACCGCGCAGACTCATTGCAAGCATCCCAATGCCGTTCTGTAATTTCCTGCACTTGAGAGATCACGGACTGCCCCAGGTTGTAAGTAATGGACAGAATAATGTAGGTAACTTACCCAGTGACTTCCCAAAACTTAGAATTGATGGCATTAATTTACAAGAGTGGTATCAACAGCTTCAGGTTATTTTCATGAAAGAAAATTTACTATTCTTTATAACTAGCCCTCCAAGAAGACCTTGGACTTTAAAAATAGATTGTTTACATCATAGAGCATTTTTCATAATAATATCTAGCGTGTCTCCTGCAATGTATCATAGCATCAAACCAAACCTAACTGTATCAGAAATAATTCAATGCATGTTTAATCTATTTCACAGCGATAGCGTAGCTACAACCACAAGAATGTCTAAGGATTTCTTTTCCTCTAGAGTAAAACCAGGGGTTTCTATAAGTGAGCATTTGATAAATCTAAACAAAATAAGAGCTGAGCTACAATTGAGGGGGGAAGTGATTTCAGATCAAACAATGAAAAGTGTTATTATCAATTCACTTGATCCATCATGGGATAGCTTTATGTCACACTTAGATACCATTAATTTGGGATATTTATCCATAGAAAGTCTATCTAACAAATTGATAGCAGAAGACAATTCAAGAAAAAATCGATCCAGTAACCAAACAGACCACAAACCTTTTAGGAAAGTAGTCTTTCAAGATAAACATAATGAGGCCTTTAGATGCTACAATTGTGGATCCAGGGAACATAGTAGAAGAGACTGCCCCAAAGTCTCAAGAGAGAGACATAGACCAGAATATAGGAGCAAATATAATTACAGACAATCTTCCACAGATAGACACAAATATAGAAGCCCACCAAATTACAAAGAAGGTAGAGGGGGTAGAGAAAATTCAAAAGAGAGGAAATCTGGGTCACTGAATGGGCTAAATAAACAAGACAGCACCAGAACACAGCAGGATGAGAATAACAATTGGCTTATTGATTCTGGTGCAACAAATCACACCACCAACAACAAAAGTATATTATCTTCATTTATAGAAGATAAGTTTGTGATAAAGGTAGCTAATCAAGAAAAGGTTCAAGTACTAGGCAAAGGAAATGTGACCTTGCCTGGTCTAGGGAAAATAGAGGGGGTATTATTAATCCCAGAAATACCTCACAACATACTAAGTGCCATAAAATTAAGCAGAGAATCTGATATCAATATAGTTTTCTCAAAGGGGAAAGCAACTATAGAAAAGAACAAAACAAATGTAGGTACTGTAATGATAAAAGGAGGTCTACCCTATCTGATAACTAAAGAAAGATGTTTACATAACATTGATTCAAATATGGAAGATTGTATTGAAGCAGATGATGAAAATGTCAGTAACAGTGACAATGATGAGTGTAGAATAACTCATGATCACAAAAATACATACAAGGAAAAGAAACCAAAAATAGGTAAACCAATTCATGATGAGTGTGCTCACATCTTACACAGGAAGTTAGGACATGCAAGCTTTCCTGTAGTACAAAAAATGACTGAACACGCAGAAGGTGTCAAAATAAAAAATTGTGAAAATTATTTGGAATGCTCAGTATGTAAGTCCACCAAACTAAAAACCAGTCCCAGACCAAAAAAATCTAACAGATCAACTAACAATATTTTTGATTTGGTACATATGGACTTAGTTGGTCCATTAAGTCCCTCAATTACCTATAGAAAACGTTACTTCCTAACAATAGTGGATGACTACAGCCGATATGGTTTTGTTTACACATTAAAGCACAAGGATGAAACATTTCAGAAATTTAAGGAATTCTACAAACGTATAGAAACACAACATAATATCAGAATAAAGCAAATTATGACAGATAGGGGATGTGAGTTCATGTCTAAAGAATTCTCCCAATGGTTAAAGGATAGAGGAATGTTACACTTCACGTCCAATCCTTTTTCCGCATTTCAAAATGGAGTTGCAGAGAGGAAAAATTCCACACTACAAACCATGATTAGGTGCACATTAGAGGATGCTGGTTTAGGCAAACAATTTTGGTCAGAGGCATTACATTATTCGAATTACACTCAAAATAGAACCTGGTCCAGTATTGTGAATGAGACACCATATGAGGTGATGTACAATAGAAAACCCAAATTATCACACATGCACATATTTGGAGTCACTGCAGACGTACACATACCTAAACAATTGAGGAGAAAGGGAGAAAACGTATCCAGGAGATTAAGATTCATGGGATACGAAACTGGAACCAAAGGGTACAGATTTATTGATAGTAATAACAAATTTATAGTATCCAGAACAGCTGTGTTCCATGAACAGGCCAATTGGTCAAAATTGCACCTTAATGAAATATTTCCTAATAAATGTAAAGATACGATATCTTGCGAGGAAGGAACAACAGAAAATCAAAATATTAACAAAAGTAAGAACAAAACCAAAACTTGGACTAATAGTCAGCATAAAATAAAGACAGACACATTAACAAAAAAGGAAGCTAGATATTTGCATGATAACCATAGCAAGCCTGAAAGAACTATTAGAAACAATAGAAACCAAATACCAAATAAATACAAAGATTACATAATGCATATGAATGGAGAACAAATAACACCTAATACATATGAAGAAGTATTGAAACTTCCACTTGAAGAAAGAGAAAAATGGGAACTAGCTATGGAAAAAGAGATGGAAAGTTTACAAGGATTAAATGTATTCACACCTGCGATCGCACCTAAGGATAAAACAATTATAGGTACCAGGTGGATTTATAAAATTAAGAACTTAGAAGGAGGCAATACCTTATACAAGGCTAGACTAGTTGCACAAGGCTATGCACAAAAATATCCAGAAGACTATACTGATACATATTCACCCACAGTGAGAACAGAGAGTGTCAAAACAGCCCTTGTAGTAGCATCTGCACTCAATCTGGACGTATTCCAATATGACATACAGACCGCATACTTACATGCAAAATTAGATAAGGAAATATATGTAAGAGCACCAC
This sequence comes from Pantherophis guttatus, assembly GCF_059756535.1. Classification (NCBI taxonomy): domain Eukaryota; kingdom Metazoa; phylum Chordata; class Lepidosauria; order Squamata; family Colubridae; genus Pantherophis; species Pantherophis guttatus. The sequence goes on along the minus strand of NC_142068.1, from coordinate 102,882,694 downwards.
ACAGCCAATACACTAATAAGAACGAAATTTGGTTATTAAATAAGAGTCTGTACGGATTAAAGCAATCCGGCAAAAGATGGTACGATTGCTTGGTAAAAGTACTTAAGACCATGGATTTCAACGCCACCACTGCTGATAACTGTTTCTTTGTAAAAAAGAGTAATGATCATATTGAATTTGTATTAATTTACGTGGACGATATTTTATACATTGGAAAGCATAAAGAGAGCAGGGAAATCTTTGTAAATAAGTTAAATGAACACTTCTCACTGAAATCTCTGGGTAAAGTGAATAAATACCTTGGTGTGCAAATTAACAAAACTAAAAGGGGATTCAAACTTACACAGAAAGATAAAATCATCGAACTCCTAAACAAATGTAACTTAAATAATGCTAAAACCTATGACACCCCTATGCAAACTGATTTTCTTAGAAACACTGATGAATCTTCCCCTGAGTTTAAAGACAACACATTTTACAGATCAGTTATAGGTTCACTCCTTTATATATCTAATTGGACTAGGCCAGATATTGCATTACCTCTCAATCTATTGTCAAGATATGTTAGTAAACCAACCTTGTATCATTGGGAAGCTGTCAAAAGAATTCTAAAATATCTGAAGGGTACATTAGATTTTTGTTTAATGTTGGAACCCAATAATGACAGAGAACCAAAAATTACTTGTTATGCTGATGCAGATTGGGCTGGTGATACATCATGCAGAAAGAGTACTTCTGGTTATGTTTTTCTATTGAATGATTGTCCAGTTTACTGGTATACTGGTAAACAAGAACTAGTAGCCACTTCTACTACAGAAGCGGAATATGTTTGTTTGTCCAAGGCTGCAAATAACCTTGTATGGTTCAATGATCTGATCACTGATGTTTGGAAGAAACCCACCTTACCATTTATTATGCATGAAGACAATAAAGCGGCCATTGAAATATCCAGATCCGATGCAATTGGACAAAGGTCCAGGCATATTGATATAAAGTTTAAGCATGTGAGACAACTGTCTCAAGACGGATTCATTAAAGCAATACATTGCGATACTTCTGAACAATTAGCTGACATATTAACAAAACCCTTACCTTCTAAACAACACAAATATTTAACTTCTAAATTATATGTATTATATTGTCCTGAATCAGAATGTAATTGGTGTTGTGTAACGAACCGGCATTTAGAGGGGGATTTGTCAGATGTAAATGCCTTATTCTCCAATGTGTAAATAATGTATATATGGAACATCAGAGGTTAACTTATTCTTTGGACTTTAATGTATTCATAACTTACCACTCCCATTCCTAGCTCCACCCCTTGTATATATAAGGAGCCACCCTCACCATTCTCGTCGCTTCTACCTTGAATATTCAGTGAATATAGAATGCCTATCATAATTAAAAAGAAATATATTTAAAGCTCTAACTCCTATTATCTTTATTGAGTCTGATCCTGAAAATATTGCAACACTGACTTTGTATAAATATACAAAAGAATGAAGGCTATTGCTTAACGCATTGTAAGCCGCCCTGGGTCTCCGGAGAAGGGCGGCATATAAATCAAATTAAAACAAAACAAAACAAAACAAAAAAACCAACTTCCTCCTCCTATTTTTCCCACAACAACAACCCTGTGAAGTGGATGGGTTGAAAACAAGTGAGTGGCTCAAGATCACACAGCCATCTTTTATGCCTAAAGCGGGATTAGAGCTCACTCTCTCCTAGTGATGGGCTCAAAGTCCTCCAGCTGGCTTCCATGGCTAAGGCAGGACTAGAACTCATGGTGCCTGGTACCTTCATCACTAGACCAAACTGGTTCTCATTTTTAACACAACTTAATAGAGTAAGCTGCATACAACAAAGCTTGGTGGTTTCTTAAAAAAAATCTAAAAGCATATAATTTGCAAACTAATGATCGGAAAAGAATAATAAATAAATTGCAGTACTAAATACCATATTTTTCAGAGTATAAGATGCACCTTTCCCCCCCCCAAAAAGAGGGCAAAAATCTCGATGCATCTTATATTCCAAATGTAGCCCTGCCCAGACTCTCAAATGGAGGTTTCAGAGGCTGAAAAAAGCCTCAGAAATGAAGTTTCAGAAAAAAAGCCTCCAAAACAAAGCTTCAGAAAAAAAGTCTCTGAAACAAAGCTTCAGAAAAAAAGCCTCTGAAGTTTCAGAGGCTTTTTTTTTTTTTTGAAGCTCTGTTTTGGAGGCTTTCAGAGGCAAAAAAAAAAAGTTTTTTCTGAAACAGAGTTTCAGGAGTTTCAGAAATTTCAGAGGCTGAAAAAAAAACAAGGCACAGAAGTCACAACCAACAAACCTGTTGCTAAAATTCACCTCTGGGAACAGCTGATTGGGGGTATTCCGGGAGGCTGATCCACCCGCCAATCAGCTTTTTTCTTATTTTCCTCCCCAAAAACTAAGGTGCGTCTTATACTCTGGTGCGTCTTATACTACGAAAAATATGGTAGGTATCTGCAGGAGGGTCAAGTGAAAAAGAATGAACAGAGCAGCATCAAATGTGCATCCCCCTTCTTGTGCCAATAGTCATTTAGGTGAAACCATTATATTGCGTACACACACACAAACACTTACACTTATATACAGGCTGCAGAGACCAAGCAAGTGAAGAGGATAAACAAGGTGGAAGTAGAATGCTAGCAGAAAGGTCGGCAGTTCAGTGGTTTGAATCCCTAGTATAGGTCTCCTGCGTGAGCAGGGGGTTGACCTAGATGACCTCCAAAGTCCCTTCCAACTCTGTTGCTGTTACAGAAGATACCCTCTGACAAGGACCAACTTCACAATAACGTCAAAAGCAATTTCTTTTCGTGATACCTAAAATTAGCTTTCCGAAGCAGCTATCTTCCTCTGCTGAACTGCAGAATTACCCCTACAGAAAGCCAGCCTAACAAAACCAGAATTAAGCTGTTGCTGAAGTAAATGATGGATCAGCTTTAGAAGCATTTATAGCAAGAACTAATATGCTCACCTGGATTAAAGCCAAGATGGAGGATATAATAGCACCCTATCTTTTTTTTTTATTGTGGACATCTTGATGGTGGTTTGTTCTCTGAGCTTCTTGTTTAGTTTCCGAATGTTTCACCACCAGACTAGGTAACATCTGCAGCAGAAGTTCAGTTGAAGTGTCTTGTTTGAGTTCTCTTCTGCTTTTATAGGTCTTATGTGGTCAGTTGGTCACGTGACCAACTGGTCATGCCGTGTGAGGGTCATCTGGTGAGGAGGTCACCCTGTCTGGAGGTCAACATGACCAACTGACTATATAAAACCTATGAAAGCAGAAGAGAACTCAAACAAGACTCTTCAACCGAAGTTCCGCTGATGATGTTTCCTAGCCTGCTGACAAAACATTTGGAAACTAAAACAACAAGCCGCCACCAACATCCACCACCCGAGCTACAAATATTTCCCACCATTTCTAGTTGATTGTATCTATCCATCGTGTGTGTGTGTGTGAGCGTGTCTGTGTGTAGGACTTTTGTTGAGGAATTTTAAAACATGCATATGTTTTTTTGTGCTAGGATTATTTGCCAGGGTAATTTATTATGTTAATCCAATAAAAAAAATCCACTGGAGCAAAGCACACAGGAGATTTATAGGGATCCACACATCACTCAGTGGGCTAAAAACTTTTAGTGGTTTCTTCCAGCTCTTAGGGATCTGATATATGGACTTCATAATGTGAGATCTTAATTAACTGAAGGAGAAATCAGTGTTAATAATCATCAAGTAAGCAATACACCATAAAGAATATTGCCATCTGGAAAAGAACATCCCTTCCTTTCTCTTTTTTTTCTTAAGAACTATTTTTTTTGAAAAGAACTGCGATTCTCAAGATGGTTACAGATGCATCCAGCTTTCAAAAGCAAAATGAGTACTTAATACATTTAGAAATAAAGGGATACAAATATACTCTATTAATTTCCAAGTAGTACAAACAGTTCCGATGGAGGGTTATTTCCCCCTATTCTGTCAAAACAGATTTATTCTGTACATTTTTTGGATCAAGGGGAAATAATTTCATTTTAATGCACATCTCATAATGCTTCTTGTCTCGTTTGCTAGCCCATTTCATTATTCTTCCTTATGAGAATGTCACCCGGCTCAGATGAATGCTAATTTAAGAAGTGTTTTAAAAATAATAATAATCAAAAGATATCGGGGAAAAAATTCCTCATTTTCTGTAAAATGATATATTGGTGGAGTTGAGCAAACAAAAGAGTGAAGCACAAGGGGAAGGGTGCATATACCTAAGGTCTATTGCATAAATAGAATTTAAATAAATAGGATAAATAAATAGGAGGCTAAAACATGCAGAACAGTTGCAGGAATTGGGTTTGTCTAGTCTAGTGAAAAGAAGGACTAGGGGTGACATCATAGCAGAGTTCCAGTATTTGAGGGGCTCCTTCAGAGAAGAGGGCGTTTGTTCTCCAAAGCAACTGAGGGCAGAACATGTATTTATTTATCAGAGCAATGTCTTTTTCTCAACTCAACCTATCTCCCAGCCCAGAAGAAAAATACTGTCATGGGGATGCCACAAAACAGGCTATGAATCCCACTAACCATCATCAAAGAGGTCACGAAGCTTAAAAAATGAAAAGTCCTATTCCTATTCCTAAGGGATGCAGTGGCTCAGTGGCTAAGATGCTGAGCTTGTTGATTGAAAGGTCGGCAGTTCAGCGGTTCAAATCCCTAGTGCCGTGTAACGGGGTGAGCTCCCGTGATTTGTCCCAGCTTCTGCCAATCTAGCAGTTCGAAAGCACGTAAAAAATGCAAGTAAAAAAATAGGGACCACCTTTGGTGGGAAGGGAACAGAGTTCCGTGCGCCCTTGGCATTTAGTCATGCCAGCCACATGACCCTGGCGACGTCTTCGGACAGCGTTGGCTCTTCGGCTTTGAAACAGAGATGAGCACTGCCCCCTAGAGTCAGGAACGACTAGCACATATGTGTGAGGGGAACCTTTACCTTTACTTATTCCTATTCCTAAAATATCCACCTTCTGCTGGCTTTTGAGTGAGGATAACAGAAAAACTGGTTTGGAAGGACCTTGGAGGTCTTCTAGTTTAACCCTCTGCTCAAGAAGGAGACCCTATACCATTCCAGATAAGTAGCTGTCCAATCTCTTCTTAAAAACCTCCTGTGATGAAGCACCCACAACTTCTGGAAGCAAGTTGTTCCACTAATAGATCTCACTGACATGAAATTTCTCCTTAGTTCTAGGTTGCTTCTTTCTTTGTTGAGTTTCCATCCATTGCTTCTGGTCCTGCCTTCAGGTGCTTCTTTCTTGTGGCATCCCCTCAAATGTTGGAACACTACTCTCATGTCACCCCTAGTCCTTCTTTCATTAAACTAAACATACCCAATTCCAGCAGCCCTTCTTCATTTGTTTTATCCTCCAGTCCCCTAATCATCTTCGTTGCTCTTCTCTGCATTCTTTCCAGAGCCTCAACGTCTTTTTTATATTGTGGCAGCCAAAACTGGATGCAGTATTACGAGTGGTACTTATTACCAAGACATTGTAAAGTTGTATTAACCCTTCACGTAATCTCGATTCTATCCAACTGTTAGTGCAGAATCCCAAAGCATAAGGCTTTTGGGGGGAAAATATTCCCCCAACCCTTTTATGATCCTGCCTATTACATTTCTCCCCGTCTTTGCCTCCCCCAACACGTTAAGAGTCTTCTTGTTTCTCCTGGTGTCCCAGTTCTCTTAGCAGCAGGTACTTGGCCAGCTAGCCGTGAAAAATCAGCTCTCTCACCAAACAAAAGAGTACTTGTGCAGACTTCAGAATCTTTTCTTTCCTATGAGATCCAAGCAAATGATAAAAACCTGGCTTTACAAAACAGTTTGCTAATTAGCTTTCGTCAGAAAAAAAGCTCTCACAAGCGGCACATGATGGTAGCTGTCTGGTGTCTGAGTGGGTTTGGTACAGCTGTGTTGAATATTAAAGGGAGAAAATAATGGATTTCCTGTGCATGTGGTTAGAAGCATGAAGCGGATGAGTTGATGGGTAAAATAATCAGCAAAGGAGTTTTTTACGCTGAAACCCACCAATTTTGGGGAAACTTACAGTTTTGGGATGACCAAAGAACAGATGCATTCATGTCCCTCCCCCTTTCTTTTTTGAACAGAGAAAACCGGAGACCTAGCTGGTAAAGAAACAATGACTTTTCCCTAGATATTTAATATATATATATAAAAAAAACAATTCTCATTCACAGTTGCTTTGCATACATAGAGCAGGACAGTTTCTGAGCCATGTTCTGGCTTTAAAAAGGGCTTTTTAAAAAGCCAACCAAATTATCTCAAATCAAATATTTTCAAGGCATCTTGAGCTTTAACCTTGCTGAAAAAGAATCAGAACGGCTGACTCTTAGCAAATCTGGAGGACACCCACACAAAGTTGATTGAGATAAAACACACCAATAGAACAGGGGAGAAGTTCACATACATTTTAATATGTTGTCATTCTTGTCCTCAAACATATCTTGAACTCATGGGGCCTATAACTCATGGCCCTATCATGATATGATATGATAGCAGTGAAATAAATAGAAGTGTTCCAATATTTGTGGGACTCCCACAAAGAAGAGAGCAGTCAACCTATATTCTCCAAAGCACCAGAAGATAGAACAAGAAGCAACGGATGGAAACTCATCAAGGAGAGGACCAACCTAGAAATAAGGAGAAATTTCCTGACAGTGAGAACAATTAATCAGTGGAATGACTGGCCTTCAGAAATTGTGGGTGCTTCATTGTTGGAAGTTTTTAAGAAGAGATTGGACAACCATGAAATGGTAGAGGGTCTCCTGCTTGAGCAGGGGGTTGGACTAGAAGACCTCCAAGGCCCCTTCCAACTCTGTTATTTTGCTATCTTTGACAACTTCAATTCGAGACTGGTGAGCTCACAAGACCCTTACATCATGTAAGAAGCAACGTACTTCTATAGACATTAATACAGTATGCAGATCTTTTACACAGATGAAACAATCTTGCACACCAACATACAATAACTTTCTATTGTTTAAAGCACACCTACTTGCAATAAAATGCAACCAGAGAGAGAAAAGTCTTTGAAAAATACCTCTCATAGTCCTTTTTAACTTCAAAGTAACCATAAATGTTTAGAATATTGTAAGTAGTGGTAAACAGGTCAAAAGAGGATCCTTTTTATTTTGAAAAAATAATAAGTTACCAAGGAGACTTGAGATTTGAAGGAAAAGTATGGCTCCTAGCACATTCTTATCAGAATAATTCCTAGAATAATAAAAAGTTAGATGAACAAACCTTGTTGCACAGGTCTTATGATTTCTGAACTTCATCCTAGTTGCTAAGTAACTGCTTATGTACATGACTTCTCAGCTGCACTGGACATTTATTCAATTTTCAAACCTTATAGTCTATATCAGGGGTCGGCAACCCACGGCTCTGGAGCCGCATGCGGCTCTTTCATCCCTCTGCTGCAGCTCCCTGTCGCTGGTCAGCTCCACAAGGGATGGGGCTTTCGGTTAGGACAGGTAGAGGAAAAAGGATGACGTGCTGGGAGGAGACTCTATGGTGGGGGAACCGGATTTCTGGTTGGCTCCAGAATTGAACGGGGGGCTTCTGGTTAGGACCTTTGTGGCTCTTTGATTCTTTAAGGTTGCTGACCCCTGGTCTATATCAACTCCTAAAAACATTATTCTAGGCTTTTGGCCTCCCATAAAAAATAGCAAAATGGTCATTGGGATATGCTGCAATTGTTCATTGGATGCTGTTCCTACCATGTCAGCTTTCCTGAGTGGCGTCTTCAAGGTGGTTGAGATATGCCTAACAAAAATTCCAGTCATTGGCCATTGTAATTGTGAAGTCTGTGAGTGGTAATTGCAACAGTTTGGGAGAAGGAATCAACTTTCACAAACTGTGTGGGAACACTGATCTATAAAACAGTGGGAGTTGTTTCTGAGGATGGCCAAAAATAACTGATTATCATGTCAGATCCCTAAAAGTGATATTGCCATTCAGTTGGAAGAGGGGGGGACACTTGGATTCGATTCTCTAGCATGGCCTGTGTCATCAGATATTTTACAACCTATATCCTGGCACCAAGGAAGCCTGAGATTCCCTTTACCTGCAGGGATTTTTATGATAGCCATGTGGGTTGTCTCACTTTAAAGGGTAGTGGTGGGAATGCATGTTTGTTCGGGTTCTCAAAGGAAATAGTAAAGAAAACATCTTCACACTTGTGTATTGGCTGAAATCTGCATTCTGACTTAAAGGGAGGGGTCTCTACCACTTTAATTCTACTGCTTTGCCTAAGGGCATTCAGATCGTGCTTTAGCTGGATGGCTTTCACTTCTGCCTAATAAAAGAAATCCTTTTGAACAACCACGTTTCAAGAGTTCGTACTTTCTTAAGTTGGAAAGAGAGGCGATCCTTACAGAAAGCACAATCTGCAAAACGGTCAACCCAGAGAAGCAATCTTTGCTCTACTGAGGGGACCTTGCAAACCATGTCTGAACAAAGCAGAGAGCTGGGAGAAACCGATTGCTGGGGAGAGACAGCAACCGCCACCCAGTCGGATGCCTGCCTCGTGCGACCCATCGGAGAGGATGAGGTAACCCTGGAGAATCCTGAAAAGCCCCGCTGGTCAATTGGCATCGGGAAGAAAGATGGCTGGGATGAGAGAACCAGAGGAGTCACCCTCAGCCGTGGCAACCGAAAACCGGGGTGGAAACTGGAACTAGAAGCCCTTACTGACCAGGGGGGGTTGACCGAAGCACCCCTGAGGGAGGACTATCTGAAGAGGCATATAACCCAATTGGTGATGGAGACTTTGGAAAATCTTAACATCCGAAGGGAGCCAGGACAACAACCAAAGGGCGCGGAAAGGGCAGCAGTCGTGGATGATGCCATCAGAGGCACCCCCCTTCTGGAGCCTGCCTATCAAGCAGAGGGTGCAGCAGCTGCGGGAGAGGACCCAGCAAACCCTCCCCCCCAGGCAGCACACACACCAGCGCCCATTCCCAACCAGCCTTGGGGTGAAGTTTGATGGGAATCCGCAACAATTAGGATTCTTTGTGGCACATGTGCTAACCTACATGCAAGAGTATGGGCGGGATTTCCAAACCCAAGGATCCCGAGTGCGAGTTGTGACCCTAGCCCTAGCGGGTGCCGCAGCCAGTTGGATGGTGACCCTACGTAACGCCAACGCACCAGAACTGCGGGATTTCAACCGCTTCATGATGGCCCTGCGACCATCATGGGGCAAGGAAAACCCTAAACCAAAGCAGCCATTGAACTGGACTATGGAATGCCAGGCGGCATTTGAAAAACTTAAACGGCTGTTCTCGGCAGAACCAATTCTAAAACACCCAGACACGGAGAAACCATTTGTCATATAAGCAGATGCCAGTGATGTGGCAATAGGAGTGGTCCTGCTTCAGAAGAATGAGCAAGACCAACTACAACCCTGCACTTACACATCCAAAAAGTTGAATGAGACGGAGCAAAGGTGGGCTATTTGGGAGAAAGAGGCTTATGCAGTTGGTTGGGCATTGTTAACCTGGCGGCACTTCCTAGAAGGCAGTAAGACTCCTTTTGAAGTCTGGACTGATCATAAAAATCTAGAAGCCCTAAAGATCCCAAGGAAACCCTCCCCAAAACAAGTACGATGGGCTCAGTACTTTAAACGGTTTGATTTTACTCTAAAATACCTCCCGGGGGGGGGGGAAACTTTCTGGCGGATGCGCTATCCAGAAAACCGCAATACCATAGTGCAAAGTCAGACGTAATCAAACCCATAGTACAAAACAATCAACTAACTGCCAAAATAGTCACCAGATCCCAGGCAAAACAAGAGACATTGAGGGACACCATCCAAACTTTTAAACAAGCATTGGCCACTGATGAATGGTTTTTGAACAACAAATCCAGTTGTCTGATGAAAGAAGGCTTGGCTTGGGTGGGGGGGAAGTTGTATGTTCCTGCCAGCCAAAGACTATGCTTAATGGTACGGTGCCATGACTCCAAATTAGCTGGAGACTTTGGATTTGTGAAAACTTTACACCTGATTAAAAGACAATTTTGGTGGCCATCGCTTAAAAAGGACATAGAAAGCTATGAAGCTAGCTACCCCATTTGTGCAGCAGCAAAAAGACGTCAGGGGGAATCCCCAGGTCTATTGCAGAAGGTAGCTGAACCTTCAGCGCCTTGGAGAGAGATTGCTATGGATTTCATTGTAGAATTGCCAAACAGTGAGGGAAATACTGTTATTTGGGTCATGACAGACCTATTTTCAAAACAGGCACATTTTATACCCTGCCAAAAGATCCCAACTGCTAAAAGTTTAGCCAAATTATTCCTAATACACATTTATCGACTTCATGGGGCTCCACAAAGGATCATCTCCGACAGAGGGGCTCAATTCACCTCCAACTTTTGGAGGGCGTTTTTGGGCTTACTTGGTACTGGCCAGGGGTTGAGTACATCCTTTCATCCTTGTACTAATGGTAATTCTGAAATTTTGAACTCGGTGCTAGAACAATATTTAAGACGTTTCATTAATTTTCAACAGGATAACTGGACCGAACTTTTGCCTTTTGCTGAAGTTGCGTTTAATAATGCTGTCCATTCAAGCACTGGTTTTACCCCTTTTAGAGTAGCAACAGGCCAGGATTTCAGCCCCATGCCTGAACTACCCACAGAAGAACCCACCATCCCCTCACTTAAGGAGTGGATGGACAATTTGCAAAACACGTGGCCAGTGGTTAGATTAGCCTTACAGGAAGCTAGAGAAGCTTTTAAGATTCAAGCTGACAAGAAAAGGATGGAACCCAAACCTTTTCATATTGGAGACAGAGTATACTTATCTACAAAATTCCTAAAATCAACCATCGAAAAAACTAGGGCCAAAGTTATTGGACCTTTCCCCATCACTAGAATCATAAATCCAGTAGCAGTTGAACTACTTCTTCCAAAGACACTCAGGCAGATCCACCCAGTATTCCATATCAGTTTACTCAAACGAGAAGTAACCTCATCCCTCAGACCACCTGCATCTACACCACCTGTTCCCATCATGATTGAAGGTGAACAACACTTTGAAATCAAGGAAATCCTTGATTCTAGGATCCACAGAGGGAAAGTCCAATACTTAGTTGCTTGGAAACATTTACCATCAGCACACAATGAATGGGTCGCCAAACACCATGTTAGGGCTCCAATCTTACTGAGAAAATTTCACTCCCAATACCCTAACAAACCTTGTTGATCTACTATCATGAAATCTTGCGTATATTTTGCTTTTTTTTCAGGTGGACCCTTTCGCTTTCTAAGGAGGGTAGCATGTCAGATCCCTAAAAGTGATACTGCCATTCAAGTGGAGGAAGGGGGGACACTTGGATTCGATTTACTAGCATTGCCTGTGTCAACATATACTTTACAACCTATATCCTGGCGCCAAGGAAGCCTGAGATCTCCTTTACCTGCAAGAATTTTTATGATAGCCATGTGGGTTGTCTCACTTTAAAGTAAATGGTGGGAATGCATGTTTGTCCGGGTTCTCAAAGGAAATAGTAAAGAAAACATCTTCACACTTGTGTATTGGCTGAAATCTGCAATCTGATTTAAAGGGAGGGGTCTCTACCACTTTAATCCTACTGCTTTGCCTAAGGGCATTCAGATCGTGCTTTAGCTGGATGGCTTTCACTTCTGCTTAATAAAAAAAATCCTTTTGAACAACTACGTTTCAAGAGTTCGTACTTTCTTAAGTTGGAAGGAGAGGCGATACTTACATATCACTACATGTTTCTGGTAGTAGCCAACAGCAGATGGGCCGGTATGTATCTGCATCTCTCCACATTCACACAATGTGTTGTTATCTGCTAAGATTTTCCACCATATTGGTTTTACATTTAGGAACTCCAACTCTCAACCTATTCAGGGCCCTGCAGAATAAGGGAGGTCGGAGCCTTCAGTCAGATCCTTCTTTACTGTTATTCCTTGCTCAATGGTCTCCTTCCTCCATCTTTTATGAGCCAAGGTGGCACAGTGGTCAGAGTTCAGTACTGTAGGCTACTTCTGCTACCTGCCTGCTGCCTGCAATTTGGCAGTTCAAATCTCACTAGGCTTAAGGTTGACTTCCATCCTTCTGAGGTGAGTAAAATGAGGACCTAAGTTGCTGGGGGCAATAGGCTGACTCTGTAAACCACTTAGAGAAGGCTGTAAAGCACTGGGAAGCAATATATATATATATCTAAGTGCTATTGCTATTTTCATTTGATTTTGTTCTTATGTACCTTCCAGAATGCTTGTTCTTGTCATAGATCTGAGTTGCTGGAAAGAGGCAATGAGTTTGATTATCTCAAGAAGGAAGTGAGAAATTTAAACCATAAAGGCCAACATATTAATTAGCATGCAGATGTCCTTGGTGCAAACAGACATGGCTTACAAGGGTGAAAGACATGGAGACAATTGGGGTTGATTTAAAGTAGATTTAGTTCATTCATTTTCCGTTCATCTACTGCCTCTGATTATCCTTATTTCTTTTTGGCACCTTGCATATAACATTGCTTCCTCTGAAAGGGAATGATGTGGCCTCTCATGGAAAATGAAGGTCTTTGATTATTCTTAAGTGTAATGAATTGCATTGAAAAATATGCATAAGCAACCTTGAACATTGTCATACAAAGCGAAATATACTTGATACAAGTAAGTCTTCCAGTGAATCACCCCTCAGCATGAAAAGTCTATTTCCCCCAACCCCTTTCACAAGCCCACTTTTTCTCCCAAAGATGATTTTCCAAAAGGCAACTGGACTTTCTTTGTTTTTCCTTGAAGACGTTTCCCTTCTCATCCAAGAAGCTTCTTCAGTTCTGAATGGAAGAAGAAGTTCTGAAGAAGAACTGAAGAAGCTTCTCGGATGAGAAGGGAAACGTCTTTAAAGAGAGCACCAAGAAAGTGGGCCAACTGCCTTTTGAAAAAGCACCTTTGGGACAACCAGGACCTGGATGACGGAGAATCTCCACAGACATCAAGCCCATTTTGGCTTCCTTGACCTCGGAGTTAGATCAAAATGCTGGGTTTAAGATACCGCTTGGTCCCTGTTTGCTCCATTTCGCAGAATGTAACTGGATCAGTGGGATTTCAATTTCAATGTTCAGGCCATTTGAAACCTGACAAAGAGGAGATTTTTATATGAAAAATGAAAAAAATTGGGAAGAACGTTAAAGAATACTTCTCTTTAATAGTGCTATTTATCATCTTTATCGGGCAAAATAAAAAAAGGAGTTAGTCTTCATTGCTTTCCAGCATAATTTCTGACAGCCATGTTTCCTTTGCAGAATGATAACAGAACAGATTTTGCATCCTTTCTCATTAAAACTTTTCCAGATATGAGAATCTTGAGATGAGGTTCTTGTTGGAAAGGACACGATTTTGAGGCAGGATTCTTCAGTTTTGCTCCAACCTGATTTCAATGTACTGAAATGCATTCTATTTTATCATCTTCCTTTTGTGCTGAGTTTTACAGCTCTCCATTCTTTAGATTTGTGGGGGTTTGATAGTACATGGAATGCAAGATTAAGTCAGTATTGTCAGTACAGAGTTGTGTTATCGATAGGAGAGGATATGTGTAGCTCAGTGTTGAACTCTGGGATCCTTGGTGCTCTATAAGCTTCATGGTTTTCTTGCAGACATTTCACCACCAATCTAGGTAACATCATCAATGCACTAGTTTGACCCACCAAGCTCAGAGAACACCAAGGACCCCATAGTTGTCATCCTTTTCTGCTTCCTACCAGGGTTGTTCTTCCCCAGATGGGTGCCCAACGATGCCATTTTTTTTGCAGGCATAATTTGTTCCACAGATTGGGATCATGCAACCTCTGAAGAGAAAGAACAGTGTTAAGAAGGAAATCTCACCTGAGAGCCAGTTAGATCTAGTGGCATCAGGCTAGAAACCAGGAGACAGTGAGCTAGTCCTGACTTAGACATGAAAGCCAGCTGGGTGACTTTGGGCCAATCACCAGGAGACGGGGAGTTCTAGTCCTGCCTTAGGCATGAAAGTCAGCTGTGTGACCTTGGGCCAATCACCAGGTGATTGTGAATTCTAGTTCCACCTTAGGCATGACTGGGTGCTGACTGGGTGAGTTTGGGTCAGGCACTGTCTCTCAGTCCAACACACCTCACAGGTTACTGTTGTGGGGCAAAGGTGTGGAAGAAGTAGTATTAGGTATAGTGTTTAAGTTATTTCTAAAATAAAGGTAGGAAATTAGATAAATAAATAATCGCAATCCTGTCCCTCTTAAGCGATCATGCACATTATTACTGAGACATCTGATACTAAACAGGGAGAGAAGCAAACCCACATTTGTTCCCATGTAACTGATGGAACTGAGAGTTGGATGTGATGAACAGGAGATGTTTTCATGTGAGGCTGCCCCAAAGAAGAGGGGTCAACTTATATTCTCCAAAGCACCTGAAGGCAGGACAGGAAGCAACAGATGGGAAGGAATCAAGGAGAGAAGCAACATAAAACTAAGGAGGAATTTCCTGATAATTTGAACAATTCATTAATGGAACGGCTTCCCTCCCAAAGTTGCAAATGCTCTATCACTGGAGGTTTTTAAGAAGAGACTGGACAACCACTGGTCTGGAATGGGGTTGGACTAGAAGGCCTCCAAGGTCCCTTCCAACTCTGTAATTCTGTTATTCTGAATATTTTTTTAAAAATTTGATTTATATGCCGCCCTTCTCCGGAGACTCAGGGTGGCTTACAATACATTAAGCAATAGCCTTCATACTTTTGTATATTTTATACCAAGTCAGCTTATTGCCCCCACAAACTGGGTCCTCGATTTACCCACCTTAGAAAGGATGGAAGGCTGAGTCAACCTTGAGCCTTGGAGAGATTCGAACCAGCAGTAAATTGCAGGCAGCTGTGTTAATAACAGGGTGCTTTAAACCACTGTAGTACCAAGGCCCCTGTTACTAACATGTTTTCCTATTTGGAAAACATGTTAGTAACAGACAATCTGCTTCTCTCGGGTGACATTGCTTTTGATTGTGATAATTTCTCTTCTCTGTATGAGTCTCTCTCATAACTGTCCCAAACTCCACTGGTTGCCTTTTGACCCTCATGTTTCCAGCACAGCAAAAATTGCCATGGCAACTCAGCTTGATGTGAACAAGAGAGGCTACGGTCCATGTCAAGGGGGTGCAATTCTACACCGAGAAAGAAGGAAACTTCACAAAGCATGCCTCCTCCTCTCGTGGCCCCATGACAACGGAGCTCACTGTGGATCACCTGTCGTGCGCGTAGAATAATCCACGTCCATGAAAGCCTTTGCATATTGGGCAATGAAGACGAGATGGCTTGCACCACACACAAGGATACATATGCATTTGATGGACGTCTTATAGTGATTGGGCTCCATGAAGGTATATTTCGTATTTCAAACTGCTTTCAGGTTACAACCAGGTTTTATAAAACTGCTTTCAGGTTACAACCAGGAGCTAAAGAAAGAACATATAATTCCAGTTCTCTTAAAGATCACCCCAGGTTTTTAAGATATATCAAAAGCTTAAACTGGGGAGAAGTTTTAAAGATTTAAAGCATTAAAACCAGTTTCTTCAACCTCTACAAACTCAGTTTAGCTTTTAACTTTCAAAAAAATACAGTATATGCAGAAATGGGTGGAAATTTGGCGTTTGTCAAAAAAGGGGATTCCAGAAGCCACAAATATATGAGGTGAAATCTACATGCAGTCTATAAAAGCATTTTGTGTGTATATGCGCTCAGTCCTACCATTTCAGGCCCAAGGAGTGGAAAAGTGAGGTCTTATCAGTCTGGACAATGCTTACATAACATATGATTTACTATAAAATTATTTTCATAGATATACATATATACACCTTGGGGGGGGGGGAGCGGGTGTGCAGGAGCTACACAAGACAATTTTTTCAGAGTTGTCACTTCCTAGCAGCTGATTTTTCACTAATTTTGTACCAGGTTCTACATCTCAGACTCTGCCGTATGGTCAAGGAGAAAGACTTAAGCCACTATCACTCCTGCCTTGTCTCACCAGCATCGCTGGTGCTCCCTCTGTCTAGTATTGAATTCTGGACACTCTGAGAGGAACCACTTGACCTCTTCCTCCCAATAAACCCATCAGGGCATTATTGCCTGAATGCGTGAGAAAGAGGACACCTAGACCTTACAATAAAATCATTAAGATTGCCACATATTGGTGATCCTTGAATAGTCGTCTCTCTTATACATATCTTAGCACCCAATGCTCCCACCCAATGCTTTCCAGATGTGCACAGGCTTAGACCCACTGGAATTCCCTCTTTGACCACTCTAGTTGGACACGTTAGTAAGTGGAGCCCTCAAACATCCGAAGGACACCACCTGATTAAAGCAAAACCAGGATGGAGGCTTCTTTCTGGCGATTGAACCCAAAGCGCTACAAGCTCAGCAGGTTAACAAAATGTATAGATGCAGAACCACGAAGCCCTGCTTTCCACGTAGAACTGAATGGAGACTTTATCCTGTTTAGACAACTCATGTACAATACACGGATCTTTCCGATGTCGGTGCTAATCCCCTCTATGAAGTTCCCTTGCTGGAACTTCAGAAAGACTCAGCTCAGGAAAACCTGATGCAGCTTATCTTGCTCAGGTCCTGGGTGATAGATTAGCATAAGGGTTCACATTAAGAATCCCTACTGATCTGCTTAATCGAGTGATCATCCTCTGGCCAGTTTACAAGTTTTGCTACCTTCAAATCACACAAACGTTTCAGAACATCCTTTTCTCCCTCCCTTGTTAGTGTGTTACACATGTGGGATCATTTAACTCCTGAGGAGTACAGCTGGTTGATGACCTAACATGCTCGATTCCATGGAGGACACTGTCTCGGGAGGCGGGGTGGGTGGGCGGGAGGCATGCAACCTCCTCTCTTTCTTAGTTATTTTTCACCACAGACCCATGGAGGGAAAAGCTCAGGGGAAATGAAATCAGATTCGGCTAAAAGAAGAGGCGTGAGCAGAAGTTGGTGAGGAATATCAAGAAACAGCCCATGGGAAGTTATTAACTTTATGTTATGTCCCCAGAGGACCCGCTTGGCATCGTGTTATTATTAGTGGTGCAAATGCAAATGGGAGGGATTAGGGTAAAATTGTAAATCTGTTCAAATCTGCTTTAAGGCATCAACCATGTGCAAGATGTGAAACCAAGAAAGCAGCACCACTAAAAACAAGGAAAGAGAGAAAGAGAGAGAAGAAGGGAGGGAGGGAGGGGGAAGGAAAAGGAGAGAGAGAGAGAGAGAGAGAGAGAGAGAGAGAGAGAGAGAGAGAGAGAGAGAGAGAGAGAGAGAGAGAGAGAGAGAGAGAGAGAAGCCAACATTATTAAGATCCTGATGGTACAGTAGTTAGAATGCAGTATTGCAGGCTACTTCTGCTGACTGCCGACAGCTAGCAGTTCAGCAGTTTGATCCTGACCAGCTCAAAGTTGACTCAGCCTTCCATCCTTCCAAGAGCAGAAAATGAGAACACAGATTGTTGGGGGGCAGTAGGTTGACTCTGTAAACAGCTTACAGAGGGCTGTAAAGCACTGTGAAGCGCTATACTGTATAAATCTAAGGGCTATTGCTATTGCATGGCTCAGGGAAAATACAGACTAGATGGCAAGGCCTTCCTTCCTTCCTTCCTTCCTTCCTTCCTTCCTTCCTTCCTCTTGATATGGTTGCATGGGATGCAATCTGAAAAAGACTAGCAAATGACCTCCATATTTACTGGGAATCACAGAGTTATCCATATACATGGGAGAAGTTGAATTTGTTTGGCAGAAGATCTTACCTTTTTCTAATTAGTGTGTTACAGAAGGAACATCTCCAGCGCCTTCTCTGCTATGACAATCCCATCATTCAGCTTTGACATATGCCACCTTCTGTGATTGATCGATTCTTATATCAGTGATGGTATTTCGACTGGCAATTGAAGAATGGACACCCCCAACTTCGCTTTAATTACTGCCACAACTGTTGACATTCAAAATCCAACATTTTCAATTTTAGCTTTTACCTGTCATAGCTCTTCAATGCTAATCTGATGGGAATTTTTAAATGAAGTTTTCTTTCTTGTATCTGGCACAAGAGCAAGGTACCTGTCAATTCTGCAGCAAATGCCCACACCTAAATTTAGGGATTGCCATACTGAAAAAACATCCTCATTTCCTTCTAAGTGCCCATGGCTCAAATCATTACAGTTCATTGGTCTTAAAAAAAAATCCATCCGTCTTCCTGGCTCTGGGAGTCCTATGAAAATCTACTTGTCAACTTATCTGTCAGGATACTAAAGTTGTTTAGATTATGGCAAAGGAGGAAGCGGAATGTAAAACTGCTCTTTGCTTCTTCTTTTTTTTTAAAAAAAACCCCAGCCTGTGGTTATGCTTTGTTTGCTGCCTGCATCCGGCTGCCAGCAATTGCACTTTGTTCAACAATTTGGCATCTAGAAGGTTGCCAACGATATAAAACATAGAAAAAATAGCGTGTGGGTGTATTGTATTATAAATTATTGAATTGGTGATCTTTTTGTTTCAGTACAGGCAGTCCTTGACTTACAACAGTTGGTTTAGTGACCGTTTGAAGTTACAAAGGCACTGAAAAAAGGGACTTATGGCTGTTTTTCAAACTTACAACTGTTGCAGCAACCCCCTGGGCATGGAGTCCCCGTGTGCAACCTTCTGACAAGCAAAGTCAATGGGGAAGCCAGATTCACTTAACAACCGTGTGACTAACATAACAACTGCAGTGACTCCCTTAACAGCTGTGGCAAGAAGGTGGTAAAATGTGGCAAAGCTCACTTAACAAATGTCTCACTTAGCAACAGAAATTTGGGGCTCAAGTGTGGTTGTAAGTTGAGCACTGCCTGTAGTTCTTAGCTTAGTCTCGCTATATCCTTAATGCAAGCAAACAACAAGCCTGCTTGATAATAGTGATGGAGAAATTTCATTTAGATACTACTAAAAGCCTCTTATTTGTCTCTTCCTTCAATTGGATCCGAGGGCAATAATTGTAGAATTACATACCTCAAATGGGCTCATTTAAGAATCTCAGCCTCCTTCCCAGAAGAGGTCAGGGACATTTATAAGAGAACTATAAGACAGGGTAGCCGTCTTCCAATATTTGAGGGGCTGACACAAAGGGGAGGGAGTCAACTTATTTTCCAAAGCCCCTGAAGGCAGAACAAGGAACCATGGATGGAACTAATCAAGGAGAGAAGCAACCTGGAACTGAGGAGAATCTTCCCAACAGTGAGGACAATTAACCAGTGGAACGGAAGTTGCCTTCAGACATTGTGGGTGCTCCATCACTGGAGGTTTTTAAAGAAGAGACTGGACAGCCACCAGTCTGAAATGGTCTAGGGCCTCCTGCTTGAGCAGAGGGTTGGTCTAGAAGACCTCCCAGCTCCTTTCCAAGGGTGTTATTGTGAATATACCACCATCGTAAGAGCACTCTGAAGCAATGAATAAGCAGTTCAGCCTCTTTTGGAAAGAAATAGAAAGGAAAATGCTTTGCAAAATGTGTTCTTTTTCAATTTGTGGACATTTGCCAAGAACAGGTATTCAAGCACAGCTAAGGCTTTTGTTCCCTGGACAAGGCCAGATAAAGACAGAGGCAGCTGGGACAAGAGTTCGGTTTGAATAAAGCAGAAGCAAGCAGAGAAGAGTACAATGACAGCAGTTCTAAGTGGGCCTGGAAGTCATCCAAACCTCTTTGTCTGTTGCTTCAGTATAAATATCAGTATCTAAATAGAAGTGTGACCTCTTTGACGCTGTTAGCTCCATCTTCCCAGGGAGGACTGGGCCATTAGACATAACAGAATAACCGAGTTGGGAGGGGCCTTGAAGGTCTTCTAGTACAAGACCCCCCCACCCCCACTCCGTTCGGAGAGGGTTATACCATCTATACCATTTCAGAGAAATGGTTGTCTAATCTCTTCTTTAAAACCTGCCGTGATGGAGGACCCACAACTTCTGAAGGCCAGTCATTCAAATGGTTAATTGTTCTCACTGTCAGGAAATTTCTCCCTAGTTCTACTGTAGGTTGCTTCTCTCCTTGATGAGTTTCCAACTCTTGCTTCTTGTCCTGCCTTCAGATGCTTTGGAAAATAGGTTGTGGCAGCCCCTTAGATATTGGAAGACTGCTACCATGTCACCCCAAATCCTTCTTTTCATTAGACGAAACATACCCAATTCCTGCAACCATTCTTTATATGTTTTAGCCTCCAGCCCCCTAATCATCTTTATTGGTCTTCTCTGCACTCTTTCTAGAGCCTCCACCTCTATATCAAAACTCTATACAATATTCCAAGTGTGGTCTTACCAAGGCGTGATAAAATATCACTAACACATCACGTAAAAACATTGGCGGCAGCAGAGCCTTAGTCTCAAAGCTGGAAGTTTATGATGATACCCCCTCTTCAAGATGCTATGAGGAGTATTGCTGGTCCTCAGTATTTTTGTGGAATTGAGAAAGTGGTTTCAACACAGGCCCCTTTTGAAATCAAATTCTCTTTCTGATAAGAGGAAGCAGAGAGATCAGAATCCTCTTTGGGACAAGACAAGTTGCTAGACAGAGAAGGAGGAGGAAATGAACGTTTCTGTTGGAGCTCAAGTCTAGAAGCCTAAACATAGAGATTCACTCCATCCTTGAAGTGGACAATCTTTTCTTTTCTTTTTGTGCTAGATCCAAAGGTGCTTTTTCAAAAGGCAATTGGACTTTCTTTGTTTTTGCTTGAAGACTTTTCACTTCTCATCAAAGAAGCTTCTTCAGTTCTCCATAGACATAAAACATCGTGAGTGATCAACAATCAAGTTATTGTTTTTAGGAAGAGACCATTTTCTTTTAACATACTGATTTTCTCCTTCTCCAAAGGGGTGGAGACCTTTTACAAGATACGAGGCAAGTCCATTCTATAAATGAAAGCCAGTTTGTTTAATTGCACCCCATATTAAATTGACTCTTAAGATGGTGAGGCGCTAGCTAGCTAGGTCTGACCAAAGAGGCAAAACTATCATATGCAAAGCCTTCTCCTTAGCAAGGAAAACTTATCCACTGGATCCCTGCTGACATTTTAGTCTCTTTTGTCAAGAAAAAAAAAAACTCATTGAGCTTGACAATGGAATCGGGGGGAACAAGATCAGAAGGAACGGTCTACGGCTGACCGGGATCTGGAATTGTGAGAGGCAACCCAGTTCTGAATAGCACATGAATCCTACAGAGACAGAAAAACCACTGTCAGCTTGCTCTGTCCTTGTCTCTTCACATTATAAGGAGGCCCCGGTCACCATCTTGGCTCAATTTCTGCTTTATAGCCAGGCAGAGCTGAGAATCGAAACTGCTAAGCCGGGATCACAGAAATGAAATTGAAAAAGTGCTACAGAGTATAGCAAAAATGCTATGCAGCCTTTGTCTCTCTCTCTCTCTCTCTTTTTATCTTGGGCACAAAGAACTTGTGGAAAATAGAAATCAAATGAGATTGGATGGCTGATGGATATTATATCTCCTCTCCCTTCACTTCTAGACTATTGTTGCTTTGCAGTGAGATGGGCGCAAGCACATTTAATAAATAAATAATAAATAAATTGTGCTGACTTAGGCTTAAATTGTGCAACTGCATTTGTACTTCCTGAATGTTCCAATATTCTACTCCAAGCAATAAATCAACCTGTCACACTGATTTTAACATAGATACTTTATTTATTACATTTATATGCCGATCATCTTACTCTTCAAATAAATAAAAGAAAACTCATTATAACATAGATATTTGTTTTTTCTGGTTATTCTTTTGTTTTTGTTTTTTTTTTAAAAAACTGCTTTTGTTACTTATTACTACTACTATGTATTGTTGTTGTTGTTATTGTTAATCTTGAATTCGATTCACAATCTGGGACTGGTAAAAACTTAACAGTTGAAGTCCTGACTAAGGACCTAAGAGCTGTTAAGGTAGCATCTGAGTATTATTATTGTTGTTGTTGTTGTTGGTTTTGATTTGCTTATTTGATGCCTTTTGTGCCTGGGGTGCCTGTTACGTCCTCTAAAATTAATGATTTAAACAGACAAATTGATTGGTAACGCTAAAAAAAGTGTTTGTAAAAAATTGATTAAGGAAGAATACTTAAATGTGCACTTTCACTGAGAATATTTTATGGCTATAAAGGGACTCAGACTGATATGAGAAGGAAAGGTTGTAGGTGAATACAGAGTCATGTAATACGGGATGAACAATATGTAATTTTAACATTTCAAACTCTGTTATATAGAGTTTTAAGAATATCTGCATAAACACAACTACACAGAACTTTATTAAGTCCCCTTCCCCCCCCCCCAAACACACAGACACAACTTGGGTTCACGTGGTTTGCTCATATGACACCAGTGAAGTCTTCATGAGCTTGGCAGTCACAACTTTAATATCATTTTAAAATTATTTAAGCTCTTCTCGCAGCTTCATAGAAGCTTCTGCCTCTTAAGGTTTCATAGAAGCGATTTCATTTCAGAAGAAACGAACAGAACATGAGCTGAAGAAACTTCTTGGATGAGAAGAGAAACCTTTTCAAAAGGAAGAAAACCCCCACAAGAAAGTCCAGTTGCCTTTCGGAAAAAGCAGCAGCTTTGAGACAAGAGCCTGAAAAGTCTAGTTAAGTGCTATGTTTCTGCAGAGAATACAACATTTCGAACAGTAAAAAGGCAGGCCTGCTTTATTACTGGGATATGGCATTTCAATTCACTATCCCAGATAAGAAAAATGGACTGAGCTGTCACTGCACGGAGATTTAGCCCCGAAGCACTAATCTTTGTTAGAAAAACAATCAAGTCGGGAAGAGACTTTCGACTGAATGATGGATCTCTTCTTTGGTTGATTAAAGCAGTGTTTATTCTGGTTTAGTTGCTCAGTTTATATATATGCATGGCCGCATAGCTTAGAATTTTATCATTTTTATGGACAATGACTAACAGTTATAAACTTAATCACACAGAGCTTGTTCACTTTGCCTACACCGCTCATCTCTCGTGTCCATGGAGATTCTGAGTCATTCAGGTCATGGCTGTCCCAGAGGTGCTTTTTCAAGAGGCAAGTGGACTTCTTTGTTTTTTCCTTGAAGGCATTTTGCTTCTCATCCAAGAAGCTTCTTCAGCTTGTCAATCAACTCATTTTTCTTCAGACGTTTCACTTCTCATCCAAGAAGCTTCTTCATCTCTGACATTCCCCACCATCCTGTCAGAACTGAAGAAGCTTCTTGGATGAGAAGTGAAATGTCTTCAAAGAAAAACCAAGAAGTCCAGTTGCCTCTTGAAAAAGCACCTTTGGGTCATCTCTCATGGGTAAGAAAAGCACCTCTCATACTATTACTGGTAGAACATTTCTAAGCAAAGAGGTAAAAATATCTACGGGTGTTTCACTTATGGATGTCACCAAACCGGTTCTGCCCCCCCACCCCACGCCCCCCCACCCGCATTATTCTTACCTTTTATTTGCCCCCACCCCCAATCTAGTGCTGCCTCCTGAGGCCCAGCTGATCGGCTAGAGGGAAAAAAACTGTTTAAACTCTTGCCGCAGGCCTTCAAAGGGCCGCCCTGCAGCTGATCAGTGTTAAAAGAAAACAAATGAGTAGACCGGTGCCTGCAAAAATAAATGAGTACACTGGTGCCTGCAAAAATAAATGAGCAGACCGGAACGCTCCAAGAACAAATGAGTAGACCGGCACAGCTCTGCAAGCAGTTAAAAGCCTGGTAGACCAGTACCTCTGCTAAATCCTAAAGAATTGTCACATGACCATCAAGCCACACCCACAAAATAAGCCACACCCACAGAACCGGTAGTAAAAAAATTTAGAACCCGTCCCTGACTGGATCCCCTGCATAGATTGCCCCTGTGACCATGTAGGACAGTCGGGGAGGAAGCTAACCACCAGCTGGCAAGAACCTAAGCAAGCGATCAGATGAGGAGACACAAACTCATTGGTAGCCTCACACTGCAATGAACAAAATTGTTGGATGAGCAGGCACAAAAACAGCCTGGGAAGTGATTGAACGGTCTCCTCGTCAGTCAACAGGAGTGCTGATGTATCACCAGCCTATTAAGTACTTAGAAGGCAAGGGCTGGGAAGCACAAGCAAATGACAGTAATGACTTAAAAGCCAGCCATTAACACACCCCAATCAACATGTAAAAAGCCACTTATTTATTTATTTTATTTATTTATAATTAGACTTGTATACCGCCCTTCTCTCGAAGGACTCAGGGCAGTGTACAGCCATATTAAAACACATAGAATTACAAAGTTTAAAACCAATTAAAATCAAATATATAAAATGGCTCAAAAATTTAAAACATTTAAAACATACACACACCCCTTAAAAATTCATATTAGGCCAGTCCGGCTTGCTGGAACAGAAGAGTCTTCAGGGCGCTGCGAAAGGTGCGCAGGTGGGGCTAAGACGAAGCTCTAGGGGGAGCTCATTCCAGAGAGTCGGTGCCCCCACAAAGAAGGCTCTCCCCCTGGGTGTCACCAGTCGACATTGTTTGGCCGACGGCACCCTGAGGAGCCCCTCTCTGTGGGAGCGTATTGGCTGGTGGGAGGCTGTTGGTGGCAGAAGGCAGTTTCATATATACCCCGGTCCTAAGCCATGGAGTGCTTTAAAGGTGGTCACCAACACCTTGAATCGCACTCGGAAGACCACCGGGAGCCAGTCCAGCTCATGCAGGAGGGGTGTTGCATGGGAGCGCCAAGTCGTCCCCATAACCACCTGTGCGGCTGCATTCTGGACCAGCTGGAGCCTCCGAGTGCTCTTCAGGGGGAGCCCAATGTAGAGAGCGTTGCAGTAGTCCAGACAGGACATGACGAGGGCGTGAGTGACCGTGTGCAGGGCATCCCGGTTCAGAAAGGGACACAACTGGTGCATCAGGCGAACCTGATAAAAGGCTCCCCTGGCCACGGCCGTCATATGCTCTTCCAAAGACAGCCGTGCATCCAGGAGAACATCCAAGTTGCGAGCTCTCTCTGAGGGGGCCAAGATCTCACCCCCAATAGTCAGCGATGGACCCAGCTGACTATACTGGGGTGCCGGGATCCACAGCCACTCGGTTTTGGAAGGGTTGAGTTTGAGCTTGTTCCTCCCCATCCAGATCCATGCGGCCTCCAGGCACTGGGACATCACATCAAGGGCATCATTTGGGTGGTCTGGGGTGGAGATGTACAGCTGAGTGTCATCAGCGTACTGGTGGAACTTCACCCTGAAACCACGGATGATCTCACCAAGCGGCTTCACATAAACGTTGAACAGAAGGGGTGAGAGGACTGACCCTTGCAGCACCCCACAAATAAGGCACCTCGAGGTCGACCTCTGTCCCCCTGCCAACACAAACTGCGTACGGTCGGAGAGGAAGGAGGAGAACCATCGCAACACGGTGCCCCCCACTCATAACCCCTCCAATCGTCACAGCATGATACCATGGTCGATGGTATCAAAAGCCACTGAGAGATCTAATAGGACCAGGACAGAAGAGCAACCCCTGTCCTGAGCCCTCCAGAGATCATCAGCCAATGCAACCAATGCCATTTCCGTGCTGTGCCCCGGCCTGAAGCCCAACTGGAACGGCTCTAGATAATCAGCTTCATCCAGCTACTGGGGCAATTGTCGCGCCACCACACTCTCAACAACCTTCACCACAAAGCGAAGGTTGGAGACTGGGCAATAATTTGCTAATACAGCCGGGTCCAGGGAAGGCTTCTTGAGGAGAGGCCTCACCACCACCTCACTCAAGAAGCCCTCACTCAAAGAAGCATTAATATTCCCCTGGAGCCAGCCTCGTGTAACCTCCCGGGAGGCCAGTACCAACCAGGAGGGACACAGATCCAGTAAACATGTGGCAGCGCTAAGCCTACCCAGAATCCTGTCCACATCCTAAGGAGTCACAAGGTCAAACCCCTCCCAGATAATATTCTCAAGACCCTCCTCCGTGATCCCATCCGAATCTACCCAATCAGAGACCAGACCTTCCTGAATCTGAGTGACTTTGTCATGCAGGAATTGCACAAAATCCTCAGCCCTGCCCTGCAAGGGGTCTTCCCTCGCTCCCAGGTGAAGGAGGGAGTGGATCACCCTAAACAGGGTTGCTGGGCGGTTCTCTGCAGACCCGATAAGAGCGGAAAAATAATTAAATTTTGCTGCCTTTATCACCACTAGGTAGATCTTAATATGAGACCTCACCAGTGTTCGGTCAGATTCGAAGTGACTGGCTCTCCAATCGCTCTCCAGGCGTCTTTTCTGGCACTTCATCTCTCTCAGCTCCTCAGAGAACCAGGGAGCCAGTTGAGATCGGCACCGGGTCAGAGGCCGCAAAGGCACGATGCGGTCCAGAACTCCAGCGGCTGCCCTATCCCAGGCGGCCACCAGTTTTTCAGTCGCGCCATGAGCCAGAGCCTCAGAGCCCTTGTCGGTTCCGTCTCCCTGCGGTGAGGGTTAGCGGTTCGAAAGTCCATGCGCAGGAGGGAGTGATCAGACCATGACAAAGGTTCAATAACTAAGTCCCCTATTTCCAGATCACTCTGCCACTGACCAGAGACAAAAATTAGATCCAGAGTGTGTCCCCCCCTCCATGTGAGCAGGGCCTTGAACTAATTGGGTCAGGTCCAAGGCCGTCATGGAAGCCAAGAACTCCCGAGCCGCCATAGACGTCTCGCCGACAGATGGCAGATAGGCACAATAAATACCACACACAGAACAGCACACATTCTGTTAGAGAGAAGTTCCCTGAAGATGGACTCCAGCACAAGTCTGAAAATTTTGACACACCTCACTCAATCTTTCTAACTAGACACCCATGTTCATCTTCATGAAGTCAGACCCAATGCTATAAACCTCCTTTATGTTATCAAATAATCCTGTTGTTAACACTCAAGCATGCCAAAAAGCCAGATGTGATCTTAATCCATTACCCACCAAAATAAAATCAAGTTGCATTTCTTAGTTTCAGAAATCAGCAGTCTTCCAATGTTTGAGGGGCTGCCACAAAGAAGAGGGCGTTAACCTATATTCTCCAAAGCACCTGAAAGCAGGACAATGGATGGAAACTAAACAAGGAGAGAAGCAACCTAGAACTAAGGAGAAATTTCCTGACACTGAGAACAATCAATCAGTGGAATGACTTGCCTCCAGAAGCTGTGGGTGCTCCATCACTGGAGGTTTTTAAGAAGAGTTTGGACAACCAAACCCTATATCATTGTCTGATATGATATAGGGTTTCATGCTTGAGCTGGGGATTGGAGTAGAAGACCTCTAAGTCCCTTCCGACTCTGTTATTCTGTTAAACCAATCTCTTAGCCTAAATGGCATAACATTTTCTTCCCAAGACACATGTGTAGAGAAGTGATAAAAAGATGAAACCTTGGGAGATTGCATTTCTTTTAAAAATATGTGTTTTCTACCAATCTGTACTCAAGGAACGATTAAGTATAGACAGTTGAAGAAAACCTAAGTTGGGTTCTTCATTTTAAAGACCTCTGCCGCTCCTTTTTCAGAGGAATCAAGAAAAAGCACTTTTACCAACCAATATTATTATTTTTTCAATGCAATATCTTTGATCAAGATTTCATTCATGCTAGCATGCATTGGAAATCTTACACAAGCACTTAAAATATTTCCTAAAGGCAATTTTATTGAGTCAAATCCTGGGAAATAAGCTGATATTTTTCACCCAAATAATTGATGCAGCTAAGATGATATGGCACCCAGATGACCTATGAGATTTGGGAAAACCAGATAGATTCAGGCTGTCAAAATATCATGGCTAACTGAATATACCTTGCCATTTTATTTTTTTTATCCTAATCCACATACACACACACACACATAAACATACAGACAAACATTAACTGTGGGGCCCTTGGTGCTCTCTGAGCTTGGTGATTTTCTTGCAGACATTTCATAAGTACACTCATGTATGTACTGATGATGTTGCCTAGTTTAGTAATGAATGAAACATCTTCAAGAAAACCACCAAGCTCAGAGAGCACCATGGACACTACAGTTCAAATATTGTCTTCTTTTAGACAAATAGGAAGGACAAAGCTCAAAATGCAAACCTGTTATTATTTATTTATTAAATATAATTTGTATGCCGCCCTATCTCCGTAGGACTCAGGGCGGCTCACAACAAATAAAAACAAACCCAATAAAACATAAAATACATAAATATGCATAATTTAAACATATATTAAAACCCATTAAAACAATCAAAAACGCCCTCAGTCCAGGCTGGGTGAAGTGAACAGCCATGTTTTTAATTTGTGGCGGAAGGTGCGAAGGTCAGGAGCCAACCGAAGCCCCAGGGGGAGTTGATTCCAAAGAGTGGGCGTGGCCACAGAGAAAGCTCTACCCATGGGGGCCGCCAGCTGACATTGTCTAGCCGACGGCACCCGGAGAAGGCCCTCCCTGTGAGAACGCACCGGGCGATGGGAAGCTGTTGCTGGCTGCAGATGGTCCGACAAGTATCCTGGGCCTAAGCCATGTAGGGCTTTATAGGTCATCACCAGCACCTTGAATCTCACCCGGAGGGCAACCGGTAACCAATGCAAGTCACGCAGAAGAGGTGTAACATGAGAGTATCGGGACCCTCCCATCACAACCCGCGCGGCCACATTCTGCACCAGCTGAAGCCTCCGAGTGGTCCTCAAGGGAAGCCCCAGGTAGAGAGCATTACAGTAGTCAAGACAGGAGGTGACTAGTGCATGAGTAACTGTGCGTAGAGCATCTCGGTCCAAATAGGGGCGCAACTGATGCACCAGACGAATCTGGGCATACGCCCCCCTGGTCACGGTTGTTATATGATCATCTAAACTCAACCGTGAATCCAGGAGGACACCCAAGTTGCGTGCCCTGTCTACAGGGGGTAAAACTTCACCCCCTATAGCCAACGATGGAACCTCTCCTTCGGATCGAGGTGCCGGTACCCACAGCCACTCAGTCTTGGCAGGGTTGAGCCGGAGCCTGTTCCTCCCCATCCAGACCCGTACCACTTCCAGGCACCGGGACATTACATCGAGGGCATCACTGGGCTGGTTCGGGGTGGATATAAAAAGCCTACTGATGGTACCTCACCCTGAAACCATGGATGATCTCCCCCAGCGGTTTCATATAAATGTTGAACAGAAGGGGCGAGAGAATCAACCCCTGGGGCGCCCCACAAGTGAGAGGACTCACGGTCGATCTCTGCCCCCCTGCCAACACCGCTTGCGTCCGACCCAAGAGGTAAGAGAACTACCATAAAACGGTGCCTCCCACTCCCAACCCCTCGAGGCGCCGCAGCAAGATACCATGGTCGATGGTATCAAAAGCCGCTGAAAGATCTAATAGGATCAGAACAGAGGAATAACCTCTGTCCCGAGTCCTCCAGAGAACATTCACCAGTGCGACCAATGCCGTCTCTGTGCTGTATCCAGGCCTGAAACCCGATTGGCACAGATCAAGGTATTCTGTTTCATCCAGGGCCATCGGGAGCTGACGTGCTACCACTCTCTCAACAACCTTTGCAAGCAAACGAAGGTTGGAGACTGGACGGAAATTACTCAAAACAGCTGGATCCAAGGCAGGTTTCTTGAGGAGGGGCCTCACCACCGCCTCCTTCAAGGCGGCAGGAAAGCTTCCCTCCTCCAAGGAAGCAGTTATCACCGCCTGGATCCAGCCGCGTGTCCCCTCCCGAGCTGAATAAACCAGCCAGGAGGGGCACGGGTCCAATACACATGTGGTCGCACTCAGCTTCCTCATGATCCTGTCCACCTCCTCTGGGGTCACAGGATCGAACTCT
The DNA here is from genome assembly GCF_059756535.1 of Pantherophis guttatus. NCBI lineage: Eukaryota > Metazoa > Chordata > Lepidosauria > Squamata > Colubridae > Pantherophis > Pantherophis guttatus. Next base: position 102,852,812 of record NC_142068.1, on the reverse strand, counting down.
TCCCAAAGAACAAGACCCGCCTCCTCCTCCCCGTCTGACTCTGTCCAGTCAGAGTCCAAGCCGTCCCGAACCTGAGCGATCTTGTCCAGCAGATGCTGGCTAAACTCCTCAGCTCGCCCTCGCAAAGGGTCTTCCCTCACCCTCTGATTCAAGAGGGAGCGGGACATCCTAAACAGAGCAGCCGGGCGATTCTCTGTGGACGCGATGATATCGGAGAAATAGCGATGCTTCACCGTCGCCAACTCCACCAGGTAGGCCCTTGTGAACGACCTTAACTGTGATCGGTCAGATTCGGAAAGACTGTGTCAGATGTAAATGCCTTATTCCCTATTGTGTAAATAATGTATATATGGGATATCAGGGGTTAACTTATTCTTTGTTTCTTAATGTATTCATAATTCACCACTCCCACTCTTGGCTCCACCCTTTGTATATATAAGGAGCCACCTTCACCATTTTCTTTGCTTCTATCTGTGAATATTCAGTGAATATAGAATGCCTACTATAATTAAAGAGAAATATATTTAAACCTCTAACTCTCATTATTATTATTGAGTCTGATCCTAAAAATATTGCAACAAACTGGTAGCAGAGGATGGTTAATTGACTCAATAAATACCTAAAAATGTCTAAGAAAGATAGGCCCAACACCAGGGCCTATAGCAAAGAAATAGAAACTGAACAAGAAATAATCAACGAATCCACAAACGCGATTTCGAGAGAATCCGAAGAATACACCACTGAAGAAGAAGAATTAATAAATGAAAATGATGGCCAGGAGGAAATCGAAATAGAAAATAACGAACTCAGGTCAGAGATACTGAAGTTATTAAAAAGCCAGAAGAATGATGAAAGCCTCATCGCGAACCTCCAAGAAATGCTGAAGAACAGCGGAGCAGCGAGAGAGAAAAACATCGCTAAAGAGAAACCCAAAGACCAAAAAACTGTGAGTGATATGACTACAGAGAAAGTAGTTATGAAAAAGAAAAGATGTGATCCCGCGCGAAATTTTGAATGGCAGCCATCTTGGTTTCAACAAGCCTCCAAAGTGAGCGAAGCAGAGCCAATCAAAATGCTCAGTTCAAAATTTCTGGCGCGAAAAACGTTATCAGACAACGAAAGTGAAAAGGAGGATTCAAACTCTTCGGAAGAGCCAGAATCAGAAAATGAAAACGACTTAACGAAATCCCAAGTAAAGTCAGCAATGAAGACGCTTTTTGCTGCATTTGGGCCAAAATTAAAAATTTCCAAAGCGCCAACGAAGAAGCAAGCGAACAAGCCGATACTTCAAGACCTGCACGCTCCCATCCTGACTTCGAGAACGACGACGCCCGAGCCCAGAGAGCCATGTCGATTCCGCCCTACACCACAGACCGAAGCAAGTGCCAACGCACCCAAAAGAAAGAGAAGAACAGTCGCCGCCATCAGAACTCCTAAGACCGAGCCAGAGACCGACTCGTCTGAAGAGGAGCGGAGCGAGCGAGCTACAATGGAGAGAACCTTCCACGACGACGTCAAAGAAGAAATGAACAACGCGCATGTGCGAAACTACGTAGACGGTCCGGAAAGACTTGAACTGGCCAGAGAACCGCGCAGACTCGTTGCGAGCATTCCCATGCCGTTTTGCAATTTCCTACACTTGCGAGACCACGGACTACCTCAGGTTGTAAGTAATGGACAAAATAATGTGGGTAACTTACCCAGTGACTTCCCAAAACTTAGGGTTGATGGCATTAATTTACAAGAATGGTATCAACAGCTCCAGGTTGTCTTTATGAAAGAAAATTTACTATTTTTTATCACTAGTCCCCCAAGAAGACCTTGGACTTTAAAAATAGATTGTTTACACCATAAGGCATTTTTCTTAATAATATTTAGCGTGTCTCCTGCGATGTATCATAGCATCAAACCAAATCTAACTGTTTCAGAAATAATTCAATGCATGTTTAATTTGTTTCACAGCGATAGTGTAGCTACCACCACAAGAATGTCTAAGGACTTCTTTTCTTCCAGAGTAAAACCAGGGGTTTCCATAAGTGAGCATTTAATATCTTTAAACAAAATAAGAGCTGAGCTGCATTTGAGGGGGGAAGTGATTTCAGATCAAACAATGAAAAGTGTTATTATCAACTCACTTGATTCATCATGGGATAGTTTTATGTCACACTTAGACACCATCAATCTAGGATATTTGTCAATAGAAAGTCTGTCTAACAAATTGATAGCAGAAGACAATTCAAGAAAAAATCGTTATAGCAATCACACAGAACACAAATCTTTTAGGAAGGTAGCTTTCCAAGAAAAATATAAAGAAACTTTTAAATGCCACAATTGTGGGTCCAGAGAACACAATAGAAGAGATTGTCCCAAAATTTCAAAGGAAAGACATAGGTCAGAATATAGGAATAAATACAATTATAGACATTCTTCCACAGATAGACATAAATATAGAAGCCCACCAAATTACAGAGAAAGTAGAGGGGGCAGAGAAAATTCAAAAGAGAGAAAATCTGGTTCACTGAATGGACTAAATAAACAAGACAGCACTAAAACGCAACCAAATGAGAACAATAATTGGCTTATTGATTCTGGAGCAACTAATCACACCACTAATAACAAAAATATATTGTCTTCATTTACAGAAGATAAGTTTGTAATAAAGGTAGCTAATCAAGAAAAAGTTCAAGTATTAGGCAGAGGGAATGTGACCTTGCCTGGTCTAGGAAAAATAGAGGGGGTATTGTTAATACCAGAAATACCTCATAACATACTAAGTGCCATAAAACTAAGCAGAGATTCTGACATCAATATAGTTTTCTCAAAGGGAAAAGCAACTTTAGAGAAGAATAAAACAAATGTAGGCACTGTGATGATTAAAGGAGGCCTACCCTATCTGATAACAAAAGAAAGATGGTTACATAACATTGATTCAAATATGGAAGATTGTATTGAGGCAGATGATGAAAATATTAATAACAGTGACAATGATGAATGTAAAATATCTCATGATCACACAGATACACACAATGAGAAGAAACCAAAAATAGGTAAACCAATTCATGACGAGTGTGCTCATATCTTACATAGGAAGTTAGGACATGCAAGTTTTCCTGTAGTACAAAAAATGACTGAACACGCAGAAGGTGTCAAAATAAAAAATTGTGAAAATTATTTGGAATGCTCAGTATGTAAATCTACTAAATTAAAAACTAGTCCCAGGCCAAAAAAATCCACCAGATCAACTAACAAAATTTTTGACTTAGTACACATGGACTTAGTTGGTCCATTAACTCCATCAATCACTTATAGAAAACGTTACTTCCTAACAATAGTAGACGATTACAGTCGCTATGGTTTTGTTTACACATTAAAACACAAGGATGAAACCTTTCAAAAATTTAAGGAATTTTACAAACGCATAGAAACACAACATAATATCAGAATAAAACAAATTATGACAGATAGGGGATGTGAATTCATGTCTAAAGAATTCTCCCAATGGTTAAAGGATAGAGGAATGCTACATTACACGTCTAGTCCATTTTCTGCGTTCCAGAACGGGATTGCAGAGAGAAAGAATTCCACATTACAAACCATGATTAGATGCACATTAGAGGATGCTGGTTTAGGCAAACAATTTTGGTCAGAAGCCCTACATTATTCAAATTACACTCAAAATAGAACCTGGTCCAGTATTTTGAATAAGACACCATATGAGGTGATGTATAATAGGAAACCAAAATTAGCACACATGCACATATTTGGGGTCACTGCAGACGTACACATACCCAAACAGTTGAGAAGAAAGGGAGAAAACGTATCCAGAAGACTAAGATTTATGGGATATGAAACTGGCACCAAAGGGTACAGATTCATTGATAATAATAATAAATTTATAGTTTCCAGAACAGCTGTGTTCCATGAACAGGCCAACTGGTCTAAATTACATCTTAATGAAATATTTCCGAATAAATGCAAAGATACCAAATCTCATGAGGAAGGGACGATAGAAAATCAAAATGTTAACAAAAATAAAAACAAAACCAAAACATGGACAAATAGTCAACACAAAATAAAGACAGACACATTAACAAAAAAGGAAGCAAGATATTTGCATGACTACCATAGCAAACCAGAAAGAGCTATTAGGAACAACAGAAATCAAATACCAAATAAATACAGAGATTACATAATGCATATGGATGGTGAACAAATAACACCTAATACATATGAGGAAGTATTAAAACTACCTCGTGAAGAAAAAGAAAAATGGGAACTAGCTATGAAAAAAGAGATGGAAAGTTTGCAAGGATTAAATGTATTCACACCTGCGATTGCACCCAAAGATAAAACAATTATTGGTACCAGGTGGATTTATAAAATTAAGAACCTAGAAGGAGGCAATACCTTATACAAAGCTAGATTGGTTGCACAAGGTTATGCACAAAAATATCCGGAGGACTATACTGACACATACTCCCCCACAGTAAGAACAGAGAGTGTTAAAACAGCTCTAGTAGTAGCATCCGCACTCAATCTTGATGTATTTCAATATGACATACAGACTGCGTACCTACACGCAAAACTAGATAAGGAAATATATGTAAGAGCACCTCACAGTCAATACACTAATAAAAATGAAATTTGGCTATTGAACAAGAGTTTATACGGATTAAAGCAATCTGGCAAAAGATGGTACGATTGCTTGGTAAAAGTACTTAAGACCATGGATTTCAACGCTACCACTGCTGATAACTGTTTCTTTGTCAAAAAGAGTGATGATCACATTGAATTTGTATTGATTTATGTAGATGATATTTTATATATAGGAAAACACAAAGAGAGAAGAGAAATCTTTGTAAACAAGTTAAATGAACATTTCTCGTTGAAATCTCTAGGTAAAGTAAACAAATACCTTGGTGTACAAATTAACAAAACTAGAAGGGGATTCAAACTTACTCAGAAAGATAAGATTATTGAACTTCTAAACAAATGCAATTTAAACAATGCCAAACCCTGTGACACTCCTATGCAAACTGATTTCCTTAGAAATACTGATGAATCTTCCCCTGAATTCAGGGATAATACATTTTATAGATCAGTCATAGGTTCACTTCTTTATATATCTAATTGGACCAGGCCAGATATTGCATTACCACTCAATTTATTATCAAGGCACGTTAGCAAACCAACAATGTATCACTGGGAAGCTGTCAAAAGAATTTTAAGATATCTGAAAAGTACATTAGACTTTTGCCTAGTATTAGAACCTAGTGATAATAAAGAACCAAGACTTACATGTTACGCAGATGCGGATTGGGCTGGAGATATATCATGCAGAAAAAGCACTTCTGGTTATATTTTTCTGTTAAATGACTGTCCAGTTTACTGGTACACTGGTAAACAAGAACTGGTAGCCACTTCAACCACAGAAGCGGAATATGTTTGTTTATCCAAAGCCGCAAATAACCTTGTATGGTTTAATGATTTAATTTCAGATGTTTGGAAAAAACCTGCTTTGCCTTTTGTTATGCATGAAGACAATAAAGCGGCCATTGAAATATCTAGATCCGATGCCATTGGACAAAGATCCAGGCATATAGATATAAAATTTAAGCATGTGAGACAATTGTCTCAAGATGGATTTATCAAAGCAGTGCATTGTGATACCTCTGAACAATTAGCTGACATATTGACGAAGCCTTTACCTTCTAAACAGCACAAATACTTAACTTCCAAATTGTATGTCTTATATTGTCCTGAATCTGAATGTAATTGGTGTTGTATAGCGAACCGGCATTTAGAGGGGGATTTGTCAGATGTAAATGCCTTATTCCCTATTGTGTAAATAATGTATATATGGGATATCAGGGGTTAACTTATTCTTTGTTTCTTAATGTATTCATAATTCACCACTCCCACTCTTGGCTCCACCCTTTGTATATATAAGGAGCCACCTTCACCATTTTCTTTGCTTCTATCTGTGAATATTCAGTGAATATAGAATGCCTACTATAATTAAAGAGAAATATATTTAAACCTCTAACTCTCATTATTATTATTGAGTCTGATCCTAAAAATATTGCAACAGACTGGCTCTCCAAGATTAGATTTGCATGAGTTGAAAAGAAAGCTCAGAAACAAACACACATCAACAGAATGAGGGAGGTTGAAATGATTGAAATGGAGATCTGCTTTTAGCTATCAGCTTCTATCATCCATCTTTCTCCTTCTCCTTCTGACCAGTTTTTCAGACTTAGGATGGTTGCAGCATCTGCTGCAATCGTGTGACAATTCACATGACCAAAATTCAGGTGCTTGGCAACCGGCATGTACTTTTATGACTGTTGCAGTGTCCTGGGGTCAGGTGATCCCCAGATTCACTTAACAACCATGTTACTAATTTAACAACTGCAATGGTTCATTTAATAACTGTGGCCAGAAAAATCGTAAAATGGAAGCAAAAACTCATTTAACAATTGCCTCACATAGCAATGGAAATTTTGGGCTCAATTGTGGTTGTAAATCCAGGACTGCCAGGCTGGTTGCTGTCTCATTTTCCACAGAAATCAAAGCTCTAACTGAAAAACCAAACCTGCCTGATCAGATTTCTTCAGGCACTCATCAAAATTTGTCAAGAAACACTCAAAATTAGAGGAACTCTGCTTTGGTTCTTAAATTGCCCATAACCCATTTTTGGTTTGTCTTAGAGAGCCTCTGGAACAACAGAGGAGAAAGCAGCATCCATTTTGGCTTGACGATGAGGGGGAGGGGAAGAATCTGGCTGTGATGGATTTGAAAAACCGAGAGCACAAATACGCAGGCACACAGCTCCGAAGGAAGCGATGCTTGGATTACTAAACATCCCTAAGTGCGCTTGGAAAGTTCTCCAAGGTGGAATTGCCTGGTGGCAGAGCCATTCGTTTCTTTTCAGAAATAGAAGAAGCCTTGGCAGGTTACGATTCATTCATCTTTTGCTCTCTTCCAGGCTGACTGCCCTGAATCTGTGTTTGGCATAATGTAGGTGGAAACCACCCGGAAGATTATATGTTTTTAAATATAGGTTGGAAAAATGGTTTTTCATCATTTTCTGTCTGTGTTTATTCCCTCTAATCTGATGCGAGCGGCTTCCTGATTGGCACCTTCTAAGCCAGTTGCCACGACTTAAGATGTGCGGGCTTTAATTTTCCCAGAATTCCCCAGTCAGCTAAATGCTAATGCTGGCTGGGGAACTCTGGGAGTTGAAGTCTGCATATCTCAAATTTGTCAAGACAGAGAAACACTGATCTAAATGGAGGAGCATGACAAGATAGGGATTGATTATATTCTGTGGTGTGGTTGAGGGACGTCACCGTCGTCATCATCATCAGAGTTGGAAGGGTTCTTAGAGGTCTTCTAGTCCAGCCCCCTGCTCAGGCAGGAGACCCTATGCCATTTCAGGCAAATGGATGTCAAGTCTCTTCTTAAAGTGATGGAGCACCCATAACTTATAAAGAAACTTACAAGCAAAAGGTTTTGAGATGGAAGGTTTAGTTTGCTTTTGTCTCCTTAGAGGTTTGAAGCAGGATGTAGAAATATGGCCTGAGGTTAGCTTAGAGGTCACAGCATTTTTTCCTAAGGTCCCTGGATCGTCTCCGATCAGGAGAAGGTGTTTAGTGGGCCAAACAGATACTGTTGCCTTTACAGATCCTCAATAATCTTATTTATTAATTCATTAATTCAATCAATTTCTTTAGCCACCCATCTCAACCCAGTGATTCTGAGGAAGCTCTTTAACTCCTGGCTGTTCTCATTCCTGCAGCCTGATCCTCAACAAGAGATGCACTCAGAAGTCCATAGTGCTAGTTCCTTGTTGCAGTTCATGGACCCAGGGATGGGTTTCTCTCCCCTCCTCGTTGAAAGCTGGTGGGATAACTTGACTTTGGATTTCAAAAATGGACAGCACTTCTGTACAATCATCCGGCAGATGATTTTGGACTGCTGAGCAGACAAGGAAAGGGAAAACAGGTAGATGATAGATTCGTCACTGTGTGAAAAACAGGGGAAGATAATTTGGGAACACGGAGACCTGGTCAGTAGACGTCAATCTGTGCATTTTATTTATGGCTCATTGTGGGTTTTGATTGTTGACTCAGCCTTCCATCCTTCCGAGGTGGGTAAAATGAGGACCCAGAGGGTTGGGGGAAAGATGCTGACTCTGTAAACTGCTCAGAGAGGGCTGCGAAGCCCCGTGAAGGGGTATACAAGTCTAAGGGCTATGGCTTTTGGAGACCTTTGTGCACAGAGAGTGCTTAACATCGGCAGAGTTTAATTTTCTAACATGGTTTCATTATTGTGACTCCATCACAGTCCACGACTTCCAGACTTCATGTACAAAATTCAGATTCCAGTCCGATCTCTGCTATTAGGCCAAGGGTGAATCTCCAGGTCCCCGAGTTGTTATGAAGACACACTGCCACCCGCCCTGAATTCCTTAAGCCAGGGCAGTTTACTTTTCTTTTTTAAAAAATACAAATTAAAACATACAAATTACCAATTAAGCACTGCTCAGCCTGTGATAATTAAAACTGGTTGTTTTTCCATTTCTCAGTATGAGAGGAAAAACTGGGAGAAAGTAATCAAAGGAAGCAGTCGAGGGGAACTAATTTAGGTAAGTGTATATATTGTATTTTAAAGCATAAGAAGGCAAATAAATTGGCTTTCCTCCGCCCCCTGCAACAATCAATAGCTTGTTCGTTTTAGTTTAGTATTCAAACATTAAAGGAGTTGAGAAATGCAACTATTGTATACAAGGTCCAAAAATACAAGAAAACCAGAGGGTGGGGGGAAGCATCTCTGGAAGTTGCTTTTCACATTTCTCTTTTTAACAGCAGGTAAAAGATACATTAACTACAGTTTTCTTCAGAATTACTGCTTTTTTTTTTCTCATAAGATGTTTTGTCAACCTTCCTAACGATTATGCAAGATATATTTCAGTCTGAGATGAGTAAAAGGTATGGCTACCTAGGGAACTCTTTCAACTTAGCATTTGTTGGTCAGCTCAAGGTATTCTGAAAAATTCATGCAAAAGCATTCAGGACATTTATTGGGATAACAATGGTCAACAAACTCTGTTTCATTAACTTTACTTGACTGCATACAGGGCAATATTATCCATATGCATCAGTGGTGGGATTCAATTTTTTTTTTACTGTTTACGGTTCTGTGGGTGTGGCTTGGTGGGTGGGGCATGGCTTGGTGGGCATGGCAGGGGAAGGATGCTATAAAATCTCCATTCCCACCCCACTCCAGGGAAAGGTTACTGCAAAATCCCCATTTCTTCCTGATCAGCTGGGACTCGGAAGACAGAGAATAGATGGGGGCGGAGCCAGTCAGAGGTGGTATTTACCGGTTCTCTGAACTACTCAAAATTTCCACTACTGGTTCTCTAGAACTGGTCAGAACTTGCTGAATATCATCTCTGATATGCATACGCAGTCTCAGAGAAGAGATAAAGTAATGGAAGAGGTGATTTTCAAGTTGGTTTGCAGAGGCAAGGAACGGATCCCTTATGAAAAAGAATTATGACGACAATGTGTCAATTAAGCAGCCCATCTAATTTATTGGGGGGGGGGGAAAGCCTGTATTCTGTTAAAAATGATAAAATTGTGGAGGAATACCTTTTCTGAAAACAAAAAAAGAAAAAAGAAAAGAGAGAGAGGGAGGGAGGGAGGGAGGGAGGGAGGAAGGAAGGAAGGAAGGAAGGAAGGAAGGAAGGAAGGAAGGAAGGAAGGAAGGAAGGGAGAGATTCACAATGGTTGTAGTAATGGCTTGGATTACAGTAAATTGTTGTTGTTGTTAGTTGCAAAGTCATGTCCGACCCATCGCGACCCCATGGACAATGTTCCTCCAGGCCTTCCTGTCCTCTACCATCCTCCGGAGTCCATTTAAGCTCATGCCGACTGCTTCAGGGACTCCATCCAGCCACCTCCTTCTCTGCCGTCCCCTTCTTCTTTTGCCCTCAATCGTTCCCAGCATTAGGCTCTTCTCCAGTGAGTCCTTCCTTCTCATCAGGTGGCCAAAGTATTTGAGTCTCATCTTCAGGATCTGGCCTTCTCAAGAGCAGTCAGGGTTGATCTCCTCTAGGAGATCTTCTCCAGCACCATAGTTCAAAGGCCTCCATTCTTTGATGCTCAGCCTTTCTTATGGTCCAACTTTCACAGCCATACATTGCAACCGGGAAAACCATAGCCTCGACTATATGCACTTTTGTTGGCAGGGTGATGTCTCTGCTTTTTAGTATGCTGTCTAGATTTGCCACTTTCCTCCCCAGGATCAAGCATCTTTTAATTTCTTGGCTGCAGTCTCCAACTGAGGTGATCTTGGAGCCCAGGAAAATAAAATCTGTCACTACCTCCATTTCTTCCCCATCTATTTGCCAGGAATTACAGTAAATATATAATAACAAATTATTTACTTATTACCCGAATTAGTCCCTATATTGGCTAAAGTTGCAAGCTTTTAAGACAATTATTGTGATTTTGCCTGTGATCCAAGAAAGAGTTGGAGGGGAGCATGTCCAAAAATGGTTTAGAAATTTGATTTGGATACCTACAGTAAGCACAGAATAGAGAAAAAAGAAGGGAGAAAGGAGGAGGTAAGAAGAAAAGGAGGAGGAGGAGGAGGGGGGGGGAGGAGGAATTTTCTTCCTTTCTTGTAAAAAAGTTTCCCCATCTGTGATTCAAATATCTTTTGCAGCATCACAGTCCACTCATACTCGCATCAGCCAATCCCATTTTGCAGACTGCAATCCTATAAACACAGTGGGATCTTATTTATGTGCAAGGAGAAGTCCATGAGTTTGTTGCCAACTGGTACCATTTCACTGGAATTCATTAGCTGCTTCATCCTGCTTCATATCTGACTTAATCTGCACCACAATTCTTACTGAGACATTATTTTAAATTGGCAATTACCAGCCACCTTCGGTTCAGAGGCTAAGCAGGGTTGATTCTGATTATAACTTGGGAGCCTACCAACTTTCCACAAACAAATGAACAGAAGAAAGGAAAAGAAACTCAAGTGGGGTGGGTAGGTGGGGGATAAGGTAGATTATAGAATTTAGTTAGGGAAAAGAACTCAGACTCAAAACCTTTATTATGGCCTTTAGGTTAGAGAGCTTTACAATAAAAACGCACAAACCTATAAGCAATACAACTGAAAAATAGGCATAGCGTACAATAAAATTATGTACAATAAATTAATAAAATAGCGATAATATAGATGATAGTGGCAATGACCAAATATATGTGCTACTGTTCAGTAATAAGTGGGATGAATAGCACAAATGGTAGAACAAAAATGGATATCCTGGAAAGGTGTGTTAAGATCCTAGTCAGATAGAAGAAGTAGAACATAGAATAACAGAGATGGAAGGGGCCTTGGAGGTCTTCTAGTCCAACCCACTGCTCAAGCAGGAGACCCTAGACCATTTCAGACAAATGCTTGTCCAGTCTCTTTTTGAAAGCCTCCAGTGATGGAGCCCCCACAACCTCTGAAGGCATGGATCAATCAGTCCATTGGTTGATTGCTCTCACTGTTAGGAAATTTCTCCTTAGTTATCGGTTGCTTCTCTCCTTGGTTAGTTTCCAGTCATTGTTTCTCGTCACTCAGTGTAAAGGCCACACAGAGGCCTTTAGGAGACAGTGCTAATGATAACTTGTCCATTGCTCTTCAAGGGTCATCTCCACAAAGACAACCCTATCTGAGTGCAATAAACTCAGATTGATCAGTGGATTATACTTTCAGGTATACAGTAATATTTCCTGGGAAATATTGAAAACAATCACTAACAAAATGGTTGAATCAAACAGCTCAAAGCCAGATTCGTCAAGGGTGGATAGGTTCAAGGAAGAAATGATCAGAAGAAGGTATAAAACAGTTCAAAGCTCAATTCCATGATTCAGAGGTGGCAGAGAAGGGCTATGAAGCCTAAAACAAGAATTTCAGCTGCAAGCAACAAAGAACGTACAACTGGTATTTCTCAACCTTTCAGATGGATGGACTTCAACTCCCAGAATTCCCCAGACAGCACAGGAAACACTGCCATACACTGTGAGCATTTATTAAGTCTGTCAGATGCTACTTGATTAAATCCTGCTTTTGCAGAATTTAGTTTCAGCAGCTCACCAAGTCTCAGCCTTTGAGTATTATTTTTCTCTCTTGGCCCAAAAAGAGTGAGAACATGGAGGTAGACTCTTCATCTCCAGATGTCTATACATCTGGAAGAATCTTTTCATCAGAATGATGGTTGGGTTCCAAAGTAAGTGAAGAGATACCAGGGGAATAGATGGGGTGTATATCCCAAGCCGGATGGCATTTACGATTCACCTGCCATGGGGATATAACAATAATTAAAATCCTAGACCTGATGTGTTTTTGATAATGCAAAACCAGCATGGAGCTTATATTTGTTAAATCACTTTAAAGCTATTTCATTGTTTTGGCTTTTTCACCAGATGCATTTAGCATTCATAACATGTCAAATAAAATATATTTTTTCTTATGCAGAGATTTCACTATCTTACTTACTGAGTGTAATTCATTAATCTATCTGCTCAGCTGGTGCCCAGAAAAAGATGCTGCAGAAACTGTCTAGACAATCAGGATTGCTTTGCCATCACTAATAAAGATAAATAAATCTATTTTCTTTATCGCCCTGATGTACAGTGTATGTAGAATTTTAATTTTCAGAGTGAGCATTGTCTTCCTGCATTGTTTTTCTCTGGCTTCAGCAATTCCACCAGGTTCCCTGTTCTCCCATGCCTAAACCTTAGGACCACCAGATTAGGGTTTCAGTAACCTAGATCGCCATTAGAGGTCAGTAAGGAGATACAGAAAACCCTAACACTCTGCTGCCTTCTGTTGGTTTTCTATGATTTTGCAGACCAGCTCTTATAGAAGAAATATGAATATAGTATTCAGTGAATGCCGATTGATCAATACCCCAATCACCTCTATGGCCAAGAATGTTTGTTTTATTAAATTTGTTTTATGTTTATGTTTTATTAAATTTGTATACCGCCCTACTCCCGAAGGACTCAGGGCGGTGAACAGGCACAGGATAAAATAAAGAAATACAGAAGTTAAAAACAATTTAAAACCAAATTAAATAATTTAGCCCACGACAATTAAAATCCCAATAAATTTAAAACAAATTAAACTTTCAATTTAAAATTTAAAAGAAAGGGGAAAAAAATTAGGCCAGGCCAGCTTGCTGGAATAAGAGGGTCTTAAAAGCACGGCGGAAGGTGCGTAGATCCGGGATCCTCCGTATCTCCGGGGGGAGCTCATTCCAGATAGTAGGTGCCCCCACAGAGAAGGCCCTCCCCCTGGGGGGCGGCAGTCAACACTGCTTGGCTGACGGCACCCGGAGGAGCCCCTCTCTATGAGAGCGTACCGGCCAGTGGGAGGCTATTTGTAGTAGTAGGCAGTCCCGTAAATAAGCAGGTCCTAAGCCATGGAGCGCTTTAAAGGTGGTAACCAAAACCTTGAAGCGCACATGGAAGACCACCGGGAGCCAGTGCAGCTCACGCAGGAGAGGTGTTACATGGGAGCGCCACATTGCTCCCGTCACCACCCACGCGGCTGCACTCTGCGCCAGTTGGAGCCTCTGCATGCTCCTCAAGGGGAGCCCCATGTAGAGAGCATTACAATAGTCCAGGTGGGAGGTGACGAGGGCATGAGTGACTGTGCGTAAGGAGTCCCGATCCAGAAAGGGACGCAACTGGCGAATCAGGCGAACCTGATAAAAAATCCTCCCAGTCACGGCCGTCATGTGCTCTTCTAAAGACAGCCGTGAATCCAGGAGGACACCCAAGTTGCGAGCCCTTTCTGTGGGGGCCAGCAATTCGCCCCCAATAGTTAGCGATGGCATCAACTGACTATATCGGGACGTCGGAAACCACAGCCACTCGGTCTTGGATGGGTTGAGCCTGAGCCTGTTCCTCCCCAGAATGAAGGAAGGGGAAAAATATCAAGTGGAAATAAAGTGGTAAATGATACATGCTTATGGGATGTTTTCTCTACCTTAATAGACACACAAAGGAAAAATTGAAAAAAGAAAATTGTGGTGAAATTCTTGAAGTATCTGGTTGAAATTCTGCAAGGCTGATGGCCATTGGAGGCTTTATTATTCCTTCTATTTTCATTTGGTTCTGTCACGGGATGAGTGGACGAAGGTATTTTGATAATTTCTTACTATAAAGGGAGCTTAAATTTTTGAAATGAATCTAACTTTGAATCAATTAAAATCAGATCTTGTGGATTTTGAACCTTAAACCCCAAATTTGAATTGAATTGAATTGAAACAACCTTCAAAGCTCAGGTTCAGAATGGGTTTTAGATGATTTACAACATCTCTACTAATAGCATTGTAAAATCCTGCCTTCATTACAGATGAAGAGACAAACTTAATAACCCTATATTTGCCTTTGGCTAGATAGGGAGTTTATCCCACATGGCATTATGTTACAGTTGACTCTGAAAAAGTTTCTAAACAGGTCCAGAAGCTACCAGAATAGGGCAAGTCCTGAGGAGGTATCTTTGTGTTATTTTAGGAGAAGCCCAGCCTGATCCTAGGATAGTTTTTACATCTAAAAGTGGTCTACAAAGCACGCTGTGAGCTAAAACATGGACCCATGGGGCTGGAAGGGACCTCGGAGGTCTTCTAGTCCAACCCCCTGCTTAAGACAGGAGCCTTATACCATCCCAGACAAATGCTTGTCCATTCTGTTTTTGAAAGCCTCCAGTGATGGAGCATCCACAACTCCAGGAGGCAAACTATTCCATTGATTAATTGCTTTCGCTGTCAGAAAAATCCTCCTTACTTCTAGGATGAATCTCTCTTTAACAAGCTTCCATCCGTTACTTCTTGTCCTGTACTCAGGTCAATCCCCTCTTCTTTGAGGTAATTTAAAGAATCAGAATCGAGCTAGAAGGGACCTTGGAGATCTTCTAGTCCAACCCCCTGCACAAGCAGGATACCTTATACCATTTCAGACAAGTGACTGTCCAATCTCTTCTTAAAGACCTCCAATATTGGAGCATTTATAACTTCTGGAGGCAAGTCATTCTACTGATTAATAGTTCTCGCTGTCGGGAAATTTCTCCTTAGTTCTAGGTTGCTTCTCTCCTTGATTAGCTTCCATCCATTGTTTCTTGTCCTGCCTTCTGGTGCTTTGGAGAATAGGTTGACCCCCTCCTTTTTGTTGCAGTCCACAAATCCCTTCTCTTTGTGGCAGAAGTAGGGAACTAAAAACAAAGCTCCCCATCTACTCATAAGAAGCTGACCCGACAATCCTAAAAGGACAGTTTTCTCTAAAAAATTCAAAGCATTCTAATGGGTTTTCATCCTTCCTTTTTGAAAAGATGTATCTCTTTCCCTTGCGTACAAGGGGAAAAAACTGCATCCAATGTTTTCTCCAATTACTCTGTTTAACTTTCCAATTTTGTACTCAGTAGGTTTGAAGGTCACGGGATGAGTGACATACAGCATTCTTCTTCTTACTGGGCTTATTTAAATCACCCTTATTATTTATTTAGAACATTGTAGTTGAATTATAATACAGCTTCATAAATAATCCATCCAGGAGATAGAAAACCATGATAAAATATACCTTGCAATTTAACAAGGCCCATATTTTATATTGAAACATTCACAGTTCAAACAACATTTTACTCCCTTGATCTGTATTAAATTTATTTAATAGCTCCTTGTGTGACATCCATGCTATCTCTCTAAGAACCTACAGATACAACCAAACAGTTCATCTCTCATTAGTGCAGACAATAGCTAAGTGGTTTTGAGGCCAAGAGGTCTCATACCTTCCTTTAATTATTTATCACACAATACTTTTCCTGAGATTGCCCTGAAATGAGTGTTTTCCATACAATGGCAAGCAAATAGCATAGAAAGGTTTAAGTCAAAAATGGACCTCTTGTTCTGCAGCAATCAAATCCAGCATTATACTTCAGCATATAATTAGTTTTAATCTCTGATAATTTTTTGTGGGAAATAAAAATTTAACTGGGTCAGGGAACAGACATAGTCAGGAATTTCTCCTGGAGGAGGACATAATTTCAGTTTTAGTTATTGTATATATGAGTCAAGCACCTGGGAAATCAGGAGATTCAGGTAGTTCAAATGAGTATAAAAATTTATTGCAAATTTAAGTTCTCTACAAGTATTTGGCCAAGTGGCGGTTGAGGGAAATGCACAGGAGTTAAGAATAGAAAGGAATTCTAGGTAGGCTGGACTTCGATCTCTTGCAGGTGAAAAGGGACTCATGATTTATGACATATTTGATCCCTCCCTTGGGCTCAGTCTTGTCAATATGCAAGGGATGGTGTTGGAGAAGACACTTCAGAGTCCCTTGGACTGTAAGGAGATCCAAACAGTTGATCCTAAAGGAAATCAACCCTGACTGTTTTTTGAAAGGACGGATATTGAAGCTGAAGCTCTCAAATACTTTGGCCACCAAATGAAAAGAAGAGGACTCCTTGAAAAAGACTTTGATGTTGGGGAAAATGGAAGATGAAAGGAGAAGGGGACGGCAGAGGATGGTTAGATGATGTCATCGACATGATGGACATGGGTTTGGGTGGAGTCCAGGAGCAGCGGAGGACAGGGGGGTCCGACGTCCATGAGGTCATGAAAAGTCGAGCGCAACTTAGTGACTGAATGACAGCAATGCAAGGGAATATGACAAAACTGTTTAAACTAACACAACTTTGTACTATGTCAATACCATTAGGGAGACCAGACTAGGAAATCAACTCCAAGTGGAAGCCTAAAATTAATTTTACTGAGAGTGAGTGGAACAATAGAATCTTGCAAATCTGATGATGCCAAACTATCTCCTCCCTTCTTATATTCCAGTGAATCAGGGGGGTGTCTCCCTGAGTCACTTTTAAATGTTATCTTGTTGCTTTGTGTTGGATGCTTATCCTACGGTTGAGTAGGTAATATATAGAAAACTATGTTCTGTAACTGCTACAAGATGACTAATTGGCTGTGCTAAGCAGACATAAAAGAAGGCAGGAAGTTCATTCACTCCTGCTCCTGCTATTAGAAGGTTGAACTGCTGAAAGGAACTGTGTCTGTGTTACTGAAGAGAACTGGAATTGTAAGCAGACTATGTTTTTGTGTTGAACCGTGATTATTGGAAGAAGTGTTATCTTTGTTTTGAGAAGCCAAGTTTGTTTTTTACTACAAGTAAAGACTGTTTATTTTTCTTTAAACGTTCAGAGTCTGTGAGTATCTGTGTGTTTTGCTAAGCAACGTATCTATTCGCTGTCTGGTCCATTGCACCACTTTGCAGAGGGCAGTTTTACCCTCAACACTTTGGACTTAAAAAAACATTTTAGCTCCCTTTGCCTATGTAACTCTGATGACTCTCCCCAGATGCTTCCCCAGATACCTCTCCAGATGTCGGCTCAGAGGAAGCTGAACCAGTTCCAGGCATGTCTGTAGGGGAGTGGTCAATGGCTTTGAGCAGCCATCTGAGAGGGATTTGGCTGAAGCACAGCTGCAGCAGGACAACCCTGAGGCTCCAGGAAAGCACACAGCTGCAGTGATGAGGAAGAGGAACAGCCTGCTGCACCTGATCCAAGAACATGTAGAGCAGAGAAAAGGCAGGAGCAGAGAAGGTCATCCAGATTACTTGCAAGAAGGCAGCCTCACCCCTCTTGATGGGCTGCACCAGAAGCTGGCTATTTAGCACAGATGGAGGTGATGCTGGGAACAATGTGTTCATTTCCTTGCTGTGTGTTCTTGACTTGAACTTTGGATCATGTCTCTTCAGCTGTAGCCTTTGCCTTGCCTTTGTCTTGGAACTTGCTTTTGCCAAGTGGACTGGATTCGTCTTTGCATTGAGGACTAGTGTTGGCTTCATTTGAGCAGCCTGTGGAACTCATTGGGGTTGAGCCGGTGCCGGCACAGGGAATTGCTGGGGAATACCAATTCAGCCTCAGAAGCCTTAATAAAGACTCCTTACACTTGTAGTGTGTGTGTGTGTATGAGTGGGGCAGCACAATAAGAATCCAGCACATCTCCACAAGGGTCACCTTCCTTGTGCACTGTAGACGTCTTGTTAATCCTCAATAATCTTTGGAAATGGGATATTTGATGAAAAAGACAGCATGTTTGCTTTGCAAGTCTGATCCAACTTCTAATCTCAACTGTAACTTCAACCCTAGATCTTTTGCAATATCTATTTCCAGACCAAGGGGACCCACCAATCTGCCTATCAGAATAATCTGTTTTTATTTCAAGGATCAAGCCTCCCAAATGTCATGCATATTGATTGAATAACAAGCTCCAATGAGATCAGGTGGACATGCAACCAAACCAGCAACTGAGATACGTCATTCTGCTGGATATTTTGGGATTTATTTTATTTATTTTATTTTATTGAATTTCTATACCGCCCTACTCCCGAAGGACTCAGGGTGGTGCACAGCCATGAAATAAAACACATAGATATACAAAATTTAAAATCGAATAAAATGAATTAAATAAATTTGGCTGAATTAATACCCATAATTTAAGATACCCATATTTTAAAATACATTAAAAATTTAAAATTTACACTTAAAAGGGAGAAGATTTAGGCGAGGCCAGCTTGATGAAATAAAAGCGTCTTCAACTCGCGGCGGAAGGTGCGCAGATCCGGAATCCTCCATATCTCTGGGGGGAGCTCATTCCAGATCGTCGGTGCCCCCACAGAGAAGGCTCTCCCCCTAGGGGCCGACAGCCGACATTGCTTGGCCAACGGCACCCGAAGGAGCCCCTCTCTGTGGGAGCGTACTGGTCGGTGGGAGGCTGTTGATGGTAGTAGGCGGTCCCATAAGTAACCAGGTCCTAAGCCATGGAGCGCTTTAAAGGTGGTAACCAGAACCTTGAAGCGCACCCGGAAGACCACCGGGAGCCAGTGCAGCTCGCGCAGGAGAGGTGTTACATGGGAGCTCCATGTTGCTCCCATAACCACCCGCGCGGCCACACTCTGCGCCAGTTGGAGCCTCCGGGTGCACCTCAAGGGGAGCCCCATGTAGAGAGCATTACAATAGTCCAGACGAGAGGTGACGAGGGCATGAGTGACTGTGCGTAACGAGTCCCGATCTAGAAAGGGACGCTACTGGCGAATCAGGCGAACCTGATGAAAAATCCTCCCGGTCACGGCCGTCAAGTGCTCTTCTAAAGACAGCCGTGAGTCCAGGAGGATGCCCAAGTTACGAGCCGTTTCTGTGGGGGCCAATGATTCGCCCCCAATAGCCAGCGATGGCACCAGCTGACTATATCGGGACGTCGGAAACCACAGCCACTCGGTCTTGGATGGGTTGAGCCTGAGCCCGTTTCTCCCCATCCAGATCCGTACGGCCTCCAGGCACTGGGACATCACTTCAAGGGCATCGTTGGGGTGGTCCGGGGTGGAGATGTACAGCTGGGTGTCGTCAGCGTACAGATGGTACTTCACCCCGAAACCACGGATGATCTCGCCCAGCGGCTTTACATAAATGTTGAACAGAAGGGGCGAGAGAACCGATCCCTGCGGCACCCCACATATAAGGGGCCTCGGGGTCGATCTCTGCCCCCCTGTCAACACAGACTGCGACCGGTCAGAGAGAAAGGAGGAGAACCACCGTAAAACGGTGCCTCCCACCCCCAACCCTTCCAGCCGGTGCAGCATACCATGGTCGATGGTATCAAAAGCCGCTGAGAGGTCTAACAGGACCAGGACAGAGGAACAGCCCCTGTCCCGAGCCCTCCAGAGATCATCAACCAACGCGAGCAATGCCGTTTCCGTGCTGTACCCAGGCCTGAAGCCCGACTGGAACGGATCTAGATACGACTCTTCATCCAGGTACTGGGGTAGCTGTCGCGCAACCACACTCTCAACAACCTTCGCAACGAAGCAAAGGTTGGAGACTGGACGATAATTAGCCAATACTGCCGGGTCCAGGGAAGGCTTCTTGAGGAGAGGCCTTACCACCGCCTCTTTCAAGGTGGCGGGAAAGACACCCTCACCCAACGAAGCATTTATAATCCCCTGAAGCCAGCCTCGCGTCACCTCCCGGGAAGCCAGCACTAACCAGGAGGGACACGGGTCCAACAAACATGTGGTCGCGTTCAATCTACCCAGAATCCTGTCCACGTCATCTGGGGTCACAGGATCAAACTCATCCCAGATAACAGTCTCAAGACCTGTCTCCGTTACCCTCGCTGGATCTATCCCGTCAGAGTTCAGACCTGCCCGAATCTGAGTGATTTTCTCATACAGATACTGAACAAAATCCTCGGCTCTTCCCTCCAAGGGGTCCTCCCGCGCTTCCTGGTGGAGCAGGGAGCGGGTCACCCTAAACAGGGTGGCCGGGCGATTATCTGATGATGCAATAAGAGCAGTAAAATGAGTACATTTTGCTGCTTTTATCGCCACTAGGTAACTCCTAATATGAGATCTTACCAGTGTTCGGTCAGATTCAGAAAGACTAGCCCTCCAACAGCTCTCTAGGTGTCTTTTCCGGTGCTTCATCTCCCTCAGCTCCTCGGTGAACCAAGGAGCCAGGCGAAATCGGCGCCGGGTCAGAGGCCGCAAAGGCATGACTCGATCCAGGGCTCCAGCAGCCGCCCTATCCCAGGCGGCCACTAGGTCCCCAGATGAGGCATGAGCCAGAACCTCCGGGATTGGCCCAAGCTCCATCTGGAACCTATCAGGTTCCATCAGGCGCCTGGGGCGGTACCATCTTACCGGTTCTGCCTCCCTGCAGCGGGGTGCCACGGTTCGAAGGTCAAGGCGAAGGAGCGAGTGATCCGACCATGACAAGGGCTCGATGACTATATCCCCTATCTCGAGATCACTCAACCACTGTCCAGAGACAAAAACCAAGTCCAGTGTGTTTCCCCCAGTGTGCGTAGGGCCATGAATTAGTTGGGTCAGGTCCATGGCCGTCATGGAAGCCATGAACTCCCGAGCCATCTCAGACACCTCACCCACGGATGGCAGGTTGAAATCCCCCATGACCATAAGTCTGGGGGTATCAACCGCCACCGCGGCAATAACGTTGAGTAGCTCAGGCAGGGCTGCCGCCACGTGGCAGGGAGCCAGGTATGTGATCAGCAAACCCATCTGAACCCCGTGGCCCCACTTCACAAGGAGGGACTCACAACCAGCTGTCTGAGGTACAGTGGTCTCCCTCGGCCTAAGGCCTTCTCTAATAATAACAGCTACTCCCCCGCCCCTCCCCTGTGATCTTGGCTGATGGAATGCGTGGAAACCTGGTGGGCACATTTCTACCAGAGGGACCCCTCCCTCTGGGCCCAACCAGGTCTCCGTAATACCCGCCAGGTCCGCTCCCCCCTCGTAAACAAGATCACAGATGAGGGGGGCTTTATTTACTACAGACCTGGCGTTGCACAACATCAAGCGAAGGCCCGGGCCCTGAAGGTCTGTACTACCTGGAGAACGGGTGGAGCCTTGGGGGCCGGAGCACTCTACCGCTTGAAGACAGTGGGTGCGTGCTCCCTTAACATGATATGGCCCCCTGCTCCCGCCATATCTACCCCTCCCACACACAGTACCGATGGTAAAAACATAGTCTGGACCAGCTCGACCCCCTCCGGATCCCCACCACCCCCGCCGAACGTCCTGGCCAAGCCCGACTCTCCCCCTAGTGGGTTATCCCCCAAACCCCCAATCCTAATTCCAATCCCACCCCCCTCCCCCCTCCCAGAACCCCTTAAAAGTTTAAACAAGGACAATTTTAAAAAACCCCGCAGCCCCCTCTTTGCGGCATGCCACCTCTCGGGACTCCAGAGCCCGTCATCGAGGTAGGCCCTCGATAGAATGGAGGGCCAAGCCTGCGAGAGGGGGGAGTCTCGCAGACCAAGAAGCTCCGCTGCTGAGTACATTAATCATAATGGGTGACACGACCATATCCTGAGGGTGTATATAAAGGACCGAGGAGAAGACAAAGGAATGGGGGATCTCAGAGACATATTTGCAGGACCAAGTCCCCTGTCCCCTCACAACAGAGGACATAGTCCAAAGCCAAGACGACCACAGTTCCAAGGGGGAAAATAGATCCAACCACCCTCTCACGGTGGTTAGGTCAGCTGGACAGCCCCCTCTTGTGGTGGGGTGGCAGCAATGAACCGATGCATATAGACAGCGTCCGGGAATTAGGTCCAAAAATCGCCCTCTCACGGCGTTTTGTCCGGTGGTAAAGACCGATGGTAAAGTCCCCTCGCTGGTAAAGTGCATATATGTAGAAAGCTGGTAAAGTGCATATATGTAGAAAGCGTCCCGGTTCAGCCCCCAGGGGCTCTGACCCCTGGCCACCCTCTCATGGTGGTCAGGCAAATGTCTAGCCCCCTCAGCCGACGGGATGCAGCCATGTACCGGTCTCCCATTCAGATGGAAATAGCCCTCTCCATGCAACACGATCATTATCTTAAATAGATGGTTCATATATTTGTGTGTGTTCATAGCTCTTTGAGCAATATCATTTTTGGGGGTCTAGGATCATTATATCACTTAGAGATAGCGCTTAGACACATCCCACTTCACAGTGCTTTGCAGCCATCTCTAAGCAGTTTACAGCGTCAGCCTTTTGCCCCCAACAATCTGGGTCCTCATTTTACTGACCTCAGAAGGATGGAAGCCTGAGTCAACTTGAGCCAGTGAGGTTTGAACTGCTGGCAATAAGCACAATTAGCCTGCAATATTGCATTCCAACTATTGAGAAAGAAGAGAGGAGGGGAGGGAGGGAGGAAGGAAGATAGCAATAGCACTTAGATTTATATACTGCTTTACAGGGCTTTACAGCCCCTCTCTAAGCGGTTTACAGAGTCAGCCTTTTGCCCCCAACAATCTGGCTCCTCATTGTACCCACCTCGGAAGGATGGAAGGCTGAGTCAACCTTGAGCCAGTCAGGATTGAACTGCTGGCAGTGGGAAGAATTAACCTGCAATACTGCATTCTAACCACTGCACCATCAGAGCTCTTATCACAGTTTGGTTGTTCTCCGAAGGTGCCCAACATGTTATGAGCTTCTGTTTTTATGTTATAAAATATAACCTACAAAGCAGTGGTGGGTTTCAATTTTTTTTACTATCAGTTCGGTGGGCATGGCTTGCTTGGTGGGTATGGCTTGTTGGTCATGTGACTGGGTGGGCGTGGCTTGGTGGTCATGTGACTGGGTGGGCGTGGCTTGGTGGTCACGTGACTGTGTGGGCGTGGCTTGGTGGTTATGTGACTGGGTGGGCGTAGCTGGGTGATCATGTGACTGGATAGGCGTGGCCAACTGGACGTCACTCACGTCAAGGGCTAGGGTGAGGGTTAGGGTGCCTGGCCTCTCCTCACCTCAAAGGCTTCAACGAGATACAATTTCCCTGTCTATTTATTTACTACTATTGAACATCAAAAATATATGATTTAATCCTATGTACCTATGCCATATGTGTACATACATATTACATGGTATAGAGTGTGTATAGGCATACAAAAAGATACATTATCTACTATACATACTGTATGTGAATGTACACACACAACTCTTCTAAAACTATTCATATTCAACCTCACTTACTACATTTGGAAAAACACACCCAGAGTCCACTTTCTGCCACACATTTAACTATAACTTCTGTACATTTAGAACATTACACACGCCTTCAGATGTTCTTCCCTAGCCTGCACATGATTGTTAGAGCCAGGAGAGGTCATGGATTGAGTAAAATGTGGTGAAACTCACTTAACTCTTGCTTAGCAACCAAAATTTGGGCTCAATTGTGGTCATAAGTCAAGGACTATCTCTGCCTACCTCTGCATGGCAGCCTTGTCCTAGTAAACTCCTCCTCCTGTCTGGCAATTTTCCTCTCTGTCAGAGGAACCAAAATAATACAGATGATATAAGGTTTCCTGCTGCAGCAGGGGGTTGGACTAGATGACCTCTGACTTCCAGCCCTAGATTGCTGTCCTGTTTCAAAGTGTCTTCTGAAGCCACGTCTAGTGCCAGGATTTGTGGTTCTTTCTTCCTCTTCTTTCTCTCTCTCTCCCTTCCTTCTTCTTTCTTCTTTCTTTCTCTTTCTCTCTTTTCTCTCTCCCTTCCTTCCTTTCTTGCCTCTCTTCCTTCCCCTTTCTTTCTTTCTCTCTTTCTTTCTCTTTTTCTTTCTCTCTCTTTTCTCTCTCTTTCCCTTCCTCCTTCCTTCCTCCTTCCTTCCTTCCTTTCTCTTTCTCTTCCTTTCCTGTATCTCTCCCTCCTTTCCTTCCTTCCTTTTTATCTTTCTTTCTTTCTTTCTTTCTTTCTTTCTTTCTTTCTTTCTTTCTTTCTTTCTTTCTTTCTTTCTTTGTCTCTTTCTCTTTCTTTCTTTCTGGCGACGATGGCCGAAATGGGAGCTCCAGGCAGCAGCAGGCAGGGGGCGGCTGCGGCGGGCAAAACAGGAGCTCCAGGCGGTGGTGGGTGGGTGGGGCGGTCTTTGGGGCCCTGGGAAAGTGCAGGCTTTCCAGATGGGGCTTACAGGAGTCAGACTCCCAAAGCACAGTGTTCTCTCCCAGGCAAGAGCAGGGGGGAGAAACATCAGCCACTGACCTGGAGAGCACATGATGAGCCCTCCACATGTTCTCCGGTGACCTGTTTTCTCTGCCCCGCTCTCCTGCTGGGAGAGAGAGTTTTTCGCAGCACTGCGCTTTTGGTCCTGGTAAGGCCAGAAAGCGCTGCGCCAGAGAGAAACAGGATTCAACCCCTTTCTCTCCGCCTGGCTTTCCGGATGGGACTCCCATTGACAGGACCCAAAGTGCCCTCTTGCTCCCCCATCAAGAGAGCAGGGGAGAGAAAACAGGTCACCGGGCAAGAACCCTCCATGTAATCAGCAGCTGCTGCTTCTCTCCACCGCTCTCTTGCTGGGGAGCGTCTTTCACAGCACAGCGCTTTGGGGACCCATCCAGAAAACCAGGCACAGAGAAACAGCCAGGTTGAAGGCCGGTACTTTCAGCGCCCACGAGGAACCCAGGCTTGGAGCAGTTTTGGAGGTTGTTAAGGATGCTTTTTTGAGCCTGGGCTGCTTGGAGTGAAAAGCTATTGCAATAGCCTGGGCTTGAAAATGCATGGCTGGGGCCGAGGAGAGGTCCTCCTTAACAGCAACATTCCTCGTGGGTGCTGGCATGCCTTCCCCTCTGCCACCAGTCGTGGGAGGAAAGTAAGGCCATGAGCCGGTGGGGACGGTGGGAGGCCTGTGGCAAGCTAGGCTGCAACCAGCACGGCTTGGAATGGAGCCGCGTCAGGCTGTGGCGACTTAGCCAGCCACGCTAGCTCGGTGAGGACACTTGGGGGTGTGTGAAGCATGCTCCGGGGTGGGGATGGGGGGCTAGTGCGACTTACTTATAGGCAGGAGGAGGTAGCTCAGTTGGGATGCAGGGCAGGCATAGCACGTGGGAAGGCAGCTTAGGCAGGCAAGGCACCCAGGAGGTGAGGAGTGACTGGGTGGGGCAGGGCGAGGGAGTGGGCAGTAAGCGGGCGGGCAGGGCAAGCAAGCGGTGACCGGGTGACCAGTTTGGGGGCATGGCCAGCCAGCGGTCACTACCGGTTCAGCATCCCAGGCCAAATTACAGCTACCGGTTCGCCCACGCTGGTGCGAACTGGTAGAAGCCCACCACTGCTACAACGAAGGAAAATAATCCTCTGTGTCATGTTCTTTGCTCTTAAGACACAGTTTTTGGTCTTGTATAGCATCTGCAGATGCTGTAACTGTGATCATTAATATGCGTTAATCCTACCTCGCATTTCAAAGAAAAAGATGAGCAAACAACCTCAAATTTGCAGAATTAACAAGTACACTTTCTGATTGCAGTTCTGGACTGACTATATTCAGCATCTTCAATCTGATTGTACTCTTTTAGGAAACCGTAATCCTGAAGTGTCTGATGCTTTTCTGAAAGCTGTTTTCCCCCTTCCTAATCTCTCTCTCTCTCTCTCTTTTTTTAATTTGATTTATATGCCGCCCTTCTCCGGAGACTCAGGGCGGCTTACAATGCGTTAAGCAATAGCCTTCATTCTTTTGTATATTTTATACAAAGTCAGCTTATTGCCCCCACAAACTGGGTCCTCATTTCACCTACCTTAGAAAGGATGGAAGGCTGAGTCAACCTTGAGCCTTGGCGAGATTCGAACCCTGCAGTAATTGCAGGCAGCTGGTCTTAATAACCAGCTTAATAACAGGGTGCCTTAGACCACTGTACTACCAAGGCTCTTGACTTTGACATTGACAGGAAGGACTCCATTTAAAAGAGGTTGCCAGTGAACAGGTGTGTTGCCCTGAAAGCAAGTATGTTGAGACCAGATAAGATGAAGAGTTGACTCTCCTGTCCAAATTTGCCCTCCAGTTCTGCCTCTATATTTTGATGTGAATTAGCAGTGCAGAGTCAGCCACCTTAATGTTATGTCCTGCTAAATATTTTATACCTGAGGGAAGAACTTCATTATAGCAGGGTTGAGGAAAGGGGACACTAAAAGTGAACACTGAAAAAAAAAATAGGCACCCAAGAATATCCAATATTTAAGGGACTGCCACAAAGAAGAGATGGACAACCTATTAGCCAAAACCCCAGAAGGTGACAAGAAAAACGGGTGGAAACTAATCAGGGGGAGAAGCAACCTGGAACTAAGGAGAAACTTCCTGACAGTGAGAGCAATCAACCAGCGGAACGTCTTGCCTTCAGACGTTGTGGGGGCTCCGTCACTTGTCTGAAATGGTACAGGGTCTCCTGCTCGAGCAGGAGGTTGGACTAGAAGACCTTGAAAAGTCCCTTCCAACTCTGTTATGCTGAATATTTTGCACTGCATCTTTGTGCCAAAGTCACTGAATAAAAAATTCTAAAAGGATGTTATCCTCAATTATTCAGCAATTTGTCTCTAGCTGATAAAACAAAGGTGGGGAATCATTTTTAACAAGTAGATTGGATATGATACTCTTCATCACTGTATTTTTCATGAAATATTTTACCACACAGTAGTTCTCTATGGAATACAACTTGTGGGATTAGATAGATAGATAGATAGATAGATAGATAGATAGATAGATAGATAGATGATGGATGGATGGATGATAGGTAGGTAGGTAGATTGATAGATATATGAGAGAGATAGATGACAGATAAGGGATAGAGTTAGATAAATAGAGAGAACACACACACACACACACAGAGAGAGAGAGAGAGAGAGAGAGAGAGAGAGAGAGAGAGAGAGAGAGAGAGAGAGAGAGATCAATTCCCATTATATTGAAATGAATAAAAAAGATCATTCTCTGGATCTTGAGATCTATTACACTGAAATGCTGCTTTCAGATGTTAATTACTTGCAAACTGGTGCATTTCAGATACAATCTATATATCACTTAACATTGTACCATATATTGCCTAAAACCATCAACCTTGTGACAATGGAGAGCCACACCCACCACCGAGACTATTTATTTATTCATATGCTATAATTCTGAACACACAGTTCTGTGCATTGGCTCTTATGACGAGCAAATTTATTTATTTCATTAAACGTATTTCTATGCTGACACATTCAAAATGACTCCTGGCAGAGAGCATATGTTAAGGGCCCCTTTTGTGGCTTTTCTGAGAATTATTATGATAATTTTTTCTCGGCTGCTGTATATATTTAGTTTTGTACTGTTTTTAATTGTTTTAGAACTGTTTGCGGCCCAGAGTCACTAGGTTTGGATGGCTGGCTATGGACATGAGATAAACATTCAGCGTAATCTCTTACATCAGCCCTGATCCTTCTGGGGCTGCCTATGGAAGATTTGTTCTTAAAGACCTTGGGGGTGGGGAGGGGAGAAATGCTCGTGTAGAACATTTGTACATCTACAACTTTTTAGAAACCAACAAGAAAGAGAACAAGCAAAAGTGAGGCTGGTTTGCCACAGTCATGAAGACTCTTTCAACAATTTGCTCCCAAGGTGGCCTCAGGCAGATTCCAAAATGTGGGTTCCTTGGTGCTCTCTGAACTGGTTGTTTTCTTTCAGCTGTGTCATTACATAGAACACAGAATAACAAGACTTGGAAGGGACCTCGGAGGACTTCTAGTCCAACCCCCTGCTCGAGCAGAAGACGCTGTACCATTTCAGACAAATGGTTGTTCAGTCTCTTTTTGAAAGTCTTAAGAAATAATTAAACAGTTCTGCTTTCTCTCTACTGCCCCTTACTTCTTTGCCATCATCTCCCATTAGTGGACCAATTGTTTCTTTGACTTTTTTTCATGTTTTTCATGGGTTGAAAGAAACTTCATTGTTTTTGACATTTGTTGCAAGTTTTTCTTTGTTCAAAGCCTTAACTTTCCGAACTTCACCTTGCAGGTTCTAGCTATTCGTTGGTATTCTGCCCTACGAATAAAGGAGAATATTTGTAGCTCAGGATTGAAATGAGGGGTCCTTGGTGCTCTTTCAGCTTGCTTGTTTTCTTGCAGAGGTTTCATTACCAAGCTAGGTAGCATCATCAGTGCTAGTCCCAGCTCAGAGAGCACCAAGGACCCCTCATGCTGCCCTGTCCTTTTTTCCTCTCAGTTCTTTGTGCAACCAGGGTGGGGTTTCTTTTTTCTTGCTAGGCAACAGGGCCGATGTCTCCTAGTTTGGGTCATGAAACATCGGCAAGAAAACAACCAAGGACCCCACAGTTCAATCCTGAGCTACAAATATTCTCTTCTGTCAGATTTCAAAATAAAATTGTGCCTGCTTCTCCTTAACCTTTGTGGCATGTGATTATTTTACATTTCCTTCCAAGTAGCATAGATCTGAGCATTTGATGGTTAGGGATCTCAACCCATCTTCAAGATGCTTTTTCAGAAGGTTAGTACAAAACATGATTGATGCATAGTGACTGAGAGTCTACGTAGCAAACTGATATTGAGCACTGATAGATGAAGGGACATATAGCACACGATGGACGCACAATGGAATGAGTTAAGTTGGAAGCACTTATCTCCAGAACATTTTAAGAGCGTTCTTGTCAGGTGTGAAGAATCGGGACCACGTATTTAGTTCCACTTAAAATAACTTATTTGCTCATGCCTATATGCCAAAATCTAGTCAACTAATGGTCAACATTAAATTGGCACTAGAAAAGAGTGATTGAAATTCAAGAGGGTTAGAGGTAAACCATTTGTGAGAACATAATGACTCTAGGCTGATTCCTCACTTGACTCCACCCCCAGACCCTGCCTTGGTTTCTCCTATAATTCTGGCTGCAAATAGCTGGTCCCATTAGACTTTTGGAATCAGACTCTTCCATTATTTGCTTTAGAAATAATTTACCAGAAACAAGTTCTTCAGAAGCATTTCTGGACTAACTAGGACTAACACAGTTTTCTTCAGAGAAGGTCTTCTTGACGGCAATTTCTGCTCATGCTATATATGATAAATTTTATTACTCTGTTTACATGCAAAGTAATTGCCCTCCAGTAAATGAGAATTTTTATGGAGAAAATATGGGCTTCTCCCTCCTCGCCCTAAAAGATGGTCTGGGTAACTGATTCATTGCGGGTAATTTCTCAAGCTGTACATGTTGATTATTCCACTCCCTTCCCTTTGAAACATCACACTGAGTTGAAATCCTTAAAACCAAAATGAGAACGTCTCCTCCGTCACTTTAAGAAATGCACAAAATAGGTTCCCTTGGACAGGGACGGCTTCCCAAACCATTGTCTCACTAACACTCTAACTTTCCTTAGTATCCTCGGCTAGGCCACGAAGTTGGCTAACTCAGCATTGGGCATCACTGAAATGTTAGCACAATTCCATCTTCGTACCCCAGGGATGGGGTATTTTACTCCTGTCCCTCCATTCATGTATTAACATTGGAAATAAAAACCAACGGCAACAACGAAAATGTTTTCATTGTTTGGAGTAGGCATAAAAATGTTACTCCGTTGAGTAGATTCTATTGATGCAGCTTTACAATAAAGTCAATTTAGCTCATCATTTAGCTCATTTAGTGTTGCAAGTCTCAAAGCACAAACTTCCCACCCACAACTTTTAACTGCTAGACTCACTAGGGCAGGTCCTTCTCAAATTTCTTCCTTTGACCATTAAGCAACCGCAGGCTTCTCCACCTCTCGTCTGATGATTTTCTGAGCAGCATCTCCTCTTCCCTTCGTCAATGTTATCCTTGCTTTCCAATGCACATCTAATCCTGCACTGGTTTACAAATGTTTAGCTTTGTTAGGATATGGTATAAGTCTAACAAGTTGTCCAGGCAATATATGTGTTCTATAACTTTAAATGTAATGCTGAGTAATTATACTGCTGAGTCATTGTAATGACTAATAACTGCTGACTGAATGCTAACTGCAATTATCATAATTGTACTGTTGAGTCATTGCACTGTTGACTTCACTTATCTTAAGTGGATAATTACTACTGTAAACTGTATATAAAAGGAAGCCGAGCTATAGTCATTGTTGGACCTGCTCTCATCATTGCTTGACTTGCTGCTTGACTGGAACTGTTGGTTGGAACTGTTACTGTCGTCGTGTGAAGAAGTGGATGGATCTGTTACCATCGTGATTTGTTACCAGCATTGAATTGCTGTTTATTACCAACTGCTGTTTGTCTGGTAAGAAGATATCTGTAACTTCGAATTGATTTGAATGGCTAAAGACTTGGATTGACTAAAAGACTATGCAATTGTTTTTCACTACAAAGTAAAAGCTTTGTTAAACCAGTTTGTATGTATTGTATTCATTGCTCTCAGTACCGTTTCTTTGTGCACTTACTCTGCTGGTTGGTAACACAACAATATCCTTAACAAGCTTCCCACTGTCACCACCTTGAGATGAAGCACCTTTTCAGTTTAGGTGCTTCTCATTTTACAGCTTCTGCACCTTTGTGAGGTCCAAACCAAATGGCAGCTGGTTGTTTCCCCACTGAGGTTCTCAAACCTCATTCAAAGTGTTAGAGAGACAGACAGACAGACAGACAGACAGACAGACAGACAGACAGAGACAGAGACAGAGAGAGGAGAGACGAGAGAGAGAGACAGAGGAGAGAGAGAGTGAGACAGAGACAGAGAGAGACAGAGAGAGGAGAGAGAGAGGAGAGAGAGAGAGAGAAAAAGAGAAGAGACAGACGGACAGACAGAGGGAGACAGAGAGAGGAGAGTGAGACAGAGGAGAAAGAGAGACAGAGAGAGGAGAGACACACACACAGAGAGATATGGAGGGTGGGAGAGAGAGGGCTTTCCATTGTAGAACATTAAGACTTTTTGTTAAGTCTTAGCTTAATATATATGCATTTAAATGCTTTAAAATAATCAAAGAGAAAAGGAGCATGGTGCCTCGAGTGGCTGGAATGCTGAGCAGGAGGTTAGTGAACCCGCCTTCGAAACCCAGTGCTGCCATTGGGGGTGGGGTTGAGCTCTTGTCCTTCACTCCAGTTCCTGCTGGGGACATGAAAGGAGCCCCCAGTTGGGCATCCCAAGGGCAATGGTGATGTCACTGGCTAATTCTTTCAACCTGGAATCACCTCGGTGGTTCTGACATGAGTGCAAAAAAAAAGAAGAAGAAGAAGAAGAAGAAGAAGATAAAAATCAAAGAGGCATTACTACGGAATTTTTTTAAAACTAAGAAAGTCTCTGGAAAAACTTTCTCCATCATCAGCCTCACATCATAAACTGGCGAAATTCCTTTTTTCCCAAGTATTTCTTGTAGAAATAGTCTCCCAGAACAGCCTTTTCCCCCATCATGGATTCGGTATTATTTCTCAGGGAAAACAAATCCAAACTGATGCAGCAGTGATGATTAATTATTTAATTATTATTAATAATTAATTAATTATTATTTAAAAAATGGATTTCCAAGGAGGCAACAGAGATCCTAATTCATTACCTTTTAAATAAAAGAGGGAGGGAGCCCTACCTGAGCTACTCGACGTGATAGCCACGGTGGCAGTAGATACACCCAGGCTTTTAGTCATGGGTGATTTCAACTTGCCATCCGTTGGTGAAACGTCTGAGGTGGCTCGGGAGTTCATGGCTTCCATGACGGCCATGGACCTGACCCAGTTAGTTCATGGCACTACTCACAGGGGAGGTCACACTCTGGACTTGATTTTTGTCTCTGGCCAGTGGTTGAGTGGTCTTGTTATAGGGGATATAGACATGGAACCCTCGTCATGGACCGACCACTCACTCCTTTGCCTAGATCTTCGAACCGTGACCCCTCGCCGCAGGGAGGCGGACCCAATTAGATGGATCCGCCCCAGGCGCCTGATGGATCCTGATAGGTTCCAGACGGAGTTTGGGCCATTTCCTGAGGATCTAGCACATGACTTGGCCGAGGACCTGGTAGCCGCCTGGGATCAGGCGGCTGGTGGGGCCTTGGACTGAGTCGTGCCTTTGCGGCCTCTGACCCGGTGCCGATCCCGTGCGGCTCCTTGGTTCACTGAGGAGCTGAGGGAAATGAAGCGCCAGAAAAGACGCCTGGAGAGCGGTTGGAGGGCCAGTCTCGCTGAATCTGATCGAACACTGGTAAGGTCGCATATTAAGGCCTACCTAGTGGCGATAAAGATGGCAAAGTTTAACTACTTTTCCGCCTCTATTGCATCATCAGGGAATCATCTGGCCGCCCTGTTTAGGGTGACCTGCTCGCTGCTCCATCCGGGAGTGCGAGAGGATCCCTTAGAAGGCAGGGCAGAGGATTTTGGACAATACCTGTATGACAAAATCGCTCAGATCCGGGGGGATTTGGACTCTGACTGGGTAGATCAGGGCAGGGTGACGAGGAATAGTCTTGAGAATGTTACCTGGGAGAAGTTTGATGCTGTGACTCCTGATGATGTGGACAGGATTTTGGGGAGACTTAGTGCGGCCATATGTTTACTGGACCTGTGTCCCTCCTGGTTGGTACTGGCTTCCCGGGAGGTTACACGAGGCTGGCTCCAGGGCGTTATTAATGCTTGGTTGAGTGAGGGTCACTTCCCTGCTGCCCTGAAAGAGGCGGTGGTGAGGCATCTCCTCAAGAAGCCGTCCCTGGATCCGGCAATATTGGCCAACTACCGTCCTGTCTCCAACCTTCGCTTTAAGGCGAAGGTTGTTGAGAGTGTGGTCGTGCGACAGTTTCCACAATTCCTGGAGGAAACATCTTATCTAGATCTGTTCCAGTCGGGTTTCAGGTCTGGGCACAGCACAGAAACGGCATTGGTCGCGTTGGTTGATGATCTCTGGAGGGCTCGGGACAGGGGTTGTTCCTCTGTTCTGGTCCTGTTAGATCTCTCAGCGGCTTTTGATACCATCGACCATGGTATCATGCTGCACCGGCTGGAAGAGTTGGGGGTGGGAGGCACCGTGTTGCGGTGGTTCTCCTCATTTCTCTCTGACCGGTCACAGTTTGTGTTGGCAGGGGGGCAGAGGTCGACCTCGAGGCCTCTCATCTGTGGAGTGCTGCAGGGATCGGTCCTCTCGCCCCTTCTGTTCAACATTTATGTGAAGCCGCTGGGTGAGATCATCTGTGGCTTCGGGGTGAGATACCACCAGTACACTGATGACACCCAGCTGTACATCTCCACCCCAGGCCACCCCAACGATGCCCTTGAAGTGATGTCCCAGTGCCTGGAGGCCGTGCGGATCTGGATGGGGAGGAACAGGCTCAGGCTCAACCCTTCCAAGACTGAGTGGCTGTGGCTCCCGGCATCCCGATATAGTCAGTTGACTCCATCACTGACTATTGGGGGCGAGTCGTTGGCCCCCACAGAGAGGGCTCGCAATCTGGGAGTCCTCCTGGATATGCAGCTGTCCTTGGAGGAACATCTGACGGCTGTAACCAGGGGGACCTTTTGTCAGGTTCGCCTGATCCGCCAGTTGCGGCCCTTTCTTGATCGGGATTCCTTGTGCACAGTCACTCATGCCCTCGTCACCTCTCGCCTTGACTACTGCAATGCTCTCTACATGGGGCTCCCCTTGAGGGGCACCCGGAGGCTCCAGCTGGTCCAGAACGCAGCAGCACGGGTAGTGATGGGAGCAGCATGGCGCTCCCATGTAACACCGCTCCTGCGTGAGCTGCACTGGCTCCCGGTGGTCTTCCGGGTGCGCTTCAAGGTGTTGGTTATCACCTTTAAAGCGCTCCATGGCATAGGGCCTAGCTATCTGCGAGACCACCTGCTGCTACCGACGACCTCCCATCGACCCGTGCGCTCCCACAGAGAGGGCCCCCTCAGGGTGCCATCAGCCAAACAGTGCAGGCTGGTGACCCCCAGGGGGAGAGCCTTCTCTGTGGGGGCACCTACCCTCTGGAATCAGTTGCCCCCAGAGATAAGGAGAATCCAAGACCTCAGTGCCTTCTGTTGTGCCCTTAAAACCCATCTTTTCCAGCAAGCCAGGCTGGCTTAAGAAGAAATTTTTTAAATTCTTTTAATCGGTTTGTGATTTCTTAATTTTTGGGCCAAATTTATACATATTTTTAACTGTTTTTAATATTTGTATTCTAGGTTCTTATTTTGGCTGTACACCGCCCGGTGTCCTTAGGGAGAAGGGCGGTATATAAATTGGAAATTAAATTAAATTAAATTAAATTAAATTTCCACAATAGTAGGGATTTTTTGAAAGGAAAATCCGGCACCCTTAGCACTGGGGTTGAAAAGAAGTATTTCGGGTTCACTGATAGGGCTGAAGCAAAATCAGAGTCAAATAGCAAATGGGGAAAGTATCGCTAGGTAGGTTTGTATTTGAACCTGGTACATTTTTTTAATTACCCTGAAATCATGAAAGGACTATTAGACTTTGCATATTATTACACAGAAGTTGATATTAAGTGTTCATTTTAAGACACAGGTAAATAAAAAAGCTTTCTGCCCCAACCCTTCTCTCAAAGAAAATGAACACTGAAATGATTACTGTTAAATGTTTCAGAAAGGCAGAACTATGTAGATAAATAAATCTTCACCGATTTTAGAGTAAAAAATAATCAGTGAAATTTCTTCAATCTTTTTTTTACCGTATGAAGAAATATTTCATAGGAAGGAAAAATACCTTGAGGAACTAAATTTTCATAACCAAGGAAATATTCCTTCCTTTCTTGCTTGCTTCCTCCCTCCCTCCCTCCGTCCCTCTGTCCTTCCTTCTTTCCTCCCACCCACCCACCCTCCCTCCTTCCTTCCCTTCCCTCCCTCCCTCCTTCATTTTCCTTCCTTCCCTTCCCCCTCCCTCCTTCCTTCCTTCTTTCCTCCCCCCTCCCTCCCTCCTTCCTTCCTTCCCCTCCCTCTCTCCTTCATCTCCCACCCTCCCTCCCTCCCTTCCTTCCGCCCCTCCCTCCTTCATCCCTCCCTCCCACCTCCTTCCTTCCTTCCCTTCCTTCCATCCATCCAGCCCTCCCTCCCTCCCTTCTTCCTTCCTTCCTTCCTTCCTTCCTTCTTTCCTTCTTTCCTCCCTTCTTTCCTTCTTTCCTCCCTCCCTCCCTCCCTCCTTCCTTCCTTCCTTCCTTCCTTCCTTCCCTCCCTCCCTCTCTCCCTCCTTCCCTCCTTCCAAGACAGTAATACACATTCCTAGAGTTAATAAACATTTAACTCCAAGCAGTTGGCAAAAAGCATGTTCTGGGAAGCTATAAATTACATCCTGCCATTAAGTATCAAATAGAATTCTTCCTATAATAAATGCCAATGTTAATAATTTCCCCCTACATTTAGCTGTAGAGGCCTAGAGGCCCATCTTGGGTCTGTGAGCCAGCTGTGTGCTGCAGCTACCAAAACCCCAGTGCAGCCCTAGCTGGCATCAACGGAAGGACAGAATCATGATCACATAAACTTCTAGTACAAAGCCTTAGTAAGACCACACCTGGAATACGGCATCCAGTGTTGGTCACCATGACATAAAAAAGATGTGGAGACTCTGGAAAGAGTGCAGAGAAGACCAATAAAGAGGATGAGGGGGCCGGAGGCTAAAACATATGAAGAACGGTTGCAGGAACTGGGTATGTCTAGTTTAATGGAAAGAAGGACCAGGGGTGACATGGTAGCAGTGTTCTGATATCTCAGGGGCTGCCCCAAAGAAGAGGGTCAACTTATATTCTCCAAAGCACCTGAAGGCAGGACAAGAAGCAATGGATGGAAACTAATTAAGGAAAGAAGCAACCTAGAAAGAAGGAGAAATTTTCTGACAGTGAGAACAAATAATCATTGGAATGACTTATCCTTGGAAATTGTGGGTGCTCCATCAATGGAGGTTTTCAAAAAGAGACTGGGCCACCATTTACACACACAATGGTCTGGGGTCTCCTGCTTGAGCAAGGGGATTGGGCTAGAAGGCCTCCAAGGTCCCTTCCAACTCTGTTATTCTGTCAATTCTCTAATGAGATGGATCGCTACAAGTGGCCGTGACCTCAAAGGGCCACATGGGAGATGGAATTCACAGGTCCAGGAGATCAGAGTTTCATGAGTTTGTTACTGATGCAACCATGCCATGAATTATCTACTCAGAGAAGCACAACATGGAAAGGCAGTTCATTTTCTCATGTCATTAATTCACCCTAAAATGCAGCCATCATGGAAGTGAAGGGCATGCAGAGAGATAAGGATATCAAGGGTGCCTCTTTCAGTTGCAAAAATGTGAGGAAATCATTAATATTTGCTTGAGCAAAGGATGCCTGGAGGAAACAGGGAAATAGTTGAATTGGTAAAGGTTGGGCTGCTCTCCTCTCAGAAAACCCTGAAGAGGAATGAGAGGGTAGCAGCTATTATCCAGCCTGATTCTGGTTTCGGCTTAACTTGTAGTCAAGATTTCTTAATTACATTGAGTTCAAAACAGAAAGTGATTATGCAATAGCCTGAAAAACCTTTTCTCAGGATGAGGTAAACAAAAAAATAAATAACAGAATAACAGAATTGGAAGGGATCTTGGAGGTCTTCTAGTTCAACCCTCTGCTCAGGAGAAAACCCTCTACCACTTCAGACAAATGGTTGTCCAATCTCTTCTTGAAAACCTCCAGTGATGGAGCCCCCCGCAACTTCTGAAGCGCAGGTTGTTCCACTGGTTGATTGTTCCAACTGTCAGGAAATTTCTCCTTAGTTCCAGGTTGCTTCTCTCCTTGATTAGTTTCCATCCATCCATTGTTTCTTATTCTGCCTTCTGGTGCTTTGGAGAATAGGTCGAGCCCCTCTTCTCTGTGGCAGCCCCTCATGTCACTCCTAGCAGTGGTGGGATTCAGCTGTTTCGGCCTGGTTCGGGTGAACCAGTAGTGGTGGGATTAAGCCCTACCCCTTGCCTTCCAGCCATTCCTTGCATGGCTGGCTTTTCCCACCACCCTCATCGTCCCTCCTCCAGCCATCAGCCTTATCTTTGCAAAAGATTAGCCACACATCTGGATACTTCTGCTCATCGCTGCTCACAAAGATAAGGCCAAAGGGTGTGGGCCAGAGGGTGGGTATGGGAGGCTGAGCTGGTGGAGGGGTAATACTAGTGGCAGATGGACTGATGTGCGTGGGGAGGTAGGGGAGCACGCGGGAGATTGCAGCATCAGAGCCCTCCCAGACCTGGCCTGGGAGGGGAGGGCGCAGGAGATCGCCAGCCCGACTAGCCCAGAAGCAGTGTATCACCCGGTTGTGGGCTGGATACGGGGCCAGAGGTTGGAGGGGATGGGAAGCGGACAGCCCTCGGGAGACTGCTGTGCTTGGGTGCTGTGTGCTCTCAGGCTTCCCGCCCATCTCAGCTTCTGTGAGGCAGAAAGCTGTAAAAGTTTTTGCCCACGCATTTCGGGCCTGCCTCTTGGCTTCTGTGGAGCCTCTGGGCACCTGCCGCATGCTTGCCCTCCTCTCTGCTTTGGGCCCTGCATCCAGCCTGCAACTGGAGGGTGCATTGCCCAGTGCAGTACTCTTCTCTGAGGGCTGCCTGCTTGCCCACCCGCCAGCTGGACTAGCCCGGAAGCAGCATGTCACTTTGCACCTGTCCTTATCTTCCTCCTGCCTGGTTGCCAGCTTTCTGACTTAAACAGAGGCTGATGGTTGGAATGAGGGGAACCGCAGTGCTGGGCTCTCGTGGTTGTGAGTGCCAATGTGTAGCTAGAATTGGAAGAAAAGGCTGCGCGGCTGTGGTGGAAAGAATCAGAGCAACACCCGGCAGCTTTCATGAGAAGGTGTGAGTGAGGTGGTGGCTGCTCTCACTGGCAACTGAGCTCACCGTGCCTATTGGAATAAGGCGCAGCCTAGCAGGGGGGTGCATGGCTGTGCCGGCTGGGGGGGACACTTGTCCCATGCAATGCTGCTCACCTGCCTGGCCAGTGTCAGAAGAGAGGGAGGCAGAAAAGTTCAGCCAAGTCTTCTCCTCCTTCTCGGCCTCAAACATACACACAGAGTAAACACACACAGTGGGACACACTGTTGTGACCCAGGCCCAAGTAAGTAGTAATCAACGCAAACAGTTCCAAAATAAACAGACTTTATTCAAGCAGCTGAGAATTAACTCATTCTTAGCGTAGTCCAAACTAAATTAAAACAAACTCTTCATAACACAAATTCTTCAGTCTAATCACCAACCTTGGTATAATTAGGCAAACTGCCAAAGGCTTCTCTTGGCAAAAGTTCAAAAACAGAAGATGCTGACAAGAGATAAATGCAACAATACTATCAACATGGTTTTCCAACAAAGAGCCCAAGAGCCGTTGCTGGTCTTTTAAGCCTTATGGGAGGGGCCAATCATCTCTTGGCCCTACTACTCCAGAGTCTTCCTCTCTGCTTTAGCTGCTCCTGCCTTCTGGCAGCTCTTCTCATATGTGCACTAGGAACAGGCTCCTCCTGTTCCTCTGCCTCTCTAATGTCAGCCTCTGGAGGCTCCAGAGTCCGCACATCACTCCCCGATGGCCCTGACCCCATCTCTGCCTCCGACGCAGAGCCCTCATCCGGGCCTTCCCCAGCCTCCAGGACTGGCCCCTGTTCTTCCTCAGCCTCATCGCTGTCCGACTCTGCTGCCAGCTCCACAGGCTGCTGACGAACCACAACATACACCTTGCTCATGGCACCGGCACCATGAGCAAGGTGTGTGCAATTGTGCGTGTTTGCTCTGTGCGTATGTTTGAGGCCGAAAAGGAGGAGAAGATTTGGCTGAACTTTGGAAGACTTTTCATGTATTCAGGGGCTACACCTCTCCCAATGAGTTTGGCGGCAATCTAACGAAACGTCTTCCAGCTCTTCAAGATCAACTTTAAGAATGTCCCCATGGAAGAAGCCGAGAGCAAAAGGAGAGAGAGAGAGAAAGAAAGAAAGAGGGACGGAGAGAGGGAGGGAGAGAGAGAGAAAAAAAAAAGAGAGAGGAAGGAAGGACTACAAACCCTGGCACTAGACGTGGCTTCAGAAGACACTTTGAAACAGCACAGCAATCTAGGGCTGGAAGGGATCCCGGAGGTCATCTAGTCCAACCCCTGTTCCAGCAGATCCTTACAAAATCATAGAATAGCAGGGTTAGAAGGGACCTTGGAGGCCATCTAGTCTAACCCCCTGCTCCAGCAGGAAACCTTATATCGCCTAGATTGTTTTGGTGCCTCTGACAGAGAGGAAAATTGCCAGACAGGAGAAGGAGTTTACTAGGACAAGGCTGCCATGCAGCGGTAGGCAGAGATAGTCCTTGACTTATGACCACAATTGAGCCCAACATTTTGGTTGCTCAGCAAGAGTTAAGTGAGTTTCACCACATTTTACTCAATCTATCTGAAGAATATCTGAAGGTGTGTGTAATGTTCTAAATGTACGGAAGTTATAGTTAAATGTGTGGCAGAAAGTGGACTCTGGGTGTGTTTTTCCAAATGGAGCAAGTGAGGCTGAATGTGTATAGTTTTAGAAGAGCTGTGTGTGTACATACACATACAGTATGTATAGTAGATAATGTACCTTTTTGTATGCCTATACACACTCTATACCATGTAATATGTATGTACACATATGGCATACATGCATAGGATTAAATAGTATATTTTGGATGTTCAGTAGTAGTCAATAAATAGACCGGGAAATTGTATCTCATTGAGATGAGGCCAGGCAAGGCGTCCCTTGATGTGAGTGACGTCCAGTTGGCCATTCCCACCCAGTCACATACCAGCCAGCTACACCCACTCAGTCACATGACCACCAAGCCACGCCCACAGAACCAGTAGTAAAAAAAATTGAATCCCACCCCTGACTCCCACTCCTTCTTTTCATTAAACTAGACATACCCAAATTTTAAGACATCTCTCAGGAAGGAAGATCATATCAAAATGTAATGTTATCTAAGATGAGGAAAACCATTTCAACCACCATAGTCCTTGTCTGTGACCTTCATAATATTCCACAAAGGCTCTGAAGTTCCTTGTAAATACATCAGATGTGAGTAAAGTGCCTTGATCAATACTTTGACTAGGATGTTGCCGAACAAAAGCTAAGAATAGAGAAAGACAAAAAAAAAGTAGTGGTATTTTGGAATTTTGTTACTAAAATAAAGGACAGCTGATTACGACAACAGGAACTACACAAAATTACTCATTTAATTTTTTTTTTTTAAATCCAGTACAATAGGGAAAAACTAAGGATCCATCAATAGATTCAAATCAAAATACCAGCAGCTTGTTTGATAAGTAGAGAATACTGTATTTTAAGAGGAATTTAAACTGTTATTACCTGGCTTTTTCAGGGCAAGAAAATTTGGAATTGTTTGGGATTGTTTCTCCTTTGCTTTCTCTCCTTTAGAAAAGAAGAAGAAATGAACTCCTTTGAAGCAGCATTTTTCAAGCTTTGCTACTTCCAGATTTGTTGACTTCAATTTATACTCTGCAACTGTCTTGCTGGCTGAAGACCACACATCTGGAAGTGGCTAATTGAGAAAACCACTGCTGCTAAGAAACCTCTCTTGACTCCTCAAATAAAAAATGGA
Organism: Pantherophis guttatus; assembly: GCF_059756535.1. NCBI lineage: Eukaryota > Metazoa > Chordata > Lepidosauria > Squamata > Colubridae > Pantherophis > Pantherophis guttatus. The sequence goes on along the minus strand of NC_142068.1, from coordinate 102,811,893 downwards.
GGGTGAAGTCAGCAAATGGACGAAGGAGGAGGAAGAACTTTGCCTGAAGAATATTATCAAATTAGAAAGAAAAAATGTATTGGGATGCACAGAGAAAAAAAAAATCAGGAGGAACACTCAGAGAAAAGGTGACACCTCTGTTGTGTGTTTTCTCTCCAATTTGTCCTCAATTGATGCAAAAAGGTATAGACTTGAGGCATGCATGTTTCTTAAGAGATATGAAATAAACAAAAATGAAGACAATGGCAAGGAAAAAAGGAAGGAAGGAAGGAAGGAAGGAAGGAAGGAAGGAAGGAAGGAAGGAAGGAGGGAGAGAGGGAGGGAGGAGGAAGGTGAGGGAGGAGGGTGGTGAGGGGGACAGGGAATGAAGGAAGGAAGAGAAAGAGAGAGAGAGAGAAAGCAAGAAAGCAAGAAAGCAAGAAAGCAAGAAAGCAAGCAAGCAAGCAAGCAAGCAAGCAAGCAAGCAAGAAAGAAAGAAAGAAAGAAAGAAAGAAAGAAAGAAAGAAAGAAAGAAAGAAAGAAAGAAAGAAAGAAAACATATATATGGGGAGGGGGGCAAAAAGAGAATTGAAAAAGAAATCTAACCTAAAATAGATTAGAATTACCTTTGAACCACAGGAAACAATTCTCCTCATCCTTCTAGAAAGAGCTCAATTTTGCTCAATGTGTTGTATAGTTGATAATAATCCACTATATTTTGCACAGAGCTCTACGAAATGACTTGAAGTGCTAAACACAGCAAAAAGTCATTGATTGAAATACTATGAAAAGTAATGTTTTTCCTCCTAAAAAAGTAGGTTCCGTGAAATTTGTACTAAGAAATGTTGGAGTTTTATATCTAACAATTTCTGAAACAGCATAGAAGGACACAAATGACTAACAGAACTTGATTGCAGAAAATGACTGTAGGGGAACATTTTTCATATAAGAAATGAAACTCAATCTAATTCAGTTTTTGTGGCACCAAACTAGTAAAGAATAGAAAAATTCAACAAGGAAATAGGGTTTATTATGAAAATATTTGTGCCTACAAAAATGAAGCAGTCACTGAGACTCACAAAGCCTCAATAAAATCTCAGAGGAAGTTAAATCATCTTTAGAAGTATGAGGATGGTTCCTGTTATTGTTGTTTAATTCAGCAAAATTGTAGAGGACCACAGAAAAGAAAGAGGAAGACCAAGCAGTGCATCATGAAGCTTAAATCTGCGTCCTTCTTTAATACCTTATTTATAACATGAAGAAAGTGTGTGAACGGTCATGAAATCCACAGGTAATTTAAAATTGAGTGGGATAACTAATAACTTAAAAACAAAATAAAATTCAAAATTTTAGTAAGGTTAGACAATGGGCTGAAAGTAACAGAATGAAATGTAACAGAGACAGTTGGTTTAACTTCCACCTTTCTACACCGCCACGATCCAGTGACTCTAGGTCTGTGATGGCGAACCTCCCTGTGGGCACGCGAGCCGTCACCCCAGCTCAGCTCTGCCATGCATGCACGTGCTCCTCCTGCCGGCCAGCTGGTCTTCGGGTCTCTGCCATGCATGCATGAGGGGCGGGGCACATGAGGGGCATGCGTGCATGCTCAGGAGCACATGCGGGGAGGCATGTGTGCATGCGTGGAGGGGTGGGGCACATGCGTGGGCCATGCAGCCATGCGTGCACATGCACAGGGACAGGGTGCATGCAAGGGTCATGTGCGCATGCGGAGGCGCATGCAGGAGGCACATGCACATGCATGGGGGTGGGGCACATGCGGGAGCACGTGCGCATGCCTGAGGGTGGGGCGCATACTTGGGGGCAAACACAAAATGCATTTTGGGGGTTCGGGTGGGCATGCTTTGGGCACTCGGTCCGGAAAAGGTTAGTCATCACTGCTCTAGGTTCAATGCCTTCAGGTATTTACAAAAAAATACTAAATCTGGAATAATAAATAAATAATAAACTTACGGACAGTGTAAAAATAACTTCCACACTATAACAATTATAAAAATAGTAAAACAATACCACCCACGCAGAAAATGAATGTTTTTCTTACCAAACGCAAATTAAATGCATGAGTATATAGGCAGAGAAAGAACTAGACTTATAATAGAACTTGCAAACAAGATCTTGAAATAATTATTCTTTGCAAACTGAGTCTGCGGCAGTGGTATAATGGGGTTGCAAAAAGTCAAAGGCAATTTTAGGTTGCATCATCAAGTGTTTGAAGCACTGGGAAGAAAACAGTTTATTATTTCATTTTATTTTATTCAATCTTGGGCGAATCCCAACTGAAGGTCTAGATGCTACATTGTGAAATGTTTCCACAGAAATAATAGACTTTTCTGAAATTGACTAGCTCCTTCTATAGTTGATTCTACAGCAGAGGTCACCAACCGGTGGTCCACGGACCACTGGTGGTCAGTGAGGAAATTTTGGTGGTCTGTGGGGCACCTGGGTGGAGGAGCTGCTCTGGGATGACTAATGGACACTCCTGTGACCAGAGCTCTGGAATATGGGACTGGCCAGGCAGCTCATGGTGGGGCTGGAAATCTCTGCCATAGAGGGAGGTGTGTGCAACTTGCAACTTTGCAGGTGGTGCAACGTGCAAGGAGTAGCGCATTCCTTGCCAGCCGGAACAAGGTAATGGTGCAAGGGGCAGTGGCGGCGCAGGTGGGCAGAAGCAACGGGTGGCGGCAACCCACAGCTCTTTCTTCCCCCTGCTCTGTGGCTTCCTAGTGGCTGAACCCACCACTTGCTGGTCCCACCCATCGCCTTCCCCTCCTAGTCACTCCTCACCTGGCTGGAGAAGGGAAGAGCAGGGGATGGAGACCACTCCATATTCCAGACTGGGAGTGAAGCTTGTTGGTGCTCCAACACCTTGGTCTCTCAGGGAGATGAGCGACTACCTCTCAGTCCCAAGACATTGGCCTGGCCCAGCCGTTTCTCTCCACTGCTGCTGTTGGCACCTCCATGGCCTGCCCGCTGCTCTTGCAGTGCAGTTAAATTTAGTGTGCTTCACAATAGGGGAGATGGCATCCCCTCCTGCTCCTGGAGCCTGTTACAATGCGGAGCATTGGCTGCAGCTGGGGTGGGCGAGTGTCTCAGGGTGGAGAGGAGGTTGGGCATCTCCCCGAGTGACTGAGATGAGTCCATCACCAACAAAGGCTGAAGAAGCACCCGCGAGACCCAGAGAGCACTGGAGAATCAGAATGAGAGAGAGAGAAAGAGAGACTGAGAGAGATGAGAGAGAGAGGGGGGAGAGAGAGATGAGAGGCAGAGAGGCAGACAGAGGAGGGGGGAGAGAAAGAGAGATGAGAGAAAGAGAGACAGACAGAGGGGGGAGAGATGAGAGAGAGAGAGAGATGAGGACAGACAGACAGACAAAGAGAGGGGGAGAGAGATGAGAGAGATATGAGAGAGTGTGGGGAGAGAGAGAGTTGAGAGAGACAGACAGACAAAGAAAGATGAGATTGAGACAGAGAAAGAGTGAGGGGAGAGAGATGAGAGATCCCAGTTGTTTTGTTTTCTGTGGGAAACGGGTCCAAATGGCTCTTTGAGTGTTTACGTTTGCAGAAACAGGAGGACAAACTGAAGGGCCCCATCCTGTCACTGGGAGTCCAGGTGCTTCAGCAAGCAGCACGCTGGATTTGTATTAGTGGTCTGCGGGGTTTAAAATTATGAATTTAGTGGTTCCTGAGGTCCAAATGTTGGCGACCCCTGTTCTACGGAACTGAACAGTGTCTCTCTGTAACCTTTCTCCATTCCTTCTGAACATTGCAATGATGGAAGATGGGTCTTCACCATTACTCTTAAGCCTTGTCTTCTCAAGGTCAAAGATGCCCAGGTCCTTCCATGGCTTTTCATAAGACTTACATTCCAAACTCAACTTCCCTGCCACAGAGGGACACTGTTCAATTCCATAGAATCAACTACAGAAGGAGTTAGTCAATTTCAGAATAACAGAATAATGGAAGAGATGTTGGGGATCTTCTAGTCCAACCCTCTGCTTAAGCAAGAGACCCTACATCATTCCAGAGAAATCCACTCTCTTCTTAAAAGGCTCCAATGAGATTTTCTCTTTATTGGATGTGTTCAAGCAACGATTGCATCATTGTCTACTCCTATCAGGTCCCAGATATTTCTACAGGGACGCTGGCATTTTGGTGGGAGGAATGGGGGGGACAAATGGAATAGTCTGTATATGAAGTTTCTGTTTCCAGTTTCTGTTTCTGTTTCCCTGCAATGATGTAGTGTGGGAGGGGTTTGGTTAGCATCGCTTTAAATAGCTGGTTTTAAGTGAGAAGCTTCAGTTCTTGCCTAGATCTCTTGTTATCACAAACCTTCCAATAAAAGCTCTTTTTGGAACCACAGCAGTTTCAAGAGTCCTACTTTCTTGGGAAGATTGGAGAGGCAATAGCTCCTTTTGCTTCAGTTTGGATTTCTTCAGGGAGCAGAGATTAAACTGGAGGGTTTTTACCTTCCATAGCAGGAAATCTATTCCTCCCATCATGGATGAATGGCTGCAGAAACTGATGGAGTTGGCAGAGATGGCTAAACTGACTACTTCAGTCAAAAAAAAAAAATACATAAATACTTTTGTTGCTTCTGGACTTTGTGCTTGAGATGGAAAAAAAATGAAACTTTGATTTTGGCTTTTACTGATTCGATTGATTTGTTGTTATAGAAATGGCTATTTTATACTATTATGGAAAAGTAAAAAGTTGAGGTTCGATGTTAAGGCTTTATTCTACTGCAACAGAGGAAGATGGAAGTCAATGCCTTTTTTGTCTTCACTTCACTTCTCTTTTCCACTTCCCTTCCCCTATGCGTCCTACTCTTTGCTTTTGTATTTTTGTATTTTATTCTATAATCTAATACAATGTTTTTTTTAAAGAATTTTGTATTCTTGATATCTTCAATAAAGAAAGTACTAAGCAGAGCATTTGATGCTGCAAGATCTTTTGATGGGCAATGAAAAAAGTATCCTGAACATTTAATTAGTCTTAAAGATGGAACACATTTAAGATTCTGGGGAAAGAGAGTGATAAAGGTAAATTAAATTTCAGTTCACAAAGGGTTACTGAACTTAAGAAATGGATACTCTCTTATTCTTAGTAGCATGCTAAATTTCATCAAAATCTAGCTCAGTGCATTATATTCCGCAGCTATTAAGAATATTATTGAATTAAGAGGATAGTCTCATTTCTTTGATAAGGGAATAACCTTTCACACTACGATGGTAGAATAATTTCCTAGATTTACTGAGGGATTTTCCAGACGTTTGGTGCAAAGTGTTAAATAAAGTAAAACTGTAAGAGCCAAGATGGATTTCTTTCTCACTTTTTTGCCCTTTCGGAGTACTGCAAAAATTGAGAATTTATCTTCACACTTTGGAGGTGGCCTGGAAAAACTCTAAAGAAAGTCTTTTATGAATAGAGAATGTTTATTTTTTGCCAAAAAAAATATATATTTCCATTTCCCTTCCTTTTTAGTTCTTCCCCTTTCCTTGCTTTTATTAAACAGTTTTGGAGATCACTGTCTCTTTATTTTACTTGTTTTAAATATGTTAATACTTAATAGGTGCTGCTCATTTGGAAAAGGAAAGTCTCAGCTGCTGTATTTTTTAGAAAGGAAGTAGAGAGAAATAAGAAGGGGCCTGGTGGCTCAGTGGCTAAGATGCTGAGCTTGTCGATCAGAAAGATTGACAGTTCAGTGGTTCGAATCCCTAGTGCCGCGTAACAGGGTGAGCTCCTGTTATTTGTCCCACTTCTGCCAACCTAAGCAGTTCGAAAGCACACAAAAAATGCAAGTAGAAAAATAGGGATCACCTTTGGTAGGAAGGTCACAGTATTTCATGCACCTTTGGTGTTGAGTCATGCTGGCCACATGACCACGGAGACGTCTTTGGACAGCACTGGCTCTTTGGCTTTGAAATGGAGAGGAGCACCGCCCCCTAGAGTCGGGAACGACTAGCACATATGTGCGAGGGGAACTGTTACCTTTAGAGAGAAATAAAGATGGAAAGTATAAAGGACCTTTGCTAAGATTTCTTTTTAAATCCTGCCTTTATTATTTTTTTTATAAATAACTCAAGGTGGATAACATTTCTAATACTCCTTCCTTCTATTTTTCCCACAACACTTCTGTGAGGTGGGCTGGGCTGAGAGAGAGGGACTGGGCTAAAATCACCCAGCTGGCTTTCATGCCTAAGGCAGGACTAGAATTCACAGCCGCCTGATTTCTAGCCTAGTGCCTTCACCACTCCCATTATCTATACCCTTCTCTCTCTCTGCTAAATATTCATGTTTGTCCTTACTTAAATTACTTTTGAGGCCAGCAAAAACACTGGGTCCTTTTCCCAGGGCTGTTCATTTACAAATCTGCCACTATATTTCCTTATTGAATAATTATGTGATTAGATCAGGCTAAGCAATGTAATAATGCAACTTGGAGAGATTAGGGGCTTAATTGGAATTTGTTTCCTCCCAGGTAAAAGCATATATAATCATCTTTTTGAAAAGAGTGTGAGTGTGTATGTGGCTGTTCATTAATGAAGTCCACTAGAAGTTGAGTGGCTATAATAAATTGGAATGAAATAATAATAATTTAAGGTGAAAATGCTTCCAGTTTCCCCCTGGGCTTTGAAGTTCAGCCCCATCTCTAGTCTATGCGCATTAACAGAAGAGGAAGAGGGAGGAGGAGGAGGAGAAGAAGAAGAAGAGGAGGAGGAGGAGGAGGAGGAGGAGGAGGAAGAGGAGGAGGAGGAGGAGGAGGTGGAGGAGGGATGAACTTCTGTTCTTGTGAGGAGCTAGTGTTGACTGATTGGTTGAATTTGGAGGGTAGAAAGTTTTTAAAATTTCCATACAATTTTATGAGCAAGTTCACGTTCATGAAAGGAATGGTAGAGAATAGAAATTTGACAGTAGGCTATCCAGATGATGGCTTTAAAAGCAGGGTGTCAAACTCGTGGCATCACGTTGCTGTCACGTGATGTATCGGGATGCTTTTTCCCCTTCACGGAGTTGGGCTGGGCGTGGCCTGTGTGTGACACATCCGCCCCGTGGGCCGCCCGTTTGACACCCCTGCTTTAAAGGATCTCAGGACCTTTAGTTCACCCCTCCTTGGTCAGATTTCCACTGCAGCTGGCTTTGTGATGTCTTGAACGCACAAATTTATTTATTATTTATTTATTTATTTATTCAATTTATATGCCACCTTTCTCCAGAGACTCAGGGTGGCTTACAATGCATTTAAAAAAAAACCATTATAAAAACATTTAAAAATTAAAACATTAAAACCCATTCACACCATTCATGTCCGGATCTCACAAGATCGTAACAATGAGATCAACAGCCCCAGGTCTTCACTGCTTTTCGGAAGGCCAATAGGGTGGGGATGGTCCGGACCTCAGGAGGTAACTGGTTCCAGAGAGCTGGGGCAGCCACAGAGAAGGCCCTCCCCCGCAGGCCCGCCAGCCGGCATTGTTTAGCTGACGGGATCCAAAGGAGACCAACTCTGTGGGATTTTACCGGTCACTGGGAGCTATGTGGTAGAAGGCGGTCTCAAAGATAACCTGCCCTGAGCCATGTAGGGCTTTAAAGGTAATAACCAACACCTTGAATTGTGACCGGAGACCAATAGGGAGCCAGTGCAGCTCGTGGAGAATTGGTGTAATGTGGGTGTACCTAGGTGCACCCACGACAGCTTGCGTGGCTGCGTTCTGGACCAACTGTAGTCTCTGAACACTTTTCAAGGGTAGCCCCATGTAGAGCGCATTGCAATAATCTAACCGTGAGGTGACAAGGACATGAGTGACTGTGAGGAGAGCCTCCTGATCCAAGTAGGGTCGCAATTGGTGCACCAGGCAAACTTATGCAAAGGTCCCCCTAGCCACAGCTGACAGATGTTGCTCTAATCTTAGCTGTGAGTCTAGGAGGACACCCAAATTGTGAGCCCATTCTGAGGGGGACAATTTCTTCCCCCACCCCCAGAACCAAGGATGGACAATCAACATAGTCTTTAGGAGGCAATACCCACAGCCACTCGGTCTTGTCTGGGTTAAGTCTGAACCTGTTGACTCCCATCCAGACCCCCACAGCCTCCAGGCACTGGCACATCACACCCACTGCATCACTGAATTGACACGGGGTAGAGATATACAGCTGGGTATCATCAGCATACTGCTGATATCTCACCCCGTATCGTCAGATGATCTCACCCAGTGGCTTCATGTAGATTTTAAATAGGAGGGGGGAGAGGTTCGAGCCCTGAGGCACCCTGCAAACAAGGGGCCTAGGGTCGACCTCTGTCCTCCTACCAACACCGACTGTGACCAACCAGAGAGATAGGAGGAGAATCACCGTAACATGGTGCCTCCCACTCCCAACTCCCTTAGTTGTCCCAGAAGGATACCATGGTCAATGGTATCAAAAGCCGCTGAGAGGTCAAGTAGCACCAAGATGGAGGAATGACCCCCATCTCGGGCTCGCCAGAGATAATCCATCAGTGTGACCAAAGCAGTTTCCGTGCTGTAGCCAGGCCTGAAGCCAGACTGAAAAGGGTCCAGATAATCCGTTTCATCCAATGATCACAGGAGCTGAAGTGCCACCACTTTCTCTACAACCTTTCCCACAAAGGGTAGGTTGGAGACTGGACGAAAGTTCTTTAATTCTGCTGGATCCAGGGAAGGCTTCTTGAGGAGGGGCCTTACGACCGCTTCCTTCAATGGTTGCAGGAAGGACCCCTCCCTCAAGGACGCGTTAACTAAAGCCTGGAGCCAGCCTCGTGTCACCTCCTTGCTGGCCAAAACCAGCCAGGAGGAGCCTGGGAGCAACAAACAAGTGGAGGAACTCATCGCCCCTGCAGCCTTGTCCACTTCCTCAGGAGTCACTGGCTCAAACTCATCCCACACAATAGGACTAAGACCTGCCCCCATCATCTCAGTCGGAATTGCCCAATCAGAGTCCAGGTCCATCTGAATCTGAGCGACTTTATCCGACAGAAACTGCACAAACTCCTCAGCTCTACCCTGCAAGGGCTCCTCCACTCCCCCTACATCAAGGAGGGAGTGCGTCACCCTAAATAGGGCAGCTGGGCGCAAATCAGCGGATGCAATAAGTGTGGAAAAATGCGAACATTTTGCCACCCGGATCGCCACTAAATAAGTCCTAATATAGGCTCTTAAGAGTGTTCGGTCAGATTCGGAGTTACTGGTCCTCCAGCATTGCTCTAGACGTCTCTTCTAGCGCTTCATCTCCCAGAGCTCCTCAGTAAACCAGGGAGCTTTCCTGGAGAGGACGCAAAGGCACAATCCGGTCCAGTGCCCCGGATGCCGCCCTATTCCAGACAGCCACCAGGGTCTCGGCCGGACTGTGGACAAGGGAGTCAGGTATCTTCCCAAGCTCCTTCTGGAACTCTTCAGGGTCTATTAGGTATCTGGGGTGGAACCACTTAATCAGCTCCGCCTCCCTGTGATGGAGGAGTGGCGCCCTGAAGTCTAACCTCAGCAGGAAATGATCCGACCATGACAAGGGAGAAGCATCTATACCCCTTAATTCCAGATCATGTCTCCACTGCCCCGAGAGGAACACCAGGTCAAGTGTGTTTCCCCCCTATGAGTTGGACCCTGAACTACTTGGGTCAGGTCCATGGTTGTCATGGAAGCCATGAACTCCTGAGCCGCATCTGAGGATTCACCAAGTGATGGCAAATTGAAGTTCCTCAGTACCATAAGCCTGGGGAACTCCGCCGCCAACTCGGCTACTGCCTCTAGCAGCACAGGCAGGGCTGTTGTAACGCAGCTGGGAGGCAGGTAGGTCAACAGCAAGCGCAACTGAACCCTTGAGTCCAACCTCAAGGAGGAGAGACTCACATCCAACAATCTCCGGGGCAGGGATCCTGCAAGGACAAAGACTCTTTCGGACAATAACTGCCACTCCTTCACCACTTCCCTGGAGTCGCGGCTGATGCAATACTTGAAACCAATCTGGGCACATTTCTGAGAGGGGAACACCCCCCTCCTGGCCCAGCCAGGTCTCAGTTATGCATGTCAGGTCAGCCCCCTCCTCCAGGATTAAATCCTGAATGAGGGGGGCCTTGTTGACAACAGACCTGGCATTAAACAGCAGCAGCCTGAGGCCAGGGCCCTGACATCCCAAGTCACCAGGTATACGAGGCGAGCCCGGTGAACCAGAACCAGAGGGGCCGGAACAAGTAATCGCTTTAAGACAGCGAGTCCTAGTTCCCCGAGAGCGGCCTACCCCTCGGCTCCCACCATATGTACCTCTCCCAGTCATAACAGCAACACTCCGGCTCTCTAATATCCCAGAGATCCCCTCCCCCACCTCAACGGCCCCCCTCATCTCCAGCAGGCAAAGCATCCCACTCACACCGAGCCGCCGTTCTTTTTATTAGGGTGGTCATGTTTCATGCAGGAAAAGAAAATAGCTGCAAGCAAAGAGATGGATACTGTTCCAATTCTGTTCCATGACCTGATGGTTATTAAGATTTTCGCTGCACAAGAAATTGCATATCTAATTTCATATCCATCTCGGTAGGTATCTCTGCCGTCACATATCCAGATTTACTTCACACAATACAACCTGTTACATCTTTATCTCTGCACAGAGCAGGGATAACGGCATGTGAGAAGCCTCAGCACCCACATTTCGGTCGGTTCCAAATCACATTTTATGTGAGCTAATTAAGCAAGATAGAAGGAGCAATCCAATCTTTTTTCAGCTCACTTTATAAAAGAAAATTCAATTTCCTTTATGACAAGATTTTTTTCCTTCCATTTATCTTGCTGCTATTGCATCACATGAATGACATTTCTTTAAGGTTAGGCTAATGGGCCCTATTTTTAAAAGTTGGAAGTTAGCCCGGTTTTCTCAGAACTAGAGACCTATAATACAAGCCTTTATATATTCACTCAGAAGGCTTAGGAAATTAATTAAAGCTTTGTTCCAAAGATGACAAGTGTTTATGGAGATTCTCAGTCATCCATGTCATAGTTGTCCCAAAGGTGCTTTTTCAAGAGGCAACTGGATTTTTGGGTTTTCTTTGAAGACGTTTCGCTTCTTATCCAAGAAGCTTCTTCAGAGAATAAGTGAAAATATCTTCAAAGAAAAAAACCAGAAAGTCCAGTTGCCTCTTCAAAAAGTACCTTTGGGACTCTACTGATGAAGCACCCACAACTCCTGGAGGCAACTTCTGTTCCACTGCTTAATTGTTCTCCCTCTGAGGAAATTTCTCCTTAATTCCAGGTTGCTTCTCTCCTTGATTAGTTCCCATCCATGGTTTCTTGTCTTGCCTTCTGGTGCTTTGGAGAATAAGTTGACCCCTCCTTTTTATGGCAGCCTCTCAAATACTGGAAGACTGCTATCATGTCCCCCTTGGTCCTTTTTTTCTCTAGATTAGCCAAACCGAAATCCTGCACCTGTTCGTATCTGGCATTGTCTTTTTCTGGGATATTTTTCAGTGTCACAATCCAGTCCACAGGGTTTGCCAGCAATTTTCCATCCATATAATAAGCACATTCAACTTTGACTGCGATACAGATGTGGTCTCCCTGAGACTTCCACCTGAACCAAGTTTTAAGTGGTATGAATGTTGTGCATTTAATGTTCAGGACAATCTGCAATAATAAAATACCATATTTTTTGGCCTATAAGACACACTTCCCCCCCCAAAAGTGGGTGGAAATGTCTGTGCGTCTTATAGAGCGAATGTTGCTGAAGCCCCACCCACCCACCGGCTCCTACCCTTCGGCCTCTGCCTCCCAGCAATTTGCCTCCTTGCAGCAAACAGCAAACAGCCTGGTCAGCTTCAGCACAGCCTGATTTAGCACGAGCAGCAGATTGGCGGTTGGATCGGCCTCGCTAATCAGCTGTTCCAGGCTGCGGGAATCACTGCTGCCCATCGCCACTGCCGCCTATTGCCACCTCTGTGTGTCTCATTTTCATCCTCTGTGCACCCCGTTTTCGGCCTCCGTGCATCCCGTTTTCGGCCCATTCCAGGCGACAGGGATCACTGCCGCCTATCACCACCAAATGGCGGTGGCAGCTATTGGTGGTGGCAATCCCCGCTGCCTGGAATGGGCCAAAGATGGGACGCATAGAGGCTGGAAATGAAATGCATGGGAGGCAAATTGCTGGGAGGCAGAGGCAGATTTTTTTTTTCTTGTCTTCCTCCTTGTTTCCCAAAGGTGCATCTTATGGCCCAGAGCGTCTTATAGTGCGAAAAATACGGTACGTGGCCAATGTGGGTGGCCCAGCAGTGGTGCTGAGACCTGGCTGCCATATTGTAAGCTTTGGAAAACACAATTTATGCAGGAGATATCCAGATAGGATTCTGTTTGTATGTGTTTTACAAATTGGTCTTACCATCTTATATTAAAATGACCTTTGATAGGTGTGCATTGTTTTGTCTCCAGTGAGCACATACCATGCGGATTTTATGTGTATATCACTAGAGTGAATCCACTGGCACCAGTGTGTGTATATGCCAGATGTGGTGAGGTTTTATCTCATAAATGTGATAGGAGTAAAGTAACCCCTGACAAAAATGTAAGGAAACCTGCTGGGTGTTTGACTTGATGACTGATGTTGTATGGTTTAGCTTAAATGTATATTCTTTTAATCAATGAATAAAGCATTAAAATTCAATAAGCACACCCAACTTTGCTCTGCGTTCTGGAATCAGCCAAGATTAATTAAGTACTGCCACTTGGCTAGACACTATGCAACTAAGGAGCTGAAATTATCTGATGTGACTCATTTCAAGATGCTTGTTTTCTTTAATATCCCGAAACAGTTCTTACCCTGTACTCAGAGAAAAAAAAGTGCAGTTAATGTGGTTCTTGAACAGGACACAAAACCTCTAATGTTAAGGAATTCTTAGTTCCAAGAAATAAAGTCCTGCAAAGGTTTTAAGAATCAGGAGAAAAGCAGCGAGTGACTTCTCCATCCTGGCAAACAAATGCCATGTCCTTGGCATATCCATAACACAGTTCAATTACCATATTTTTGGGAGTATAAGATGCACTTCCCCCCCCAAAAAAAGAGAATGAAAATTTGGGTGCGTCTTATACACCGAATGTAGCCCCGCCCACCTGCTGGCCCCCACCCTTTGGCCTCTGCCTCCCAGCAATTTACCTTCTTGTAGCAAGCAGCAAACAGCAAACAGTCCATTTCAGCTTCCGCACAGCCTGATTAGCACAAGAAAAAAAAATCTGCCTCCCAGCAATTTACCTCCTTGCAGCAAGCAGCAAGCAGCCTGTTTCAGCTTCAGCACAGCCTGATTAACACAGGCAGCTGATTGTTGGTTGGATCGGCCTCCTGACCCTCAGTTGTTTCAGGCTGCAGGAACTGCCATTGTCTATTGTCGCGCGGGCCTCCACTGTTTGCTGCAAGGAGGCAAATGGCTGGGAGGCAGATTTTTTTTCTTGTGCTGAAAATGAAAATGAAACTAAAGCAGTCTGTTTGCTGTAACAAGGCAAATTGCTGGGAGGCAGAGGCAGATTTTTTTTTCTTGTTTTCCTCCCCAAAAAATGTTATACTCCGGAGAGTCTTATACTCTGAAAAATACAGTAATGGGAATTCATATATATTAATAGATCAATGAACGTTGATCTATTTAAAAACGGTTCTATTGTTCCAGGAGGTCTTAGAACAGGGGTCCCCAACCTGTGCGCTGCGGCCCACATGAGGGGTTTGCAACTGGGCTGTGGAAACGGTCGGTGAGCGTGCACATACCCCCGCTTGTGTGAGTAATAGGTGAGCACATGCAGACACACGCCATTTGTGTGAGTGGCAGGCATGCGTGCATGCCACTCACACAATTTTGCCAGTCCCTTGCACGAACCATCCCCTCCCACTCCCCTGCGGGTCCACAAAGCCGGAAAAGCTGTTTTAGAATAAGAGGGTTCGAAGGGACCTTGGAAGTCTTCTAATCCAACTCCCAGCTCAAGCAGGCGGTCCCAGACCACTCCAGGCAAATGGCTGAACAATATATAATAATTTATTCAATTACTTTCAATGGTTGCATTTAATTTTCCAGTTTGTTAAGTAAGCTGCCAATGGAAAGAACAAGAGGAATTGCAAGATGCCCATTTAACTCAGCCTTCTTCATGACAACGTCCATAAAAAAGAGGGCGCTTACCTGGCAATATGTCCCATCGCACTTCCTTCCCAACCAGAGCTGTGAATCTCTACTACAATACTCCCTTGTCAAGGAATCTGCAGAGATGATGAATTCAAGTTTAAAGAACTGAGTTTATAACCAACATGTCACATCTCTACAGTGCTACAAGACTGTCGCTCTTCTGCACAAATTTGGAAGAAGAAGACTTCTGGCAGTGGTAAGCTCTAAGAGGGATTTGCTAGAGTGGACATGGCTCTGATAGAGCCTAGAGTAATGATCTCCTACTGCCAATTCTTTGGCTCCAGATCGCTGACTTCCACTAATGAGCTAAGATGATTGTTGATAGCTTTTGATCTGAGTCTTGCTGTTTGCATTGGTCCATCATCAACCAGGTTGCAATGGCCATGATTCAGGAGAATCCCTTTTCCTTCTAAGAACTGCATTCTTGGGAAAAGTTTTCTTTGGATCATGGGAAAAAGCTTCCCATGGATCAATAAAGTGAAAATAATCAAACCTGTACACTCTCTTTAGCTGAGATCTAAACCATAGTTTAGATTCAACTTGCTGGGGTTCCCATCTAGGTCTACGGGCACCATCTTGCTGACCAGGATGTGTTACCCAATTCTGTTTCTCTCCTTGGCCCTGAGAGATACTGGATACGGGCACCGTAGCTTGTTATCAGCTACGTAACAGAATAACAGAGTTGGAAGGGACTTTGAGCTCTTCTAGTCCAACTCTCTGCTCAAGCAGAAAACCCTACACCATTTCAGACGAATGGCTGTCCAATCTCTTCTTTAAAATCTCCAGTGTTGGAATCACCCACAACTTCTGTAGGCAACTTGTTTCAGTTAATTTTTTTTAACTGTCAGGAATAATAAGTTAAGGAGGCAAAGAATCAATCAACCAATATCTAAGATATAATGTTCCTTTTTTCTTTTTAAATATACAACCATTGGAGGAAAAAGGAAACACAGCAAGGCAATATTCATGTACAGATCTCTATTGATTAATAAGATTTGGGTGACTAGAATCCTAAAATTAAAGGCCTGGAGGTCAATAGAAGTGATCAAGTGAGATACTCTGATGATCTATTATGTATTAGCCCTATGTGAGAATTAAAACACCTTAAACAAGCAAAAGGCTTTGCAGATATGGTTTAACTATGGCATCGCTACAGTTTCTCCTGTATGGACGGGAAAGACTGCAGGCAAACTGTAATTGCATTCTTTTTTTTTCCCCCTGGAACAGAGTCACAATGAATCCTGAATCCTGATCAGAATGAGAAACTATTGGAAACAATAGATAAGAGCCATAAATTGGAGAGAATCACTGTTAAGAATGAATTGTGATTGGAAGTGGAACTCTATTGAGGAAAAAGAGATAAGCATCAGGATTAGGGCGAGAATCACAATTAGGAAGGAATCATGATTAGAATAAGAATGTGCTCAAAACAATAGACTAAAATTACAAAGTAGAGTGAGAGTCCTCATTAAGAATCCTGTCTAATCAGGACTAAAAATGACACACGTATCTGTAATTACCTTCAACACCACATGATGGCAATTCATATGCAGACTCTCCCTTCCAGGGAGAAGTGGTGGATACCAAGGATGAGGGGTAAAATACGGGGAAGTGAATCCGGTAGAAAGTTCATGGCATATTTTATCTTGTGACCTTGTGTCCATCAACCTACAACCCAAGCCACGGAGGACTGAGATATATTTTTAAAGAAAAGGTTTTCAAGTTAACATTTATTCTTGTGATAGAATAAGATGGTGTCTTATATTATCAAATTGTGCATCTGTAAAGGTCTCACACAGACTTCCACCACCTCCTTATCAAAACAAATTTGATGTTCTTATCTGTTTATTCTCTTTGGCAAGATCCACTTGGCAGTTTTTATGGCTTCCTGAAGGAGACAGGCAACTTCTCTCGGTCCTGAAAGCAAGCCAGCTTGAACTCTTTCCAAAAGAGACTCCCACCAAATGCCGCACCTTTACGAAGGTACCAGGGAAACAGAGAGTAGTAGGACAATCTGCATACAGGTTAGATGGAAAACCAGCTCAAAATCTTCTAAGGATGATCTACAATCTGTTATTTGGATTGGGCTGCTTTCTTGTGATCAGTTCTCATGTGGTTGAACAAAGTATATTATACCTTGCTAAAGGCTAGAAAGGCCAGTGAGGAGAGGGCTATTTCTTGAAATATCAGGCCATAGGTCAATCTGGGAACTCAAAGAACATTCCAGAAGATGAGCATTTCCTCACGGGTCACTGGCCAACACAGGGACAATATAAGTTCTCTTATACCAACACGGTGATTGTTGGATCATGTTACCACCAGAGATCAGCAACGAGGATTCAGCCAAAGCCAAAGCCAGATTGCTTTCATAATGTTGCAGAGAAAATGACATCGATGTGACAGTGAAGTCACCAAGAGTCAAGCTTGACTGGAAGAAATTATCCTAGGTTTGTGATACTTCCACAGATTTTTTTTAACATATGCTTAGTTGCTAAGCAATTTCAGCAAGGAATTTCAACAGATAAATCACTTCTACGTTGATTTATTTTCTTACTGATTTGAAAGAGTTGCGTGGCTGCCCATCATATATGCCATAAGCTTGGACTTGTACATCTTTACTTTTATTCATGAACAAGCCCCCCCCTTTTTTATATCCTTAAAGTAAAGGTAAAGGTTTTCCCCATCCAGTCGTGTCAGACTTTAGGGGTCAGTGCTCATCTCTGTTTCTTAGCTGAGGGAGCCAGTGTTGTCCAAAGACAATTTCTGTGGTGGCCAGCATGACTCTATGCTGAAGCACACAGGAGGCTGTTACCTTCCCACCAAAGTGGTATCTATTAATCTACTTACACTTGCGTGCTTTTGAACTGCTAGGCGGGCAGGAGCTGAAGCAAGAAACAGGAGCTCATCCCATCCTGAGGTGCTTGGGTCTCGAACCCAGGCTGTCAGCTTTCAGTGTCTTTAACTGCTGAGCCATTGAGTCCCCACTATCTTTAGCCTCCACCAAACACCAGGTTTTATTTTAATAGACAGCAAATTTGTAACAAGAAGGATCTTACTCTTCTCCTTTAATGTTTTGTGCAATTTAAGAGATCACAGCTGTTTCATGGGGGAGGGGGAGAAGAGAAAGAGATTTGGAAAGTATTTTAAATATTCAACAAAAATATTATGCCTTTGCATATTATGTCAGAAACAATGAATTTCATGGGGCATTTCCAGTTATGGAAGTCATTGTATCCTCCCTACTGTCATTAGTGTGACCATTTTGATGTAGAACAATAATATAACGCTGAGCTGAGATATGATGGTAGGGTGGACCAAGCAGCTTCTAAATAAGTCTAAATATGCATAGCATGCAATTTTAAAATTCCCCTGCAGAGAGATGCCCGGAGTCACTTTAATAATATTAAAACATTGGCACTTCTAATTCCTCATCAAACTTTCCTCCTCCCCTCCCAAAACATAACAGCTCAGAAAATTTGCTATCAGACACTCATCAAGTCTTCCAGGCCATTCTCCAAATGTATAAACTGGGTTTCAGGGCCTCTTTGCGAAAAGGAGTTGCTAATTCAAGACGAAGCTAATCAGTATTGAGACTGCTCTACATCAAATTTCCCTCCCGTGGTGGTTATCTGGCAAAAACAATGAAGGTTTAGCTGGCACGGTTCATCTCAGTAGGGACTGTAGGAAACAACGCAGCGCATTCTGCCAATGGATGCATTTAGCAGATGTTGGGTACCCAGAGGAAGTGACAACAGATAAATCAGCAACTCCCCGAGCTGTGTTCTTTTTTTCTACGAACAACACGTGGAAAGTATTAATTAACTATTTTTATTTATGGTTCTCTGTTGTTTGCTGTGAACCAGTGTTTGAAATACAATGAACGAGTCATCTCCCGTTTCTAAGGGAAGTTTGCACAGTGAATCCAGAATCACTGGCTGAGTCTAGCAAAGGTAGTTGTGGCTACTCTCAATGGTATCTGTAGCAAACCTTATCAAGCGTCCTTCAATTATCATCTAATCCCTGGGAAGTAGAATAAGGATTCCTGCCTTTTTCACAGGGAATTAAGAATATTTGTTCCTTTATCAACAGGGGGAACGGAGGGAAGGGAGCAAGGGTGATTGAAAGCAATGCTTGAAAGCAATGCCAAAGTCTAATGAAATCTGATGAACCTTACTGATTTATTAGTTCCGTTTGCCTGGGAAATGAATCTGTGGAAGACAAGATTCCATCTGGATCAATGCACCTTGTTTGCGTGTCAGAGGTCCCTGGGTCGAATCCTGCCAATTCAAGCAATCTAGAGTAGAGCTGGAAAATTTTACCAACCTGTGATGTGAGAGATGACCAGGCTAAGCCCAAGGGCAGGGTCAAAGGCATCATCAATTTGGAGTCTCTATCCCCCCGTAAAAAGCCCAAGTCTGGTCCTCCTTGAAGTCCATTGACTTTGTCAGGGGTGACATGATATCAGTGTTCCAATATCTAAGGGGCTTCCACAAAGAAGAGGGGTCAACCTATATTCTTCAAAGCACCTGAAGACAGGACATAAAGCAATGGATGGAAACTAACCAAGGAGAGAACCAACCTAGAACTAAGGAGAAATGTCCTGACAGTGAGAACAATTAATTAATGGAATGGGTTGCCTGCAGAAGTTGTGGGTGCTCCAACACTGGAACTTTTAAAGAAGAAATTGGACAACCACTTGTCTGAAATGGTGTAGAGTCTCCTGCTTGACTATGGGGTTGGACTAGAAGACCTCCAAGGTCCCTTCTAACTCTGTTATTTTGAAAGGTTGTCAACCACAACTTTCTGGCCAGGCAAATAGCTGCAGCCCTCCAGATCTTATAGGACTAACATTCTCACCTTTATTTACCTATTTCTATGCCACCCATTTACCCTAAAAGGTATTGAAAATTCCTACATTACAGCCTGTGTAAGGCACAGACATGCATAGAGTTGTTTTTATATTCAAGTCTTGGAGACCTAAATGTTAAAGGAGGAAGGTTAAAAAATTGACTGCTGGAGCCCGAAGTGGAGAAAGGATGGCTTTATCAAAAGTCTTCTAGCCAATCCAGAAGCTCGACACCCAATCCCTGATGGTTGTGTTTCCTTGCTTTCCTTGATAACTGAGCTGGGGTTTGAGGATTGAACTCAAATCACCCATAAACCAAATCTGAGCTTGAAAATCTCTCATTTAAAGGTTGAGAACATTAAGAGATGAGTCTTGGATGAGTCTCCTAATGACACTCTTTTTTTTTTTATTGCAAAAGTTTTACAATTACATTTTCAGCCCATTTCCCCCCCATCCCAGCCCCCATCCCACCCTAACCCCCCCAACCCCCCCCAACCCTCCCCCCTGACTTCCACAAAATATAATCCCATCAAAATCCCCTTTTTATAAAACTTGAACCCCTCAGACTCCCTTAAAAAATTTTTTATATCTTCACAGTTTTCATACATTTCTATTTTTATATAATACTTTCAATGAAAAACTATTTGGTACTTTCTAACTTGATATTTGTTCTGCACATAATCTATCCATTTTTTCCATTCCCATTCATAAGTCTCTTGTGAGCGATCTTTTAAATATGCTGAAATCTTCGCCATCTCGGCAAAACTGGCCATCTTCAAAGTCCATTCTTCGATAGTGGGTAAAGCTTCATTTTTCCAATATTTACCTATCAATAATCTCGCTGCAGTTATCATGTACAATATCAGCTTAATTTCATCCTGTGTAAAACCCTTTACTATACCCAATAAAAACAATTGTGGAGAAAAAGGAATTTTTTTCTTCAAAATATTCTGCATAACCCACCATATTTTTATCCAAAAAGCCTTAACTTTCTTACAATTCCACCAAACATGATAATATGTAGCATCTAAACAATCACATCTCCAACATTTTGGCTGAACATTAGGATACATACAGGATAATTTCTTGGGATCTAAATGCCATCTGTAAAACATCTTATAAAAATTTTCCCTCAAATTCTGCGATTGCGTAAATTTAACATTCTGAACCCATATTTTCTCCCATGTTTCCAACATTACTGGTTCTGCAAAATTCTGTGCCCATTTAATCATACAATCTTTAACCAATTCAGTTTCTGAGTCCCTTTCTAACAAAACATTATATAGCCTTTTGATATGCATTGGACCTTTCTCTTTTATATGTCTAACCAACTCTTCCTCATGCAACATAATACCAGTTTTTTGGTCCTCTTTCCATCTGAGTTGAAGTTGATTGTATTGTAACCAGGTTAAATTAATCCCTTCGCCCAACAGTGTCTCTAATGTCTTCAGTTGCCATCTGCCCACATCTGTAAAAAGAACTTCTTTATATAAAAACCCCCCGAGTGACATTATATTTGTATTCCAAATAATATGACCAAGATCCAGCCACAATGGTATTTTATAATCCCATTTGATTCGGTGCTTCTTCCAAACTCTCATCAACGAATCTCTAAGTATATGGCTTTTAAATACTTTATCCACTTTGTTTTCATAAAATAAGTAAGCGTGCCAACCAAAATCAAGGTCAAAACTTTCTATATTCAATATTCCAGTCTTTTTCCTTCCAAACCAATCGCTTGCTTGAGTCAAAGCTGCTGCTTCATAATATAACTGTAGGTTTGGAAGTTTGAGGCCTCCCCTTTCCGGAACATCTTGCATAATTTTCAATTTCACTCTCGGTTTTTTCTCGTTCCAGACAAACTTATTCACTCCAGTTTGCTACTCTTTCAGTTGTTTATCACTTTTAAGCACCGGAATCATTTGGAACAAAAAAAGAAATCTTGGCAAAATGTTCATCTTAACTGCTGCTATTCTTCCAAGTAAAGAAAGCTGCAGTTTTTTCCATGTCTCCATATCTTTTTGTACCTCTCGCCACAACACCTCATAATTATTTTGAATCAGTTTCATATTAGATTCTGCAACCTGAACTCCTAGGTATTTAACCTTTGAAACAATCTCAAAACCTGCCCTCTTTTCAAGTTCATGTTTTCGATCTTGTGTCATATTTTTGACTATCAGTTTAGTTTTTTTCTGGTTCAGTCTAAATCCTGATACTGTACCATAATCTTTTATAATGTCTTTCATCAGGATTATTGATTCCACCGGCTGCGTTAGGGTAACAACCAGATCATCTGCAAATGCCCTTATTCTGTAGTCCTCTTGCCTTATCACTATTCCTTTCAAGCTGGTCGAATCCCTTATTGTATTCAGCAAGACTTCTAATGTTAAAATAAATAACAAAGGGGATAACGGACAACCTTGTCTTGTACCTTTTTCAATTTTAAAGTCTGT
This sequence comes from Pantherophis guttatus, assembly GCF_059756535.1. Classification (NCBI taxonomy): domain Eukaryota; kingdom Metazoa; phylum Chordata; class Lepidosauria; order Squamata; family Colubridae; genus Pantherophis; species Pantherophis guttatus. Next base: position 102,790,446 of record NC_142068.1, on the reverse strand, counting down.
TGTCAAACTTCCATTAATGATAATCTGTGCCTTTTGCTCTTGGTAAATTGCTGAAACCGCCAGTATAAATTGATCCCCAAAATCCATTTTTTCCAAAGTCTTTAATAGAAAATTCCAATCCACTCTATCAAAGGCTTTCTCCGCATCCAAAAAGGCCAGCACTGCAGGGATCTGTTTATTCTTCTCAAGATATTCCAATAAATCTATCACTTGCCTTACATTGTCCTTCATGTATCTACCCTCTATAAATCCCGCTTGATCATCATGAATCACCTCTTTAATTACTGGCATCAACCTGTTGGCTAATACTTTTGCATAAATTTTGTAGTCATTATTCAGAAGAGATATTGGCCTATAATTTTCCGGTTTTTTAGGACCTGCTTGCTCTTTTGGTATCAAAGAAATATAAGCTGTTTTCCATGATGGGGGTATTTTACCCCCTCGTTGTATATTACAAAATAAGTCTCTAAGTTGTTCCACCATTTCTGCTTGTAAAGTTTTATAATACACTGCAGTTAAACCATCTGTTCCCGGAGCTTTGGCAGTTTTCAGTTGTTTTATTGCTGCAATTATCTCCTCAGTTGTTATAGGATAATTCAGTCTTTCTTTTTGTTGATTAGTAACTTTTGTAACTCTTTTATTTTCTAGATATTTTTCTATAAGTCCATTCTGTATGTCTTCTTTAGCATATAATTTAGTATAGTAATCTACAAAAACTTCTTTAATTAATTTTTGTTGATAAATTTCTGTCCCTCCAATATCAATACAATCGATGGTCCGCATACTCTGCTTCTTCCTTAAAGTATAAGCCAGCCATCTGCCCGGTTTATTAGCATTACAAAATGTATTATGCTTTGCATATTGTAAATTTGTTGCAACTTGGTCCGCCATAAGCATTTGAAATTGGTCTTTCAAAAGTTTTATAGCACTATGTGCTCTTTCATCTGTTGGATTTTTAATAAGTAACTGTTCTTTTTTCTTTATTTCTACTTCAATTTCAGCTCTTTTCTTTTGTCTATTCAGTTTATATTTAGAGTTCATATGAATGAGTACCCCTCTCATATATGCTTTACTCGCGTCCCACACAATTTCAATAGGGGTACCCTTGTTCAAATTAATATCAAAAAATTCTTTCATCTGCTTCTTGAGTTCAATTATATTTTTTTCATATCTAAACAGATTTTCATTTAGTCTCCATGATCTTCTCTCAATTTTTGCAGTCTCGATTTCTATCCATACTGGGCTGTGATCAGATAAAGTTCTTGGAAAGATTTTAGTTCTTTTTGTTTTAACAAGTAAATCATTTGATACTAAAATAAAATCAATCCTTGAAAAAGATCTGTGTCTATCAGAAAAAAAAGTATAATCCAAGTCTTTTAAGTTATGTATTCTCCAAACATCCTTTAGTTCCAAATCTTCTTTCATTTCAAAAAAAAGTTTGTGGTAGTCTAATCTTTGACTTCGCCAGACTTTTTTTATCTAATTTGGAGTCAATTACTCCATTCCAATCTCCCATAATCAAAATTGATCTATAGTCCCATTGCAATATTTTAGTATGCAAAATCCTGTTTTGCTGGCTCCGGTGAAGACGTGCCTTTTTTAAGGTCCATCAGCCCTGCCGTTTGTAGAGCCGCTTCGATCGTGAGGAGCGGCTTGAAAACTCCAGAATCTGCAGGATTTGAAGGAGAGAGTTGGCAAGGCGCAGGTTGAGCCCCTGTGAGCCCCCAGAAGTTTATTACTGGGGAGGAAACAGGCGCGGCTCCCTTTCAACTTGCGAAGACTCCGAGCGGCGTGGGACGACTCTGCTAATGCAGAGCAAGCCGGCAGCAGTAAACAAACTGATTGAATCTAACCCTGCTAATTAACGGGGAAACCCTGAAACCAAGGAATTGCAAGTATTTTTCTTTCTTCGTGACTTCTTGACCTGATTAAAAATTTAAGGGAGTGGAAGCGGCTTGAAAAGATGGCGCCGCTCCAACGCTAACAAGTTAACAAGCTGAAAGGGAAAGTGACTTTCTAAAGCTATTCTAATAAGCTACATTGTAGCGCTGTTTGTTACGAGCACAGGAGAAGAGGGGTGGAAAAAAATCCTTTTCTAAAATAAGCTGATTTCATACAAGTTTACTTCTAATTTGATTAAAGCTGGGGGATTTTTTTAGAGGACTTTGTGGTGCTGGAAGAAAAAGAAAAAGGATTTCTCTTTTTAGAAAATCTAACTCACGTGATAAAATGGCTTCTAAAAAGCAGGAAAGCAAGGCAACAGGGGGGGGATCTCCCACACACAAACCTGAAGAGCAGTTTGATTTTGAAAGTTTAAAAAAATTTATCACGCAGGCTTTGGATGATAAATTTCAAAAATCTCAACAGGAAATTAAGCAGGAAATTACTGAAATGAAAAATTTGGTGAAAGAGAATTATGATAAGGTGACTGATAAATTATCAAATGCAGTCTCTGGCCTGTCAGAAATTATTATCAAAGTGGATTCCAAACTGGAAGAATTTAAATCAGAAGTGAATGTTAAAATAAAGGATACTGATTTTAAAATTTCTGACGTGGATAATAAAATACAGAGAGTTGAAGATGAAATTACGATGATGAAATTCCGGTCTATGGAATTTGCCATAAGAATTAGAGGGATTAAGGGGAGTGACCGGCAGGATTTGAGACAGATTTGTGCTGATGCCTTGGCTGTGTTGTTAAAAATTAATCCTGATGAGATCTTTTACAAAATAGATAAAATTTACAGAGTGAACTCATGGGTGGCCAGACAAAGACAATTACCAAGAGATGTGGTGATATACTTCACAGATAGAAGAATGAGAAATGATATTCTGCAAAAATCTTTCCTTTCCTCTGTGCAAGTTGAGGGAACTGAGGTTGGAATTTATAAAGAACTTCCACCAAAGATGCTGAAAGATAGAAAAGATTTTAGTTTTTTAGTAAAGGAATTAAACAAATTAGAAATCCCATTCAGATGGGAAGCTCCAACGGGCATAATTTTGAAATATCAGGGGGAAAGACACCGACTGAATACTGTTGAAAAAGCGGAATATTTCTATTATAATGTTTTCAAGGAGAGATCACCATCTCCACGTTCATCTACTGTATTGGAGATAAAGGAGAGTGAGAAGGAGAAGCAACCCCAGCAAGAGTTGGAAGTGCAGCTTAAGCAGATTGAATTAGACCCAACAGAAGCGCAGGGTGCTGTAGGAGGTTTTCTGGAGGAACCCTTGTTAGAATCTTCTCCAATTCTGACTACAAGAGATGTGGCATTGGACCTAGAGCATATGGCTGAAGCTAAAGACCAGCGAATAACTCGTGCAGTTTCAAAACAACTTAAAGAAAAACAATTGCAAGAAAGAGCTATGGCACAACAATATAAAAAAGGAACTAAGAGTACTACAGAACAAAGGGAAGCCATGGGGAGAGCAAAGTCGGTGGCCTCGGAAGACATCCGGCAATCTTGCTCGTTGCTTCAAAAAGGTATGCATGATGGTTAAGTTTTTGTCTTGGAACGTGAATGGACTGAACTCACCACAGAAAAGGAAGAAAATATTTACATATTTACAACAATTTAATAATGATATAATTTGTTTACAAGAAACTCATATTAGAACGCAAGATCAAAAATATTTGATAAACTCAAAGTTAGGAATACATTTTACAGCCTCAAATTTGGAAAAAAAGAATGGAGTGGTTATTTATATAAATAAAAGATTGTCAGCTAAAATTATAGAGGCAGATGAAGGTGGTAGGTTTGTAGCAATTGAACTGTGTACTGCATATGGCCAAATTCTTGTGATTGGGATTTATGCGCCTAACCAACAGCAGGATCATTTTTATAAAATTTTGCATACTAATGACACTCTTTTTCTTCCCATTTAACTTTTCTAGTCTCCGGAAGAAGATTCTTCTTTCAAACACTACTACTACTACTACTACTACTACTACTACTACTACTACTACTACTACTATGACTACGACTATGACTACGACTACGACTATGACTACGACTACTACTACTTATTATTATTATTATTGGTTAATCTTTAGTGAGATTCACAGCCTTTGAGGCTGGTTAATAGCTCAGCAGCTCGAGTCCTAACCAAGGACCTAGGAACTGTTAAGGTATCATCGGAGGATGTAAGCTGTTCCGAGTAAGGTGGTTTATTATTATTATTATTATTATTATTATTATTATTATTATTATTATTATTATTATTATTATTATTATTATTATTATTTACTTTATTCATTAAACATGAAACTCAATCTAAACATTCAAAAATACATCACAAATACCATTGACTGGTGCTAATGGTTGATACAGGTTGTTGCCAGTGTCCTAGGTATCAACCAAATACCTTTTTAAGATGTTCCAAGTAGCACAGTTGTTTTGCAGTTCTGCTGGTGTTATTGCAGGAAGCTGCAATTTGTTGATGTATCTTATAAAATTCTTGCACATGGTACCAAGTGCCCTGATGACAATGGGTATCACTCTCACATGTTTCATCCATATCCATGTAGTTTTGATGGCCAGGTCACGATATTTCATGATTTTTTCCAGTTCTTTTTCTTTGACTCTGGCATCTCCTGGTACCGCAATGTCAATAAATTGTACATTTCGGTTTTCAACAACTGTGATATCTGGTGTGTTGTGTTCCAAGTGACGATCTGTCTGTATTCGAAAGTCCCACAAGATCTTCACCTTCTCATTTTCTATAACTTTTTCCACTTTCTGTTCCCATGACTTTTTGGTTACCGGTAAGTCATATTTTTTACATAATGATCAGTGGATTAATTTAGCAACTCGGTCGTGTCTATCTTTGTGTGATTTTGCTGCATTCACATTGTCAAGTTTGGACAATGGATGCACTAGAGTAAATGCAGCTTGAAGTGCTGACACACATATTAAATGTGAAACAGTTTCGACTTTGTTGTTGCAAAGTCAGCAGTTTGGATTGTTGGTGGATTTTTGTATCTTTGCTTTCATGGCATTAGTTTGTAGTGCTTGTTCTTGAGCAGCCAGTATTAAGCCTTCCGTTTCTTTTTTGATGGTTCCCATCTTAAGCCATGCCCATGTAGAGTTGTCATCACATTTTCCTTCAATGTTTTTCAAGTGCTGTCCATGCAAAGCTTTGGTTTTCCATCTATTTAATCTGTCATCCAGCTCTTTTTCCTTATATTCTGCCTTTGTTTCTGTTGTTTTTATAATATTCTCTGTTTTCACAGCCTGCAGCAATTTTTCTGTACTTTGGTTCACATAATCATTCAAACTTCATTTTTCTTTTCAGTTTGATGGATTTGCACTAGTCCTCTGCCCCCTATTTTCCTTGGCAGGTACAATCTGGCGATGTCACTTCATGGATGTAAAGCGTGGTACATATTCAAAAGTTTGTGCGTTTTCCGGTTCAAGTTTTCCAGTTCAGCCAAAGTTCAGTTGATGATTCCTGCTGAGTAGTGTTTCACTGGAAGTGCCCATGTATTAATGCCTCTAATTATGTTTCCAGCATTCAGCTTTGATTTTAATATTTTGCGGACCCTCCTGATGTATTCCTTTTGTGTTGACTCTTTGACTTTTCCATTCAAGATGTTATCTGCTTCCAATATGCCTAGGTATTTGTAACCATCATTCTTTGCTAATGCTTTTACTATGTTTTCCATAGTAAACATAGTTCTATTCCTTCTACTTTTTCCATTTTTCCTTGCTGCATGGATAATATAGCACATTTTTCAAGTCCAAAGTTTATTTTGATGTCGCTGCTGAAGAGTTGAACTGTGTTGACTATTGATTTAAGTTCAGTGGGGCTTTTTGCATACATTTTAAGTCATCCATGTATAGTAGATGGTTTATCTTGCCATGTTGGCTTGAGATTTGGTATCCCAGTTTTGTGTTTTGTAAGATTATTGTCAGTGGAATTTTTTTATTATTTTTTTTAAAATTTGATTTATATGCCGCCCTTCTCCGAAGACTCAGGGCGGCTTACAATGTGCTCAGCAATAGCAATAATGCGATCTTGAACAGTACTGGTGAAAGTGAGTCCCCCTGGAAGATTCCTCATCTGATGTTGACTTCACCAATGTTCTCCCCATTTGTTGTTGGAACTGTTTTCCATTTTTGCATATTTGCTTTCAAAAATGTACAAATATTTTTGCTGATTCCAAAGTTTTCCAGACAGGTGTTAATCCAGCTGTGGGGTAATGAGTCAAATGCCTTCTTGTAATCAATCCATGCCATATTTAAATTCGTTTTTCTTCATTTGCATTTTTTAGTACCATTTTGTCAATGAGCAGCTGACCTTTTGTTCCTCTTGATTTTTTATAATTCCTTTTTGTTCTACTGGATATAAACTGTTTTCTATCAGATGATTGAATGCTGAATTTGCCAGTATTCTTATAAAAAGTTTGAACGTTGTTGGCAGACAAGTAATTGGGTGATTGTTGCTTGGTTCTGTGCCCTTTTCTGGATCTTTCGTTATCAAGTATGTTTGACCAGCTGTTAACCATTCTTCACCTGTTGCATTTTGAAGCATTTGATCAAATTGAGTGGCCATGCGATGATGGAGGCTGGTCAGGTGTTTTAGCCAGTATCCATCCAGTTCGTCCAGGCCAGGTGCACTCCAGTTCTTGACCTTCTTTGCTTTTTTTGCAACCATGTCAGTTGTTATTACAATGTTTTCCATTTTGTTTCGTGTTGTTTGTTGTTGAAAATCTTTGATCCAGGAGGCAGTTGTCGGTTTTGGAAGACAATTTTCTTTTTTGCTTCTTAACTGCCACATATTTTAGTTGGGGAAGTTGGGAGGGGGGTTGTTGTTGGAGTGGTAGAAAGTTAGTCATAACAACATTCCGTATTCAAGGACTTTTGCCTGCGTCTGATGGAGACTGCTGGAAGATTGTATCCAGTTGAGTGTGAAGAGTTGATTGGACAATGTGATGAACTTGTGGGTGTGAGGCAGGGCTGTAAAATGTTAGCTGGGTGGAGAAAACCTGGAAGCTTTCAGATTCGGGTTTTCCCAGATGTGCCAACATGACATCTCCAATAAATTGGAACTTTGAGGAACCTCAGGCCTCAGAGCTTTATTTCGTTGGGGGTGTTCCTTGGAACCCTGACAGCAGTTTTGTTGTGTTCCACTGGGTTTCCCCACAGTTCTTTCCAAAAGTTCAACGTTTTTTCTTTACATGGGTGAACATTAGTTTGGACTCGATTTTCATCAAAAGACTGGTAGAAATGTCTGAACTGGACATTTTCATGATATTGTTTAATTCATCCTTCATATCTTTCAATTTTCTTTGCTGTTGCTATTACACGTTGTTTTAGTTCTTCCATGATTTCCATTATTGTTTTTTCCTCCAGGTTGTATTTATTGTGTAAACTATTTTTCAGCTTTTTGTTATTTAGTTTTCCTTTTTTCAAATACTTCAGATTGCTCACATCCCATTGTAGTTTTTTTATTTTATTTTCAAGTCGAATTTTTCACTTTGGTGTTCCAATGGATTTCTTTTTTGGCATTTTATAACCCAGTTGTGCAGTTATAATGGCAGCTGTGCTATACATTAGCTGGTTGGTTTCATATGGTGTGCTGGATGAGATGGACGTTAAAATGCTGTTCACAGCAGTTAGTAGAACTTTCGCTTGTTTGCTATGCACTTCGCAAATGGTAGGTAGTCTTTTTCGTTCTATGTTTTCTTTGATGTGGTTTTCAATCTTTTCTTTCAGCATTTTTGTTAGATCACTTAGCTCTTTCGAGTTGTTGCACAGGAGGATTTTCATCCTGTATGTTGGTTTCTTCTTCTGGTTGGTCAGTTTGTTCAGGTGTTGGAACAGTTTCTTCAGCTTGTTCATCGTTACTTGTTGTTTTCTTTGTAGCCAATATTTGTAGATGTTGCATTTTCACATCTGTGAAAACATTATTACGGATGATGAAGCATCTTTGATCCATTAATCTTTGTTCAGTTACATCACTTTCCGGGTGTTTTTCCTTCCACAGTTGCATCATCCTTTTTTGAAATCCCCTGGCTGTTGGTTTTGCCTGGTAATAATATTTGATGATTTCTTGATTTTCTTCAATTGTCCAAGTTTTGCGCTTTTTTTTAGTTGCTTTGCAGTTGCACGCCCTGTTTCTCTAGCAGTAACAACTGAGCCCTACAGCCCCTTTTTTGACAGGTGTCCAGGAGCCACCGCATCTGAGGCAGTCCTTACTGACCCGGGCGATGACTGATCCGGTGTGGAATTTTGTTGATTCCTTCTCATCATTAGTGATGGTAGGTGCTTGGTTGGTTCACGGTGGCTGAGCCACTATTGATCAAAAATGATAGTCCCATAACCATAGGAAGTGCACCAAATAGCTCTCCAGGCCCAGTCACAGCAGCCTAACTGCTTGCTTAGTGGCAGAAAGGCAGGATAAGGAATGGGGGAAGGAAAGAGGCCTAACTGCCTGTTGGGTGGCAGAATCAGGAATGGGGGGAATTATTATCATCATCATCATCATCATCATTATTATTATTATTATTATTATTATTATTATTATTATTATTATTATTATTATTTACAGTGAAATTATCTATCTGTTGATTGAAAATCAATGAGCTACCTGACAATTGTAGTTGAAATGTTAATAAACACAATACCCAAAGCTGCCTGACTTATTATGTGGCAGATTTTAATATCTGATAACCATCAACAATGAGATTGGAGATCAATATATAGTCTTGAAGGTCTTGGGCCGAGGGAGGCCACTGTTCCTCAGACCTCCAGTTGTGAGTCCCTCCTTGTGAAGTGGGGTCATGGAGTACAGATGGGTTTGCTGATCATGTACCTGAATCCCTGCCACGTGGCAGCAGTCCTGCCCGAGCTACTCAACGTGATAGCCATGGTGGCAGTTGACACTCCCAGGCTTATGGTCATGGGAGATTTTAAGTTGCCATCTGCAGGTGAGACATCTGAGATGGCTCGGGAGTTCATGGCTTCCATGACAGCTATGGACCTGACCCAGTTAGTTCATGGCCCTACTCACATGGAGGGAAACACGCTGGATCTAGTTTTTGTCTCTGGACAGTGGTTGAGTGATCTTGAGATAGGGGATATAGTGATTGAGCCCTTGTCATGGTCAGATCACTCCCTCCTTCGAACCGCCACACCCCGCCGCAGAGAGGCAGAACAGATGAGATGGTTCCGCCCCAGGCACCTGATGGAACCTGATAGGTTCCAGACGGAGCTTGGGCCATTCCCTGAGGCTCTGGCTCACGCCTCGACTGGAGACCTAGTGGCCGCCTGGGATAGGGCGGCCGCTGGTGCTTTGGATCGGGTCATGCCTTTGCGGCCTCTGACTCAGCGCCGATCTCGCTGGGCTCCCTGGTTTACCGAGGAGCTGAGGGAGATGAAGCACCGGAAAAGACGCCTGGAGAGCGGTTAGAGGGCCAACCAGTCTGAATCTGACCGAACACTGGTAAGGTCTCATATTAAGACTTACCTTGTGGTGATAAAAGCGGCAAAATGTAACTATTTTTCTGCTCTTATTGCATCATCAGATAATCGCCCGGCCACCCTGTTTAGGGTGACCTGCTCCCTGCTCCTTCAGGAAGCGCGGGATGACCCCTTGGAGGGTAGAGCCGAGAATTTTGTACAGTATCTGTATGATAAAATTGCTCAGATTCGGGAACACCTGGACTCTGACAGGGTAGATTCAGGGGGGAGGATGGAGGCAGGTCTTGAGAATATTATCTGGGAAGAGTTTGATTCTGTGACTCCTGAAGACGTGGACAGGATACTGAGTAGACTGAATGCTGCCACATGTTTATTGGACCCGTGTCCCTCCTGGCTGGTGCTGGCCTCTTGGGAGGTTACACGAGGCTGGCTCCAGGGGATTATAAATGCTTCCTTGAGTGAGGGTGTCTTTCCCGCCGCCTTGAAAGAGGCAGTGGTGAGACCTTTCCTCAAGAAGCCTTCCCTGGACCTGGCAGTGTTGGCTAATTACCATCCAGTCTCCAACCTTCGCTTTGTTGTGAAGATTGTTGAGAGTGTAGTAGCACGGCAGCTCCCTCAATACCTGGATGAATCGGCTTATCTGGATCCATTCCAGTCAGGCTTCAGGCCTGGGTACAGCACGGAAAAGGCATTGGTCACATTGGTTGATGATCTCTGGAGGACTCAGGGCAGGGGTTGCTCCTCTGTCCTGCTCCTATTAGACCTCTCAGCGGCTTTTGATACCATCGACCATGGTATCATGCTGCACCGGCTGGAAGAGTTAGGGGTGGGGGGCACCATGTTGCAGTGGTTCTCCTCCTTTCTCTCTGACCGGTCGCAGTCTGTGTTGGCAGGGGGGGCAGAGATCGACCCTGAGGCCCCTTGTATGTGGGGTGCCACAAGGGTCGGTCCTCTTGCCCCTTCTGTTCAACATTTATGTGAAGCTGCTGGGTGAGATCATCCATGGTTTCGGGGTGAAGTACCATCAGTACGCTGATGACACTCAGCTGTACATCTCCACCCTGGACCACCCCAATGATGACCTTGAAGTGATGTCCCGGTGCCTGGAGGCTGTACAGATCTGGATGGGGAGAAACAGACTCAGGTTCAACCCATCCAAGACCGAGTGGCTGTGGTTTCTGACATCCCGATATAGTCAGTTGGTGCCATCACTGACTATTGGGGGTGAATCGTTGGCCCCCACGGAGAGGGCTCACAACTTGGGTGTCCTCCTGGACTCACAGCTGTCTTTAGAAGAGCATTTGACGGCTGTGGCTGGGAGGGCATTTTATCAGGTTTGCCTGATTCGCCAGTTGCATCCCTTTCTGGATTGGGACTCGTTAAATACGGTCACTCATGCCCTCGTCACTTCCCACCTGGACTACTGCAATGCTGTCTACATGGGGCTCCCCTTGAGGAGCACCCGGAGGCTCCAGCTGGTCCAGAATGTGGCCGCGTGGGTGGTTATGGGAGCGACGTGGTGCTCCCATGTGACCCCCCTCCTGCACGAGCTGCACTGGCTCCCGGTGGTCTTCCAGGTGTGATTCAAGGTTCTGGTTACCAACTTTAGAGCACTCCATGGCTTAGGACCGGGGTATCTACGAGACCGCCTTCTGCCACCAGTAGCCTCTCACCGACCAGTACGCTTCCATAGAGAGGGGCTTCTTAGGGTGCCTTCGGTCAAACAGTGTCGACTGGCGGCCCCCAGGGGGAGAGCCTTCTCTGTGGGGGCACTCACCATCTGGAACGATATATATATATAAATTTAAATTTATATTTAAATTTTATATATATATGTATGTGTGTATATATATATATAATTTGATTTATATGCCGCCCTTCTCCGGGGACTCAGGGTGGCTTACAATGCGTTAAGCAATAGCCTTCATACTTTTGTATATTTATACAAAGTCATCTTATTGCCCCCACAACTGGGTCCTCAATTTACCTACCTTAGAAAGGATGGAAGGCTGAGTCAACCTTGAGTCTGGTGAGATTTGAACTTACAGTAACTGCAGACAGCTGGTGTTAATCACAATGCTATCAGTCTGCTGAGCCACCAGGCCCTTTGTCTTATAAATTTGGGGTGTTTTAAATTTTGTTTTCTGGGCCAAATTATTTAATTGTATTTTAATGGTTTTTTAACACTTGTATTATATGTATTTTATCTTTTGGCTGTTCACCGCCCTGAGTCCTTCCAGAGTAGGGCGGTATACAAATTTAATCAATCAATCAATCAATCAATCAATCAATCAATCCATCTATGCACCACCAAGGCTATTATTTTCCTGAATTTCCTTCAGGTGAGCCTAGCAAAAATGTCATTTCGAAAATGTCAGAGATCTATGCGGGAAGAAAGTTTGATCCACAACTCAAGCATTCTTTGTAATGGTCTGTTAGGTTTTCAACATTACGATTCCCCTTGCCTGGAATGTCAAACAAATTGGCTCTGCATTTCAATGGATCTGTTTGAGTTGACAAACATGTTGGATCAGCTGGTGAAACTGAACTAAGTCAAACTTTGATAATAATTTTGACTTCAGAGAACATTGAATTTAACACACATTAATTGGCTGAAGAATTGTATAAACTCTTGCATAAACACTGTATAAAAGAGCCTTGGAAAGTTCAATTATTTCTATCTTTTAGTTGCACCATCAAAGAAGATTTTGAATAGTTTATGCATTTTTCGACAATCTTTTACACAGAAATAAAAAATACAGAATATGTTACACCTCTACATAAGATCACATACGTCTAATCTATATATATATAAAAGTGAAAACCACTCACACATTAATCATGATATCTCCAGAACCGTAAAGCCTACAAACTTGAAATTTGCCACGTATGTTCCTCTTGGCTTCTAGGTGCTCACTAAGAAAGGATTTTTCGAAATGACCATCAGAGCATTAGTATTTTCTATATTATTATAACACGCTCTGATGCTAATTACTTAGATGTTCTACTCCCCCTCCCCACTTGAAAATAACTCTGGAGAGAATGGGATAGCATAGCACAGGCTTCTGTGGGGCAAGCCTCATGAAGAGAAAGGGCTAGAAAGCCTGAGGGAGAGAAGGGGAAAGGAGAGGCTTCTGTGGGGCAAGCCTCATGAAGAGAAAGGGCTAGAAAGCCTGAGGGAGAGAAGGGGAGAGGAGAGGCTTCTGTGGGGCAAGCCTCATGAAGAGAAAGGGCTAGAAAGCCTGAGGGAGAGAAGGGGAGAGGAGAGGCTTCTGTGGGGCAAGCCTCATGAAGAGAAGGGGCTAGAAAGCCTGAGGGAGAGAAAGGGAGAGGAGAGGCTTCTGTGGGGCAAGCCTCATGAAGAGAAGGGGCTAGAAAGCCTGAAGGAGAGAAGGGGAGAGGAGAGGCTTCTGTGGGGCAAGCCTCATGAAGAGAAGGGGCTAGAAAGCCTGAGGGAGAGAAGGGGAGAGGAGAGGCTTCTGTGGGGCAAGCCTCATGGAGAGAAGGGGCTAGAAAGCCTGAGGGAGAGAAGGGGAGAGGAGAGGCTTCTGTGGGGCAAGCCTCATGAAGAGAAGGGGCTAGAAAGCCTGAGGGAGAGAAGGGGAGAGGAGAGGCTTCTGTGGGGCAAGCCTCATGAAGAGAAGGGGCTAGAAAGCCTGAGGGAGAGAAGGGGAGAGGAGAGGCTTCTGTGGGGCAAGCCTCATGAAGAGAAGGGGCTAGAAAGCCTGAGGGAGAGAAGGGGAGAGGAGAGGCTTCTGTGGGGCAAGCCTCATGGAGAGAAGGGGCTAGAAAGCCTGAGGGAGAGAAGGGGAGAGGAGAGGCTTCTGTGGGGCAAGCCTCATGGAGAGAAGGGGCTAGAAAGCCTGAGGGAGAGAAGGGGAGAGGAGAGGCTTCTGTGGGGCAAGCCTCATGAAGAGAAGGGGCTAGAAAGCCTGAGGGAGAGAAGGGGAGAGGAGAGGCTTCTGTGGGGCAAGCCTCATGAAGAGAAGGGGCTAGAAAGCCTGAGGGAGAGAAGGGGAGAGGAGAGGCTTCTGTGGGGCAAGCCTCATGGAGAGAAGGGGCTAGAAAGCCTGAGGGAGAGAAGGGGAGAGGAGAGGCTTCTGTGGGACCAGCCTGAGGGAGAGAAGGGGAGAGGAGAGGATCTATGGGACCAGCCTGAGCTAGAGAAGGGGATAGGAGAGGATCTATGGGGCCAGCCTGAGGGAGAGAAGGGGATAGGAGAGGATCTATGGGGCTAGCCTGAGGGAGAGAAGGGGATAGGAGAGGATCTATGGGACCAGCCTGAGCTAGAGAAGGGGATAGGAGAGGATCTATGGGACCAGCCTGTGGGAGAGAAGGGGAGAGGAGAGGCTTCTGTGGGGCAAGCCTCATGAAGAGAAGGGGCTAGAAAGCCTGAGGGAGAGAAGGGGAGAGGAGAGGCTTCTGTGGGGCAAGCCTCATGGAGAGAAGGGGCTAGAAAGCCTGAGGGAGAGAAGGGGAGAGGAGAGGCTTCTGTGGGACCAGCCTGAGGGAGAGAAGGGGAGAGGAGAGGATCTATGGGACCAGCCTGAGCTAGAGAAGGGGATAGGAGAGGATCTATGGGACCAGCCTGTGGGAGAGAAGGGGAGAGGAGAGGATCTATGGGGCTAGCCTGAGCAAGAGAAGGGGGTAGGATAAGAGAGGCTTTTGTGGGGCCAGACTGAGGGACAGAAAGCGAGAGGAGAGACTGATCGTAACTACTCATTAATTTTCAAACTCTAAGTGTCGATTTATCAAGCCCGATCACGTAGTTTCATAGCGGAGCATGGGTATTCAGCTAATGCTATATAAAATCCAAAGCTATGTAGATATAGTTTTCATTATTTTTAATTATTATTTAAAAATTTTAAAGAATTATTTAATTATTCTTGTCATCTTTCTTCATCCTCAAGGAAAGTTGCCTTTTGTAAAAACACCTTTGAGACAACTATGATCTGGATGACTGAGAATCTCCACAGACAAGCACAGTCATGGTTTCTAAATTCTAGGTAGATTTCTCTACTACTGTTTAATTTTCTAAATAAAACAGATCTTTATTTCTTTCAGATAAGCACCACCTCTGCTACATTTTTTCTCCTAGAATTCTACTAACTTTAGTGGCTTTTACTCAGTGCATTCTTCCCATGGTATGAAACGATCTGTGGTTCAGCACCATGTCTAAAGAAGAAACTGGATTCTCTGTTCACCCTCTAAATATGTCTCAATAGAATTTGAAGTTTGTAGGACTATCTTGAGACAGCTACAAAAAATTTCTCGCAACTGACTCTACCTTTCATCTCTGAAAAATTACCCTGTGGTAAAATGGGTGGCCAATCAATTTGATAAATAAAATAAAAATTCCAGAAGTGCAGTGTGTAAGACCTTCAAGCACAAATTTTTCTGCCTTCATAACCATTACCCTTTTCATCCTGGTACCTATGCATCACGGGAGATTAATTTGGTCTACAAACTACAATTCAGTCCATTTGAAATAGAACCAACCTCTTCTCGCCCTTAAGGATACTATATTACATTAGAAGTAAGAGCCGTGGTGGCGCAGTGGTTAGAATGAAATATTGCAGGCTAGCAGTTCGATTCTCACCGGCTAAGGGTTGACTCAGCCTTCCATCCTTCCGAGGTCAGTAAAATGCAGACCCCGATCGTTGGGGGCAATAGGCTGACTCTGTAAAACTGCTTAGAGAGGGCTGTAAAGCACTGTGAAGTGGTATATAAGTCTAAGTGCCATTTGCCATTGCTTCAAGTAGAATATTTGTAATGAATCCACTAAATACATGCCAAGAAATTAAGCATTTGGTTTCCAATCTGTAGAATTAAACGTCACTCCAGTTGGCAGTTACAGATGCTTGAATTGCTTGCAAAAAGAATAATGAAATTCAGTGACGTATTTAAAGCATTCTTTATCAAAGATTATATTTGGCACTGCCACAGATAAGTCCAAGAGACGGATTACTCTCTTCCGCTTGAAATTACTCAATGTCAAATTTAGGGATAGACATAATATATAAAATTAATAATTATTAATCAGTAAGCATTTAGAGCTGCAAGCAGACTTTCCAGCTCTACCAAAGGGGAAGAAGAAAAAAAAAAAGAAATGTTGGAGCTACTCCACAGACCTTCTCCAACCAGCTAAATATCTCAGTTGAGTAATGATCCCAAAATTCAGAAGGGCTTTACCTAAGCAGGTTCAATGTCCTCCCACTAGCTGTTACTGAAAGAAGATCCCAAAAGATCCTCTTTGAACAGGAATCTGTGCCCATGCAATGGAGGAATAATTGAAACTCTGAACACATTTTATTTATTTATAAAATGTATATGCATCTTGCGGTTCAAAATAACATATTATTGTGTATTGGCCTCTCTATGCAGGTCCTTGCCAGCAATTATTCTCTAAATAATACATTTACTAAATTTTCTGGTTTTTCTGACTGAGTTGTTATTATCAGATCAATCTGATTTTATTTCCTTGACAAGAGTAAAGTACTGTTTTATAGTCTTAGAGTACCTGTAGTATTTCTTCTCATTCTGTTTAGATATTTTAGAACATTTACATTTTTTCTTCTTTATCCTAATCAGTTATCATTTTTGTCTTTTATCTTGTCTTTTATCTTTCATATCATCCATGACTGAATAAAGATAGATTGATTGATTGAATCAGGAAGCAATTTCTATTCTCACTATCCAACAAAAAAGAACAAGTTCTCATTGTAACTTTGATGCAATTCTAATAATTCTGTGGCTTTCTTGGAGTATGGTGTAAGTAGCAAATCAAAGAAATAACCTAAACATATTTCATTTTCTAAGTAGTGATGGAACATTACTAACACACTTTCCAAAATTCTTTTGCCAATTACAGTACTTGCGTTAACAAACAGGAAAATCTGAAAGCGATCTCAGAGAAAGGAATACTCAGCTCTCAATTCAATTCCTACATAATTTATCCTGTTTAATTGTGTCACCCAGTTGTCCTTTTAGTTTGGTTGAAGAGCGACAACAAATATGTTTGTTCAGTTTGACTTTCTTCTCTGGACTCCTTTTTCTTTGTTTTTGTTTTTTCATACTCTGTGGAGATTTTCACGCAGTGGTGCTAAATAAATCACAAAGGAACTCGGTGTCTGGTCTACTTTCTTTGATAGAAGAGAGACCCTTGAAAGGAGGTAAACTGTTTCTTCTTCCTTTCTGGATAACCTTTTCTAAAGTATCTGATAGAAGAGTTGGTTGTACCTTCAAGGAGAAGTGTTTCAAAATGCACTTCAAAGAGATTGTTATTCATCAAATCTTCTAAACTAATGCAATCGATTAGGAAGGCCTGCCTTCTCTTCAGGTATCACACATACAATGAGAGTGATGGGGAAGCCCCCGCTGAGCTCAGCCCCTCCTTTATGTCCTAGCATATGCCAGCCATGGTCTCCCAATATTCATCATCTAGGCAAAATAAATAAATAATAAAATAAAATAGTAAAATAAATAAAATGAAATGAAATAAAATGTTATTTTACACTTGTACAGTAAAAGCAGAACTTCACAATGCAGCTATTCAGTAGAAATGTATATTCCAACAGCAACAACAAGAATAGGTGCAAGGGAACACACCCGCGCACATGTGCATATTAGTATGTAGTACAAAACTTCAGGCAAAAATTATTTGAAGGACACGGACAAAGAGGAGAGAGAGAGAGAGAGAGAGAGAGAGAGAGAGGGAGGGAGAGGGAGAGAGAGAGACTAGATTGTAAGAACTGTTGTAACAGAAGATGCAAACAGTTAAAATGAAAATCAGGGAAAGTTATTTGAAAATGGCACCATTCTCCCATTTAAGGCTATAGAGATGTTTACATATTCACTCGTTTTTAAAATAAGTTACAAGCATCTGAGCATTTTTTTTATCTTATTTGAAATATCTAAAAGGTTGAAGTTGTTTACACAAAAGCACTTGATCGAACTTTAATCAAACTTTCACTTCTCTTCCTTCCTTCTACTACAGGTCTTCCTTCCTTCCTTCCTTCCTTCCTTCCTTCCTTCCTTCCTTCCTTCCTTCCTTCCTTCCTTCCTTTCTTCCTTCCCTCCTTCCCCACCCCTCCTCTGAAATAGTTATAAAGGTCAATCATTTTCCAAATATATCAGAATATATGCTACCTAGATAAAATTAGGGGTGACTAATTTTAATGCATCTTGCTGGAGGCCTGCTTTGAAAGGCAACAGTTCTCTGAAATTAAGTGCAAATAATACTCCTGCTGTACACTTATGTGCGGAAATGGATTCACAGTAAGGATAAATTACAGGTGATTTTAATTCCATTCTCAAAATTAATTTGCATTGATTGGGAGTCTGGAGGAAGCAATCAAATGAGCTTTCTGGAGGCGCTTTGCAATGTGTTGTGAATTGATGATCAGAGTTGGATGATCTAATCTACCCGCACTGGAATGGCTGGTGTTGTTGCCTTCATCTT
This sequence comes from Pantherophis guttatus, assembly GCF_059756535.1. Classification (NCBI taxonomy): domain Eukaryota; kingdom Metazoa; phylum Chordata; class Lepidosauria; order Squamata; family Colubridae; genus Pantherophis; species Pantherophis guttatus. Next base: position 102,772,560 of record NC_142068.1, on the reverse strand, counting down.
TATCATCAATCATTGTTAGACTTTGTGTAGATAGTCCTCAAGTTGCAACCGTCATTGAGCCTGACAATTATGGTTATAAGCTGTGGTTGTAAATTGGGTTCCAATGTGACTGGACTTGATTTTTATAACCTTTTACACAGGAGTTAAATGAATGCCACAGTTCTTCAGCAAATCCATTGTTCTTTATGGACTGTGTTTTTTTTACTGGAAACCGGAAGAAAATGTCAGTTTCTGACCAAACTATCATAAATCGTGATCACATAACCGTGGGGTACCTTAAATAGTCATAAATGTAGGCCAGTTGCTAAGAGCCAAAAATGAAGTCACGTGACCACCAGGGGCGCCCAACATTGGATTTTCAAAACTGGGACCTAAAATAATCTGTAGGAGATGACTGAGGCCGAGGGCAGGGTGAAATTCGTCATCAGTTTGGAGTCTCTGTGCCTCCATAAGAGACCCAAGTCCAACCCCCCTTGAAGTCCACTGACTCTTATCTGGTGCCAATTTGCCTGATCTTTTGTAGATCAGATTCTTGTGTGTTGCTTGCATGGAATAAACTCATAGTGAATTTTGAATTCTATCCTGTTTCCTGATTTCTTGCGCCTGGCATAAAGGCCTGTCAAGTTGCCATTTCCAAACATTTGATAAATCTGTTTGTCAGTTTATTATTTGATAAATGCAATATTGCTGAGGTCATAGATAATTGAGGTCTAGTTATTTGATTTCTTTAGTTATGTTTTGCCAGAAGGAGTTAATGAACTGAGTTATAATCAGCCCCAGGTCATGTTTTGGCTGACTGAATAAAGCTTCTTCATTTTTGCCTGCAGAACACATAGCTAACTTGATTTTAGCATTACCCAGCCAGTGACGTCCATATGTACAATCAATTTTAGGCTGTACAGAGAAGACATTTCCTATAAATAGGGAATTTGCTTGGCAGAACATTATTAGTCTATCTCATGCTTTATTTGGTACATCCAGGCAAGATTTCAGATACTATATTTTAATTCCCACCATTAGTATAATGTTGGATGTCGTATCCAACAAGATGTTATACACTATTGACAAAGTGTATTCCAACTAGTTCACTTCTTCTGCATCTGTGGTTTTGAACATTAATTTGAATCACCATTATATTGATTAGCTAGCCTTGAAATTGAATTGAGATTATTCCAACATGTTTTGGCATTGTAGCTGAGTGTTGACTGAATTCAACACTCCTTGATCCTGCTCCAACAGACCATAATGACAGTAGTAATCATGTATGAATTAAGCTTCAAGGAGTATATACCCCATAGCTCATAGCATCTTTGGGATATGCCAGTATCTTCATCAACACGAGGTAATAGCCAAGAAGGGATCAACCGCTGGCACAGAAATTATTCTCTGTCAACAGGATTCTTTTTAAGTTCCTCTTTCTTTCTTTCTTTCTTTCTTTCTTTCTTTCTTTCTTTCTTTCTTTCTTTCTTTCTTTCTTTCTTTCTCTGTTATTCTGTTATTTGTTCACTTTAAAATTTATTTCACAATAGGGAAGATAGTTATAACAGTACTGAATGACATTTTCTTCTTGATAAGCTCATATCATATTAGATGGAAACTAATCAAGGAGAGAAGCAAAGTGGAAATAAAGAGAAACTTCTTAACAGTGAGAACAACCAACCAGTGGAAGAGCTTCCCTCCAGAGGTTCTGGGTGCTTCATCACTGGAGTCTGGACAGCCATTTGACTGGAATGTTATAGGGCCTCCTGTCCAAGGTCCCTTCCAGCTCTATTTTGATTGATTGACTGAATGATATTTTTGCAAACATACTAGAGTGGTGTTTCTCAATTTGGCAACCTAAAGATGTGTGGACTTCAACTCCCAGAATTCCCCAGTCAGTATTCTTCAGGATATGAATCAAATGAAGAAATAAATTCTCCCATGAAAATCACTGTACAGTTAATATCTGAAAGCAATCTCTCCAGCTATAAAGATTTTTTTTTTTAAAGCTGTTTATTTGAACAACCAACTGGGTAAATTCTATTAACTACAATCTGCACAGGAATGCCATTTCCAAGTAACTATTAGATCTAATTAATGGAAAACACAGGAATTTTAATTACACCGAGACAGCACTGTTGTCATCAAACTTTTTTTTAAAGCATGCTTAGTGCTATTTTTAACTCCAGATAATTATCCAAACAGATACTTACCCGCTTGTTTTAATTCCAAGGTCAATTGAACACTTATGATTATTAAATGTTATAATTAGTCCTTGTTTTGTCTCAACAGTGTGCCAAGGACAGCAAATAGTACCAACAGGAAAAACTGAAATGCTGAAAAAGCAGTTTATACTCATTGAGAAATTATTTATTTATTTATTTATTTATTTATTAAATTTATATCCCGCCCTTCTCCCCAAAGGGACACAGGGCAGTGAACAGCCGAGAATTAAAATAACATACAATATAAAAGTTAAGATAATTAAAAATAAATTAAATTAAACGGCCTCCCAATTTAAAACCCCTAGCTATACAATTAAAAAACTAACCCATAAAACCTATAAAGGCCAGGCCGGCTTGCTTAAATAAAAACGTCTTCAGGGCCTTACGGAAAGTGCGGAGATCCAGAATCAGCCGTATTCCGGGAGGGAGCTCGTTCCAGAGGGCAGGTGCTCCCACAGAGAAGGCTCTCCCTCTGGGGGCCACCAGCCAACATTGTTTGACCCACGGCACCCTGAGGAGGCCCTCTCTGTGAGAGCGTATTGGCCGGTGGGAGGTTATCAGTAGCAGAAGTCGGTCTCGTAAATACCCTGGCCCTAAGCCATGGAGCGCTTTAAAGGTGAGAACCAAAACCTTGAAGCGCACCCGGAAGACCACCAGGAGCCAGTGCAGCTCGCGCAGGAGAGGTGTTATATGGGAGCGCCATGTCACTCCCGTAATCACCCGTGCGGCCACATTCTGGACCAGTTGGTGCCTCCATGTGCTCCTCAAGGGGAGCCCCATGTAGAGAGCATTGGCATAGTCCAGGCGAGAAGTGACGAGAGCATGGGTGACTGTGCATAAGGAATCCCGACTCAGAAAGGGGCGCAACTGGCGTATCAGGTAAACCTGATAAAAAGCCCCCCTGGCCACGGCCGTCATGTGCTCTTCTAAAGACAGCCGTGTGTCCAGGAGGACGCCCAAGTTGCGAGCCCCTCTGTGGGGGTCAATGCGATGGCACCGGCTGGCTATATCGGGATGCCGGCATCCACAGCCACTCGGTCTTGGAAAGGTTGAGTCGAAGCCTGTTCCTCCCCATCCAGACCCGCATGGCCTCCAGACACTGGGACATCACTTCAAGGGCATCATTGGGGTGGTTTGGGGTGGAGATATACAGCTGAGTGTCATCAGCGTACAGATGGCATCGCACCCCAAATCCACGGATGATCTCACCCAGCGGCTTCACATAAATGTTGAACAGGAGTGGCGAGAGGACTGACCCTTGTGGCACCCCACAAACAAGGCACCTCGAGGTCGACCTCTGCCCCCCTGCCAACACAGACTGCGACCAGTCGGAGAGATAGGAGGAGAACCACTGCAACACGGTGCCTCCCACCCCCAATCCCTCCAGCCAGTGCAGCATGATACCATGGTCGATGGTATCAAAAGCCGCTGAGAGATCTAATAGGACCAGAACAGAGGAGCAACCCCTGTCCCAAGCCCTCCAGAGATCATCAACCAACGCGACCAATGCCGTTTCCGTGCTGTACCCAGGCCTGAAGCCGGACTGGCATGGGTCTAGATAGACGGTTTCATCCAGGTACTGCGGGAGCTGTTGCGCAACCACACTCTCAACAACCTTCGCAATAAAGCGAAGGTTGGAGACAGGATGGTAGTTAGCCATAACAGCCGGGTCCAGAGAAGGCTTCTTAAGGAGGAGCCTCACCACCGCCTCTTTCAAGGCAGGTGGCAGGAAACCCTCCCCCAAAGAAGCATTTATAATCCACTGGAGCCAGTTTTGCGTAACCTCCCGGGTAGCCAGTACCAGCCAGGAGGGACACGGGTCCAGTAAACATGTGGTTGCGTTTAACCTCCCCAGAATCCTGTCCACGTCCTCAGGAGTCACAGGATCGAACTCATTCCAGATAACATTCTCAAGACCCGCCTCAGCCACCCCGCCGGGATCTACCCAGTCAGAGTCCAGGCCTTCCCGAATCTGAGTGATTTTATCGTGCAGATACTGTGCAAAATCCTCAGCCTGCCCTTGCAAGGGGTCCTCCCACGCTCCCTGATGTAGGAGGGAGCGGGTCACTCTAAACAAGGTGGCTGGGCGATTATCTGCCGATGCAATAAGAGCGGAAAAGTAATCACACTTTGCCGCTTTTATCGCCACTAAATAGGTCTTAATATGAGACCTAATTAGTGTTCGATCGGATTCGGAACGACTGGCCCTCCAATCACTCTCTAGGTGTCTTTTCCGACGTTTCATCTCCCTCAGCTCCTCAGTGAACCAAGGAGCTGGGCAGGTGCGGCGCCGGGTCAGAGGCTGCAAAGGCACAACACAATCCAAAGCCCCGGCGGCCATCCTATCCCAGGCGGCCACCAGATCTTCAGTCGAGTTGTGAGCCAAAGCCTCAGGAAATGGCCCAAGCTCCCTCTGGAATCTCTCCAGATCCATCAGGCGCCTGGGGTGGAACCACCTAATCGGTTCCACCTCCCTGCGGTGGGGGGCAGCGGTCGGAAAGTCCAGCCTCAGGAGAGAATGGTCAGACCATGACAGGAGCTCAATAGCTATATCCCCTATAACCTGGCCATTCAACCACTGACCAGAGACAAAAACTAAGTCCAGAGTGTGTCCTCCTGTGTGAGTGGGGCCATGAATTAGTTGTGTCAGGTCCAAGGCCATCATGGAAGCCATGAACTCCCGGGCCACCTCAGACGCCTCACCGGCCGACGACAGGTTGAAGTCCCCCATGACCACCAGTCTGGGGGTATCAACCGCTACTCCGGCAATAACGTTGAGAAGCTCGGGCAGGGCCGCTGTCACGTGGCAGGGAGCCAGGTACGTAATCAGCATCCCATGGCCCCACTTCACCAGGAGAGACTCACATCCAGCTATCTGTGGTACAATGGTCTCCCTCGGATCAAGACTCTCCTTAATGACAAATGCCACTCCCCCACCCCAGCCCCGGGCCCTCGGCTGATGAAATGCTCGGAAACCTGGTGGGCACATTTCTACAAGAGGGACCCCCCTCTTGGCCCAACCAGGTCTCTGTAATACCCGCCAAGTCCGCTCCCCTGTCCTGAATTAACTTGCAGATGAGGGGGGCCTTATTAACCACGGACCTGGCGTTGCACAGCATCAGCCTAATGCCTGGGCTCTGAAGCTCTGGACAACCCGGGGAGTGAGAGGAGCCTTGGGGGCTGAGGCACGCCACCGGTTGTAGACAGCGTGTCCGTGCCCCCCTAACACGATATGGTCCCCTGCTCCCGTCATATCTGCCCCTCCCAACCATGGTCCTGATGGAATCGCCCTCTTCCATACTTGCACTAAGCCCCTTAATTAGAGTAATTAAGGAAAAATAAGAGTTATTTTAAGCTTTTATAGGAAGGTCAGTGATGAAACCTGAATAGTCCCCTCTTAACAATAAGACAAAAATGTCCTTGTATCACTCAATGACTGGTCTTGCTCAACTAAGGGAGCCCTGGTGGCACCGTGGTTAGAATGTAGTATTGCAGGCTAATTCCAGCAGTTCTGTCATGACCGGCTCAAGGTTGCCTGAGGCTTCCATCCTTCCGAGGTCAGTAAAATGAGGACCCAGATTGTTGGGGGCAACACTCTGACTCTGTAAACCACTTAGAGAGGGCTGTAAAAGCACTGTGAAGTGGTATATAAATCTAAGTGCTATTGCTGTTGCTATTGCCTCAGCCTTCCATCCTTCTGAGGTTGATAAAATGAGGACCCAGATTGGGGGCAAGAGGCTGACTCTATGAACTGCTTAGAGAAGGCTGTTAAACATTACGAAGTAGTATATAAGTCTAAGTGCTATTGCTATTCTTAGTATTCTATAAGCTTTCATATTCAAGATATGTTGTTATGGGGCAAATCACATATCTCTACTCATATTCTTGAGAGGATCTGAGATAGGCCAAAAAAATATTGATATGCAAATCTGGTATATTAAATGTAAAAATGGGGAGAAAATGTTGAATTTTGCTCTTGAGTGCTATGTACACCTCCACACCTACCCTGGACCGTTTTTTCAGCTTCACCCACATCTCTCAGCTGGAAATAGAAGGCAATTGAAAAATCACTAACCATTTGATTTTTTTTTAAGCTGTTTTCCATCTCTGAGAACATCAGCTAGCATGTTAATTTTAACCAAACACTTTATGCAAGAAATACTATTACTGTTTACTCAACTTTCTTTCTAAAAAGGGTTAAGCCAGGTGACTTGAGGGAAGCTCATATATGTGATTCCAGGTGTGGTGTTTATTGGTATAAATAGCATGCCATTTTCCTAATCTGTACTTTCTGAATTGCTGCTCTCCATCTTCTTTTCCTGCACTAGCATATTTTTAAACTCCTCTTTGCTCTTTTGTACTCCCTTCATCATATTTTGGAATGAATATTCATCGCCTGTTCAAATGGTTTGATTGCTCGGGTGCTGACCTTGGGGCTCCCACCTGTCAAACACTGTAAATAGACTAACGAAGTAGCTTTTCAAGATGAAAGGGTATTTTTTATAGAATGTATTTAAAATTATAAAGATGGAGGGCAGGCGCTGGGCAGGAAACTCTACACTTCACCTGAAGAATTTAGGAATAGCTCACATTCATTTCAAACACTGAGGATCTCTGACCCTTGAAGAATACAACTATATAGAGGTCCACTAAGAAATTCTACTGGTTCAATGAGAATAGTTTAGTTGCCACTGAAATTCCTTTGCTGTTTTGCTCAAGTTTTGCTCGAGGTCTTCTAGTCCAACCCCCTGCTTAAGAGACATATACATATTCCTAATACTCTTGAGAGGATCTGAGATGGGCCAAAATATATTAATATGCAAAGCTGGCATATTACATATAAAAATGGGAAGAATAGACTTTATAGACCTTATGCTATCCCAATCAAATGTTGTCTAGTCTATTTTTGAAAACCTCCAGCGTTGGAGCACCCATAACTTCTGGAAGAAATTTGTTCCACTGATTAATTGTTCTCACTGTCAGGAAATTTCTCCTTAGTTCTAGATTGGTTGTCTTTTTAAGGAGCTTTCATCCATTACTTATTGTTCTGCTTTGGAGAATAAGTCAACCCCCCCCCCAACTTCTCCCTGACTAACCCTTAAGTACTGGAAGACTGCTATCAACTCACCCCCAATCTTTCTCTTCAATAGGCCGGGAGAAAAGGATTTAAGATGTTGGCTAGGAACATCATCCACCCTTTCATTCAGGTACAAGATCACCTAATCCTTGACTTTTAGAGAGATTCCAGTTAAAAGCTAAAAGAGTTCTACCAAGGGTTCTGTTTTTACAAAATACACCCAAAGGGGATATATGAAGATTGGAGGAAAAATGGTTTTAAGAGTACTTGGACAGTCTTGAGGCAGAAACAAATAATTTCACTCTATGGCTTAAATAAAAACTCTTATCGATTATTCTTAAAGATGTTGCAGTGACTCACAATCTTTTTTATTTTAATTATCTGTAGCTCAGTGCAATTTCTGCATTGTTTTTCTTTAATCTTGTAGGAACATTCTTGTGAATGTGCCAGATGCAAACTAAGTGACTGATAGAAATTTTTTAAAAACCCAAAACCCTGAAGCAAAATGAACAATATTTCCATGTTCAGAATGGAGAAAATAAGCCAATTGTCCAATAGAAACCCCAATCTGGGAAAAATAACCGAAAAAGATATTTTTCATAGCCAAAGGTAAACTCTAATGGATACAGACTTTCCAATTGGTTTGCAGTTTGCAGATTTGCTTTAATTTGCATAAGAAAGTTTTTCAGCTCTCTGGTCATTTGATTTATACTATTTCCTCAAGTGAAGTAATATGGAAGAGAGATTTTTTTTGGGAGAAGTATTAGACTTCATACTTCAGAAGAAGTTTTCAGCAAGGCATTTGACAAAGTAGACCACAACCTACTTCTTTGTAAGCTAGAAAAAAGTGAGATAGATAGCTTCCCATCAAGATGGATTTGCAACTGGCTGACAAACCGTACTCAACGAGTAGTCTTTAATGGGTCTAAGTCTACATGGAGGGAAGTAAGCAGTGGGGTGCCACAAGGTTCCGTCTTAGGCCCAGGACTCTTCAATATCTTCTTAAACGACTTAGATGAGGGAATAGAAGGGGAACTCACAAAATTTGCAGATGATACTAAGGTGGCAGGAATAGCTAACACCCCTAGATGAGAGGCTGAAGATCCAGATGGATCTTGACAGACTTGAACACTGGGCCCTATCTAACAAAATGAAATTCAGTGCAGAGAAAAGTAAAGTCTTACACTTAGGTAAGAAAAACCAAAAACACACATATAAACTGGGGGAAACCAGACTTAATAGCAGTGACTGTGAGAGGGATCTTGGAGTCTTAGTGGACAATCGGCTAAATATGAACCAGCAGTGTGCAGTGGCAGCTAAAAAAGCCAATGCAATCCTAAATTGCATTAACAGTGGGATACAATCAAGATCAAGTGAGGAACTAATACCATTCTATAAAGCCCTAGTAAGACCACACCTAGAGTACTGCATCCAGTTTTGGTCACCGCACTATAAAAAAGAGGTTGAGACTCTAGAAAAACTGCAGAGAAGACCAACCAAGATGATTAGGGGACTGGAGGCTAAAACATACGCTGAACAGTTACATGAACTGGGCATGGCTAGTCTAGTGAAGAGAAGGACCAGGGGAGACATGATAGCCGTCTTCCAATACTAGAGGGGCTGCCTCAGAGAGGAGGGGGTCAAGCTATTTTCCAAAGCACCTGAAGGCCAGAGAAGGAATAATGGATGGAAACTGACCAAGGAGAGGTTCAACCTAGAAATGAGGAGGAACTTTCTGACAGTGAGAATAATCAACCAATAGAACAGCTTTTTTTTTTTTAATTTGATTTATATGCTTGCCTTTGGAAGTTGTGGGAGCTTCATCACTTGAGACTTTCAAGAAAAGACTGGACTGCCATCTGTCAGAAATGGTGTAGGGTCTCCTGCTTGGGCAGGGGGTTGGACTACATGACCTATAAGGTCCCTTCCCACTCTGTTGACAATCTTCTGTATCTAATTTTGGCCTCTAAAGATGCAACATCAGAATGTGTTAGTTTACACTATAGAAATAAACTGCATTTGAAATTAAGTGAGAAAAATGAAAGGAGTGGAGTGGTTGACATAATGTCTTTGCCAATTCTCGGTTGATAAACTTTTCAAATGGAATATATAGCAGTCACCTAGGAGTGGAGATGGGAGGCATAGAAATGTAATCAGTCAATCAATAAAATATATACATGGAGCACATTTCGAAGTTCTCAGTAAAATCTGACTAAAGTCACCCTTGGAACAAGAGGAAGCAGAGGATTTTGCAAAGCCAATGATCTGAGACATTATGAAGACAATTAACCACATTTCAAGAAGACAATTGCTCATTTCCATATCTTAGAGATATAAAATACATTTTCTTTCATAGAATCATAGAGATGGAAGCAGGGGTGAAATCCAATTTTTTCTACTACCAGTTCTATGGGGGTGGCTTGGTGGGCATGGCAGGGGAAGGATCCTGCAAAATCTCCATTCCCACTCCAGTCTGGAGCCAGCCAGAGGTGGTATTTGCTGGTTCTCAGAACCTGCTGGATTTCACCCCTGCTTTACAGGCATATTTGGTTTAAGCATAATACTGGGTCTCTCAACCTCAGCTACTTTAAGATGTGTGGACTCCAACTCCCAGAGTTTCCCAGTCCCTGGGGAATTCTGGGAGTTGAAGTCCCCACATCTTAAAAGCAGACAAGGTTGAGAAACGCTGCCTTGGAAAAAGAACCCAAGTTGCAAAAGAGATGTTTTCTTCTGCCTCGAAAGATTTTCCCCAAAGATTGCACCGTATATTTGGAAGGGAGTTTTGGAAGATCATATAAGAGAACCGGAGCAAACAGGACATTTGGGGGAAAATTTTCGCTTGACAAGGAAAGCTAACTGGAGATGATCAAGTCCTGCAGAAGTGGCTAAATGGAGGATAACACTCACTGAAACAGATCCTCGAGGCCAGAGGTGCAGGAGGCTGCTGAGAAGCAGCTTCATTATGGTGTTTCCCAAAGAAAGAGCAACAACAGAAGTTTGAGGCTTTCAGGCTTCTACCATAAGTCTCGGATCGGAAGAAACCGCGTCTTCCAAAGGGGGAAGTTGCAGGCTTGTAACCAATGGCAGGAAAAGACCAGAGGGAGAGTTCTATGCAACGGATAGAAATCGGAGCAAGGCTCTCACTTTTCCAGTTTCGCTTGATAATGGCATTGCTCTCTTGTAAGTGATAGTAGGATTTCAGAAAGCGGCTTTCAGATCAATAGCCACGCTGCTGTTTTCCCATCTAGGACACACATTTTCCAAAAGCGGTTTATGAGTGTTTCTAGGTGCATTTCTTTCTTTCCCTTTTACCTTTTAAAAGCATTTTTAACTACTGGTTCCAGAGAACTGGTAGTAAAAAAATGCTAAAAAAGTAAAAAAAAAAAAAAAAGTTCTGACCATCGCCACTCAGCTGATAGTTGGAACTTTTTTTTTTTTTTTACTTTTTAAAGCATTTTTAACACATTACTTAAAAAACACATTCCTGGTTAAAACCAGGAAGTAATGACAGTCCGAACCGGGAGCATTTCCCCCCTGGATGGAAGGGACCTCTGAGGTCTTCTAGTCCAACCTCCTGCTCAAGGCAGGGAGACCTTCTACTGTCCCAGAGAAATGGTTGTCCAATCTTTTCTGGAAAATCTCCAGCAATGGAGCACCCACAGCCCCAGGAGGCCAGCCCTTCCACTGAGGAACGGTTGTCGCTGTCAGGAAATGTCTCCTTAATTCTAGGGTGCATCTCCCTCTGATGACCTTCCATCCATTGCTTCTTGTCCTGCCTTCAGGGGCTTTGGAAAATAGCTTGGTCCATGCCTCTCTGTGACAGCCTTTCAAATATTAAAAAGCATTAACTTAATTAACTTAATGTTTAGAAACCTCAATGGCTCAGGAAGTCCAACTCTTGAAGGCAGCAGAGGTTTCACCTCTGAATTTATTTCTGCAGTACTGAATTCAATTGCGTCTCATAATATGTGGTATCCCTGACAATCCAGAAGTTGTCATGTGCACAGCAACAAAACAGACACTTCACACATTTTAACTGTAGGTAACACATTGGAAACATCTTATCTGACATGTGTGTTATTCCTTTCTTGGGTGATATTATTGCCTGGGAAGAGAGCGAATGAGGCTAAAGTATCAGATCCATTGCTGGAAATAGAGAACACCCTAACACAGTATTCTAGGAAGATTACTTAAATCTGATTTTATTTCCTTCTAAGATATTTGGTGTCAACTGTCCAACTAGAGAACCAAAAACAAGGAAAGACTCTTGGGAGAATTGAATTCCTAAAAGTAAAACTTTACTGGTACTGAAGAAACAAGACCAGTTCTGGTTTTGCCATGCAAGGCTTACCTAATTAAACAATAATTTCTCTTTCTCCTCACTCTGGGTGATCACATTGTCCAATTATGAGACATCATTTTGTTATGGGAACAGTCCATCTCTCTCTCAAGCACCTGCAGCAGTGACTTTGATGGTTTCCATGCTCTCACAATCTCTGCATACATTATCAGCATTCCCTTTCCCCCTTCCCTCCCCCCAGTTCATTGGCAAGTTGAAAAGCATTAAGGTTTGAAAGAAGTGAAGCGGTTCAGTCTTAACTCTTGGAAGTAAATGACAACAACTCTTGCTCCTTAGTGCCTTTGAATTAAGTTCTCTTTGTGATTGGAGAATAAGACCATCACAGAGTCCATCACTCTCCACTCAATGATGACCTCATATATCTCCTATATCTATGGAGCAGCTTGATACTTTCCACCATATTTTCTCCTCTCATGTACTTTCTTTTTCTTGTGGGTTTCCACCTTTAAAACTGCCCACCTGGGCACACCTTTACTCATCCTTGAAATCACACTGGATAAGGATTGTGAAGTGCTTTAGCCTTGCATGCTAACTGGAAACTTTGGGTGGTTTGCAGACAGTCTTAATGTTCCAAGCAGACACACCAAAATCAATGAGACCTAATTTAATCATGACCCGCTTGAGTCCTATCGATTTCAGTGCTTTCAGCATGATTAAGTCCCAGCGCAAGCCTCCATGTTCAGAAGCAATATACCTCTGAATATCAGGGCTGGGGTCAAATGACAGCCTGTCTCCTTCGATGCCTAATAGACAATTATTAGAAACTGGTGTTTTTATCTAACTGAGGACGACTTTATTTCTTACGAGGAGGCTAACTTCGTCGATCATTCATTGCCCAGTTCTTCTTTCTTTGCCTGGAATTCATACCAATGTTTTATCCAACCAGAGAAAACATTTTACAATTTGAATTTTGCTATAGGTCAATTCTTGGCTTTTGAGTGCCAAATGAAGCTCTTTAGGATGAAAGGAAAATTATCTTTTTGTAGTGTCTAAAATCAAGAGGAGATGTCATAAAGTCCTATCCCCAAGGGGAGGAAATTAAGAAAGAACTTTATGAGAAATAAAATCAGTCCTATTTTTTTTAAAAAAAAATGCATTTCAGAAAAGATATTTTAAAAAGTTCTAAAGTACAAGGAATTGCTAAAATATAGGATGACTCTACATAAATTTTTCATTTGTATGTAGGTTTACGGGATCAACAGAGAGAAACATAGAAGATTTTCAAGAACAAATCACTCCAATGAAAGAGACTATTTGATATTCATTAGGGGTAGGTGGACAGAGAGATATAAATCCAAAACTTATTGCTGCAGGAAGAACTGGTCCCAATCCTACAGTTTGTCTTCTTTTTTGTAGCTATAGTCTATATCAAGTATAACCTAAGCAGAAATCACTGATTGTTGATGTTAAGTACCATATAAGGAGTGAGCCATAGGCTTCACTCAGGTCTTCCAAAACTGCGGGAAAATACTTGAAGCTCATTGGTTAAGCTGTCTGGCAGCCCTCTATAAAAGGGGACACTGCCAGACAAGCAGGTTGTTGGGTTGTAATGGTCTACTAATAAAGAGCTGTTGTCACTAAAAGAGCTGTGTCCGTCTCTTCCATCATTGAATCTAACACTGGTGACGAAGGTAGGATTGGAAGAAATAGGACTTGTAGACCAGAAACCCAGCAGAGTAGGGAACAACCGGCATCGCTCGCTGTTCTGCAGAATCACCGTCTGCCAGCATGATGACCATGTATGCCCTACTGGCTCCGTTCAACCAAGCCACCGACAATTGGGACTCCTATATGAATTGTTTTGAATGCTTCATGGAGGCAAATGATCTCCTGGGACTGTCCAATAACTGCAAGCGAGCACTGTTCCTCAGTTATTGCGGTATGGACGTGTTTGACACGGCCAAGACACTCGTCGAACCAGTTGCAATTCAAGCAGTACTGTGGGCCACACTACAGAACACACTACATTATGCCCCAGTGCAGTTGAAGTTTGTATGGTGGTGTAAGTTTCACCGCAGAATGCAGGAAGAAGGCGAGCCCATGAACCACTATGTAGCGGCACTTAGAAAAGGCGCCGCATAATGTGAGTTCCAAGAGCTGGAGGATGTGCTGTTGGAACAACTCATAAGTGGGGTGAGGGATGTTAGCCTACAACGGTGGCTGTTAGCCAAGCCGGCCCTCACTCTACAAATGGCCTTAGATGAGGTCAGAGCAGCAGAGAACTCGCAGAAATCAGCCGCTGCCCTGCAAAGAGCGGGAAACGTGCCGACTTCACGCCAAACCGCCGCAGTGCATCAAGAGAGCACCAAGCTGATCGAGTTGTCAGAAGATGAAAATGACATTTACCGGCTACAAGATGACAAGAAAAGAGCCTACCATGACGCAGAGTGGAGACAACCCTTGTGTGCAGGGTGCGGAGGGGCACATTCCAGAGCAACATGTAGATACAAGGATACGGTGTGCCAGAGGTGTGACTGTAAGGGACATCTGGCTCGGGTCTGCTGTGCTAGTATGCCATCTGCGTTCAGAACTAAACAGCAACCGGTTGCCTCTGCAACGCCCAAGAAGAGGAAACCCAGACCGTGGAAACCCAACTGCAGGGAGCAATCTCCAGCTGCTGAGAGAGAGGCATATCAGACGAATTGTTGTGACATATATACAACCGACCAGCTTGTCGGCCAAAAAGATCCATGTGACTGTATTGATCGAGGGGACAGAATGCAAGATGGAAATTGACACAGGATCATCCCTAACCATTGTTACATGGAATACCATGATGAACATTATTCCGGGCATAAGGAAGAAAGTCTTGAGGCCACAGCGGTTACAACTCAAAACTACCAAGGAAACCGCATCCCTGTTGTGGGCAGTGGAACATTCCAAGTGCAATTTCGGGGGTTTTCCGGTCCCTTAAAAATAACTGTGGTTGAAGGGGCATTGCCAAGCCTGCTCGGCTTGGACTGGTTCGAGGCCCTGGGCACGGGAGTGACCAGTACCAACTCCATCGCAGATGATGGCGCCAAGGACCTCGTGAAGGAGTTCAAGGATGTATTCAGCAGTGGCCTAGGCAAGTACAAAGGAACACCTATCTCTTTCAGGCTAAATCCCAAGGTGGCACTGATTCAAATTAAGCCCTGTAGGGTTCCCCTTGCAATTAAACCTAAAATTGATAAGGAATTGGATAAATTGATTGGCCAGGGAATCCTTGAGCCGGTAGACCATGCCTGTTGGGAGACCCCCATAGTAATGCCAGTCAAAGCTGATGGCTCAGTCCACATCTGTGCGGACTGCACAATCAACAAGGCCTTGCAGCAGAACGCCTACCCTGTTCCCATCATTCAACACCTACTGCATTCATTGGAACAGGAACATTTGCCAAATTCGATCTCATGCAAGCGTACCAACAACTACCGGTCAATGAGAGCACGGCCGAAGCCCAAACTATTGTCACCCATAGGGGTGCGTTTAAATGCCGTCGCTTGCAATTTGGGGTCAGTGTGGCACCAGGATTGTTCCAAAGCTTAATGGAATGGCTGTTACAAGGCATCCCTGGGGTGGTGTCTTATTTTGATGATGTCCTGGTGTCTGCTACCGATAAACCTGCGCTCTTTGCCCGTCTCAGGACTGTCCTGTCCAGATTCAGAGAGGCGGGCCTTAAATTTAAGTGGGAAAAATGCCATATCACAGTGCCCCAGGTGGAATTCTTGGGATACATGATTGACGGCTCAGGGAATCCTTTCTGCAAGCCTTTCTAGGGCTGCTCAATTTCTACAGCATATTCTTGGTGCAAAGGGCCACTGTGGCCAAAACTTTACATAGGCTGCTGGGAAAAAAGACTTCCTGGTGTTGGGTCCGACCGAGGCAGCTGCCTTCGCTGCAGTAAAGAACCTGCTGACATCTGACAGCTCGCCTCTGAATGGTGGGAATGGTGATAGCTCCAAGCAAATAGGGGAGCACTTCATTTCCTGAGGATTTACCGGCTCTCATCTCAAAATGCAGGCCTTGGAAACTGGAAGTCTAAAGAGAGGCCCAAACGCATCCCATCTTTAGAAGAGGGGACACCAATTTCTTATGAATTTTGCTCAGGATTTCCCTTTTCCTTAATCATTCCTTCTATGTCTTTTACCTTCCCCAAATAACAGTTTCTCCAGAGGTACTCACCAGTCACGACTGTAAACTCATACTGTAATGGATCTAATGTCCTTTGAGATAACAGAAGAATCGGCAATTTATTAAGAAACACTATCTAGCAATTGAGTCCATCTTCGGAATCTCGCATTAATTTTGACTGTTCTATCTCCTCAACCTACTGAGTGCAGGTGCTTATAAAATCTCTCCCCCAGGACTTTACTTCAGGGATCTGATGAAGTGGACATGATCTAGGAAGACGTATGTGGAAAAAGTACATTTGTTTGTCTCCAAGGTGCCATAAAGCTGATGTTGTTCTCTTGTGTTGCAAGAGAGAGACTAAAACACTGACTTCATTTGGAAAGCCTTTATTTCTGGAAGCAAAGCCTTCCAAACTCTCAAGATTGAGACCATTTGCGTGCACATCACTGCTCACCCAAAAGGATTCTTGTGATATAAATGGGTTAAAGTGGGATTAGCTCCACTTCTCCAGCTATTCAGCTCCCAAACAGCGAATTTCTGTGCTGCAACCCATTCTGCAGCATGGTACCCTTGTACAGAAATAAGAAGTGACTAGAATTATTGCCAGTGCACGGTATGAAACTGTCAGGTGCAAAAGACCAGGTCCACACGGGAAGGACTAATTTAGTCAGTTTACGGATACTGTGCACAAGAATCTCCTCACTGAATGGTTAGCATATGCTTGGGCTTAGATAAGGATCAACAGAATTCAGAGGAGGTTGAACTTAGTTTTCTTGTGTTGAGTTTCTCCTTGATTAATTTCCATCTAGATATTAGACGGCTGCGATCATGTCACCCCAGCCCTTCTTTTCATGACGTTAGTCATACTCAATTCCAGCAGCCCTTCTTCATATGTTTTATCCTCCAGTCCCCAAATCATCATTGTTGCTCTTCTCTGCACTCTTTCCAGATCTCAACATCTCTTTTTATATCATGGAGACAAAAAATTGGATGCAGTATTCATTACCAAGGCATTATAAAATGGTACTAACACTTCATGTGATCTTGATTCTATCCCTTTGTTGATGCAGCAGGGAGGAGGAGGAAGAGGAAAGGAGGAAGAGAAGGAAGAGGAGGAGAAGGGAAAAGGAGGAAGAAGAGGAGGAGGAGGAAGAGGAGGGGAACTGAGGAGGAGAAGGGGAAGAGGAAGAGGAAAGGAGGAGGAGGAAGAGGAAAGGAGGAGGAAGAGGAGAAGAAAGAGGAGAAGAAGGAGGAGGAGGAGGCAGAGAAGGGGAAAGGAGGAAGAGGAGGAGGAAGAGGAAAGGAGGAGGCAGAGGAGGGGAAAGGAGGAAGAGGAGGAGGAAGAGAAGAGAAAAGGAGGAAGAGGAGGAGGAGGAAGAGGAAGAGGAGGGGAAATGAGGAGGAGAAGGGGAAGAGGAAGAGGAAAGGAGGAGGAAGAAAAGGAAAGGAGGATGGGAGGAGAAGAAGGAGGAGGAGGAGGAGGCAGAGAAGGGGAAAGGAGGGAGAGGAGGAGGAAGAGGAGAGGAGGAGGCAGAGGAGGGGAAAGGAGGAAGAGGAGGAGGAGGAGGAGGAGAAGAGGAAAGGAGGAAGAGGAGGAGGAGGAAGAAGAGGAGGAGATGTTTTTGTTTCAGTCTTCTGCATGTTCCTGCTATTCCCATACAGGTCTCACCCTGCAGGTTCATCCCAGATCTTCCTCTCATTTTTAATTTTAATCCCTCTCACTCAGTGGGAAGCTCCTTCACGCCTGTCAGAAATGTTTTGATTTCCTCCAGGCACTTCAATCGTTGGAAGTAATTTGTTGATTTGCACTTAGAAACTTAATCGGTGCCGCTTTCTTCTGTTGTTTTGCCTTTCACCTCCTGGGCTTTGGTAAAGAGACAAATGTTTTTGCAACTACGGCTCAGCTTTTGCACGTGATGGGCTGCCTGAGAAAAAAAACATGGCTTCAAAGATCTAATGCAGAATTTGAGTAATAAAGGCATATGTACCTACAGACATTCATACATTCCAATTTCTTTTATGAGTTATAACTTTTCATTCTGTAATAAGAGGGAACAGCAATGAAAAACGGATGGCTGTACTTGGATCTTTGCTAGAAAATTATCGGGTAGCTCAACCTCTCTGAAGATACCCTAAACTTAAATCCTAAACTACAGATAAGCCTACACTACCCAATGGGAGAAGAAGCTCCTTTCTTCCTGGAGGACAATTGTACGCAATAGATAAGAGAGGCATCTTTTGTATTCTGCTATCGGCAAGGTTCTTCCCAGGGTGAATAAACACATGGAAAGAAAGAGCTCCCTCCTAAATTAGATTTATCATAAAGCAATTGGAGTGTGTTACAATATTGAGATTTAAGAACATAATTATAAGTTTCAGCAAACAGTGTGGAATGTAAATAAAAGTTGGAGAGTTGAGGCCTATGATCCATCCATTTACATGGCAAATTATTCATTATATATTTATATATAAAGGAAGCTGCTACTGGAGAGGTTAAGCCATGATGCCTCAGTCTTTCCAATGGATTTTAGTACTGAAGAGATCGTAATATCCCCAGAAGGCAACAGTCAATAAGCAGGATCAATAAAACTGCCTTTTTGAGAGCTGCATAAAATGTACCATTTGATTGCAGCAAGGCGTAGTAGCTACTAATAAATTAAAATAACAAACTGCATCTTCAGCAGTGATCTATCATTTTATTTATATATTTGTTTAAGCAATTTATATAGCTACCCAATGCACAAATTGTGACTTTGGGCAGATTAAAAACATAACGAATAATAAAAATAACCAACACACTCTCTCTCACACACACACGCACACTGAATAATCTGAGGCTAACCACAATCATTCTCACATGATCATCTAGGTATTTTTTAATTTATCAATACTTGGGTCATTAAATATTAATACGATAACAGAGATGTGAATATAATAATATGTGATTTGTCTTTTGGTCTATGCTGCATCGATTTATTTCACTTCCTTACTGTTTTTGTAAATTTGCTCATCAATGACCAAATAATTAAATAAAAACCAGTGGCCTGAACCAGTGGCCCAGGAATCAAGAGAAGAACCAAGATTTACAAGATTTACAGGAAGCCAACAGGGTGAAGAACCTCCAGATCTGGGAGGAAGGTTGTTCTGTAGGTCTTGTAGATCATCCTGGCACAGATGATTGATAAACAGTACATAAGGGAATCTTTCTGTAGTGATATTATATGGATGTACCATGATGTAACCATAACTACTCAGGCCATCACCTTCTGAACTAGTTGCATCTTCCAAATAGTCTTCAGGGATAAACACCTGTCCATCACAGTGCAGTAGTCCAAGCAGGAGGTGATCAGTGATAGTCTTCTAGGAATAGGCACATTTGGCCATCTAATTTTGTTGGCCAACTGTGGATTGGAGACCAGATATGACACAAGCAGATGCAGCCACAGGAGATTGCACTTGCCACCCTAGTTCGTTAGGGCCAACTACTTATTTATTTATTTATTTATTTATTTATTAGTTCGATTTATATGCCGCCCTTTCTCCAGAGACTCCGGAGACAATGCGTTAAGCAATAGCCTTCATACTTTTGTATATACCTGCTTAGTAGGGCTTTTGCTCCCTCCCCTAAGCGGTGTTATTTTTTATACAAAGTCAGCTTATTGCCCCCAACAATCCGGGTCCTCATTTTACCTACCTCGAAAGGATGGAAGGCTGAGTCAACCTTGAGCCTGGTGAGATTTGAACTCGCAGTAATTGCAGGCAGCTGGCAACTAAGTGCTACTTTAACAGTAGTTTAGTCCACTGCGCCACCAGGCTCTTATCCCATGAATTCTTTCCATATCAGAGATAGGCCGTCCTACAAGTATCCTCATTTTGTTCTATAAAGCTTTATAAGTGGCAATAACATAAGGCAAATGAAATAGTTTTAAGGGTTCTCTGCAAAGCATCCTTTCATGGAGATAAGAGAGAGGAAAGGAACTTCAAGGGGTTACAGGAGATCCAAAAAGGTAGGAATGGTACACAGGTTGTAGGAGATTAAATGATCGCTAGCTTCCATGGGTCCATCTTCACGAGCTGACCTTACGAACACACTGCCCGTATTCACAGCACAGGGGAGCAACATACTATTTGGATTCATAGTGCCGTCACAAAGGGAAAGCAGATTGCGAGAGCAGACATACCTCCACCTGACCTTATCTTGGCTGTTTGCTCTGCTGTGAAGCCACAAATACCAATCCTTTGCACAATCACATTTCAAGGCAGTCGAAAATAAACAGCTCATAATATTTCAGGATCCCGGGCAGGTCTCAAAAGATGCTTCCACTGAAATGCCGCCGAAGGCAAAAATTGAAATGAAGGTGAGAATTGCTCCTAAGGAAACGGAGAGAAAGTAAGATAAAGATTGAATAACATTCTCAGCCTCTGTGTTAGACCAAGAGGGAAATACAAATAATCTTGGATGGTTTCTGGAGTGTACATTGTTTGAAGTATACTTGGAAGAGCTACCAAGGAATCCTGGACAGAAAAAATTGATCCACTGGCCCTCAAGAACTTCCCCATCATGTGTGAAATTTCTCATGAGGAACATCCCAGATCCTTAATCCCAAATGCAATTACAAAAACGAAAGGTTCTTTTTTTTTTTTAATGAATTTCAACTTGCAATAAAACAATAGTTGGGTCCTAGACAAATTACTTTTAAAGAGATCTCAGAGTTGTTTCATTTTTTTAATCCAGCCGTTTTAGTAAAGATTGCTAACAAACCATCAGCAGGTTTCCCCGTTTTGAGAATTTTGGATAGATTATTTATGAATCTGAATAAATAGACATCCTGAAATGCCAAATCCTCATTCTGTAGAAAGATGGCTCCTATTCCAAACAATTATGAAGCGGGGGGGGGGGAGGCCCTACTGTCAAATATCAATTACATCTGATTGTCTTGTTCTTAATCAGAAATATTCAGTGCTCATCACATTCAGTTACAGAGAAAGAGCTAATTAGAAATGGCTGCTCTGCAACCTTGATAGCCAAGGTTGTTGACACAAATTCATAGAATTCCAAATCTGTTATTCTGTAATTCCTCCTCCTCTCTCCTTTCATCTCCTCCTTTCTCCTCCTCCTTCTGGTTTCTTCTGGTTCAACCATATTAAATAAGTTGATAGATATTCTTACTTTGCCCTGGGTGACTCTTCTGGTACAATAGGCTACCTACTGTAGCAGATATTCTGATGGGTTTTCTTTCTTTTGTTCTTTACAAGGCAAAATTCTTAGGAATTTTTTTTTTTTTTTAATTTGATTTATATGCCGCCCTTCTCCGGAGACTCAGGGCGGCTTACAGCGCGTTAAGCAATAGCCTTCATACTTTTGTATATTTATACAAAGTCAGCTTATTGCCCCCACAAACTGGGTCCTCATTTAACCTACCTTAGAAAGGATGGAAGGCTGAGTCAACCTTGAGCCTTGGAGAGATTCGAACCAGCAGAAATTGCAGGCAGCTGGTCTTAATAACAGGGTGCTTTAAACCACTGTAGTACCAAGGCTCTTGGAAAATAAAAAGATCTGATTCTTGGTCCCCTAATCTGAGGCTGCCACACATGACTTAGAAAGTGAATTCCTTTCAATGCTATGGATACAGTTCTTGGTCTATTTAATTTTTTTCCCTAGTCCTCATAGAAAACTCAAGCGGCATTTTGATCTTTTTAAGAATAATTGGAACAAATGTTCCGTGACAGGACTCCAAGACAAAGCTAATCTGGCTCCCATAGAAATTTGTTAATACTCTTATGGGAAAATGCATTGTTAACACAATTAAGTCAGTTAATACATTAAGTTTTGACTTTATGCCGTTCCTACATAACGTTATTTTTTAATCAGCCAAAGTACAAATGTTCTCTGGGTCGATTACATAAAAATGTGTTGGAGTTTTAGGGAATAAAAACGAGGCAGCAGGAAATAGCTACAAAGCTTGAAATTGCATTGCTGCTTTTACAACTAGCTGTTAAAAGTCTCAGTCTCAGTATGGTAGAAGATCAGGTAGCCCTCATTTAGTGACCACGATTGGGATCAGCAACTTAGTGGTTAAGCAAAGGGATAGTTGAGGAAAACAGCAATTGTGCTTACAATCTTGGCTTTACAGACCTGTGAAACTCGTAAATGCAAGGATTAATCCTTGCATTTATGAAAGGATCCATGTTCTAATCATAAAGTTACATTTTCATCCCTGTCGTAAATGTGAACAGTCACTAAATGGAGCAGTTGCTAAACAAGGACTACCTGTGGGGATACAATGCTGGGGAATCTGAATAGATGGAATTCATCTGCTCTTTTGCAGAATAATAAAAAGCCATCACCCTCCCTCCATCAAAAATAGATTATCATTGACTACCAAACAGACCAAATGTTTAAAACACAGACCCTTATCCTCATAATTATTCTAAAAGATTAGTAGCAACCAAGGCTTACAGAATTTATCTTTTTGTAGATTAGATTTATGTCTATATGTGTTGTGTGAATTATTTTCTTTATTAAAATGGTTTGTAGAGTTAAAAATGGTCTAACTATCTACTTACCTATCTATCCATACATTCATTCATCTACCATCCCTCCCTTCCTCCCTAATAACACACTTACAGAATAAAAGAATATCAGAGTTGAAAGGGACTGCCAGCCTCCACCTTTATATTACTCGCTTGCTCGGCTGCCATTGTAACAGGGGGAGGGGGGAGCTGTCTGGATGTCTGTGGGGAGTGGGAAGTGAGCTGGTAGAGTAAAGGGGAGAAAGTTTTTCTCAGCGTTTTCTCTGCAACTGGAAGGTGTGCTGATAACAAGTCAAGGTCAACCGTCCTGGCATACCAGGAGGATGGAGCCATCTGAAGCTGCACCCCACATGACACCTTGGGGGGCTGTGGATTGGATAATCCTGACTGGACCCTTGGGGGGAGGGTTTTGGGGATGCTTTCTATGTGTGATTTTTGCGCCTATTGCCTCAGACCTTGCTTTCCTTTGGATGCATTCAGTTCATACTCAGTAAAAGTGCCTTTCTCTATGAAAATGGAGTCGGGGTTTTTCTTTCTTGAGTGTTGAAGGGAGGCATACCTGACAGGGACCTTGGAGGTCTTCTAGTCCAACCCCCTGCTCATTCAGGAGACCCTATACCATTTCAGACAAATGGTTGTCCAATGTCTTCTTAAAACCCTCCAGTGTTAGAGCACCCACCACTTCTGAAGGTAAGCCCTTCCACTGATTAATTGTTCTGTCAGGAAATTTCTCCTTATTTCTAGACTGGATCTCTCCTTGATTAGTTTTCATCCATCCTTTCTTGTTCTGCCTTCAGGTGCTTTGGAAAATAGGTAGGTCCTCTCTTCTTGGAAGCCCCTCAAATATTGGAACCCTGCTATTTCCCCCCTTAGTGCTTTCCCCCACCTTAACTAGACTAGACATACCCAATTCCTGCAACCGTTCTTCCTATGTTTTAGCCTCCAGTCCCCTAATCCTCTTTATTGCTCTTCTCTTCGCTCTTTCTAGAGTCTCAACATCTTTTTTTATAGTGTGGAGACCAAAACTGGATGCAGGATTCCAAGTGTGGTGACCCTTCCTTCTCCCCTCCTTCCCTCCCTCCATCTGCATAACACTGTTCTAGTTCCCAATTTGTATTTATTTCAGCTGAAGTTAGTCAGATTTGATGTGTGTGTTGCTTACCAGATGTCTTGTCTCTGAAAAATGTCTGTGTCAGAGAAAGTAGGAGAGAAAGATGGATGAGTATCTATTTAAAGCTCTGGGCAAGAAAAAACAGGGACAAATAGAATAATCTTTTAGTGTGGTTGACCAGCTACAATGAGATCAACTTTATGAACAAGTGATCAATTATTTAGTCTTGAGAAGAAACAGTGTGTTAAATCTTCATTGTTTGCACAATGGAGCCCTCTTGAGATACTAGAAGGATTATTACTTTTACTGTTCAGTCTATGAGCTTTTGCAAAAATTCAAATCAATAGACTAGTTGGCATGCAGCAAGATAATTCTTCTTAAGGAATCACTTGTTCCTTATGAAGCAAAGTCTCCTTGGAGCTTCTGGTGACTTCACTCATATATGTCCTTGTAGTTTGCCTGACATTGTTATGGAGGTAGTTTGCCTTTTTTCTCCATTATTTTAAATCTTCCACTCTTCCACAGTCCTTTCTTGAGTTCTTCAATCCAACAATTGAACCAATGTGATCCAAACAAGGTCAGCCGGGTGCTTCTACCTGCTGAGATGTGCTCACATGATATGAAGACCAGCTTGTTCTGGAATTGTGGTTCTGCAGAAGACATTTTGCCATGCTGGCTTGTGACTCATGGCAGGAAAGGATGAGAAGAGGACCATTAGGAGTGATGGTCAGGCAGTTGTGATCCATTGTTACCTCCCCTCCAGTGGTGGGATTCAAGTAATTTAACAACCGGTTCTCTGCCCTAATGATTTCTTCCAACAACCAGTTTGCCAAACTGTTCAGAAAGTTAACAACCGGTTCTCCCGAAGGGGTGCGAACCGGCTGAATCCCCACCACTGCTCCCCTCCCTAATGAAGCTGTTCCTTTCCATCTGTGAAGTTCTCCAAATAATTGAGAACCTCAGGAATATCACAGCTACCTGCAGCTTATTGAAATACATTTGGCTTTTCCATCCTACTTTAAAAGAAGGATAAGGAAGAGGGTAAACGGAGGAAGAAGAGGCAATGTGGCCCCTTCCCTGAACTATAATAGATGATTTCACAGATGCAAGGCCATAAAATCAAACATAACTGAAATAGCAAAAAAAGTTCCGGGAAATAACTGGCTCATTTCAATCTTTTGCAACTCGTACTATACCTTCTTGAGGTTTGTGTAAATTTGGCCACGTATTTATTTTTCATTAATTACCATTTTTATGGAGATTTTTTATGAGCGCCAGATGCACTTTGAAACTGCAGCAAGGAAAAGTCTCTCTCCGGGTAGTTTCTGCTCGGCTGAGATTAGGAATCGCTAACGTTCCCAGCAGGCTAAGCCACCATCTCAAGACTCTTAGCTTTCCCAGCCTCAGAAATGAAATATTCCACAGGAGACTGAAATAATTAGGTACATTTCCAAATCAAATCGCTCTAGCTACACAAGTCACATTAATCAAAAAGAAGAGTTAGCAAGAATTTAGTAAATATGCCATTTTATATTTATCCCAGCTCTATGAGGTGATAGTATATTTCTTGGCAAGTTATTTGACTGCCCAATAACCTGTGAGCAATTTAAACTAAATTTGCAGGAATTGGTATATCTAGTCTAGAGAAAAAAAAAAAGACTAGGGAGGACATGATAGATACCTTCCAATATCTCAGGGGCTGCCACAAAGAAGAAGGGGTCAACCTATTCTCCAAAGTACATGAAGTCAGGACAAGAAGCAATGGATGGAAACTAATCAAAGAGAGAAGCAACCTAGAACTAAGGAGAAATTTCCTAACGGTGAGAGAAATCAACCAATGGCTTGGCTTCAGAAGATATGGGTGCTCCATCAATGGAGGCTTTGAAGAAGAGGCTGGACAGCCATTTGTCCAGAATGGTATGGGGTCTCCTGCTTGAGCAGAGGGTTGGACTAGAAGACCTCCAAGGTCTCTTCCAACTCTATTATTCTGAGATTGAGGCATCTGGACAGCATATTAAACCCATCATGTGTTTTACTCCAAATATTATTTCTTAGAAGAACCTGTATAGTAGTCGTTATCTAACAACTATTCAAAGTTACAACTGAAAAAAGTGACTTACAACCAGTAAGAGGCAAAGGAAATTGTGTATGACCTGTTCTATAAATAAAAATATTCATCTCGATTTTTTTGCTCATTTGATTTAAGCCTATATCACAATATCTCAGGGTAACTAGCTGGAAAATATACAGCAGCAATCACCAACTGGTGGTCCGTGGACCACTTGTGGTCCACGAGAATATTTTGGTGGTCTGCAGAAAAATTATTTGCATTTTTTATATTGCTCTAAATCAGGGGTCCTCAAACTACGGCCCCTGGGCTAAATACATGCAATGAACATTTGTGTTGCTGCAGAGTCTCCCCCTTCGGGGTCTTTTTGTGCGGGTCGGAGGGGGGAAGAAATTCCAACTTGAGGTCCCCTTCAGCCTCCTGGTGAGGGGCTTTGGGCAAAGGCTGGAGGGAAGCACCGCTGGTGGTGAAGAGCCAGAGGGCCTTTGTCAGCCTCCGCCTTTACTGCTTTGGCTGCCATGGTAACGGGGGGAGGGGGAGCTGGCATGGAGGGGGGGAAGTGTGCTGGAGAGACAGATAAACGAAAGTGATAGTTAAGCTACTGGGCTGCATCTTTGAAGCTGCTATCGGGTCAATGGCCGTGGCATTCCTGATTGATGACGCTGCCAGACGTGTGCTCCCACCTGACCTCTGGGAGACCCTTGGATTGGATGATTTACGATGGACAGTGGGAGGGAATGCTTTCTATCTGTAATTTTTGCGCTTTTGCCTCAAATTCTGCTTTTCCTTGGTTGCGATCACTTCATTTTCCAGTAAAAGTACCTGCTTCTATAAACAATGGAGTTTGGGTCATTCTTTCTTGGACTTTGAAGGAAGCATACCTGACAGCCTTGTTCCAGTGGGACTGAATCATGGCCTGGAACTGGCTGACCATCTCAGCCAGCTGAGCCTCCAGGCGCTGATACCTGGCCTTGCAGTCCCGCAGGTCTTCCCTCTGCTTGGAAAGCCTGTTCTTGTAGTCCTCAGTGAGGTGCGTCTGCTGAGCCTCCTTCTCGGTCAGATCCAAATTGAACTGAGCTGTTTTGCCGACACTTTCTCATGGTGTCTGCTTAGCTCCAACAACTGCTTCCTATTGGGGCCCTAAGGAGCCCAGTCGGGCAGGCGAGGAGTGGCTGGGAGGGGAGGGGTGAGTAGAAGCCGATGAGGACCCCTTGACATGAGTGACATCAAGATTGGTTACGCCTGCCCAGTCACATGATCACCTAGCCATGCCCACCCAGCCATTCATTAGGCAGATCATATTAGTGGTCCCCGGGATTTAAAATTATGAATTTAGTGGTCCCTGAGGTCCAAAAGGTTGGGGACCCCTGATATACAGGATGCTTTGTGGAAAATAGATCAAGTATATCGTTATTTCCCACAAAATACCATTGAACCATATTTTGCCTACAAATTTTTATTTATCCATCTTTGCTGAGCTGTAGGTGAAGCTACCTGTTTTTGCCCACTGATCAATTCATCCTGTGACTTTCTTAATGTGAAGAGTTCGTTATTGTAATTTTCAAGAAGAATATAATTTTTATTATGCCACTGAATGTAATAGCCAACAGAAACACATTAAAAATAAAGTAAAACCAAAGTAAGCTAAAATATTACAGCGAATGGATTTATCAGTGAACAGTCAAACCCTGCCTAATTTTACAGTCAATATAACAAAATTTAGTGTAGAAGAAGAGGTAGAATCTGGAGGTGGAGTCAAGAGAGGAATCAGCCTAGAATCATTACATTCCCACAATTGTCCCAAGTCCAGTTTTCCTTGAATTCCATTGGCTCTTCTCTAGTGACAATTTAGTGCTGACTGTTAGTTGAGTAGATTCTTTTGTGTAGGCATGAGCAAATAAATCAACTTAACTGGAACTTAATGTCTGGTCCCAATTCTTCATGCCTGACATTAATCTAATGTGATTAATTTAATCATTTGTGGGAATGTAATGACTCCAGGCTGATTCCTCTCTTGACTCTCCCCCCAAACATTGCCTCATCTTTTCCTACATTTAGGTACATTCAAGATTGAATCATAGAGACTGATCTATAACAACTGTATGTGCTGTCCTGCTCTCACATACATCACAGGTGTAACAAATCTTTTTAAAGGCTTCCTGAATTTGTATTCCTCAGCAATTCCCTGTGCCAGTACCACCTGAACCCCAATGAGTTCCTAGGCTACTCAAATGAAACCAACACAAGTATTCAAGGAAAAGGCAAGTTCCCAAGGTGAAGGCAAGTCCACAAGGCAAAGAGAAGGCAAGGCAAAGTCAAATCCGTAGGGCAAAGGCAAGGCCACAAGGCAAGGCAGGGCAAGGCCACAATCCAAAGTTCAAAGCAAGAAGACACAGCAAGGAAACGAACAAGTTGCTCCCAGCATCATTTTGCTCCCCTTGCTGAGCTAAATAACTGCTTCCTGGTGCAGCTCATCAAGAGGGGTGAAGCTGCCTCCTTGCGAGTAGCCTGGCTGACCTTTTTTGTGCCTGCCTCCTCTCAGCCTCATGTACTCTCAGATCTGGAGGAGGAGGAGGAGGAGGAGACAGTTCTTCCTCATTTCCACTGACCAACTGCAGCTGTGTTCCTGCTCCACTCGAGGCCTCTGGGCTTCCTAGCTGCAGCTGATCCTCTCACCTGTCTCTAGCTCAGCTGGCTGCTCCCCTCTGCTCCCCTCCAACTCGTAGTTCTCAGCTGCCAGCTCCTCCTCTTCAAAATTAGCATCTGAACAGGCATTTCGAGATGCATCTGGGGGAGTCATCACACTGTACATCCAAAGATTGGAATTTCCCAGGTGTTTTTTTAATTTATTATTTATTTATTAAATATATCTGCCACCCATCTCACCAATAAAACAACTCCTTTACCAGGTAAGGAGTGATAAAATGGATCCTTGCGTTCTTATACAGGGTAGACTAGAGCAGGACAGAGTCTCAGCTCAGAGGGGACATTTTTTGTACCAGCCTTTGAAAATTTATATGAACTTTTCAAAGGAGGTTGCAGAGAATTGGTTAGCTTGACCATCAGTGTCAATATTCAGCCAGCACAGGAGAAGTATTCTAAAGTTTAGTCTGCTGCCTAATGCCACATGCACCCCTGCTCACCAACTGGAAATAAACTTCTGCATAATTGGCCTGCAAGAAGAGTTTTAAATTAATCTCATCCCAGAGGAATTAGACTAATATTGCCAACAGACGATTAACATACAGCTCCCTCGCAGAAATCATCCATGCACTAAATGCTATGTCACACTTTGGGACTAGCTCTGAAAATGCTTTGTCTATCCACCATTGCTTGGAAGTCAAAACTTTAGGAAGATTAACTATGAGAAAATCCAACTGACATAGGTAGTTGGGAGGGTGTGTGGCTGTTGTTATCAGAGAATCTCTGACAACATCCAGGGGTATGGCTCCACAAGTGCCCAGCCGTGAGACCCCTTTTCTTAGTTTGGGCTCAAGGGATCAGGTGGGATTGTTGCTGCTGTACCAGCCTCCCTGCTGCATGGCAGCTTCCCTACCTGGGCTCCTGGACCTCATCACAGGGCTGGCAGTGGAGCTCTCCAGGCTTTTATTTCTGGTGGATTTTAATCTGCCATCCCTGGGGGTGGGGTCAGAGGTAGCTTGGGATTTCATGGAAACCATGACATCCATGGGCCTGTCCCAGGTTATCCATGGCCTGACTGGTCACACACCTGATTTGGTGTTCTTGTGCCTATGTGTCCTGGAATTGGTGGACTTTTCATGGTCAGATCACAGTCTGGTGGCAATGTGTTTCTCAAGAACTGCAACCTCACCCCAAAGGGAGGCAGAATCTATTAGACTGGTCTGCCCCCAGCGATACTGGACCCAGATGGGTTCCAAAAGGAACTGCGGGGTATAACTACAGATGTGCTGTGCAGTCCGGCTGAGCTCTTAGTCATTGTTCAGAATAGGAAGGTGACTGAGACTCTGTGGGTTATGTGCCAGTTATGCCTTTTCCTGGACCAACAATTCCTACTCATGGTCACTAGTCACCTCCCATCTTGACTATTGCAACACACTCTACATGGGGCTGTGCTTGAAAAGCATCCAGAAGCTCCAGTTGGTGCAAAATGCAGCTGCCCACATGGTTTTGTGCAGACTTTGTATGCACATGTCTCACCTCTCCTGTGGGAGCTGCATTGGTTGCCAATTTGCTTCCTCATACAATTCAAGGTGCTGGTTGTCACCTTTAAAGTCCTCTGTGGCTTGGGACCAGGTTATCTGAGGGACCATCTCTTCCAGGCACATCTACCTAGCCCACTAGAGTGGGGAGGCAAGGAATGTTTCGGGTCCTGTCCCTAAGGGGATACATCTGGTGGGACCCAGAAGGAGCGCCTTCTGTGTGGTTCTCTCTGGAGCATCATCCTCCAGAGATTAGACTGGGCCCCCCACTCTGACACTATTTCAAAAGGCTGTGTGTGTGTGTGTGTGTGTGTGTGTGTGTGTGTGTGTGTAGACAGAGATAGAGAGAGGATGGGAAGGGAAGGGTAGGGTAGGGTAAGGAATAGAATATGGAAATAGAATAAGAATAAGAATAGAACAGAACAGAACAGGACTTTGGTTGCTTTTAAATCAAATCTCTCTTTTCTCAGAGTCACACAACACAACTCAGAAAAAGTCATAGTTTTTTAAAGGAATTGCAGACAGGAATTGCTATTAAATTTGTACTCCTACATGCTTCAAAGTATTTTTCTGCCTTCAACACTCAAATGCTGTAAAGCTCTATTATGTTGTGTTGTTAGCAGCTTAACTGAATTTAATTGCAGATAAATTTTATTTATTTATTTTTATTTATTAATTTTATTTCTATACCGCCCTTCTCCTGAAGGACTCAGGGCGATGTACAGCCTGATTAAAACCACAAAGACAGACAAAATTTAAAAATAATTAAAATTATTAAATAATTGGCTCAATTATAAAACCCCCAAATTTAAAATCCCACATTTAAAACCAATTAAAATCTTTACATTGATAGCCCGGCCTGGCGGAACAACAAGGTTTTGAGGGCACAGCGAAATACATGGAGATCAGAGATCTTACGCATTTCTGGGGGCAGTTCATTCCAAAGGGCAGGGGCTCCCACAGAAAAGGCCCTCCCCCTGGGTGTCGCCAGCCGACATAATTTGGAGTATACGTGAAAGTTATTCAAAACATGCTTCCAGAGGCTGCCATGTTATGTAATAGCAATGTTCTAGGTATTATTTTTAAGCTAAAACTGTGACATTCTATGTATGTGTTTGTGATGATCTGGATGAGACTCAGCTTTATTATATTCTACTGCATTTCTGCATCTTCAGTCAGGTATATGAAACTATAACTTATCACAGTACGCCCATAAGATAAGTAATTGATCATCATTATCAAAGCTCTCTGGCAGATCAGTTAAAAGAGTGTTCCAAGGAAGCGTCGTGGCGATACTGGCTGGGAAATAGTGAAGCTCCGATGGGCTTCGCGAAAACCCAGCCAGACAAACTGCTGTCAGGGAGTCTTCAGACCGGAACCATCTTGGAGGGACGGGGGAGAGAGAGAAGCATCTTGAAAGATCAAAGAGGAGCAGGCAAGCTCCTCGGAAAGTTGAAGACAGCTCTTTGACCTGACGGTGGGGGAGGCGGCCATTAGGTCCTCTACAAGCTGGGGCAACCGGATTAAGATGTAAACAGGAGTGGAGAATGAACAGAGTATTATTACCAGCTGAGTAATTGGCCAACTCACAGGTAAGAAGAAAAAACTTTTAAAAGCTTGAAAGAAGTCCCAACAACTAACTAGCGGCTAATTGGCACTCGGGAATTTAAGCGAAGGAACAAAAGGAATTTTAAAACTAAAACTAAAGCCATAAAGGAACCTTTCACTGGGATTTAAAATGGGATTTGGATGAAATTAAAATAAGACAAGAAAAAAGGAGATAGAGAAGTATTCTTTAAACAACAAAAGGATTTAATTAGGAGAAGAGGAAATAATCATTTTTGTGGATTTACAAAGGGATATTTCGTGGCTGCAGGATTTGTGAATTGGAGAGCTGGTGGAAAGAAAGTATCCTACTAAACTTATTTATATCATCATGAGAAAATTCTGGAAGTACTGTAGAAGTGTTTTGTTTATATAATTAGAACGTGAG
Organism: Pantherophis guttatus; assembly: GCF_059756535.1. Classification (NCBI taxonomy): domain Eukaryota; kingdom Metazoa; phylum Chordata; class Lepidosauria; order Squamata; family Colubridae; genus Pantherophis; species Pantherophis guttatus. The sequence goes on along the minus strand of NC_142068.1, from coordinate 102,740,922 downwards.
GAGTGGGGAGAACAAAGACTGAAATTGGAATGGCTCAAAGGAACATTTGAATTGGACACTATCTGGAAAGAAAAAAAAAGAAAAAAGAAAAAAGAGACACTACATGTAAAGGAATAATGAACTTAAAAATCCTTGCCTTTTAAATTGATAACATGGAGAATTGCAAAGGAAATAAATGAAAATAAAGATACAGATGATTACAGTGGGATTAACAGTGACAGAATAAAAAAGATGATTACAGTGGGATTAATAGTGATAGAATAAAAATGGATAAGGGGGAATACATCTCAAAAAGGAAGAGAAGAGGAAGAAATGGGGAAGAAAAAGGAGGAGGAGAAGGCAAGGGAATGGGAGAAAGGGAGGAAAGTGTCAAGAAATGGAATTGTGGAGAAATTAAAAGAAAATAGGAGATAGTAAAAAGGAATTTAAAAGATGAATATGCTAATTGAAGAGAAGGAGTTAACTTTAGAAATCATATGTAAAAAGCATTTTAGAAGGAAGATACAGATTATTGTAAAAGGGATATAAGTAAAGATAAAATGAAATATGAGTAAGTAAAAAAGAAGAAATACACTATTTGATGTAAAATAGATGAGTAGATGCAATGTGAAAGACAGAATGGACTATATATTTTGTTGTTGGAAGATGTACAAATTCGAGAGAAATAATAGTAACAAAAGAATTAATTGAAATTAAGGGGAAAATTGAAATGTAAAATTGAATAAAATGGAAATGTTAATAAATGATGCAAATAAGAATAAAACAATACCTGTAAGAAATAAAATAGAAGAAAGATATTGTTAAGGGTTGGAAGGTTATACTGGTAAAGGATTTAAGATAAAAGTGGAATAAGTTGAAATACATTGTTAATAATTAAAAGATAAGGGGAATTTTGAGAAAATAAATGAAAGAAAAGTCTGGGTGCCGGGACACCATAGTGGAAAATAGAAAATAGATACAGCAATAGAGAGAGATGAAAGAGGAGTAGAGGGATGGAAGGGAGGAAGAAGGAGAGAGAGGAATGGGAAGAAAGGAAAGAGGGGAGGAAGAAAGGGAGAAAGGGAGGGGAAGTAGAGAAGGAGTAGGAGAAGAGGGAAGAAGAAAGTAGAAAGGAAAGAAGGGAGGGAGAGATTGAGAAGAAAGATTGCTGTACAATAAAAAAGATAAAATGGAAGAAAGGCAACCCCGAACATGCATAAATGTACTAGGATAAAGCATGAGTTATTAAAAAATAAAAGAGAATAAATATGAGTTAAAACAGAAAAATTAGAATTTGAGGGCGAATTAAGATGTTGTTTATATAAATAAGCATAGGAATTTTAAGACATAATTAAAAAATGGAAAAAGGAAATTTTGGCAAAAATTGTAACTGAGTAAAATGTACTTGAATATGTTAAATTGTATAAGTTATGATATGGTCAATACTCTGTTCATAAAATATGCGTGGGGGGGATGGGGGGGAATCAATAAAACTTGATTTAAAAAAAAAAGAATTGAATGCTTCTCTAATTTCTTCTCCATAATAACAATCCTGTGAGGGAAGTCAGGATGAGAAATAGCAGCTGCCGAAAGTCACCAGGGTACTCTCAGGACAATCTGCCAGGGGTCTTGATGAACCAGGACTGAAAGTTGACTTAAATCTGGATATCCTAAATCATATTCAGACATCATAACCACTACCTTTTACTGGCTAATATCTATTCCTTATTTCCTTCATCCTTATTTTTCCAACATTCATTCCAAATTCTATTTAATTTTGCATTTAATTTTGCATCCATGTGGTGGGTGGGAGTGTGTTTGGGGATTGTTTTGTTATGTGTGTTGGACCTGGTCTTTGGATGTTAAGTGAATTTTGTTGTATGGATATACTGTGTATACACATACAATGGCAATAAAGTAGTAGTAGTAGTAGTTGTTATTGTTGTTGTTGTTGTTGTTATTATTCCTCCCCTCTTTTCTTCCCTTTAGAATTCTTGAGCTCTGGGTCTATTTCATTCTGCCTTGACTGCTCCTACTCCACCTTTTCTTCCTTAAAGATTTTTGTGCTTTTATTCACCTTGAAAACTGTTTATCAGGAATGTGCAAATCCTCAATGATGCTTTTTGATGGCAAGTTAAACAATCCCTTCCCCTCTTCAAATCGAATCTTTATATCTGATGACCAAAATGGACTCAATGTGTCATATAATACTCAGCTGTCTTCCAATCAATTCAGCAATATGTTCATACACGTTTTGTCAAATTTAAGCAATTATTTGAATTAAATAAATTCAGTATGACAACTCGAATTGCCAATTCAACTCAAAACAACCTGACTTGCTAGCTTGAACATTCAGATCAAATCAATTGTATCTTGGGTGATTCACACACTCTTATTATCCATTAGAGAGATATCAGATATTTTATATCTTTTTAAATAATTTGTATTATTATAAGGTCTATAGAAACTTGATTAATAATGGAATTTTAAAGCGATCAGCAACAAGTGCATAATTGAACTTAATAGCATCAAGATTGAAGTGAAATAATTTTGCGTTTTTAATATTGTCTGCTTGTTGAACACATGATAAAGTTGAAACAGATGGAATTATATTAGTGTTCCATTAGGAATGTATTCTTTGGAAAATTTTGGATTATTTCTTTAGATTATTATTATTTATTATTATCCCCTCAGCACTTCTCCAGGGTAGGTACAAGAGAACACCAATAGCAGAACGGGTATGCATATGTGGAAAGGGAGAAGTCGAAGATATCTCACATGTTTTATTGTACTGTGAATTATACAGAGTATGTAGGTCAATATGCATTCTCCCCTCACTAGAGAGGGGAGGACAGATGACTTTTAGGTAGGCTTTCTCCTCCAAGACTCTAATCCGGCTACCACGCATGCAGTGGCAAAATTCTGTGTCGCTGCAATGTCCACAAGAAAAAAATTGGTTGCCGAATTATAATATCAACCTGTGCCAATTTTTTGAGATCTATAACAATTTATTTACCCACATACTTACACGCATGTAAATTAGGTTTGAGATCATGTATTTTATCACAGAGATGTTATTATTCATGAATAATGTTAGAATTATTTTTAATTTATTGTATGTCTATTGCTGGTCGATGACCTTAATAAAGTTTTATTCTATTCTATTCTTAGATTATTATTTCATTTGTTAGTATGATTGCTACTTAGAGCCAGAAGAAATAAAAAAAGACCTGTTTTTGGATTTTATATTATTTTACCATTGTGGCTTTAAATACTTTAGTATTTTATTATAAAAGAAAAAATGGATGGAAAAGGGTAATATTTAGCATGTTTTGATCTGGACTTCATTTATCATTACTAAGGAGAGTTTGACTAGTTATCCTACAAATGGCATTTTTGTTATCTTCATTTATTTTTTGTAGCCTGTCCTGGTAAAAGTGAAAAATGTCCCTCAATTGTTATACCAGTTTTATGAAAATTCCTTTTCTTCTGAATAATTCATCATCTGTGTCTCTAGAAGAAGGCCACTATTATCACCATCTATTTCCAAATCTGTTGAAATGTAGCAATAGAAATAGCACTTATTTATTTATTTATTATATTTCTATACCGCCTTTCTCCCGTAGGACTCAAGGCGGTGTACAGTCAAGAAAAATATAGACACACAAACATCATAAAATTGCTAATTAAAATTATTACTTAGTTTGGTCAATTAAATAAAACCCAGAATTAGATAACATTTAAAAAATCATTCACATGTTCGTATGTTTAGCCCCGCCTGTTGGAACATCAGGGTCTTGAGGGCACGGCGGAAAGCACGGAGATCAGGGATATTCCGTATCTCCAGGGGCAGTTCATTTCAAAGGGTTGGATCCCCCACAGAGAAGGCCCTCCCCCTGGGAGTCGCCAGTCGACATAATTTGACTGACGGTACCCTGAGTAGTCCCTCCCTGTGAGAACGAACTGGTTGGTGGGAGGCTATTGGTGGCAAAAGACGGTCTCGTAGGTACCCAGGTCCTAAGCCATGGAGCGCTTTAAAAGTGATAACTAACACCTTGAATCGCACCCGGAAGACCACCGGGAGCCAGTGCAGCTCGCGTAGGAGAGTGTTACATGGGCGTAATGAGCTGCGCCCATAATCACCCGCGCGGCTACGTTCTGGACCAGTTGGAGCCTCCGGGGGCTTTTCAAGGAGAGCCCCATGTAGAGAGCATTACAGTAGTCCATATGGGATGTAACTAGGGCATGAGTGACCATGCGCAAGGCGTCCCGATCCAGAAAGGGACGCAACTGGCAGATCAGGCGAACCTGATAAAAGGCACCCCTGGCCACGGCCGTCAAATGATCTTCTAAAGATAACCATGAATCCAGGAGGACACCCAAGTTGCGGGCCCTCTCTGTGGGGAGCAAGATCTCATCCCCTATTGTCAGTGATGGTACTAGCTGACTATACCGGGACGCCGGAAGCCACAGCCACTCGGTCTTGGAGGGGTTGAGTCTGAGCTTGTTTCTCCCCATCCAGATCTGCATGGCCTCCAGGCAACGGGACATCACAGCAAGGGCATCATTGGGGTGGTCTGGGGTGGAGATGTATAGCTGTGTGTCGTCAGCATACTGATGAACACTCACCCCAAAACCACGGATGATCTCGCCTAGCGGTTTTACATAAATGTTGAACAGAAGGGGTGAGAGGACTGACCCTTGTGGCACCCCACAAATAAGGTGCCTCGAGGTCGACCTCTGCCCCCCTGCCAACACAAACTGCAAACGGTCAGAGAGGAAGGAGGAGAACCACCGAACCACGGTGCCCCCTATTCCTAACCCCTCCAGCCAGTGCAGTAAGATACCATGGTCGATGGTATCAAAAGCCGCTGAGAGATCTAATAGGACCAGGATAGAGGAGCAACCTCTGTCCCGAGCCCTCCAGAGATCATCCACCAATGCAACCAATGCCGTTTCCATGCTGTATCGTGACCTGAAGCCCGACTGGAACGGATCCAGATAGACAACTTCATCCAGGTATCGGGGTAGTTGTCGCGCCACCACACTCTCAACAACCTTCGCAACAAAGCGAAGATTGGAGACTGGACGATAATTTGATAATATAGCCAGGTCCAGGGAAGGCTTCTTGAGGAGGGGCTTCACAACCGCCTCTTTCAAGGCAGCGGGAAAGACACCCTCACTCAGAGAAGCATTTATAATCCCCTGGAGCCAGCCTCGTTTAACCTCCCGGGAGGCCAGTACCAACCAGGAGGGACACGGGTCCAATAAACATGTGGCAGCGTTAAGCTTGTCCAGAATCCTGTCCATGTCCTCAGGAGCCACAGAGTCAAACTCTTCCCAGATAACGCTCTCAAGATCTGCCCCCGTCTCCTCCCCTGGATCTAACCAATCGGAGTCCAGGCCTTCCCGAATCTGAGCGACTTTATCATGCAGGAATTGTACAAAATCCTCAGCTCGACCCTTTAAGGGATCTTCCCATACCCCCACCTGAAGTAGGGAGCGGGTCACCCTAAACAGTGCTGTCAACTGTCAACGGAACTTAGACTTATATGCCGCTTCACAGTGCTTTCCATCCCTCTCTAAGTGGTTTACAGAGTCAGCCTGTTGCCCCCAACAATCTGGCTCATCATTTTACCAACTTCGGAAGGATGGAAGGCTGAGTCAACCTTGAGCCAGTCAGAATCGAACTCCTGGCAGTGGGCAGAGTCAGCCTGTAATGCTGCATTCTAACCACCATGCCAACATGGCTCTAATGTAGAAGACTTGTTCCTCCACAACCAGACTCGAACAGCCTCCCAGTGATGGGGATACTTCCATTGAATCACCTGTTTGGCCCAGTGGTGAGATTATCTAGCTGGGTATCATCAGCGTATGATGATAGCAGAAAACATGCCATTGAAGCATCTCTCCCAGGTAGACATAAAGAGAAGCAGAACACATGACCAGTGATACAGAAAGTCACTAAGGAGCCAAGAAGGACCAGGAGGTTGGACTTTTCTGATCTGGGTCATCCCCGAGTGCAACCGGTGCAGTTTAATACTGTACCCTGGCCTGAAACCTCATTGCTAAGTCTCTCCATTCTCTTCCTCTTAGGTTCTTTGTGGTTGCAGGAGCACCCCGTCTCCACAACCTTTCTTGAAAAAGAAAAGGAAGGCTGAAGATGGATCAAAAGGCTGAAGATGGATCAAAAGACATGCCCTCAGATATGAAGGAGATACCTTGTCACTAAAAAAATAAAAACCATTGATTACTGGTCATATCAAATCTCCTTCCACCTCATGGTAGATTTAACTTGCAGGGTAGGACTGAGGATTTTGTGCAATACCTGCATGACAAAATCGCTCAGATTCGGGAAGGCTTGGACTCCGACTGGGTAGGTTCAGATGGGGTGATGGAGGTGGGTCTTGAGAGTGTTATCTGGGAGGAGTTTGACCTTGTGACTCCCGAGGACGTGGACAGGATTCTGGGTAGGCTTAGCTGCCACATGTTTATTGGACCCGTGTCCCTCCTGGTTGGTACTAGCCTCCTGGGCGGTTACATGAGTCTGGCTCCAGGTGATTATTAATGCTTCTTTGAGTGAGGGTTTCTTCCCCTCCACCTTGAAAGAGGCCGTGGTGAGGCCCCTCCTCAAGAAGCCCTCCTTGGACCCAGCTGTATTAGTGAACTATCGTCCAGTCTCCAACCTTCGCTTTGTGGCGAAGGTTGTTGAGAGTGTGGTAGCGCGACAACTCCCCCAGTACCTGGATGAAGCTGTCTATCTAGATCCATACCAGTCGGGCTTCAGGCTGAGGTACAGCATAGAAATGGCATTGGTCGCATTGGTTGATGATCTCTGGAGGGCTCGGGACAGGGGTTGTTCCTCTGTCCTGGTCCTATTAGACCTCTTAACGGCTTTTGATACCATCAACCATGGTATCATGCTGCACCGGTTGAGGGGGTTAGGAGTGGGGGGCACGGTTTTGCGGTGGTTCTCCTCCTTCCTCTCTGACCACACGCAGTCTGTGTTGGCAGAGGGACAGAGGTTGACCCCGAGGCGCCTTGTTTGTGGGGTGCCGCAAGGGTCGGTCCTCTCGCCCCTCCTGTTCAACATTTATGTGAAGCCGCTGGGTGAGATTATCTGTGGTTTTGGGGTGAAGTTCCATCAGTACGCTGATGATACTCAGCTGTACATCTCTACCCCGGACCACCCCAATTATGCCCTTGGCATGATGTCCCGGTGCCTGGAGGCCATGCAGATCTGGATGGGGAGAAACAAGCTCAGACTCAACCCCTCCAAGACTGAGTGGCTGTGGTTTCCAGTGTCCCGGTATAGCCAGCTGGTTCCATCGCTGACTATTGGGGGTGAGATCTTGGCCCCCTCAGAGAGGGCTCGCAACTTGGGTGTCCTCCTGGATACACGGCTGTCTCTAGAAGACCATGTAACGGCTGTGGCCAGGGGGGCTTTTTATCAGGTTCGCCTGATTCACCAGTTGCCTCCCTTTCTGGATTGGGACTCCTTGCGCAGTCACTCATGCCCTAATCACTTCCCTTCTGGACTACTGTAATGCTCTCTACATGGGGCTCCCCTTGAAGAGCACTCAGAGGCTTCAACTGGTCCAGAATGCGGCCGCGCGGGTGATTATGGGAGCGACATGGCACACCCATGTAACACCTCTCCTGCGCGAGCTGCACTGGTTCCCAGTGGTCTTCCAGGTGTGATTCAAGGTGTTGGTTACCATCTTTAAAGCACTCCATGGCTTAGGACCTGGGTACTTAGAGATCGCCTTCTGATACCGATAGCCTCCCACCGACCAATATGCTCCCACAGAGAGTGACTCCTCAGGGTGCCATCAGTCAAACAATGTCGACTGGTGACCCCCAGGGGGAGAGCCTTCTCTGTAGGGGCACCTGCCCTCTGGAATGAATTGCCCCCGGAGATACGGATGATCCCTGACCTACGCGCCTTTCGCCGTGCCCTCAAGACGTTATTGTTCCAACAAGCTGGGCTGGCCTAAACATGCATTTTAATGGTTGTCTTAGTTTTTTTTAATAATATTGGGGCCAATTTAATATATTTTAAATTGTTTTTAAATTTTATGTATATGTGTGTTTTATTGCTGGCTGTGCACCGCCCTGAGTCCCTTGGGAGAAGGGCGGTATAAAAATTTAAATAAATAAATAAATAAATAATCTCAAGGGCAGGAATTTAATTGGGAAATGGTGGAATTTACATTGAACACTCACCATTTTCTTGGGACTCACAGATTCAACTCCCTTTCAGAAACAAGGGCTTCTACCTTATAGGGCATTTGAAGGCGATATTTTCCATTGTGTTGCCTTCCATAGTCTCTGTGTCCCTCATTTGCTATGCATTTTGTTCACAAATAATTTGTGCATTGTCTGTCATGAAAAGCATCCTTTCTTCACCTCACTCTGAACAGATGGTGTTTTTTAGATTGAATGGGACTATCAGGTGTCCCTTTGAATTGAAGTCACACATGAAAAATGAAGTTTCAGGCACATTTGTTCACGCTGCAAAAGAAAATAAATATAGCAATCAGAAAACTGAGAAACAAATTTAGCTCTGGGTCCATTGCAGTGGTTTCGACTGTAAATATTTCTCCTAGAAGTTTCTATCAGCATTAGGATTTACCACGATCACTGGAGATGGATGGATGGATGGATGGAAGGATGGATGGATATATGGTAGGTAGGTAGGTAGGTAGGTAGGTAGGTAGGTAGGTAGGTAGATAGATAGATAGATAGATAGATAGATAGATAGATAGATAGATAGATAGATATTGTAAATGGATAGGCGGATGGGTAGATTGGTAAAATATGTGTTTGTATGTGTATTCTGTACATTCATAAATGTTGTTAAAATATTTTCAAATTATTATTATGTGATTGAATCAATTGTCATTGCAATTCTGCTATATAACATGATCTGAAGTTGGTTTATTTATATAGAAAATAAAAGAAAATGATCTTGAAACAATCAGTTAACCCATAATAAATATTCAAACCAGCGCTTTCATTCAACAAATTGGAGCAACAACTCTTCGAGAATGACTTGAAATGAATCATTATAAGATGTTTGGAGAACTGTAAAAAGGTAGAATCTGTTTAGTAAAATAAAATCTTTCTTGTAACTTTAATTCCTCAGCGTGGAGTTGATTTTTCTGCATTATTGTTAGTAATTTTACCACTAAAGAACAACTGGTAAATTTCAGAAAAATGCAGGAATCTTTGGAGAAAAGTTGAGAACTTCCAGTACCTTCCAACTCTCTTATTCTATGTTCTAGTGTAGAGAGTTTCTGGGGAAAAAAAAAACATTAATAGTTGGAACAGTGTTTGGCAATAGTTGACAAGATTTCTTGAAAACCAACCTTCTGCCTTAGTATTTTCATAAATATCTTTTCCCGCCCCCCAAAGACCATGCAATATAAATTCAGAGTTTTTAAACAAACTTTAGGTGACCAGAAGATCTCAGCAAAAAATGGCAGCAGTGAAACACAATGCCATGTTTGTCTATCTCCTCATTATTTTTGCATTAGCCAGGCTACCCTCGAAAAACCTTTGTCCTTCTCTGGCTCTTGGATAAACCCAGGAACAAAATCTGTTTTTGTTCTATTTTGGTTTCTTTCTTTTAATTTAGTTTCTGCTTGTTTTGTTGGTGCTTGGTTGTTTATGTCTCTCAGACTCATTGGATGTTTCTCAAAAAAAGGCTACTTGGAGATCACATTGCCAAGGATGGTTATCCTCTCAAAGTGGCTGTTCTCGAAATAGCAGTATTCCTTAAATGTGATCTCCAAGAGATATTGCTACTTGGGGGAAGAACCACTTTAAGTTCTTGAGTGATAATTACCCTTGGCCCTTGGTTTTGGAGATGAGGTACCTGGGTGTTGGTTTGTGGTCAGGCCTAGAAGAGAATGAAGAGTTTTCAAGGATAACAGTAAAAGTTTATTTAGTGCTGCCTATACACAAAATATGTTCTTGTGGGAACATAATGATTCTAAACTGATGATGCATTAGATCCTGCCCTTGGATTACACCTAGTCATCTCCTACAGCAGGGAGTTACTTAATTTCATTTATAAGGCCATAATTTTATATTAGCCAAGGGGAAGAGAAGATTTTCACGAATCTTATCCCTGTTAAGTTCATCTCTTTTGACTTTCTTCTTTTCTTTGAATTATAATTATAATAATCATATCTCTTCAGTCTTTGTTCTTAACACTGGTACACCACAGGGTTGTGTGTTGAGTCCCTTACTCTATACTCTTTATGTGCATGACGGCATTTCCACTCATGCTAATAATACTATTACTAAATTTGCAGATGATACAACAATGGTGGGTCTTATCTCTGTGGGTGGGGGCGGTGGGTCTGTTTATCGAGATGAGGTGGGATGGTTGCTTTCGTGGTGTGGAGACAATAACTTGGTCCTTAACACCAATAAGACCAAGGAGCTTCTAGTGGACTATAGAAGGAATAGATCAGACATCCGGCCCTTGCTTATCAATGGAGACCGAGTGGAGCAAGTGGCCACTTTTAAGTTTCTGGGTGTTATCATAAAAGAGGACCTGCACTTACATTGCAGCACTGGTCAAAAGGGCCCAGCAAAGATTATACCACCTGAGACTTTTCAGGAAACAACAACGGAATGGAAAACTGCTGGTGGCCTCCTAGCGCTGCGCCATAGAGAGTATTTTAACTTACTGCACCTCTGTTTATGGCTTGCCAATTGCACAGGGGCAGATAGGACAGCGCTCCAGAGGGTCAACGTCATTGCCCAACGTCATTGGTTGCCCTCTCCCCTCCTTAGAAGAGCTTTATAGCTCCCGCTGCCTTAAGAAAGTTCAAAACATTCTTCAAGATCCATCTCATCCTGGGCACCCTTTTTTTTTGAACTATTACCATCTGGCAAACAGTACAGGTCAATAAAAACAAGGACAAATAGGCTGAAAAACAGCCTCTATCCCAGGGCAATAACCATATTGAATTATACGGTATAGTGCAATATTGGGTTTTCAATTTCAATTATATAGAATGTAAAGGATGTATGTTTGTGTTTTTATTTTTATAGTTAAAATGTACACTGAAGACGGAATTTAATTTCATTGTGCCATGTGCAATGACAATAAAGTAAACTATACTATACTATACTAACTATAATTGCAGGCGTCAGAACAGATTGTTAAGTTTTCTTGGAATACTCTTTTTTTTCTTTGAATCAAGTTTTATTTATTCCCCCCCCCATTCCCCCCCACATATTTTATGAACAGAGCATTGGCCATATCATAACTTGTAACTCAGTTACAATTTTTGCCAAAATTTTCTTTTTCCATTTTTTAATTATGTCTTAAAATTCCTATGCTTATTTATATAAACAACATCTTAATTCACCCTCAAATTCTAATTTTTCTGTTTTAACTCATATTTATTCTCTTTTATTTTTTAATAACTCATGCTTTATCCTAGTACATTTATGCATGTTCGGGGTTGCCTTTCTTCCATTTTATCTTTTTTATTGTACAGCAATCTTTCTTCTCAATCTCTCCCTCCCTTCTTTTCTTTCTACTTTCTTCTTCCCTCTTCTCCTACTCCTTCTCTACTTCCCCTCCCTTTCTCCCTTTCTTCCTCCCCTCTTTCCTTTCTTCCCATTCCTCTCTCTCCTTCTTCCTCCCTTCCATCCCTCTACTCCTCTTTCATCTTATTTATTTATTTATTTATTTATTTATTAAATTTCTATACCGCCCTTCTCCAATAGGACTCAGGGCGGTGCACAGCCAAGATAAAAACAAAGCATACAAAATTTAAGAACAGTATTAAAATAATTAAATATTTTGGCCGAAATTAAGATAACCCAATTTAAAAACAATTTAAAATTTAACTCAGGCCAGCCCAGCTAGTTGAAATAAATAGGTTTTCAGGGCCCGACGAAAAATCCGGAGGTCTGTTATTATACGTAACTCTGGGGGAAGGTTGTTCCAGAGGGTGGGCGCCGTCACAGAGAAGGCTCTCCCCCTGGGGGTCGCCAGCCGACATTGTCTGGCGGACGGCACCCTGAGGAGGCCCACTCTGTGCGAGCGTACTGGCCGGTGGGAGGCTATTGGTGGCAGAAGGTGGTCTCGTAAATACCCCGGCCCTAAGCCATGGAGCGCTTTAAAGGTGGTCACCAACACCTTGAAGCGCACCCGGAAGACCACTGGGAGCCAGTGCAGCTCGCGCAGGAGAGGTGTCACATGGGAGCGCCTCGTCGCCCCCATAATCCCCCGCGCGGCCGCGTTCTGGACCAGCTGGAGCCTCCGGGTGCACCCCAGGGGGAGCCCCATGTAGAGAGCATTGCAGTAGTCCAGGCGGGAAATGACTAGTGCCTGAGTGACTGTGCGTAGAGAGTCCCGATCTAGAAAGGGGCGCAGCTGGCGTATCAGGCGAACCTGATAAAAAGCCCCCCTGGCCACGGCCGTCAAATGATCTTCTAAAGACAGCCGTGCGTCCAGGAGGACACCCAAGTTGCGAGCCCTCTCCGTGGGGGCGAGTGATTCACCCCCAATAGCCAGCGATGGCGTCAGCTGGCTATATCGGGACGCTGGAAGCCACAGCCACTCGGTCTTGGAGGGGTTGAGTCGGAGCCTGTTTCTCCCCATCCAGGCCCGCACGGCCTCCAGACACTGGGACATCACTTCAAGGGCATCGTTGGGGTGGCCTGGGGTGGAGATGTACAACTGGGTGTCATCAGCGTACTGATGGAACTCCACCCCAAAGCCACGGATGATCTCACCCACCCATCTCTCTCTATTGCTGCATCTATTTTCAATTTTCTATTTTCCACTATGGTGTCCCGGCACCCAGACTTTTCTTTCATTTATTTTCTCAAAATTCCCCTTATCTTTTAATTATTAACAATGTATTTCAACTTATTCCACTTTTATCTTAAATCCTTTACCAGTATAACCTTCCAACCCTTAACAATATCTTTCTTCTATTTTATTTCTTACAGGTATTGTTTTATTCTTATTTGCATCATTTATTAACATTTCCATTTTATTCAATTTTACATTTCAATTTTCCCCTTAATTTCAATTAATTCTTTTGTTACTATTATTTCTCTCGAATTTGTACATCTTCCAACAACAAAATATATAGTCCATTCTGTCTTTCACATTGCATCTACTCATCTATTTTACATCAAATAGTGTATTTCTTCTTTTTTACTTACTCATATTTCATTTTATCTTTACTTATATCCCTTTTACAATAATCTGTATCTTCCTTCTAAAATGCTTTTTACATATGATTTCTAAAGTTAACTCCTTCTCTTCAGTTAGCATATTCATCTTTTAAATTCCTTTTTACTATCTCCTATTTTCTTTTAATTTTTTTTTATTTGATTTATATGCCGCCCTTCTCCAGAGATTCAGGGCGGCTTACAATGCGTTAAGCAATAGCCTTCATCCTTTTGTATATTTATACAAAGTCAGCTTATTGCCCCCACAAACTGGGTCCTCAATTTACCTACCTTAGAAAGGGTGGAAGGCTGAGTCAACCTTGAGCCTTGGAGAGATTCGAACCTGCAGTAATTGCAGGCAGCTGTTCTTAATAACTTAATTCTTAATTTCTCCACAATTCCATTTCTTGACACTTTCCTCCCTTTCTCCCATTCCCTTGCCTTCTCCTCCTCCTTTTTCTTCCCCATTTCTTCCTCTTATCTTCCTTTTTGAGGTGTATTCTCCTTATCCGTTTTGACCACCTCCAGCTCCAGCCCCAGTGAGGGGAATGTCCGCCCTGCCTGCTGAGGGCTTTTTCGCCTTCCGGAATGCCAGGGCAGGGCTGGACTCGTTGTTTGACGGCGCCGCGGGAGATGGGGCAACGGCCTTGCTGTGACAGCTGTTTCCAGCTTTTTCAGTGCCGGAGGAAGTGGAGGCTGAAGCGTTCGGCAGTGTTCGGCAGTTGTGCAGCGGCAGCGGCGGCTTGGAAGTGGCCTCTTGCCCCCTCGCCCCTCTGGGACGCTCTTTTTTGGACGTTTTCGGGGGGGCAGGGTGCTTGGGGAGCCTAGGGTGCCTAGTTGCGAGCTGGTGACGACGGCGGCGGTGGCGGCGGTGGAGGCAATGGCAGCCACAAACCGGCCAGCCAGGGAAACAGCTTGCAGTAGTTGGATGGGGGAGATACGGACAGCCTTTGCCCTCAGGACTACCATCTGGCCTTTATTGACTGAGACCCCTACTGTGATTGGGGGTTTTGAGATCAGAGCTGTGACTGGGGGTTTGTGGAGATTTGGGGGTAGGAGAGGTGGGAGGCTGACCATGGTTTGGTTTATTGGTTGCCTCAGGTGGCCCCTCCTCCCCCCCTTCTCCCAGGTATGGGTGGGTGTTGGCCTTTGATGGCCATCCACCCTTGGATTGGGTTTTGCTGTTTTGTTATTCCTAGTCTCGCCCCAGGGAAGATCTTGTGCCTGTGGGACTATTACCATCGCTATTAACATCTTTACGAACTGCTGGCCTCTTATCCGACCCCTAACTGGAAGAGAACTGGGCAAAATGGTATGCAGGTGCTGAGGGGGCTGTTGTCATCCACTGAACGAAAGGATGGACTATTCTGACTTTATTGTTGGTGTCATCTGGCCCAGTCACTTTGAGAGGGTGACTGGGATAATTATCCTCCGAACGTGGTGGGATGACACTGGCCTCTTCCACTGCTGTGAGAGGGCAGTGAAGCCCAGCTCCTGGTACGAAGATCTACTCTTGACCCAGTACTATTGGGCTATCTGGTGAAGCCCTGACCAGTTTACTTTCCACCTCTGTTTTTTTTTTTTTTGTGATGTGTACGGCTGCTGACCTTCTTGCGCTGCGAAACTCCCCCCTCTCACAGGTTTGGCCCTCCTCACTATCGAGGGCCTACCTTGATGACGGATTTTGGAATCCCGAGAGGTGGCATGTTGCGAAGAGGGGGTTGTGGGTTTTTTGGGGGAAATTTTTAGATAGTATTTTAAAGGGTTCTGGGAGGGGGGTGGGTTGTGTGGGTTTGGGGGAGAACCCGCAGGGGAGGAGGCCTGGTCCGGCTGAAGAGCGCGGCACGGGAGGTGCGGGACTCAGGGTCAAGGAGGGAATTAGAGCTTGTGTTGTTGATGGACATTATATCAGTACTGTGGGTGGGAGGGGCAGATATGGCGGGAGCAGGGGGCCACATCATGTTGTGGGAGTGCACGCTCACTGTTTTTGAGCGGTGGCGCACTCCGGCCTCCAATGCTCCTCTCGTTCCCCAGGTTGCACAGACCCTCAGGCCCTGGGCCTTCGGCTGATGCTATGCAATGCCAGGTCCATGGTAAATAAAGCCCCCCTCATTTGCAATCTTGTTCAGGAGGGGGGAGCAGACCTGGTGGGTATTACGGAGACCTGGTTGGGCCAGGAGGGGGGGTCCCCTCGTTGAGATGTGCCCACCTGGCTTTTGCGCATTTCATCAGCCAAGGTCACGGGGAGGGGCGGGGGGGTGGCGGTTGTCATTAAAGAAGGTCTTGGTCCAAGGGAGGCCACTGTTCCTCAGACAGCCGGATGTGAGTCCCTCCTTGTGAAGTGGGGTCATGGGGTGCAGATGGGCTTGCTGGTTACGTACCTGGCTCCCTGCCATGTGGCGGCAGCCCTGCCCGAGCTGCTCAAAGTTATAGCTGCGGTGGCGGTTGATACCCCCAGGCTTATGGTCTTGGGGGATTTTAACCTGCCATCTGCCGGTGAGGCATTTGAGGTGGCCCGGGAGTTCATGGCTTCCATGGCTTCCATGACGGCCATGGACCTGACCCAGTTAGTTCATGGCCCTACTCACATGGGGGGAAACATGCTGGACCTGGTTTTTGTCTCTGGTCAGTGGTTGAGTATCTTGAGATAGGGGATATAGCGATCGAGCCCTTGTCATGGTCAGATCACTCCCTCCTTCGCTTTGACCTTCAAACCGCCGCATCCCGCCGCAGGGAGGCAGAACCGATGAGGTGGTTCCGCCCCAGGCGCCTGATGGATCTGGATAGGTTCCAGATGGAGCTTGGGCCATTTCCTGAGGCTCTGGCTCACAGCTCAACTGAAGACCTAGCGGCCGCCTGGGATAGGGCGGCCGCTGGAGCTTTGGACCAGGTCATGCCTTTGCGGCCTCTGACCCGGCGCCACTCTCACCTGGCTCCTTGGTTTACCGAGGAGCTGAGGGAGAGCAGTTGGAGGGCCAGCCGTTCTGAATCTGACCGAACACTGGTAAGGTCTCATATTAAGACCTACCTGATGGTGATAAAAGCGGCAAAATGTAATTATTTTTTCGCTCTTATTGCATCATCAGATAATTGCCCGGCTGCCCTGTTTAGGGTGACCCACTCCCTGCTCCACCAGGAAGTGCAGGAGGACCCCTTGGAGGGTAGAGCTGAGGACTTTGTCATATCTGTATGACAAAATTGCTCAGATTTGGGAACACCTGGACTCTGACTGGGTAGATTCAGGGGGGATAATGGAGGCAGGTCTTGAGAATATTATCTGGGAAGAGTTTGATTCTGTGACTCCCGAAGACGTGGACAGGATGCTGGGTAGACTGAGCGCGGCCACATGTTTATTGGACCCATGTCCTTCCTGGTTGGTGCTGGCCTCTCAGGAGGTTACATGAGGCTGGCTCCAGGAGATTATAAATGCTTCCTTGAGTGAAGATGTCTTCCTCACCGCCTTCAAAGAGGTGGTGGTGAGGCCTCTCCTCAAGAAGCCTTCCCTGGACCCGGCAGTGTTGGCTAATTATCATCCAGTCTCCAACCTTCACTTTGTTGCGAAGGTTGTTGAGAGTGTGGTAGTGCGACAGCTCCCTCAGTACCTGGATGAATCAGCTTATCTGGATCCATTCCAGTCAGGCTTCAAGCCTGGGTACAGCACGGAAACGGCATTGGTCACACTGGTTGATGATCTCTGGAGGGTTTGGGACAGGGGTTGCTCCTCTGTTCTGGTCCTGTTAGAACTCTCAGCGGCTTTTGATACCATCGACCATGGTATCATGCTGCACCGGCTGAAAGAGTTGGGGGTGGGAGGCACCGTGTTACGGTGGTTCTCCTTCTTTCTCTCTGACCGGTCGCAGTCTGTGTTGGCAGGGGGCAGAGGTTGACCCCGAGGCCGCTTGTATGTGGGGTGCCACAGGGGTCGGTCCTCTCACCCCTTCTGTTCAGCATTTATGTGAAGCTGCTGGGTGAGATCATCCGTGGTTTTGGGGTGAAGTACCACCAGTACGCTGATGACACTCAGCTGTACATCTCCACCCTGGATCACCCCAATGATGCCCTTGAAGTGATGTCCTGGTGCTTGGATCTGGATGGGGAGAAACAGACTCAGGCTCAACCCATCCAAGACCGAGTGGCTGTGGTTTCCGATGTCCCGATATAGTCAGTTGGTGCCATCACTGACTATTGGGGGCGAGTCGTTGGCCCCCACGGAGAGGGCTTGCAACTTGGGTGTCCTCCTGGACTCACGGCTGTCTTTAGAAAAGCACATGACAGCTGTGGCCGGGAGGACTTTTTATCTGGTGCGCCTGATTCGCCAGTTGTGTCCCTTTCTGGTTCGGGACTCATTAAGTACGGTCACTCATGCCCTCGTCACTTCTCACCTGGACTACTGCAATGCTGTCTACATGGGGCTCCCCTCGAGGAGCACCCGGAGGCTCCAGGTGATCCAGAATGCGGCTGCGCTGGTGGTTATGGGAGCGACGTGGCGCTCCCATGTGACTCCCCTCCTGTGTGAGCTGCACTGGCACTCGGTGGTCTTCCGGGTGCGCTTCAAGGTTTTGGTGACCACCTTTAGAGCGCTCCATGGCTTAGGACCGGAGTATCTACGAGACCGCCTTCTACCACCAGTAGCCTCTCACTGACCAGTACGCTCCCATAGAGAGGGGCTCCTCAGGGTGCCGTCGGTCAAAAAATGTCGACTGGTGGCTCCCAGGGGGAGAGCCTTCTCTGTGGGAGCACCTGCCATCTGGAACGAGCTCCCCCCAGAGATACAGAGGATCCCGGATCTGCGCACTTTCTGCCATGCCCTCAAAACATTTTTATTCCAGCAGGCTGGCCTGGCCTAACTTCCCTTTTAAATTGCTTTTAAATTTGTCTTATAATTTGGGGTGTTTTAAATTTGTTTTGGGCCAAAGTATTTAATGTATTTTAAAGGGTTTTTTAACATTTGTACTATATGTATTTTATCTTTTTGCTGTTCACCACCCTGAGTAGGGCGGTATATAAATTTAATTAATTAAATAATAATAATAATAATAATAATAATAATAATAATAATAATAATAATACATTTTTATTCTATCACCATTAATCCCAGTGTAATCATTTTTTTTATTCTGTCACTGTTAATCCCACTGTAATCATCTGTATCTTTATTTTCATTTATTTCCTTCCCAATTCTCCATGTTATCAATTTAAAAGGCAAGGATTTTTAAGTTTATTATTCCTTTACATATAATTCATATTCAAAGTCCATGTAGTGTCTCTTTTTTCTTTTTTTATCTTTCCAGATAGTGTCCAATTCAAATGTTCCTTTGAGCCATTCCAATTTCAGTCTTTGTTCTCCCCGCTCCTCTTGCAATCACGTTCTAGTTATATAAACAAAACATTCCTACAGTACTTCCAGAATTTTCTCATGATGATATAAATAAGTTTAGTAGGATACTTTCTTTCCACCAGCTCTCCAATTCACAAATCCTGCAGCCATGAAATATCCCTTTGTAAATCCACAAAAATGATTATTTCCTCTTCTCCTAATTAAATCCTTTTTTGTTTAAAGAATACTTCTCTATCTCCTTTTTTCTTGTCTTATTTTAATTTCATCCAAATCCCATTTTAAATCCCAGTGAAAGGTTCCTTTTATGGCTTTAGTTTTAGTTTTAAAATTCCTTTTGTTCCTTCGCTTAAATTCCCGAGTGCCAATTAGCCGCTAGTTAGTTGTTGGGACTTCTTTCAAGCTTTTAAAAGTTGTTTCTTCTTACCTGTGAGTTGGCCAATTACTCAGCTGGTAATAATACTCTGTTCATTCTCCACTCCTGTTTACATCTTAATCCGGTTGCCCCAGCTTGTAGAGGACCTAATGGCCGCCTCCCCCACCGTCAGGTCAAAGAGCTGTCTTCAACCTTCCGAGGAGCTTGCCTGCTCCTCTTTGATCTTTCAAGATGCTTCTCTCTCTCCCCCATCCCTCCAAGATGGTTCCGGTCCGAAGACTCCCTGACAGCAGTTTGTCTGGCTGGGTTTTCGCGAAGCCCATCGGAGCTTCACTATTTCCCAGCCAGTATCGTCACGACGCTTCCAGTTCCTTGAGAAGCATTCAATTCTATGGGATGGCTCTGAAGTTGTCTACAATCCACTTTTAATTATTGTCAAGGTTTGACAAAAGTCCCACCTTGGTTCTCCTTTCACACTTTTATTCCACTTGAGCATCATTGCTTGAACTATCTACTGTTTTGAGAACCAAACACCTCTTGTATTGTTGGTTTGTTTTTTGTCCGCATTTTGATATTTATCCACATCATTAAAAAGCACAACAAAGAATGTACATTCTGTGCTAACTCAGAAAGCTCAAACTGCCCAAGGAGCTGCTGATTTAGTTCTGCAGAGGAATTGTTGAGTCTGCAATCTGCACGTCTATAACTGTCTGGTTTGGTTCTGCAACCCAACAAGACAGACACAGACTTCAGAGGATAATTAGAACTGCATAAAAAACAACGGCTACCAACTTGCCTTCTATTGAGGACCTGTATACCGCATGAGTCAAAAAGAGGGCTGTGAAAATATCTACAGACCCATCACATCCTCTACATAAATTGTGTCAACTCCTACCCTCAAAACGATGCTATAGGGCACTGCACACCAGAACAACTAGACACAAGGACAGTTTTTCCCCGAATGCCATCACTCTGCTAAACAAATAATTCCCTCAATGCTGTCCAATTATTTACTAAGACTGTATTACTATTATTCTTCTCATCCGTCCTAGTGCCTATGTCTTCCCACTTGTATTGTTTTATTTGTTTCCTAGTACAATTTGATTGTTTATAAGTAACCTATGACTATCACTAAGTGTTGTATCTTATGATTCTTGATGAATGTATTTTATTTTTCTTTATGTACACTGAGAGGATATGCACCAAGGACAAATTCCTTGTGTGTCCAATCAAACTTGGCCAATTAAGAATTCTATTCTATTCTATTCTATTCTATTCTATTCTATTCTATTCTATTCTATTCTATTCTATTCTATTCTATTCTAGTTGTATATTCTTTTGGAACAAACTTTGCTTAGAAAGGGTCCATCAAGTACTCATCCTTCATACATGTGTGTTCATACCTTTGAGTGTGGCACAAAGTATGTGTATCTGTGTGTATCTGTGTTTTTGAACTGCATTTGGTATTATAATTATTCATAAAGAGATGTAGGATTTCTAAATCCTATTCATCTTCCAATTCTAATCCCAAATTTCCCACTTCTTCCCTCAATTTTGCAATTAGATCAAGTCCTCTTCTGTTTACAGCTGGTATTAAGCATTCCTTCTTTAAAGTATTTAGTTCAATGTACAAAGCCAGATTTGGGTAGAGTTCAAGGAGTGAAGTCCCAGGGCTGTAAGTTAGGCAAGTCCAAAGAAGCTTCTCAGTAGTAGCCCATTTCTATGTTGTGGTTAAGAGCACAATGTGGATATATCCAGGACATCACGAGCAACTGAGTTTGCTCAGAGGAGAAGACAAGGTCATCTAAGGAGACCAATGGACACCACCATCCTTCACTATCCACATTACCAGTATTTTGCATGGTTAAGATTCTTTGATGGCCTGAATCACTAGATGGGGCTCTAAACTACTTCATCACTTGAACATATGTAAGTGTGGTGGTGGTGTTTTTTTTACAATGCAAACTCTATTCTTAGCAGCTTGAAAGGATCAAATGTCTTTCATTTATGAGAATTCTATTCCTTATTTATTGTGCTGTTGTGATCATTAGACAGCATCTCAGTTGGATACCCCCTTTAAGTCCCAGGCAGTTCTTAAAGAAGTAAGGTGCAGCATGGAGAAGCAGTTCTAAAATGTATGTATACCAATTCAATTCCATAAAAGAAAGAATTTTAATGTTTTCTTTTCAAACAGACACGACCTCAAGGGAAAGAGGTAAGCCAAGTATTATTCATCTTGGGAGATTACCTTCATCTTCTCCCAATGCACATTGTGCGTTGATATCATAAATAATTTGTGTTGCATTGGCTATGTGAACCAAACAGAAAACAAACTCTCATGTTACTCAGTGGAAACTTCTGAAAACGTGAGAAGCTCATCATTTTTTGTCTGAAGTCAAAAGTTCCAGAGCTGAACCTTGAGGAATAGACATCTCCCAATCTAACCTACCATGTCAACCATCGTGCCGTGCTATCTGGCAATACGTAAAAACAACAACCACAGGACAGCCAATTCAATTCTGGAAAGTCTGAATCATAATTTTCTGGTAATTGACTATAAAGGGGGAAAAAAGAAAAGAAACACCCAATTGTTGTGATCATATATACAGAGGTCCTACCAAACTGTTGAAGTAAGAGAGTGGAACAAGCATCTATCAACATCTCTATCTATCTATCTATCTATCTATCTATCTATCTATCTATCTATCATCTATCAAAGCTGTGTGCTGCCCATCTCGCTGAAGGTGACTCTAGCTAGCTTACAGACATTGAATAAAATGCAGTATAAAACATCAGAACAATAAAGGTTTCAAATTTAAAAGTCCAATTAAAATAAAACTAAGCAGGATGGAGAGGGAAGGAGCAAAGTACGAACGGGAGAAGTTGGGGTGTTCTCTATTCCACCAGATACCTCCAGTGTGGCACAAGGCTACTTGGCATAGCCATGTGTACAAAGACCTTTCAGAAGGTAACAGGTAACAGTAACAGAGTTGGAAGGAATCTTGGAGGTCATCTAGCTCACGCAGGAGACCTATACTAGGGATTTGAACCGCCGAACTGCTGACCTTTCTGATCAACAAGCTCAGTGACTTAGTCACTGAGCCACCTAGCCAGGGTGGGAGCAGATGTGACCTCGGGGTGGGGGGGGTGGCGGAAGGGGGGAAGATGTTCCAAAAGGCAGGATTTATCATTGTCCGTCAGAATGTCGTTGGTCATTGTTATTGTACATTCTGCCTCTTAAACAGACCAGTGGGAATGACTGCCCATTGATTTTGAAAGCTGAGTGGCGAATTAGGAAACATTTAATAGTCTAAACAATTGGGAATGCCACAAAAAGAATTAGCACTTTTATTTTATTTGTTTATTTATTAAATTTATATGCTGCTCATCTCACTAACCGGTGAGTCTTTTAAAGGATGTTGGGCTTGAATAACCTACAATATAAACTTATCACAGTAACAACTTGCATCTACGTTTGGAATACTTATAACACATCTTTTTTAGGTATCCTAAAGGTGGATGCAAATTAATCAGTTCTTGCTGCCATTTTCATTTGGGCAACACACAACTGATTTTACAGGCAATCAGGCTTAATTTACTCACTCTAATTAATTCCTCTGATTGCCCCTTCAGAGCGCTAGAACTGTAGGAGATTAATAATCAATAAGATTTGAACAGGATGATGGGAAATCTTAAATGATGGTACTGTAAAAATCTTTTCACCTTTAAGTAGCTGAGAAAAAATATATGTCTGTTAGATTTGTTATATATTCAAAGTTTCACCTGGTAGAAATTGATATGACGAGAGAGGGAGAGGGAGAGAGAAGAAATTTTCAGCACAATAAAAGTTTGAGGATGACCAGGAACTTAATATTCCCTTCTGCGCATGCCTGAAGATGGCGGTTTGTGACTGAGGCTCCTGAAGCCTGGGGCAATGTAGGGCCATTTTGGATTCCTCGAGGGCTGAATTTTCTATCTATGAGCCCTCGGCCCAGCAAGAGAATACTGAGGACAGCCTGTTGTGATCTTTTCGGCTGCCCTGGGTCACTCATGTGGCCGTTTGGACCCGAAGAGCGCCGCGGGATTATGGTGACGCTGACGGGAGGTTTAGGTACGGCCGGGCGGTGCTTCCTGCCTTGGCGTCTCCCCAGCGGTCCCCTTGTGATGGCCGAAATGGGGGTGGGAGTGTGGTGGCGATGGCGATGGAGTGTTGGAGCATTGCTGCCCCCCCCCCTGGAAGAACTAGCAGCGGCGGGGACGGTGTTGGGACGGAGTTGGGGCGGCGTTTTTTTCGCCTTGATGTCCCCCCAGCAAGGGCCGGAACGGGGGGGGGGTTACGGAGATGATGGTGGAGCATCCGCCCCCCGCCCCAAGGGAAGGCTACCAGCAGCGATGGTGACGTAGGGCTGCGGTGGCGACGAGTAAAATGCTGCCTGCTGGGGCGACGCCGAGGGAGGACTGCCGGGCCCCGCCTGAATCTCTTCAAATCTAGACCTCTACAAACTAGGTCTATTGTCAACTGTGAAGGAGAGAGTGCAAACCATCAATTTGGAGCTCTCTGGTTGGAGGCTTTATCGAAGATCTGGGAGTTAAGGGGGGGAAGAAGATCTGGTGGAGACTGGGGGAGCTGGGAAGAGCTGGAAGATGGTGTGGACTGTCCCGCCCCCCTCTTGGTTTGTCTCCACCCCCCCTTCCTTCCCTCTTTCTTTTTTCCACCGTGGCCTGGTTTGTGGGCACGGCCTGGACTACTATCTCCCCGACCAGATTTTTCTTGCACCCGGACTTAATAGCTCCTGTATGCCCACAGCTGACCCCGGTTTCCGGCAATTCCATTGGCCCTATTGACATTAACATCCACTTGCTGTGAGGAGAGATGTGAGCCTGGGCGGGGGCACCGAGGGAGTCATCTTGTTGCAGCTGCCACTGTATAAGAGCTGCTGACACTGGCCACCGTGAGAGGGTGACCGGGTCATTGCCTTCTGGGACAGCTGCCTGAGACTCCTCTCCACTGTCGTGGGAGGACAGTGGAGTCCGGTTTGACCCCCGGCCGAAATGGTGGACTCTCTCCCCTGGACTTTTTCTTTAAACCATCATTAAGAATCCTTGGCCTTTTTCCATCTTCCCCAGACAGACTTTTGGAACCTTAAGATATATTCATCCACTGATCTCTTCACACTGCGAGACTCCCCCCTCTCGCGGACCTGGCCCTCCATGTTATCGAGGGCCTATCTTGATGACAGGTCTTGGAACCCCGAGAGATGGCATGCAGCAAAGAGGGGGTTGAGGGGTTTTCTATGTAAATTTTTAATGAAATTTTTAAGGGGTGGGAATAATGATTTTTTAAGGGGAACCGGGAGGAAGACCAAGGGGTTTGGGGGGACGAACCCACTAGGGTCAGAGCCGAGCCCGGCACAGGGGGACGGTTTGGAGGGTGCAGGTCGAGGGATTGGGGAGGGGCTGGAGGACCTTCCGGATGAGGAATTCTCCATGAGCACGGTGAATGGGAGGGGCAGATATGGCGGGAGCAGGGGACCATATCATGTGTCGGGGGCTTGTACTTGCTGTCTGAGAGCAATTGCTTGCCCCGGTCCCCAAGGCTCCGCTCGGAAACTCGGTGGCTTAGATACTCAGGATCTGGGCCTTCGGCTGATGCTGTGCAACACCAGGTCTGTGGTAAATAAGGCCCCCCTCATTTACGATCTTATACATGAGGGAGTAGCGGACCTGGCGGGTTTTACGGAGACCTGGTTGGGCCCGGAGGGCAGCGTCCCTCTGGTCGAAATGTGCCCACCAGGCTTCAGAGCATTCCATCGGCTGAGGGCCCAGGGGAGGGGCGGGGGGATGGCGGTTATTATTAACGAGGATCTGGGTCCGAGGGAGACCACTGTGCCTCAGATAGCCGGATGTGAGTCCCTCCTTGTGAGGTGGGGTCATGGGGTTCAGATGGGCTTGTTGCTTACGTACCTGGCTCCCTGCCGCATGGCAACAGCCCTACCTGAGCTACTCGACGTGATAGCCACGGTGGCAGTAGATACACCCAGGCTTTTAGTCATGGGTGATTTCAACTTGCCATCCGTTGGTGAAACATCTGAGGTGGCTCGGGAGTTCATGGCTTCCATGACAGCCATGGACCTGACCCAGTTAGTTCATGGCCCTACTTACAGGGGAGGTCACACTCTGGACTTGATTTTTGTCTCTGGCCAGTGGTTGAGTGGTCTTGTTATAGGGGATATAGACATGGAACCCTTGTCATGGACCGACCACTCACTCCTTCACCTGGATCTTCGAACCGCTGCCCCCTGCCGCAGGGAGGCGGATCCAATTAGATGGATGCGCCCCAGGCACCTGATGGATCCTGAGAGGTTCCAGATGGAGCTTGGGCCATTTCCTGAGGATCTAGCACATGACTCGGCCGAGGACCTGGTAGCCGCCTGGGATCGGGTGGCTGGTGGGGCCTTGGACCGAGTCGTGCCTTTGCGGCCTCTGACCCGGTGCCGATCCCGAGCAGCTCCTTGGTTCACTGAGGAGCTGAGGGAAATGAAGCACCGGAAAAGACGCCTGGAGAGTGGTTGGAGGGCCAGTCTCGCTGAATCTGATCGAACACTGGTAAGGTCGCATATTAAGGTCTACCTAGTGGCGATAAAGACGGCAAAGTTTAATTACTTTTCAGCCTCTATTGCATCATCAGGGAATCGTCCAGCCACCCTGTTTAGGGTGACCCGCTCCCTGCTCCATCCGGGAGTGCGGGAGGATCCCTTGGAAGGCAGGGCGGAGGATTTTGGACAATACCTGTAGGACAAAATCGCTCAGATCTGGGGGGACTTGGACTCTGACTGGGTAGATCAGGGCAGGGTAACGAGGAATATTCTTGAGAATGTTATCTGGGAGGAGTTTGATGCTGTGACTCCCGATGATGTGGACAGGATTTTGGGGATACTTAGTGCGGCCACATGTTTACTGGACCCATGTCCCTCCTGGTTGGTACTAGCTTCCCGGGAGGTTACACAAGGTTGGCTCCAGGGTGTTATCAATGCTTCGCTGAGTGAGGGCCACTTCCCCGCTGCCTTGAAAGAGGCGGTGGTGAGGCCTCTTCTCAAGAAGCCGTCCCTGGATCCGGCAATATTGGTCAACTATCGTCCTGTCTCCAACCTTCGCTTCATGGCGAAGGTTGTTGAGAGTGTGGTCGCATGACAGTTCCCACAATTCCTGGAGGAAACATCTTATCTAGATCTGTTCCAGTCGGGTTTCAGGTCTGGGCACAGCACGGAAACGGCATTGGTCGCGTTGGTTGATGATCTCTGGAGGGCTCGGGACAGGGGTTGCTCCTCTGTTCTGGTCCTGTTAGAACTCTCAGCGGCTTTTGATACCATCGACTATAGTATCATGCTGCACCGGCTGGAAGAGTTGGGGGTGGGAGGCACCGTGTTGCGGTGGTTCTCCTCCTTTCTCTCTGACCGGTCGCAGTTTGTGTTGGCAGGGGGGCAGAGGTCAACCTCGAGGCCTCTCATCTGTGGAATGCTGCAGGGATCAGTCCTCTCGCCCCTTCTGTTCAACATTTATGTGAAGCCGCTGGGCGAGATCATCCGTGGCTTCGGGGTGAGATACCACCAGTACGCTGATGACACCCAGCTGTACATCTCCACCCCAGGCCACCCCAATGATGCCCTTGAAGTGATGTCCCAGTGCCTGGAGGCTGTGAGGATCTGGATGGGGAGGAACAGGCTCAGGCTTAACCCTTCCAAGACTGAGTGGCTGTGGCTCCCGGCATCCCGATATAGTCAGTTGACTCCATCACTGACTATTGGGGGCGAGTCTTTGGCCCCCACAGAAAGGGCTCGCAATCTGGGAGTCCTCCTGGATATGCAGCTGTCCTTGGAGGAACATCTGACAGCTGTAACCAGGGGGACCTTTTGTCAGGTTCGCCTGATTCGCCAGTTGCGCCCCTTTCTTGATCGGGATTCCCTGTGCACAGTCACTCACGCCCTCGTCACCTCTCGCCTTGACTACTGCAACGCTCTCTACATGGGGCTCCCCTTGAAGAGCACCCAGAGGCTCCAACTGGTCCAGAATGCAGCAGCGCGGGTAGTGACGGGAGCAACATGGTGCTCCCATGTAACATCGCTCCTGCGCAAGCTGCACTGGCTCCCAGTGGTCTTCCGGGTGCGCTTCAAGATGTTGGTTATCACCTTTAAAGTGCTCCATGGCATCGGGCCTAGTTATCTTCGAGACTGCCTGCTGCTACCGACGACCTCCCATCGTCCCATGCGCTCCCACAGAGAGGGCCTCCTCAGGGTGCCATCAGCCAATCAATGTAGGCTGGTGACCCCCAGGGGGAGGGCCTTCTCTGTGGGGGCACCTACCGTCTGGAATCAGTTGCCCCCAGAGATAAGGAGAATCCAAGACCTTAGTGCCTTCCGCTGTGCCCTTAAGACCCACTTTTTCCAGCAAGCCGGGCTGGCTTAAGAAGAAATTTTAAATGTTTTAATTGGTTTATATTTTTAATTTTGGGCCAAATTTATATATATTTTAATTGTTTTTTAATATTTGTATTCCATGTTTTTTTAATTCTGGCTGTACACCGCCCTGAGTCCTCAGGGAGAAGGGCGGTATATAAATTTAAATAATAATAATAATAATAATAATAATAATAATAATAATAATAATAATAATAATAATAATAATAAAGGCACTTACAAGTCTGCACAAAAGATTGGCAACCCAGATGAACCAGATCCTAAAAACACCTGAAAATGATGGATGGATGACAACTGGAAGGACATTTTTGATCCAAAAAGATAAAGAAAAAGGAAAGGACCCTGGAAACTATAGGCCAATCACCTGCTTGCCAACAACATACAAGCTTCTTACTGGTATCATTGCAAACCAAATCTATGGATACCTGGAAAGAAATAACTTGCTTCCTGTAGAACAGAAAGGATGCTGCAAAAACTCAAGAGGAACAAAAGATCAATTGCTGATCGACAAGCTAATCCTAAAGAACTCAAAGAAAAGACGAACCAACCTGTTCATGGCTTGGATAGACTATAAGAAAGCATTTGATTCAGTTCCCCATAGCTGGATCAAGAAATGCCTGGAAATATTAGGCATCAGCAGCAACATACAAAAATTCATGGAATCTTCAATGAACCTCTGGAAAACAAAACTTATGGCTAATGAAGAAGAACTGGGTGAAGTTGAAATTAAACGAGGCATTTTCCAGGGCGATTCCCTTTCACCCCTACTTTTTATACTCTCAATGCTACCACTGACAATCATTTTGAAGAAGATGAACTGTGGATACGAACTTGCAAAGAAAGGACTGAAAATCTTGCACTTGATGTACATGGATGATTTGAAGCTGTTTGGTAAAACAAAAGCTGAACTGAATTTATTAATTGAAAACATCATAAAAGCCATAAATACCTGGGCTATACCTGTGATTAGATACTCTGCAGGAATAATTGACTGGACCCAGATGGAGTTAGACAATTTGGACAGAAAAACAAGGAAGCTTATGACAATGAATCATGCCTTGCACCCTAAAAGTGATGTTGACCGATTATATTTACCAAGAGCAGAGGGTGGTCGAGGACTCCTACAAGTAAAGCAGACTGTGGAAGAAGAAAAATGCAGCTTGAATGGTTACATCCAGAAAAGTGAAGAACCAATGATTAAGGAAGTAAATAAAGGAGGCCTTTTAAAGACAACTAAAACAAAAGCAGAATATAAGAAAGAAGTAATTGAGCAGCGAGCTGAAAATTGGAAACACAAAGCTCTGCATGGCCAATACTTGAAAAGTATTGAAGGCAAAGCTGACCAGAAACTAACTTGGAACTGGTTAAGATCAGGAGTACTGAAAAAAGAAACAGAAAGCTTTATTTTGGCAGCTCAAGAACAAGCCCTAGCCACAAACTGTATGAAGGCAAAAATTCAACATGTTACCACCAACAGCAAATGCCGCCTCTGCAATGAGAAAGATGAGACAGTCGACCACCTGATCAGTGGGTGCAGCAAAATTTCACAAACTGACTACCTACAACGCCATGACCGTGTTGCTAAGATCATTCACTGGAAATTGTGCCAGAAGTTTGGATTTGAGTACAGCAAAAACCACTGGGAACATCAGGTTGAGAAAGTTTTAGAGAATGAGAAACTCAAGATCTTGTGGGACTTTAGGATTCAGACTGACAGGCACTTGATCCACAACACACCTGACATAACAATAGTTGAAAAGAAAAAAGTATGGTTCATTGACATTGCAATACCTGGTGATGCACGAATTGAAGATAAGCAGCAAGAAAAAATCACAAAGTACCAGGACTTAAAAATTGAAGTTGAGCGACTGTGGAAAAAGAAATTGTGTGTTGTCCCGATTGTAATTGGAGCCCTCGGAACAATACCCAAAGGGCTACCCCGCTATTTAGAAATTCTAAATTTGCCGGACTTGAACATTTTGACTCTCCAAAAAACCCACCTTACTCAGAACAGCTTACATCCTCCGATGATACCTTAACAGTTCCTAGGTCCTTGGTTAGGACTCGAGCTGGTGAGCTATTAACCAGCCTCAAAGGCTGTGAATCTCACTAAAGATTAACCAATAAATAATAATAATAATAATAATAATAATAATAATAATAATAATAATAATAATAATAATAATAATATAATTAAGATGATCAGATCAGGATTCAAAACTTCAGATGGCCACTAGGGGACAGCAAAAAGAAGCAGAAAACTAATACTTTGCTGACATCTAGTGATCAATTGTATTTTTGCCCCGTATCTATAATGGTAATTAATTGTAATACAAATCTGACCCCCCCCACCACGCAGTATATATAAAAAAGAGATATTTAAATATTAGGACAGTGCAAATAATCATAGAGGCACATCAACAGAATGACAAATTTTCAAATAAGTATTTTCTCTGCATCCGTAGGGATGATTAGAAAACTTTGGATGGCCTGAAAAGCAGACATGCTGAGTCTCCAAGCAGACCACAATAGTCTTGATATGTTAACTAGTCCAAGAAGCACTTGGCTCACTTCCCAAAGTTTAAAATAATTTCTCTTACTACATTGGTGTGAGCATATGTATCTCATTTTAGATGTTGATTGGGAGATCAGTAGTTGCATAAGGGCCTTTTTGAGATCATTTGCCACGTATCAAGCATGTCATTTACTTGGATTGATCTTTTATTGTGACTTCCTGCTGATGTGCAGAATTCATTCAATTGAACTTTATTTATAAGGGCCAGAAGGGCACTCTAGGAAACCTTAACGCTTCTTCAACAGATGGTCAGTTATTGGAACTCATATCTGAGTCAGGACTTTTGAACTTGGCCAAAGTCCATTGCATAAGATGCTTATCTTAAGATTCTTATGTTCTCCAAAAACATGATACAAAAAGAAAAGATTCCCTCTAGAATTTCACACTGTTTGGCGTAAGAACTAAGGGAATTAGTCATTCTCTTAATAGTGGAGATTAGACTATTCAATCTACAGTCTGAGGGACACTCTGCAGGTATTCATTAGATGAAAGAATGAACCTACGATAGATGTAGTCCCCAATGTGACATATACTTAACTGAAAGTATTCAGTTATTCACCATTCTTCTACAGCTAAGTTAACAGTAACAGAGTTGGAAGGCACCTTGGAGGTCATCTAGTCCAACCCCCTGCTCACGCAGGAAACCTGTACTAGGGATTGGAGCCACCGAATTGCCAAACTTTCTGATCGACAAGCTAAACCACCTAGTCAGGATGGAGATGTTTATTGGGCAACCTTTGTTCCTACTAGGAAGGGGCTTAGTAGATGTCCATAATTTATTTGAGAGGGGAGGTTTGAAGCAGGAATGGGAACTTCCAGGCTCTGGGCTGGATTTAGCATGGATGGATGGTTACCTCAGATGGCTTTTTCTGGGCTGGGCTGAGATTCTTTCACTTCTTCCTATCAACTATTTATCAGAGCCTATCCATCCATCATCTATTATGATGGGAAAGAAGGCAGCTTGTTTGAGTGGCGTGGTGGCCTAATGGTGAAGATGCTCGCCTCCCACTTGGAAGGTAGTAAATTCAATCCTAGGTAGTGGCAGATGTTTCTCTCTTCTAGCGCGCAAAGAAAAAAAAATTGCTGTGAACTCCATGTAGGCATCAGCAAGGGCATCCAACCAGTAAATGCTCAGTTCCATCCAATCTTCCTGACTCTACCTTAAATTAAGGGATTACAGGGTCATAAAAAGGGAGTTAAAGAAGGGAGTTTGTTT
Organism: Pantherophis guttatus; assembly: GCF_059756535.1. Lineage (NCBI taxonomy): Eukaryota > Metazoa > Chordata > Lepidosauria > Squamata > Colubridae > Pantherophis > Pantherophis guttatus. The sequence goes on along the minus strand of NC_142068.1, from coordinate 102,709,752 downwards.
ATTCAGGCATAAAGAAACAGAGCCCCAAAGGACAAGAAATTTGGATATGGGGGAAAATTAAAAAGAATCAGGGGATTGTTGGTATTAACCAGTCTTTGTGTGAAAGCCTCAGACATCTACGTAAGCTTCAGGAATATAAAGGATTAATAAAGGAAAATATTTATAGTTCAGGGTTGAAATGATGCACTGATGATGTTACCTACTTTCGGTACTGAAACATCTGCAAGAAAACAACAAGCTCAGAGAGCACCAAGGACCCCTCATATAAAGGCTTCCTAATCAGAACCTGACATTTTACAAACCTATTCGTGGATTCCAAAGCTATGGAGCCTTTCTGTCCACCGGATAAACCGTGCAACTGAAAGCGGAAGAAAGCAATTTAAAGAGAAGATACACACATTCAAAATATACCCTTGCTTTGGAATCTAGCTGACGTTCAAGGTGGTTTGTGGAGACCATAAAAGTGCCCACAATTTGTGCCATATCAGCATGTCCTTAAACTTGGAGATGACAGATTTTTGACATCTCTCTGACCTAAACAGTTGAAACACACTCCAGCAAGATCTATTAACTCATGTATTATTAGTTGCTTTCCCATATCTTACCAATCACATCTTCATTCCCCCCCAAAAACTAATGAACTTTAAATTTCCAGCTAGCATAAAACCCTGCTTTCACCCAACCCAACCCAACCCAACCCAACCCAACCCAACAAAACCACAGGAACCTCTTTCCAATATTCAGAAGAAGAAGCCAGTTATGGCTTGCAGGAGGGATTTCAACCACAGAATCCCAAGTCAGACACATCTAGATACAAGGAATTCATAGTCATATTAATAAAGCAGATCACAGGGAGATCTTTTTGTAGGTTTCTGTGCTTTTGTTCTTCTCTGAATGGAGTCTGCAGCATTTGGCATTACGTTTAGTGCCAGCACTTAGTCTTTTTGAGGGACCAAAGGGGAAGTGACTAAGAAAGAGTCCAGGATGTGGCTAAAGTAGTTTCAGGGCGTTGTGTCAGCAGGATAAAAAAAATAGGGAAGAAAGTTGCATTACAGGCGGATTACCTTTTTCTTCTCCTCTGGGGGTTGCCCAGGTAGTCCTCCATTTGCAATACATTCATTTAATGACCATTCAAAGCTACAATGGCCCTGAAAATGTGACTTATGACCAGTGGTGGGATTCTGCCGGTTCTAGGTGGTTCGGCTGAACCGTTTGTTAAATTGCTGGCTCGCCCCACCCCTTGCCCCGCCCCTCCGCACCACTGGGTGAGGGGTGGGCGAGCCAGCAATTTAACAAACGGTTCGGTGTTTTTTTATAATTTTACTGGCCTCGCAGCTGCCGCGGGGCTTCAAAGGGCCGCCCTACAGCTAGCTGATCAGTGTTAAAAGAAAACAAATGAGTAGACCTGCAAAAATAAATGGGTAGACCCAGTGGTGGGATTCTACTTCGGTAGAACCGGTTGTTAAGTAGTTAAGTAATTAAGCCAGTGGTTCCCAAAGTGGGCGGTACCGCCCCCTGGGGGGCGGTGGAATGCCTTAAGGGCAGTAAGAGGCAAGGGGGGCGGCAGGGGGGGCTAAGTGGCAAGGAGGGGGCCCCCCACCCTTTGGCCTGTGTCTCGCAGCACTTACCTCCTTGCAAGCAAACAGCAAGAAAAAGCAGCCCCTTCAGCTTCAGCATGGGTTAATTTGCACAAGTTGATTAGATCGGCCTCCCGACTCTCAGCTGATTTGCTCTCACCAGGGCTCTGTTGCTATCTGCAAAGAGTGCTGGAGCAGATTTTTTTTCCCCTAACTATGCTGAAAAAGCAAAACTGAAAGTAAAGCACGGTCTTTGCTGCAATGTGACAAAATGAGGCAGAGAGATTTCTTTTTCTTTTTCCTCCCCAAAAAAAGTAGGTGCAAAACTGCAAACAATGGGAAATTTAGGGCAAAAGAGGAGAGTTCAAGATTTTAAAACACAAAAGAAAAAAAACTCTATTTAACTAGGGAATTGTAATAATGTAATGAAAGCAGAAATGGTTAAGTTGTGGTTTGGAAGAATATATGGGGGAAATTATTTGGTTTATTATTATTGGTAAATATAATTAATTGATTTGTAAGAAATTGGATTGCATGGAAATAATTGGAATATTCATGTTCATATTGATTGATATCAAAAAAAAGATAGTTATATAACTAATTGATTTATATTAAAATGTTGAATTTGTATTAAACAATTGTAATATTACATAATTAACCAATGTGAGGATGAATATAAAAATAGATGACAATGGGAAGGGGTATAATATAGAATAGAAGGGAAAAATTGAATTTGATTAAGATTAGAGATGAGGATGAAGGGTAATATTGTTTTTTTACAAAAATAGATGAGGAATAAATATGGCAAAAAGGAAATATAGAAATTGTAAATTTAATTGAAATGACTAAACGCTGTTTAAATTTGTGAACCGGCCAAATACTCTGTTCAAAGAAAATACATTGTATGTTTGTATGTGTGTTTCTAATTACTGCTATTTATTCATATTTGTTCTCTTTTATTCTTTAAAGTTTAACAATTCATTCTTTATCTTAATATCTTTATATTTGTTTGGGGTTGGCTTTCTTCCCTTTCATCTTTTTTATTGTACAGCAATCTATCTACCACCTCTCTCTTTTCTTTCCTTCTTACTTTCTCTTCCTCCCACTCTTCTTCCCTTCCCTACTTCCTCTTCCTTTCTCTTTCTCCTCTCTTCCTCCCTCTCTTACCCTCACTCCTACTCTAATTTCCCTTCCCTTCCTTCATCCCTCTCTATTGCTGTATCCTTTTGTGCATATGGATTACTCAGAGGGCTGAAAAAGTTATTTTTGACTGGTCCTCGCACTTTTGACCAGTCCTCGAACTTACGACTGTCCTCACATTTTACGTTTTTGCCCTATCTTGTCACCATGGTGAAGAGAAGCAGTTGTGAAATGAGTGACATGGTTGTTAAGAATGCTACAATGGGCATAAATGTGAGGATGGTCATAAGTGTGAGGACCAGTCAAAAGTGTGAAGATCTGTCAGAAATGACTTTTTTTAGCCCTCTGAGTAGTCCCTATACACATAGCCATGGCCACCCGGTCACATGACCAGCTAGCCATGGCCACCCGGTCACATGACCACCAAGCCACACCCCCAACTAAGCCACGCCCACAGAACCGGTTGTTAAAAAAATTGAATCCCACCACTGCTTATGACTGTGTTTTACACTTACAACCGCTGCAGCATCCCCATAGTCACTTGGCAACTGGCTCATATTTATGACGGTCATAGTGTCCTGGGGTCATGTGCTCCCCTTTTGCGACCTCTGACAAGCAAAGTCAACGGGGAAGCCAGATTCCCTTAACAGCTGTGGCAAGAAAGGTCATAAAGCTCATTTGAACAAATTTCTCACTTAGCAACAGAAATTTTGGGCTCAATTGTGTTCGGAAGTCAAGGATTGTCTGTATTTGTAAATATGGAAGCTCCCAACCAAGTATCTTTCTTCCCTGGTAAGACATAACTTTCCCTGTTTAAATTTCAGCTGGCTAGAACTTGAAAATACAAGATAAAATGCGTGGCCACTGGCTTCTGATTTTCTTTGTCAAGCCAGTGAATGAATCCAATAATAAGGGAGAATGACCAACTCGTGACTAGAGCAGAAATGTCCTCATTAATTTTATAACTTTATTCCTCCTCTGTCAGGCGATGTGAATTATCTAGAGCAGAGAGTGGTGTCAAAAAATAGCAACCCAGAAATCAAACCTTGTAGAAGAACTATGATCAGACAATAGCATGCAGCACCAAAGACAAGAGTTCGTGAGGTTCAAGGCATTTTCCTTTTTAAGCAATGCTGGAAGAATATGATTTATTCCACCTTGCAAGATATCCCAGTGCTGTTACATCCATTTTGCAAAGGGGAAAAAAAAGGATGAGTCAGACTTGTATGTGAGAATCCTGCAAAATGAGCTGCTGTTCTCACTTTTCCAAATAAAAAAAAAAGAAACTGAATGTGAAAGCAACACTTGTGAGTCTTTGGAAACCGAGAAGACCACAACTGGGAGAAATGAAATTAAAAAAAAAAAATCATTTTGCTTTATGGAAATGACTGCTGTTGGAAGAAATGCCCTTCTGGGTTCAGTTCCAAGTGGGGAAAAAGTGGTTTTAATGGTGGACAGGAATCACATGGTTTGAGGTCCTGGGAAAAAGGGGGATCACATGCCTCGGAGCTCCTGGGTGAAAAAAAGGGAAGAGATGCTGAGGGTTCTATGCCCTCCCTGGGCTTTGTAAATTCCTGGGGCAAAGGAAGAGGACCCTGACTGGTTGCTGTCAGAGGTCATGGCTAGCCTGGTAGGCTGTCTGTGTCCCTTGCCGGCTGATGCAATTTCCCCAGGTGCCATGGGGTGAGTTCTGCTGCTAGATGGGTGGAGGGCTAATCCTCTCTTTGTTATGTAGAATGGACTGGCTCCGGCCTTAATGGCCCATTGACAAAGGTGGGGGGGGGGTTGAGTTTCCGCCTCCCTTTTAGGGGAAATATTTTGCTCTTTTAATATTTCCTAAAATATTTCATTTTCCTAGGAGAGGGGTGGGTGCTAACCAGGGGTGGTTCTACTTAACTTTACTACCGGTTCGCAGTGGGGCCACGCGCACGCACTCGCATTGCTCATGCGCACGCACGCTCTTCTGCGCAAGTGCAAAAGTTTCTGTGCATGCGCAGAAGCAATTTGATGGCATCGGGGATGGTGGGCGGTGCGATAGAACCGGTGCAAACCGGGGGCAACCCACCACTGGTGCTAACTTCCTACCCTACTTTACAGAAGTAGCTGCTCTCAATTGCTGTAAAATATTGTGCCAAACCACAAGAACCCTTGAATGAGAGCCAGGGAGAAATTTCCTGACGGTGAGAGCAATTAACTTCTGAAGGAACAGAAGTTACCTCCAGAAGTTGTGGGGGCTCCATCACTGGAGGCTTTCCAGAAGAGGCTGGGCTGCCATCTGTCTGGAATGACATAGGGTCTCCTCCTCAAGCAGGGGGTTGGACTAGAAGACCTCCAAGGTCCCTTCTGACTATTATTCTGTGTTCTAAGAAACAAAGAATATATTTTAAGGAAATCACCGTTTAGAGATGTAAATAAATTGGGGGGGGGGAACCCTAAGTGCATTTTAAAGAACAACATGTCAAAGTCAACCAAGTTCAACAGTTGAGAAGCTGATGTCAAAATCTAATGAGCAAACAGGCTTGGATATCACCTAAAAGGAAAACCAGAAAGTGGCCAGATCCTTGTCTCAACTCGAAAAGGTTCTGCCTGGGATGTTTTCTGCCTTGTGTGCATGCATGTCCCCAGCATTTTCATGTTGTTATCATTTGGCTTCTTTCTCTGGAGTTCTCAGCCAGAAACAAAATACAAATCTCCATCCGCCAGACACGGGTGAACTCCAACCCCAGAAAACTCCTACAAATATCAATAATGAGATCCTTGTCATCTAAGATTATCCACTGAGTTGAATTCTCCCCAACTGATGCACAATCGTGCAGGTAGTCCTTGACTTATGAACAACTGAGTCCAAATTTTCTGTCGCAAAGCGAGATGGTTGTTAAGTGAGTTTTGCCCCATTTTGCGACCTTCCTTGCCACCGCTGTTAACCGAATCACTGCAGTGGTTAACTTAGTAACACTAAGTTGTAAAGTAATTCTGGCTTTCCTATTGGACTTTGCTTGTCAGAAGATCACAAAAGGCAATCCCCTGTCCTCGGGACACTGCGACCGTCATAAATATGAGCCAGTTGCCAAGCATCTGAGTTTTGATCACAGGGAGGCTGCAACAGTCATAAGTTTGAAAAATGGTCATAAGTCACTTTTTCCAATGTTGTTGTAACCACGAGCAGTCACTAAACAACAAGTTATGTCAGGGACTCCCATACACACACACACAGTCACAGAATGGCGTTCGAGGGAGGAAAGAAAAGAATCACTAATTTAGACTTAGAATAACTTTATTATCACTTTGAATATACTCTAATCAGCATACATTAAAATGAAATTTTGTTGCATTTAAGCTCTCAAAAGGTCCCCACCTCCAATATACACTTCCTTCCTTCCTTCCTTCCTTCCTTCCTTCCTTCCTTCCTTCCTTCCTTCCTTTCCTCCTTCCTTCCTTCCTTCCTTTCCTCCTTCCCTCCTCTCTCCCTCCCTCCCTTGACCTTCCTTCCTTCCTTCCTCCCTTCCTCCTTCCCTCCTTCCCTCCCTTCCGCTTAGTCTTAGTCTTAGTCTTAGTCTTAGTCTTAGTCTTAGTCTTAGTCTTAGTCTTAGTCTTAGTCTAGTCTAGGCTAGGCTAGGCTAGGCTAGGCTAGAATAGAATAGAATAGAATAGAATAGAATAGAATAGAATAGAATAGAATAGAATAGAATAGAATAGGTTTTTTTATTGGCCAAGTGTGATTGGACACACAAGGAATTTGTCTTGGTGCATATGCTCTCAGTGTACATAAAAGAAAAGATACGTTCATCAAGAATCATAAGGTAGAACACTTTTTTAAAAAACAATTTTTTATTTTAGAACAAAATTGAAACATAAAAACATAATCATTCCAAACTATTACAGACAGTATATCGATCGGTTAACATCCTTTTGTGCAATCCCATCTTCAAAGTATCAATATATGACCCAAGCTTATTTTCATAAAGAAATATTTCCCTTTTTTTTAAATCTCAACTTCATATTTCAAATTTATCTCCATGTTTTATTTTCTATCCATTGGTAAAATAAATCCCATATCAAATAGTATTGTTTATTTTCCTGTTCTCTTATTTCAAATGTCAATTTACTCATTTCAGCACAATCCATCATTTTCTTCATAATTTCTTCATCAGCAGGTGTCCTTTCCTCTTTCCAATTTTTTGCAAATACAATTCTAGCTGCTGTTAAAAGGTTCACAATTAAATATTGCAATTCTTTATTATATGTCTCTGGTAAGATCCCTAATAAAAATATCTCTGGTTTAAAATCAATATGTCTCTTAGTCATTTTTTCCAACCATGTGTGTATTTTAGTCCAATATCTCTTTGCGTCTCCGCATGTCCACCACATGTGGTAATAGGATCCTGGAGTCTGATGACACTTCCAACACTTCTCTGGTTTATTCTGGAACATTCTGGCTATCCTCGTTGGGGGTAGGTGCCACCTGTAAAACATCTTATACAAATTCTCCTTGTATGCTGTAGACATTGTCATTTTATAATTATGTGACCCCCATTTTTGCCATTTCTCTAAATCAATCCCATAACCAAAATTTTTCCCCACGCTATCTTTAACTTGTTCTTCCAGTTTTGCTTCTAACAAATATCCATACAACTTTTTAATTATATGATCATCAGAGCCCATTAAAATCTTATCTAAATTAGTCAAGATATTATAAAAACCTTCTTGTTTGAGAACTTCTTGATATCTAGAAAATATTTGCATATATGAAAACCAGTCCATCTTATATCCCTGATCTTCTAATTCCTGCTTTAATTTAAGTTCACACTTTTCATCCAACAATTCACTATATCTAATAATTTGTTCCCTTTTAAATATTACTGAATATGAAAAAGCTTCAGTTGTAGATATCCAGGTTAGAATCTTCAAATAGTGATATTTTTTGACCTTCTCCCAATTCAACCATAAAGCTTCACTTATCTGATGTCTTCTAAAATACCCTTGTATTTTTGTGCCTTTATACCATATAAAGGCGTGCCACCCCATTAACAAATCATGTCCCTCCAAATTCAATAATCTGGAATTTCTCAAAGTTATCCATTTTTTAGTCCACATTAAACTTGCTGCTTGATAATACAATTCAAAATTAGGTAAACCAAAACCACCTCTAGCTTTAGCATCTTGTAACAGTTTTGATTTTATTCTCGCCTTTTTTCCTTGCCAAATATATTTCAGTATCATTTTGTTTAAGTCTACAAAAAATTCCTTACCCAACTTAATTGGAATTGTCTGAAATAGGTACAAAATTCTAGGCAGAATATTCATCTTAAGAGTTGAGATCCTACCAATCAAAGATAACTGCAAATTACCCCATTTCACCAAGTCTTGCCCTATCTGTTGTTTAAGCTTATTATAATTATTTTCTTTAAGTGCACTACACCTTGGTGTTAAATATATCCCCAAATATTTTACTTTGTTTGTAACCTGCATTTTTGAAACTCCATCAGCTCTTCTTTTTGTTTTTTTAGCATATTTCTAGTCATTATCTTTGTTTTATCTTTATTAATTTTCAAGCCCGCTACTTTGCCAAGTTCTCCAACAGTTTCTATCAATGTATTTATTGTTGTTAATGGTTCTTCAATGATAAAGACCAGATCATCTGCAAAGGCTTGAAGTTTATATTCTTCTTTTCAAATTTTCATGCCTTTTATCTCTTTTCTTTCTCTAATACGTCTATTTAAAACTTCTAAAGTCAATATAAACAACAATGGGGACAGCGGGCATCCTTGTCTAGTGCCTTTTTCTATTTCAATGGGATCAGACAGTTCTCCATTTATCATTACTTTTGCTGTCTGTTTAAAATAGATACCTTCAATTGCCTCTATAAATTTCCTACCAAGCCCATCTTTTCCATTTGAAGTATCATAAATCACCAATTAACATTATCAAAAACTTTTTGTGCATCTAAAAATACCAATGCCATCTGTTTTTCAGGCTTCATAATACTCTAAAGTATCCAAAATTATTCTTATATTGTCTCTAATTTGTCTTTTTGGTAGGAATCCATTTTGATTCACATGTATAAAATTGTTCAAATATCTCTTAAGTCTCTCCACCAATATTGAAGCAAAATTTTGTGGTCCGAATTTAGCAAGGATATAGGCCTATAGTTTTTGATTTGTTGTGGGTCTGTGTCTTCTTTGTGAATCAATGTAATATATGCCTCAGTCCATGATTTAGGTATTTCCTTCTTTGTCATCACTTCATTCATCACCTCCAATAGTGGGAGGGTCAAAGATTCTTGTAGTGTCCTGTAGTATTCAACTGATAGATCGTCTGGCCCTGGCGCCTTCCCATTCTTTTGCTTTTTGATTGCTTCTGTTAACTCCATCATCATTATGTTTCTTTCCAACATCTCCTCCACATCTTTAACAATCCAAGGTAGTTTTGCTTCTTGTAGATACTTTAGCATTTTTTCCTCCTCTATTGTCTCTCTTTTATATAGTTGTCTATAAAACTCTTGTATTATCTTCCCCATCTCTTTATTTCCAGATTTACTTTGCCCTTGTGCATCGACTAAGTGTGTTATTTTCCTCGATTCTCTTTCCTTTTTCAGTTTATAAGCTAACCATCTGCCTGGTTTATTCGCATTTTCGAAGTAGTTTTATTTGGCACTTCTTATTTTTTGGGCTAATTCTTCTTTCTCCAGTAGATCCATTTTATGCTTTATTGAATCCATTTTGATTTTGATATCCTTCTTGTGTTGATCTTTCTGGAGTTCCTTTTCAAACCTTTTGTAGTCATCGGTTAATAATTTCGAGGTTAGCCTTTTTTTTCAATTCCTTTTCCTTGTCTATAATTATTCCTATGGCATATGCCTTCATTGTATCCCAGCGGTTTTGTATCAATGTCTCTTCTTTCTTATTTTCCTTAAAAAAGAAAGCCAGGTCTCTTTCGATTTTTTGCACAAAATCTTGCTCTTTTAATATTGTATTATTTAAAGTCCATCTAGATCTTCTTGTTCATCCTTTCCAGGTTATTGTCACAGGATTATGGTCCACCCATAAATTGGCTTCTATTTCCACATAATCTATATTCAACAGCAAATCCATTGTTGTCCATATCATATCTAATCTGGACCAAGATAAATGTCTATCAGAGTAGAAAGTATATTGTTTGTTTTCTCTATTTCTTTCTCTCCATGTATCTTTCATATTTATTTCCTCCATCATCTTAAAGAAGGATCTTGGTAATATCTTTCTAGTATGTTTTGTTGCCTTATTCGTTTTGTAATCCAAATTTTCATCCACAATTCCATTAAAGTCCCCCATCATGCATATATTATCATATTCCATTTCAATTATTTTATTATGTAATTTTCTATAAAAGTCACTTTGATTTTCATTTGGAGCATATATTGCTATTAAAAGAATTATCATATTGTTATCAATTATTTCAATCATCAAAATTCTACCTTCTAGGTCTGAATATTTTTGTTCCACCACTATTCCATTTTTAATATATAATACAACTACTCTTTAGAGCTTTCCCTGGATCAATCAGGGGCTTTGTGGTACCCCTGAGATCGCAGGGATATGCTCTACACTACCGCAGTCAAAACTAGACTGCGGGGTACTGAAGGGACCGTCTGGGATTGGGCTGTCAGCGGGGGTTTATGGAGCTCAGAAATCCCTGTCCGTGTTGCCACGGCATCAGCTGAATCCCCCCGCCCCCAGAATCATAAGGTAGAACACTTAATGATAGTCACAAGGTACAAATAAGCAATCAGGAAACAATATTGATATAAATTGTAAGGATACAAGCAAGAAAGTTACAGTCATACAGTCATAAGTGGAAGGAGATGGGTGGTGGGAACGATTAGAAGATTAATAGTAATGCAGACTTAGTAAATAGTTTGACAGTGTAGAGGGAATAATTTGTTTAGCAGAGTGATGGCGATCGGGAAAAAACTGTCCTGGTGTCTAGTTGTTCTGGTGTGCAGTGCTCTATAGAGTTGTTTTGAGGGTAGGAGTTGAAACAGTTTATGTCCAGGATGCGCGGGGTCTGTAAATATTTTCACAGCCCTCTTTTTCACTAGTGCAGTATACAGGTCCTCAATGGAAGGCAGGTTGGTAGCCATTTTTTTTCCTGCAGTTCTAATTATCCTCTGAAGTCTGTGTCTGTCTTGTTGGGTTGCAGAGCCAAACCAGAGTTATAGAGGTGCAGATGACAGACTCAGTAATTCCTCTGTAGAATTGGATCAGCAGCTCCTTGGGCAGTTTGAGCTTTCTGAGTTGGCGCAGAAAGAACATTCTTTGTTGTGCTTTTTTGATGACGTTTTTGATGTTAGTGTCCATTTTAGGTCTTGAGATATGGTAGAACCTAGAAATTTGAAGGTCTCTACTGTTGATACTGGGTTGTCTAGTATTGTGAGAGGTGGAAGTATGGGAGGGTTTCTCCTAAAGTCCACCACCATTTCTACGGTTTTGAGTGTGTTCAGTTCCAGATTGTTCTGGTCGCTCCATGAAGCTAGTTGTTCAACCTCCCGTCTGTATGCAGATTCATCATTGTCTCAAATGAGACTGATCGCTGTTGTGTCCTCTGCAAACTTCAGTAGTTTAACAGATGGATCGTTTGAGCTGCAGTCATTGGTATACAGAGAGAAGAGAAGTGGGGAGAGCACACAGCCTTGGGGGGGGCCTGTGTTAATTGTACAGGTATCTGATACAATTCTGCTTAGCTTCACCTGCTGCTTCCTGTTTGTTAGGAAGGTTATGATCCTCTTGCAAGTGTGTTCAGGTACCTGTAGCTGGTTTAGCTTAGTTAGAAGAGTGTCTGGAATGATGGTGTTGAATGCTGAATTAAAGTCTACAAAGAGGACCCTTGCGTAGGTCTTTGGAGATTCAAGATGTTGTAGGATGTAGTGCAGAGCCATATTAACAGCATCATCTGTTGATCTATTTGCTCGGTATGCAAATTGCAGGGAGTCTAACAACGGATCTGTGATGGTTTTCAAGTGAGACAGCACTAGCCTTTCAAAGGTTTTCATGACTACAGATGTTAGAGCAACTGGTCTGTAGTCATTCAGTTCCTTGATGGTGGGCTTCTTTGGCACTGGGATGATAGTAAAGCGTTTGAAGCAAGAAGGAACATAGCACATCTCTAGTGCTTTATTGAAGGTACGGGTGAAGATGGGGGCCAATTGGTCAGCAGAGCAAGAAGGAGTTATCTTGTCTGGGCCTAGGTTTAGGCTTAATCTTAGGCTTAGGTTTAGATTAACTTTATTGTCACTTTGAATGTACACTAATTGACATACATTAAAATGAAATTCCATTGCATGGAGCTCTCAAAGGGTCCCCACCTCCAATATACACTACATAACCTGAACCGTTACCAGAGTCTGAGGACTGGAAAGAATGCAAAAACACTACTAGACTGCCACATTAAGTTATAATTCTGTTCTCTGAACCTTGAGGTGTCAAGATGAATATGAGTTTGTTTCCCAGGAAATCAATAACTTTCAACTGGAATAAGAGCATCTCTCCAAGTCAGCAACAAATCTCCACTCAGTGCCGAAAAAGTTCGCCAACACTGTCCAGGATGATTCTGATTCTTTATATTAATAAATGTGATAAGATTATTAATATCCAGAGATCCAGAGAGCCATAGCACTTTGCTGTCATCTGCTGACCTTCTGCAGCTCAACTAAGCTTTTGTGGTTCTAACATTACAAAGATTTTGCATATAATTTGCTGGCCTTAAGTCCCTCACAATGGTCTAAGCAATCATAGAGTTGAATTTCATATTTAAAACTGCTACCCGACTAGAGGAACAGCTGCTATGGCTGATGTGTCTATTGATGCTGACCAGTGCAGCATTTGTAGAATATTAAGTTTTATTATATTCCTGAAACAGCAGATTTCTCCTTGAAAAAAATCCAAGACAGGAAACTGATCACTAAGCAACATCAGAAGTTGCTGATACAGTTAGGAACAGTTTTCCAAACAGTTATGATGGACTCCTCAATTTAACCCCGTCCTTCCTTGTTCTGTTTTAATAAAGTGAGTTATTTCTTTCCTTTCGCTCTCTTTCTCTTTCTCCTTCTCCCAACACATTTGTATTCGGAACTGATGCCTTTGTCCTTTTCGTGTCCTCATTAATAAGAAGTTAAAAAAGAATAATGAGACTTTAACTGAAATCAAGGCACGGGATGAACGGGAAATGGCCATTACTGTGCCATCCATCTCCGATAAAAGAAAAACTTGGCTCAGATTTTTCTTCTTCCCCTTCTGTTTATTAAAGAGCCAGAATAACAAGATGGCCATTAACTACTTTAGATAAAATCATGACAGCACTCAATTGAGTAATTTCTACTCCACTCTGACTCAACTTCTCACCATGTGGACTTTAATAATTGGAATAGCCTGCCATTACCTGGCTCCCTGCCACGTGGCGGCGACCCTGCCCGAGCTGCTCAACGTTATTGCCAGGGTGGTGGTTGATACCCCCAGACTCATTGTCATGGGGGATTTCAACCTACCATCCGCAGGTGAGGCGTCAGAGGTAGCTTAGGAGTTCATGGCTTCCATGGCGGCCATGGATCTGACCCATTTAGTTCAAGGCCCCACTCACATAGGGGGACACACTCTGGACTTGATTTTCGTCTCTGGTCAGTGTTTGAATGATCTTGGTAGAGGGGATTTAGACATTAAACCCTTGTCATGGACAGATCATTCGCTCCTTCATTTGGACTTTCCAGTTGCTTCCCCCTGCCGCAGGGAGACGGAACTGACCAGATGGTTCCGTCCCAGGCGCCTGATGGATCCCGAAAGGTTCATGACGGAGCTTGGGCCGTTTCCTGAGACCCTGGCACATGACCTGACCGAAGACCTGGTGGCCGCCTGGGAGAGTGCGGCCGTCAGAGCTTTGGACCGCGTCGTGCCTTTGCGGCCTCTGACCCGATGCCGATCTCAATTGGCTCCTTGGTTCTCTGAGGAGTTGAGAGAAATGAAGCATCAGAAAAGACACCTAGAGAGCATCTGGAGGACTAGGCAATCCGATTCTGACCGGACACTGGTGAGGTCTTATATCAAGACCTACCTAGTGACGATAAAAGCGGTGAAATCTAACCATTTTTCCACTCTTATCGCATCTGCAGAGAACTGCCCAGCTGCTCTGTTTAGGGTGACCCACTCCCTTCTTCGGGGGGGAGTGCGGGACGATTTCTTGCAGGGTCGAGCTGATGATTTTGTGCAATTCCTGCATGATAAAGTCACTCAGATTCGGGAAGGCTTGGACTCCGACTGGATGAGTCCAGGGGAGGAGATGAGGGTAGGTCTTGAGAATATTATCTGGGAGGAGTTTGATCCTGTGGCTCCCGAGTATGTTGACAGGGTTCTGGGTAAGATTAGTGCCGCCACATGTTTATTGGACCCGTGTCCCTCCTGGTTGGTACTGGCCTCCCGGGAGGTTACATGAGGGTGGCTCCAGGGGATTATAAGTGCTTCTTTGAGTGAGGGTGCCTTCCCCGCCACCTTGAAAGAGGCGGTGGTGAGGCCCCTCCTCAAGAAGCCTTCCTTGGACCCGGCTGAATTAGCTAACTACTGTCCGGTCTCCAACCTTTGTTTTGTGGCGAAGGTTGTTGAGATGGCACAACAGCTCCCCCGGCACCTGGATGAAGCTATCTATCTGGACCCATACCAGTCAGGCTTCAGGCAGGGGTACAGCACAGAAATGGCATTGGTTGCATTGGTGGATGATCTCTGTAGGGCTCGGGACAGGGGTTGCTCCTCTGTCCTGGTCCTATTAGATCTCTCAGTGGCTTTTGATACCATCGACCATGGTATCATGCTGCAGCGGTTGAGGGGGTTAGGAATAGGGGGCACCGTCCTGCGGTGGTTCTCCTCCTTCCTCTCCAACTGTTCGCAGTTTGTGTTGGCAGGGGGACAGAGGTCGACCTCGAGGTGCCTCGCATGGGGAGTGCCACAAGGGTCGGTCCTCTCGCCCCTTCTGTTCAACATTTATGTGAAGCCACTGGGTGAGATCATCTGTGGTTTTGGGGTGAGAGTCCATCAGTACGCTGATGACACTCAGCTGTACATCTCCACCCCAGACCACCCCAACGATGCCCTTAATGTGATGTCTCGCTGCCTGGAGGCCGTGTGGGTCTGGATGGGGAGAAATAGGCTCAGACTCAACCCTTCCAAGACCGAGTGGCTGTGGCTTCCAACATCCCGATATAGTCTGCTGGTGACATCACTGACTATTGGGGGTGAATTTCTGCCCCCCACAGAGAGGGCTCGCAATCTGGGTGTCCTCCTGGATGCACGGCTGTCTTTAGAAGAGCATATGATGGTGTGGCCAGGGGGGCTTTTTATCAGGTTCACCTGATTCACCAGTTGCAGCCCTTTCTGGACTGGGATGCCTTGCGCACGGTCACTCACGCCCTTGTCATCTCCCAGCTGGACTACTGTGTTGCTCTCTACATGGGGCTCCCCTTGAAGAGCACTCGGAGGCTCCAACTGGTCCAGAATGCAGCCGCGTGGGTGGTTATGGGTGTAACCCGTTGTGCCCACATGACACCCCTCCTGTACGAGCTGCACTGGCTCGCAGTGGTCTTCTGGGTGCGATTCAAGGTGCTGGTCACCACCTTTAAAGCACTCCATGGCATAGGACTCGGGTACCTTCAAGACCGACTTCTGCCACCAATAGCCTCCCACCGGTCAGTCCGCTCCCACAGAGAGGGTCTCCTCAGGGTGCCATTGGCCAAGTTATGTCGGCTGGTGACACCCAGGGGGAGGGCCTTCTCTGTGGGAGCCCCTGCCCTGTGGAATGAACTGCCCCCGGAAATGTGAAAGATGTCTGACCTCCGTGTATTTCGCTGTGCCCTCAAGACCCTGCTGTTCCGCCAGGCTGGGCTATCAATGTAATGATTTTAAATTGGGTGTTTTAATTTTTGGGGTTTTAAATCTGAGCTGAAATTATTTAATAATTTTAATTATTTTTAATTGATGTCTGTCTTTGTGCTTTTAATAGGCTGAGTCCTTCGGGAAAAGGGTGGTATAGAAAATTTATTTATTTATTTATTTATTTATTTATTTATTTATTTATTTATTTATTTACTCAATATCAATGCTGCAGTCTCAATTCATAGAACATAGAGCTGAGAGGGACTTCAGAGGTCTTGTAGTCCAACCCCCTGATCAAGCAGGAGACTGATACCATGTCAGACAAACCGTTGTCCAGTCTCTTTTTGAATGCCTCCAGTGATGGAGTATCCACAACTTCTAAAGCCAAGTTATTCCATTGGCTGATTTATCTCACCATTAGGAAATTTCTCCTTAGTTCTACATTGCTTTTCTCCTTGGTTACTTTCCAAACATTGTTTCTTGTCTTGCCTTTTGGTGCTTTGGAAAATCTTTTGTCCCCTCATCTTTGTGGCAGCCCCTCAAACATTGGAACATTGCTATCATGTCTCCCCTAGTCCTCCTTTTCATTAGACTAGACCAGTGTTGAGTGTGCACACGAAAGTGCCGGGAACTGGAAGAACAGATGATCTTCTGGTTTCTGGCGTGCATGTGCGCATGAAGACCAGTTGGCCAGTGCACCTCTGCCTGGCCTTTCAGGTGTCCTCATACCTTACCCCCTGCCTGCCCCCCTGGTCCCCATCGAGGTGGCGGGACATCTCAACTGACGACCCGGTTCCGCAGCCCTGGACAGGGAAAGAGTTGGGTGGGGAATGCCGCCTCCTTCCGCTTACCACCTCGTAGGTAAGGGACATCGGCATTCCTGGGACTCAGGTTGGGGGGCCAGCAGACAGGAGAGCTTTGCCCCAACTCTGTCTGGGATGAAGTGCCCCCCCCAGCCCATCGCCGAGAAGAAGCCAGCACAGCCCCCCCTTCCTGGCCAGCACACCTCTTACCCCTCAGCGGTGTCTCCATGTGTGAGGAACTGCGCTCTCCTCTGGCCCTCCTGGGGCAGCTCACCTCCCTGATGGTGGCTCCTCTCCTTTTCCTTCTGGCTGCTCAAGCATCCCAGCTGGAAGCAGCAGCGTGAGAACTGCCCCCGCCCCCTCACCCCTTGCAGTGGCAGGAGCAGCGGGCGGGGAGGCCGGCTGCCCAGCCAGCAAATGCTGCCCCGCTGCCCAGTGGTGGGACTCTGCCGGTTCGGCTGAACCATTTGTTAAATTGCTGGCTCGCCCTGCTCCGCCCCTTGCCAATAAATAGTGGGGGGCAAGGGGCGGGCAAGCCAATAATTTAACAAACAGTTTGGTGGGGTTTTTTTGTAATTTATTGGCCTCGCAGCACACCGAACCGTTTGTTAAATTGCTGGCTCGCCCACCCTTCGCCCTGCCCCGCCTCCCACCTGCGCGGCATAAGCCTACCCTAGCCCAGAGATGGGCAATTGTGACTCTTTTACAACCTGTGGACTTCAACTCCCGCCTAGCCCATTCTGGGGAATTCTGGAGAATTCCGGGAGTTGAAGTCCACAAGTCTTAAAGCTGCCAAGTTTGAAGGCCTCTGTTTTCTATATAATAAGCAGCCCCTCTTCTGATTTACTCTCTTATGGGCACAGCTCTGTCATAAACTCATTTCAGCGATCAGGCTTTTAGCTGACATTCTTAAATGTTTCAACTTAAGTCCAAGAACTTTCACTAAGGTGACCAGATTTTAACATTGGTAAAGAGGGACATTGTGGGCGTGGCTTATTTTGTGGGCGTGGCTAGCTGGTCATGTGACTGGGTGGGCGTGGCTAGCTGGTCATGTGACTGGGTGGGCGTGGCTAGCTGGTCATGTGACCGGGTGGCCATGGCTATGTGTATAGGGACTACTCAGAGGGCTGGAAAGTCATTTCTGACAGGTCCTCACACTTATGACCATCCTCACATTTATGCCCGTGCAGTATTCTTAACAACCATGTCACTCATTTCACAACTGCTTCTCTTCACCATGGTGACAAGATAGGGCAAAAATGTAAAATGTGAGGACAGTCGTAAGTTCGAGGACTGGTCAAAAGTGTGAGGACCAGTCAAAAATAACTTTTTCAGCCCTCTGAGTAGTCCATATGCACAAAAGGACTAACCAGAGGGCTGAAAAAAGTCATTTCTGACAGGTCCTCGCACTTTTGACTGGTCCTCACACTTATGACCATACTCACATTTATGCCCATGCAGCATCCTTAACAACCATGTCACTCATTTCACAACTGCTTCTCTTCACCATGGTGATAAAATAGGGCAAAAAAAGTAAAATGTGAAGACAGTCGTAAGTTTGAGGACTGGTCAAAAGTGCGAGGACCAGTCAAAAATAACTTTTTCAGCCCTCTGAGTAGTCCATATGCATAAAAGGATACAGCAATAGAGAGGGATGAAGGAAGGGAAGGGAAATTAGAGTAGGAGTGAAGGTAAGAGGGGGAGGAAGAGAGGAGGAGAAGGAGAAAGGAAGAGGAAGTAGGGAGGAGAAGAAGAAGGGGAGGAAGAGAAAGTAAGAAGGAAAGAAAAGAGAGAGGTGGTAGGTTTGAGGAGAAAGATTGCTGTACAGTAAAAAAGATGAAAGGGAAGAAAGCCAACCCCAAACAAATATAAAGATATTAAGATAAAGAATGAATTGTTAAACTTTAAAGAATAAAAGAGAACAAATATGAATAAATAGCAATAATTAGAAACCCACATACAAACATACAATGTATTTTCTTTGAACAGAGTATTTGGCCGGTTCACAAATTTAAACAGTGTTTAGTCACTTCAATTAAATTTACAATTTCTATATTTCCTTTTTGCCATATTTATTCCTCATCTATTTTTTTAAAAAAACCAATATTACCCTTCATCCTCATCTCTAATCTTAATCAAATTCAATTTTTCCCTTCTATTCTATATTATACCCCTTCCCATTGTCATCTATTTTTATATCCATCCTCACATTGTTTAATTATGTAATTATGTAATACAGTTGTTTAATACAAATTCAACATTTTAATATAAATCAATTAGTTATAAAACTATCTTTTTTGTATATTAATCAATATGAACATGAATATTCCAATTATTTCCATGCAATCCAATTTCTTACAAATCAATTAATTATATTTACCAATAATAATAAACCAAATAATTTCTCCCATATATTCCTCTGAACCACAACTTAACCATTTCTGCTTTCAACACAATATACAATTAATAGTATCTCAATTATTACAATTCCCTAGTTAAATACAGCTTTTTTTTTCTTTTGTGTTTTAAAATCTTGAACTCTCCTCCTAAATTTCCCATTGTTTGCAGTTTTTCACCTACCTTTTTTGGGGAGGAAAAATAAAAATAAAAATAAATCTCTCCCTGCCTCATTTTGTCACGTTCCACCAAAGATCCTGGTTTCGGTTTCATTTCTGCAGCTTAGCTAAGGGAAAAAAAAACTGCTTCAGGAACTCTTTACACTGATTGCCTGTAGGGCGGCCCTTTGAAGCCCCGGGCAAGAGTTTAAACAGTTTTTTTTTCTTCTAGCCATCAGCTGGGGTTTAAGAGGCAGCGGGACTCAGGAGGCAGAATGAAAAATCGGGACTTTTTTGAAACACCATGGGACGCGGGACAAATTGCTAAAAATCGGGACTGTCCCGCCAAAAGCGGGACGTCTGGTCACCTTAACTTTCACCGGCTGTTTCCCGAGCAATGTCTCCCTTTCCTTCCTTCCTTCCTATTCCAGAAACCGAGAGGGAATTAACTTCCCACTGGCTCTGATCAATTTAAAGCGGCTGCTTCCGAGTTGGCCCCTTTTGCGTCGGTGGAGAGTTGGGTTTTTCCCCCCTCTTTCCACGCCGTCTTCCCCTGTAAGGCAGGAACGCCGTTACTCAGGCGGTGGGAGGAGCGGGCAAACGGAATCCCTCCGGTCCTTGGGTTTTGCTGTGGCTCTCTCAGGGCGCGATGGCATTCCCTTGCCTGGTCAGGGGCAACGCTGAGGGTTGCTGAAGCGATGTCAGAGTTGGCTCCACCGCGGAGGCAGGGAGAAAGTGGGGCTGGATTGATTGATCGAAGCGAGGCAGCAAATCTGCGGAGAGAGCCAGCCAGGCCCGCCGATCTGCGAGAAGCCAGAACTCGCGCTTGGGCCGCTGATTTGAGCCAGGTTAGGCTGGCTCAGCCCCCCCAATCGTGAGCTGCTGCCTCAGCGCAGAAAGAGGGGGCGATCCTGAAGTTGCGCCACATCAATGTAGATCCCAATCTAGATCGCGCTCTGAGTGTTGCGACTGAAGTTCCTCCAAAACTAGGGGAGATTCAGCCTTAGGAAGAGAGGAAAAGGCTCTGGGTGGAAAGCCGGGGGGTGGGAGTGGGGGTGGGGGCTTTGCTTTACCATCTTCTAAGGCTCTGGAGGATTTAAGTAGCTTAACTGTACTTGCTTGCCAATACCAGAATTACAGAGTTGGAAGGGACCTTTGGAGGTCTTCTAGTCCAGAGATCTCCCACCTTGGCAACTTTCTCTGCCTGGGCCTGATGCTTCCTGAGAGGCAGCAGGGGGTCTCTCCGAATGGGACCCCCTCCCCAAAAGGCTGGCCCCAAAGCCCTAGCTCAGAGGCCTTCAAACTGGGCAGCTCTAAGACTTGTGGACTTCAACTCCCAGGATTCTCTAGCCAGCATAGCTGGCTGGGGAATTCTGGGAGTTGAAATCTGCCAGGCTTAAAGTTGCCAAGGTTGGAGATCTCTGGACTAGAAGATAAATGATGGCATAAATGATGACCGGTCAAAAGTGCGAGGACCTATCAGAAATCACTTTTTTCAGCCCTCTGGGTAGTCCCTATATGCATATGGACTACTCAGAGGGCTGAAAAAATTATTTTTGACTGGTCCTCGCACTTTTGACCAGTCCTTGAACTTACGACTGTCCTCACATTTTACGTTTTGCGCCCTATCTTGTCACCGTGGTGAAGAGAAGTAGTGGTGAAATGACTGACACGGTTGTTAAGAATGCCGCAACGGGCATAAATGTGAGGATGGTCATAAGTGAGAGGACCAGTCAGAAATGACTTTTTTCAGCCCTCTGAGTAGTCCCTATGCACATAGCCACGCCCACCCGGTCACGTGATCAGCTAGCCATGCCTACCCAGTCACATGACCAGCTAGCCACACCCACCCAGTCACGTGACCACCAAGCCACACCCCCAACTGAGCCACACCCACAGAACCAGTTGTTAAAAAAATTGAATCCCACCACTGCCGCTGCCCCACGTGCCCAAGCCAGCCAGGTGCTCCAGACTGTGGATGCACATTGGTGCCATGGGCTGGAGGTCTGGGGCCATGCAAGAAGCCCGCTTAGGTGGGGAGGGAGGGAAGCCCCGTCCTGCCTGTCCTGGCTGGCAGCTCTAGTCCCCTTGCTCTTCCGGGTTCCGGCACGCTGGCCACCTGGTCTTTACGTGTGTGGGAGCACCAGAAACTGAAAGAGCAGCCGCTGGCACGCAGGCGTGTGCCAGGAAGATGCTTCCAGTTTCTGGCATGCACATGCACATGGTCCAGCTGGTCTTCACGCATGCATGCACGCCAGAAACCGGAAGACCAGGTGGCCGGCACGCACGCACACACTGGAGACCGGAAGATCATCTTCCCAGCATGCGCATGCACACCAGGCTGCTGCTCTGTTGGTTTCTGGCACTTCCGTGCATGTGAAGACCAGCTGGCCGGCGTGCCAGAACCCAGGAGAGCAACGGGCGATGGCTCGCGTGCCCGGAGAGTTGGCTCTCCATGCCACTTCCGGCACGCTTGCCATAGGTTCGCCATCACGGGACTAGCCAGGCCCAGTTCCTGCAACCATTCTTCGTATATTTTAGCCTCCAGCCCCCTAATCATTCTAGTTGCTCTTCTCTGCACTCTTTCCAGAGTCTCAACATCTTTTTTATATTGTAGCAACCAGAAGCAGAGAGACACTTGAAAAAAAATGTTGCCAAAATAACTTCAGGGATTTGTCCCAATGGTCACCAGGAGTGAAGGCTGATTTAATGGACCATTACACACACAAACACAACTAATTGGCCTATTCAGATGAAGTCACCAAGCTGATAGCTGGTTTCATAAAACAAACTAGCGTTAAGCCTGGTTCGTACTTTGGATACAGACCACTGGAAATGCCACATCTCTAGGCTAGACCGGGAAATTTACAGAAAGGAAACTATGGCTGTATTGTTGTTGCTGAGAAAGCAAAGGTGATTTGCTCACAAAGTCACAGGAGGTGAGCTGAATTCAAATATATATTTACTTGTAAGTCCTAGTAGGTGGCAGCACCTGGCTGACCTTGCCTCTTATGAAGCTAAACAGAAGAGCCCAACAAGACTTTTGCATTATTGCCACGAAATCACATCAGTATTCAAAACTCAAAGCAGATTTTGATTATTGATTAAGACGAATGCTTGCAACCACCGTCATTTCCCAGCAGTAAGACCAAACCATTTTCTTCAGCCTGAAGAAGTGTAAATCACAGAAGATTCCCTCCTACTTTTCTGAGTAGAAAAAAAGTCAGAAAGATCATTTTGTCAGTTTAAGGGAGGTGATATTAGTCAACAATTTTACCAGTTTTTTACAGAATTATGATCTGGTTTTAATTTGTAAGAGTGAGAATTAATTCATGGGGTGAATGGACTTAAATCTCAAGACACTTTTTAAAAAAAGATATTAATTAGAATTTTGGACATTATCAGATTGACTGGTGAAGTTGAGAAGACCCAGCCATAGTGATAAATCAACAATGGGCAACTTAATGTTCAAGATTATCTTAACTCTCAAGCTGATCATAATTTAATGTCCTATACAGTTCATAATCTCTGTTTTAAAGTATCAGTTCAGTTATGCAGACTGGAGACAATCCCATCAAAAAAGCAAACTCCAAGGATAAATTAAATCCAAGGAT
The DNA here is from genome assembly GCF_059756535.1 of Pantherophis guttatus. NCBI lineage: Eukaryota > Metazoa > Chordata > Lepidosauria > Squamata > Colubridae > Pantherophis > Pantherophis guttatus. The sequence continues at coordinate 102,687,176 of NC_142068.1, read as the reverse complement.
GAGGGCAATAAACTGTACACTTCACAATTTTCAGCGTCGGAACAAAGATAGAGGTTTATCAGCAAGTCCTTCTTGAACATCACTTAGACGTTGAAGTTGGTCTGGAGGGAATGACAGGAATGGGTTGAGGTCATTTGAACTATAAAGAGAGCACGCAAACACAATGACACCCAAGAGAGATCGCTTCCATTCCCAACAATGATGAAAAAGTGACCACACTTCAAATAGCCAAAACCAAATGGTTTGGTTTCAAAGAAATCAGGGAATGTAGCTGCTTTTTCTTTTTTGCCAGTGGTGGGGTCTGGTGGCTTTGGCTTGGCTTCCAGGCTTTGAGGAAAAGAAAGGAAAATATTGGTTGGTCACTTCTATTGCTTGGTGCCTTTTCAATTTATGCATTACCATTGGAGTTTGGAGAAACAGTTGGTGTTTTAGGTTGGACTTTTCAGGAACATTTTGGTTTTAATTCTACTTCTTTATTAAATATGGTTGCTCATAACTTTCCGTGAGTACAGATTTATTCATGTTGGGCTCTTCCATCTGAGACTTGAGGTCCTTTTCCCAAACTCAGTCTCAAAGATAAAACTCAATCATGTCTTAAATAGCTCTTTGTGGAAACTATCTGGAGAATGGATTCTTGGAACCTCAATAGAAACTTGTCCTGAGATAAGATTAACCTTCACCCCTATTGACATTTAGGAAAGATTTTTTTTTTTTTTGATAAAGAGAGCCCTGAGAGAATTCAGTTATGAACAGAAGACCTCCTCTTAATGGGGTCTGGATATTTATGACCCCTGAGTGGACATCATCTTGCAATTTTACTTGTTATTTTTAACTTTGTCATTGATTACTTATTGAAATAACATAATGCCAGCTACTTAGTAGTCCTCAGGACTGGAGAGGCACATAAGCCCAGGAAACAAGCGAATTGATAAAATATTTGGCCCAAAAAAGCAAACCCCCCCCCAAAAAAAAATTCACCCCCCCCACAAACACACACACATACACACACACAAACCCAACCCCCACAAACAAACAAACAAACAAAAAGCTCAAAAAGAAAAACCAAAGACGGAGTCGGCTGGTTGCTCCGTTGCTGCATCTTTATTGGCGTTATAGGATGAGCTACAGCTGTAGCATATTTGAATGTGCCGCCTGCTTCCTCCCATTCGAAGGGCTGGAGACGCTGGTACATGATGTCATCAGCTATCGTTGCTGTCCCTCTTTGGAGTGCCCGTTTCCCTCCCGATTCCCTGTTTCCCATACCACGTGTCACCTATCACCATCAATGTGTTTCCTATGTGCACAATCCCCTCCACTGTGCTCCGTCGCTTAATCCGGGTGTCCTCCTGAACAACCCTCCCCTTCATGGGTAAAGTTTTATGCCATCAGGACCGTCATAATGGTGCTGGGTCAAGGAGATTTGCTGCTCGACATGCTGCCCCCCCACCAGGTCTCCTCCTGTACAGGTGAGAACAAAGACAGTTATTATCCGTTACTTGGCGTATTTCCTGGTTTGTTTGGGTGTTCGCTATGAAATCGTTTTAACAATCGTGGAGCGTTTAGGCCCTCTATATGTACCCATGATGCATCTGTATCAGGATATCCTTTCCATCTCACTAAATATCTAAGCGTTCCATGCTGTATTTTCGAAACAAGTATTGTTTCCACCTCATACGTGCTACCTGTTATAGGCCCTGGACGATTAGCTGTTGTCCGTATGTTATTTGCTGGTTTAAGGAGGCTACTATGCCATCAGGTCCATCATAATGGTGCTGTGTCGAGGAGATTTGCTGCTCGACAATGACCCTGAATGGTTGACAGATTAAAAAATGTGTTTAAACAGTACAAGTCCTCCCCATAAACCTTTTTTTTTAAAAAAAAAAATATATGTTCTCTGCGTCTGCCATACACATTGTTTGGCTCTGCTTAGGTCAAAAGAGGCCACAGGACAGGGACTCAGCTTCCTGCTTGAACACAAAAGTTCGAATTTCCACAATTCCAAATCTAAGCTTAATAACTGCGAGAAGGAAGCAATGAATGCTGCTAAACAGGCAGCAAAGAGACCCTGTAGTAATTTAAAGGTTGGACATGCAATGTCTTTTATGTCACCCACTCTCTCACTACTCCAACTTGCAAGGATGAGAGTCATTACTTTTCTTACCAATTCAGCCAAGTCTCTTTAGCGGCTGGATTGAAACAGAAGAGACAAAACCAAGCACAAACTGTTAATGCCTAGAGGCCATGCCTGTTCTTGGCAAGTCCCTTTATTCCTGGAGAAAGAGGCTGTTTGAAGGCAGGACAAGAAGCAACGGGTAGAAACTAATCAAGGAGAGAAGCAACCTAGAACGGTTGCTTCTCACCGTTGTTCTCTCCTGACGGTGAGAACAAATAACCAGTGGAACAGCTTGCCACCAGAAGTTGTGGGTGCTCCATCACTGGAGATTTTAAAGAAGAGATTGGACAGCCATTGGTCTGAAATGGTCTAGGGTCTCCTGCCTGAGCAGGGGGCTGGACTAGAAGACCTCCAAGCTCCTTTCCAACTCTGTTATTCTGTTATTCTGATTTACATACAAACTTGCTTTTGAAACAGGATTTAACATTTTTGGATGTCTATATTTTTTCAACAACGTAACTATTGTCTGGAAAATGGCAGATGGACAGTAAAAATAGTTTCTCCAGACCATTCCTTTTGCTAAAGTTTAGTCCTTCAACTCTGGAAAGAGGCCTTCATGATAGATGCCTAGCTCAATAGACTGAAGTGTTGATGCTTCTTGCAACTTATGGACAATTTGCTTCCAGGAATAGATTGAATATGGACAAAAAGGCTGAAATAGGGCCATCCATTATTGACACACACAAAAACACACAACAGGGTATTGACTTTTTGACTGAGAAGCACATCAATGGCGCTGTGAATTCAACTTAGGAGTTACCCCTTCATTTCTTAGCCAAAAATTGGTACCAGTTACCAACCCCTGTTATCATCCTATATAAATCTTGATACTATTCCTCAATGCAAGAAAAAACCCTCCAACTTTTGTTTTTTTAAAGTTTTGTTTTAATTTCATACGTCATAAGGAAAGATTTGCTCTGAAAAGGCTTAAAGAGAAAGTTAATTGGCCCATAAAATATGCATAACTTTTTAGTGAAAATCCATCTTCCTTAGAAGCTCTTTAGAATTCTGGGCTTTAATGGGGTTGAGTATTTCTCTAGATAGAAAAGAGGAAAAACACAGAAGCAGAGAGCGGGGTTTTCTTCCCCCATTTTTTTTTTTTTTTTTGGAAAGACATTATTTCCTTATAATTGCTGCTTTCTGTGATTAAAAAGCCACACACATTCTTTGATTGAATAGATCTGTCTCCTTGTCTGAAAATTGTAGTTCTGACGGCTACCCTGCTTTATAAATTTCATTAAAAATTATTAAACGTTATATGGGTGCCCATTAAAGTCCTTAATAATTGCGTTACATGGATAGACTGAGTGCCATCTGTTTTCTTCTCAGCACACCAGCTGAGTGGTAATCCAATTGATGTGTTCTCCTTAATACAGTCTTCTTCCCATTCTAAATAAAATACATTTTCTCTTTAGTGATAAGCTTGGCTAATTGCAGCCTGACCAAGGAATAGAGGCTTGGTATGTGCATGCTTCTCTCCACGTTGTTAACATTTAGAAATAACATTCCATTATTTTAATTGCTTTTTAAAAACTGTCTGATTTTCATATGAACGTCAAACCTCCTTTGTTGGGCAATGTTGAAAACTTGCCATGAATATGCTAGAAAGCAGATAATAAAATAGTACAGGCTTACTACTCAAAATGAACACTGGTGTCCAAAAAAAAAAAAAAAAAAAAATCCCCTCTCCTATTGTAACTTTTGGCATTTCCCTAAATGCATTTAAAATCTTGATTTTGGTTGGGCCAAAAGGTATGCACATAAAAAAGGCCTTTAAAAACATTCAGTGGAAAACCTTCTGTTCTGTACTGGAGATGCAATTGAAAATTCCTTATGCTCCTCAAGAGTCTGACATGAAACCTCTCTGGGTCTTTGTAGAAGTCCATGTATTCCTGCCACCCTCAACAACATCTCTAATGCATTTCAGGTTGAGAACCAATAGGGCGTGATGGTTAAGATTCTGAAGGGAGCATAGGGAAATCCAGGATCCGGTTCCCCTCCAGTTATAGCAGCTCCCTGAATGTCTTCGGGCCAGTAACTCCCTTGCAGCCCAACCCACCTCATAGAGAGCCCTCTTTATTCTACCTGGAGTTCTTGAATTGCCTTGAGTTATCCCCAATTCACCAGTAGTCTACTAAACATGGCTATTCTCCTCTTCCTCCTCCTCCTCCTCCTCCTCCCTGCAAACCCCACTCCCTTCTAAGCACTGATAATGAATCAGTGAGTAATGAAACATGTGCAAGAAAACAACCAAGCTCAGAGAGTACCATTTGTGGATGAGTTCCCTCTATCTCTTCATCTATGTCATGGACAATCGGGAGTCACATTTAAACAGCAAGCTAACATGGAGATACAATTCCCAATCCCATCATATTTTATGGTTGAACAAAGCATGTAACTCATAAAGGAATTATTTTGGAAGTGGAGGCTGAGATAAAGAGTTGCAAGATTTTCCTCCTCCTTTCCTGCTTCTCTTTCTTCTCTACCAGTTCTCCTTCTCCACCATCAATTCTCCTTCTCCTCACTCCATCCACGTGAAAAGACAACCTAACAAAGGGATATCACCAGACTACTAAATGCCAAGGACATTTAGATATTTCTATATGTTTCAATAGAAAAGGGAACACTTTCACAACGAAGGATGAGCTGGAAAAATTTAGGAGATACAAAGATTATTTGGCATTGCAGCAAATGCCTGCAATATGCCTCCCCCACTTCCTGGCCTGAAAACCTGGATGCATATTTTTTATCCCTTCTTCTCCGGCCAGTAGCTAAAACTGCAGCATTTCTTGTACGTAGTAATGAGAACATTTATTCTTAGATTCAGCCAAGCAGCATCCTAAGTGGAGGTGCTGACCTCCGTCTGCATCATGCTAGGCATAGCAGCCTTGTGATCTAAGCCAAGGTATTATGGAATATTTATCTCCCACACAGTCTCTACTAATTTCATTGAGTGAATGAAATCCATCACAACGTTCAAATTAAAAGATTTATTGGATGGGTTTTCAGGTACAGCTTCTTCTCCGGTCTTTCCCTTGACACAACCGTGTGGGTGTATGAGAGCTGGAAGATTTTCTGATCTGCCAAATGTGCCCTTTTCTATCCAACACTGTTCCTCAGTCACAATGTTGCCTGATTTTTCATGCCAACCCTAGATAGGTTTTTGACTAGACCAATTGACAGACTCAAGATGCCCATCAAAAGATAGATGTCAGCGTTCCAAATTAGGCTCTCTTCCAGCGCTGACATAACAAGATGAACTTTTACCTAGTTTTGTATGTACAGATAGTGTTTCCTGGGAGACGAGGGTGGGGGCTACATTCCTGTGAAAAGAACGTGCCGGGAGGTAGAGATGGATCTGCATGATGGCCAATGGGACATTGGGGTTGGAGAGCGGAAGAGGAGGGGGTTGGAAGGAGGGGCCAGTTTGGCTGCAATTAGAATCAGGAATGTCGGCTTTTTATGTTCTTAAATAAAAATGATTCATTAGAGACTCTGCGCTTGAAAATGAAACTTATTTAAGATAGCACCGAAACCTGACAATAGACATGTGTATGAAAATATGCCCTGAAAGCTAAATTCAGAATTATTTGCTTTGCTTTGCTTCTTGCAGGGACAAACCCCACTCCCTTCTAAGGGGTGGTGGGGGTGGGGGCCTAAATTTATCTTTTAATGTGATATTTTATTTTTTATTATACTATTTAGGTAAAGGCTTTGAAGCTCCCTTTTGATCTTATGGAGAACAGTGCCAGAGTTTCTTATGATTCTGAGGCATGAAGCATTCATTTTAAGATACTTTTTTTTTTTTTCAAATAAGCAAAGACTACAACACTTCATTTCAGAGGAGGGGAAAATACATCCTTGAAATCTAAAAATTGCTTATTTGAAACCATTATCACAAAACATTGATCCCCACCTCTTCCAAAATATTAAGGGTGATATGAAGGCGTGGTTAAAAAAAAGTCAAGATGATATAGACAATGGATGAATGGAAGCTCTGTTTTTGCAGATACCCCTGACAACAAGAGCCTGTCCCATCCCTTTTCTTAGCTCCTTCAGAATTCCTGAGCACCTTTCTTGCCCTTTCATCTTAGGGGCTGGGGCTGGGGCTGGGGGGGGGTATCTCATAAGGACAATTATTCTGGAGGCATTTCTTTGTTGCAAGCTCTCATTTAAAAAAATCACTACTTCCTGGATTCAAGAACAGTCGATTTCTTATGTATTAGAGATGAGATCTAACATAAAACTCTAGAAGATTTCATTTCATCATGGGCTACACAGGCTTGTTCCCCAAAAAAATCTATCACTCATTATGCTTTATTAGACCAAAAAGTAATGCTTTTTGTGGTGGGCAAGGGCAGCAAATGCTTCTCCAGCCCTTCTCAGCTAAGCCTCCACCCATTTCTAATGAACCCCCTTCAAGGGAGAGGAAGTATCAGCTCCAGATAAGTCTTGCAAATAATTATGGGTTCAATCACTCTGAGGATGATGTTGATCACAATGATTAAATCTTATCAAAACAGCTTCCTGATTAATATTATATTAAGGGTTTCCACTACTGTTTTGATGATTCTTCACACTCCATGATGGTTCTTAAAATATTCTGTCAACAAAGGAAATGGCTCCTTTTTTACACTGTGTCTCCCCAGGTTGCTTTTCCAAAACTTAGCATGAAGTAGATTTTTTTCTCAGTTGCTGAAAAGGATGAAACCAGGAAGACAAAATCCCACTTACTTGTTTAGGAATGGTGGGAGGGAAATGCATCATTTTCTCAGAAGAGCATCTCTGGAGGAGCTCAAAGATAGCACTTCAACCAGCCTCCAGTCAGATAAATAGAATTCTCCAGCTGATCCTTCTGATGCATTCACAATTTTGCATCAGAGTGTGAATTTGAGGCACAAGTGAGAGATGAGCAGTAGAACTTCAGTGCACCACTCACTGCTCAATAAACAGGAGTTTATCCTTCCTGAAAGAATTCTGAATACTATTTCTAGAGGTTAAAAAGTCTGGCCAATTTTTGTATTCACACCTACCTTTGGATAACAGGTTCTTGATGTCCTGTTTGGATGAGTAGAGTAGTGCCCAGTCCTCTACAGGCTGAGTAGAGTAGTGCTTAAGATGATGGATTGGGGCTAGGAAGATCCATGGTAAAGTCCACCCACAACTATATTGGTTAAATGGTTGACCTGGGACTTTTCATAGCCTTTCTCTCTGCTCAGCCCACCTCCCTCGTTCTATTTCAGTATTTCTCTATCAAACTCCTGACTTGAATCTTTTTTCATTCCTTGTAAGTCTGCTCTCAGTCACAAAATTTAAGCATAGAAGCATTACACAGACACAGGCTTCCCAGCTAGATTCTGATACACAAAGTCAATAGAGAAAGCCAGTTTGCTTAATGACCCTGAGTTGCTTAACAATTGTATGATTCCCTTAACCATGGCCAAAAAAAAAAAAAAAAAAAAAAGGTTGTAAAATCAGGCTCAATTCACTGAACAACCTCCTTGCGTAGCAATGCAAAGTTTGGCACTGATTGTGGTTGTAAGTTGAAGCTTAGCTGTAACACACCTGAGATAAGCCCCGGAGTAGAGGGATGCAAAGCTTTTCCTCATATTTCTCAGAATAAGACCACCTTTAAGAAACACTGTAACATAATTTGAAACGGCTTATTATATAGGAGGAAATGTAATTTAGAGTATAACAATATCCGAATGCAATAATTTCCTTCTCATGGCTTCAGGTATGAATTTGGAATTGTACAGTGTATATTGGTTTCATGGCATTTTAAAATATGTCTCTCATGGCATTTTAAAATATGATAATCAATTAAATTGAAATTTCATCCTCAAATCTTTATTTGGTCGCAGACCAGCATATAGAATATAGAAATCATGATTAATTAGAATGCAAGTGAAATATTGACACATACACACACACGTATTCTAAAATGTATAATATTTTTCTGTTACTGCCACCTCACAACTCAAAGGCTTCCTTCTGTGTTTCTGATGATCCAGATCTCACGGCCATTCATGTCACTACGGAAACCACACCCTTGAAAATATGCACCTTTGATGTCCGAATGATATATCACCGTATTTTAATATTTTGTCTCGATCTCTCAAAGTCTTCCTCCCAATGTAACAAGCATCTTTTTATTTCCTAGCTGCAATCACCAACCCTTTGAACATTTAACCTTTGGAAGGAAAGCTCAGTTACTTCTCCATCGGGATTTTGCACTGCTTATGGATATCACCGTAAGTTTTGTTTGAGAGAAAGCCTGGCAGCCATCTGGGTTTACACAATCTGTTGCAAAGATTCCAGCGATTCATGAAACCTTCCTTCTTTCCAGCCATCCAAATACAGCCAGTCCCCCACACTTAGGACTGGTGGTCATAAAATGTCATGCTGCTATTGACTGCATCCACACTTCCATCACACTTCCAACCGGTTCCAGCGTCCCACCAGCACATAATATTTTGGGATATTTTTTGCCAGCTTCTGCCAAAAAATATTTTTTCAAAACAATATTTATTTTTTTAAATAAAAATATACAAAAAATATTTTGTGATTGTTTTCTGGCAAAAAAAAAAAAAAAAAAGAGGCCATTCTGAAGAATGGGTTCATATTTACGATGTGATTCATACTTATGATTCATTTAACAATCACTGCAAAATGGTTGCCCAGTTGGGTTCAGTCCTGCGGGTGCCTCAACTTACAACTGCCGTGTCTTATGACTGAAATTCCGGTCCCAACTGTGATCCTAAGTCGAGGTCTGCCGGTAATTTCTTCAGCATTTCTGAGGCTGTGTCTGTTTGTTCCTGTGATTTTTAACTCCAGTTTCTATTTTTTCCCCCCAGTTAATAAGCTAAATAAATAAGTATTACAAAGAGTATACAATTTGGGCATACTGGACCTCTTTCCCAATCTTGAACCATTTATATGGTCTATTATATGATATTTTGATCCATATTCCTTCCTCATCACTGCTTTCCTGACCATTATACAAATTCTTCAACAGGTAGATACCCTGATCAAGTACTTTCTTTTTCCTGGAAGTCTGCACACTTCCAAGCCTTTATATAATCAATCAATCAATCTCAAAATAGTTAGATTTGTGGAATTCCTTTGTCATTTCCATGACCCATCAAGGTTAGTACAGCGAGGCTGGGTGCCTCTACTTCTTCTGAACCCAGTTTCTACATCTAGTGGTTGGGGTTCCATGGATTGTGTCTGGATTGCAAACCCTCATACAGTGTCTCAGTAGAGATGAGAACCACTAAACTTGCCTTGGCACTTCCCTCTTTCTGTACTGGAATATAAATGGACTTTTCCATCCCCCGGTTCCTTGGCTGTTACTTTCTCTTTCTGTTTACAAAGTTTAATTGCATTATCTTACAAGATTTTCAGTCAATTTTCTTCAAAGAAAAAACAGATAATCCAGTTGCCTCTTGAAAAAGCCCCTTTGGGACAACCATGATTCGGATGACTGAGAATCTCCATAGACCACATTTTAAGCTCTTCTGCTTTCTTCCAGGTAATAAGCTAAATAAGTAGAATAAAAAGCACACAATTTGGAAGAGCCCTCATTCCCATTAACAGCAGACTTCAAGGGTGTGTAAAATGAAAATATGCCTGCCCAAGGAGTCTTGCCACCCCACTCAGGCCCAGCTAATTACTAGGTAGAATCGCCCAGCTTTCATGGCGAAAGCGGTACTAGAACTCAGGTCTCCTGGTTTCTAAGATTGGTGCCTTAACCACTAGGCATGAACAATAACTGCTGATCTGCTCTGGGATCTATCAGTCTATGCGGCTTTGGAGTCTTGATAAAACCATCAAGATGAAAGCTCCAGAGATCACAGCACAGAGGAATGAGAATTAGATGGTGTCAAAAACATATTCAGACATGCACAAATTACACTATCGTCTCCCATCTAACTCTCTGGCCACCCAGACTCTCTTCAAAGCCTTCTGTTTAATCAGCAATGCAGGAAAACATGAACAAAGTGCAAAGACATTTACACATAAAGCTTATCAGAGCTCCAAACTGTTACAATTTCCGTTCCCTTCCCTTCCTTGATGAGATAGATCAGAAGATACCAAGGAGGCCCTTGAGTGTCCCTAAGGACTCGGGATGTTGATGGGGTCAAAGGCCATTGGGCTTGTCTTTTTCCAAGGCCCAGGATAAGAGATGAACCTAGATTCTATATTCTAGAGGCTTTGGCATTTGGTGAGGTTATTTGTATACACCATTAGTCACCTAGGACTTTTTTACGTAATATGGATAGCCATATAACAAGGGAAGATGGGGCCACAAAGACCTTTTCAGCCAGACTGTCCTGGGGATGGACATTCCCTTTGACAAATGGCTTTTCAGATTGTCTGCTGAGAAATTTAGAAAGGGAGAGCCTTTATCCATTTCATCCGGAAGGAAGGAAGGAAGGAAGGAAGGAAGGAAGGAAGGAAGGAAAAAAGCGGGGAGGAAGGAAAAGAGAGAGTAAAGAGAGACAGGGAGATAGGGAAAGAGAGAAAGAAAGAAGAGAGAGAGGGAGGGAGGGAGGGAGGGAGGGAGGGAGGGAGAAAGCTCAGGCCGTAAAGGTGTCCCCAATGTTAGGAGAGAAGGAGCAAATTGCTAAGCCTGTTCTTCATGATAAATTTTATAGCACATTTAGAAAATGATGCTCCTCAGATGATTGGATAAACTGTACCTACATACAGACTTTTTTTAAAAAAATAAAAGAAGCAATAAAAATATTATATTCCAGTGGATACACTATATGTACCCAAGCTAACAAAACTCGTTTCCAATTTTCTGCCTCTATAAAGCCACTTATATTGCCATTTTTAAATACAAGCTGGAAAATAAATTAAGAATTAAGCCTGCCAGTCAGTCTTGTCTCTATTATTTCGTATTTTCCATCCCAGCTGTTCACCATTGGCTGACATTGGCAGGAAAAGATGTAAATCTTATTTAATATTCTGGGAAGAGACAAAGAATATGAATCATGTATAATTCTACGAATTTACTGATTCTATCTGCTTTTGATCTATAGCAGTTTTACATCTGTTCTTTTCTAAAGTTCTTCTGTCAGCTTTTTATAGCAGTAATTTTATTTAATATCAATTTTTTCAAAACAAACAAACAAAAAATAAAATACAGTATTATTGTTTGCCTTTTATCCTGAAACACATATGGAATGCCTTTTAGTTTTATTTATTTTATTACATATTTTTATTTAGTTGCCTCATCTTTTAAGTTGGGAAATTATCAACTAGTAATCGTTCATTTTAGTGACTGTTCAAAGTGACAACAGCACTGAAAAAAGTCACTTAGATGTAGCATCTTGGTCATGATTAAAATCTGGACGCTTGACAACTGACTCATACTTATGACGGTCGCAGTGTCACGTGATCTCCCTTTTGCGACCTTCTGACAAGCAAAGTCAACGGGGAAGCCAGACTCCCTTCACAACAGTTGTCAGTGATTTAACAACTGCAGCAATTCGCTTAACTGCCATGGCAAGGAAGGACATAAAATGGAGCAAAACTTAACAACCGTTTTGTTTAGCAACAGAAATGTTGGGCTCAATTGAGGCCTCATAAGTTAAGGACTTCCTGCATTGCAGGCGCTGGAGAACTCACTGGGAGTCCGGTGGCATATAAATTTAATAACTAATAGTGCTAATAAATGGACACAGTTCCATTTTTTGAAGGGCAAAATTGTTTTGGGAAAAGTGAATCGAAAGCTATCAAACCCAATTATCAGACTGCTGAATATTTTTTTTAATCCTCTGGGATAAAAAAAATAATCTGTCTTGGTAGCCTGAGACTAAAGCACAGTTTTTGTCAATGTTGCATCGCTTCTCAATCAACTGCTTTGCGAATGATGGAACATGACATGACCACCAACTTAATCTATCCCCCTCCACCCCCCCACTCCCCCAATATGGTATGGCAAGGTTGAAAAGTAAAATATCTTTGATACCTTCAGTATTGAAAGGTATCAGGCCGGATCTGTTGTGCCTTCCTGAGAGTGTCTATGGAGATTATTCTCAGTCCCCCAGCTCACGCTGGCCCCCAAAGGTGCTTTTTCAAAAGGCAACTGGACTTCTTTGTTTTTTCTTTGAAGACGTTTCGCTTCTCATCCAAGAAGCTGCTTCAGTTCTGGAGAAGTGAACTGAAGAACTGAAGAAGCTTTTTGGATGAAAAGCGAAACGTCTTCAAACAAAAACCAGAAAGTCCAGTTGTCTTTTGAAAACTATAATCTTGTTGATAACAAGTATTTTTGAATCAATGATTCAATGATTGGATTATTAGGTTTGTTTGAGATTGTAGATATATTGTGTATGCTGTTAAATTTAAATATTATATTAAGTTTAATTTAGAGTTAACAAGAGATTACTTGATTATATATTTGTATTACTTATATCTACTGAGGAAAGTAAAATCATATATATATATGATTGTATGTATATATATATTTATTGTATATTTATTATATATGTATGTATATATATTTATATATATACATAAAGCTATATATATAGCTTTATCCCTTCCTTTCTCTTTTTCTTTCTTTTCTCACTTTTAAATTTTTTCTCCTTTTTATTTCCTTTCTCCTTCCCTCTTTTCTTTTTCTTTTTTGTATTTTATTTTATCAAAATTTAATAAAGGTGGTTTTTTTAAAAAAATGTATTTCTTTATAATAACTATATGTACTCTTGTTTTGTTTCAAAAATTAGGAATATTAGCATAGAAATATGTCATAAAACCTTTTGTAATACTTTAGTCTTCATATGTCTGGGACATTTTAGCAGTAGATCACAAGATTGACTTTGTTATTATTTTACTTTAAATTCTAAATTTTAATAGCTGGCTGCCCTTATAGAATGCTGGAATATGTGCTAAATTTCTTGGTCAGTTCCAAATCTAATATGCTCTAAAATGACAGCTGTTTCATGTTCTAATTTCCAATAGGGAGTTTTTATATAGTTAAGTGTGCACCTGCTGAATTTTCTTATCCACACTGATGTTCTAGTAAAAACCATTTTCCTTTAACAGAATGGTTATAATACTATTTTTAAAAAAGAGACATTATATGTTATGCCTTTGATGGCTGTGGGCCTCCTATTGATTCAAAACATTTAACATACAAAATGAAAGTTAAATCATATTATGTGAATGAGAAAGAAATAAATTTGCCCCCCCCCATCCCTCCCTCCCTCCCTCTTTCACACCCACCCACCCACCCACCATCCATTCATCCATCTTCCATTGAAGAAAACACAAATCCACCTTTGGTAATCTTTTCAAGCAAATGATATGATTATAGAACAGAAAAACCATGTATCAGATTAAAGCAAGAAGTCCTTGGATTTGCAAATAAAGGTGAATGAAATACTTGATTGGCCATTCACCCAAAAGAATATATAACACATGCACGCACATACCAAGTGAATAAATAAACTATTGTGAGTGACCTTTTTGCAGGCACAATCACATACGGTTCCTTCTCCTTTTTGTGGCCCTTGGCCAATCAAAGACATTAAGTTGTAACTCTGTTTTCCTTGTGTGTGGTCTGTTGTAATACCCTCTAAATGGAGCTGAATGCAAAGGAAACCTCAGTGTCAGCCTCAGCTTTGCCTGCTTCAGCTGCCATAAGAAACGGGGGAGGGATTAATTATGGGGCAAAGGGGGAGGGGAAGATGCAGGAGGTGTTTTTTTCTTTCCATTGTAGGACGTGTCTTCCAAGGAATCGAAAGTGGATCTTCAAAGGGGACGGCTGACCAACTGCCCTACATTCCTGATGAATGACGCTGCCAGATGTGATGCCACCTGACCTTTGGGAGACCTTTGGATTGGCTGATGACCAATGGACACGGGGGGGGGGGAGAAGCTTAGTAGATGCTATTTCGCGCGTTTTGCTCACTTCCAGCTTTACCTGGGTTGCGATCATTTCATATTCAGTAAAAGTACTAAACTCTTCAAAATGTTTGAGTTTGGGTTTTTCTTTCCTGGATATTGAAGGAAGCATACCTGACACTCAGCATCTAGAGGTGATTCAGATTTTGGTATCGCGATGAGTAACTTTCAATTGGCCCAATTGCCTGCTAGTTGAGCTACGCTGGTTTCCAGCTGGCTTCCAGGTGCAGTTAAAGAGTTGGATCCAAGAGGTGGCCTTTCTACCCTTGGAAACGTCTCCCCAGAGGTTTTTATGACCCTCACCTGGCCTATCATTAAAGGCCTGGCTCCCCCACCCCCAGATCTTGAGTTAGGATGTTTGGATGGTCCAGGATAATGTAGAAGGAGAGTCTGTGTTTATAAGACGCTGGTTTTATATCATATTATTTCTTTTTTTATTTTATAATGTTTTTAATTTCAGGAAGCTGTCTAGACTTGTTTTCAGCAGCAAAGATTTCTGTCTGGCTTCGGAACTGGAATTAATAGTCCCAATGTATCCCAAAACTAGTAGGTAAAATTGTCTGGTTGGGAAAAAAAAATGGAAGATTATGTTTAATTCGAGTTTTGTATGTTACCAAGAGATGAAAAAAGAGCTGCATGACCAGAGATTGTTTTTTTTTTTTCAGGTTCCTCTCCATGCTTTCTTTTCTTCTAATTTGAGAACTCCATCATTTGGAGAAGAACTGAGCATTTATTCAGCAGCCAGAAGAGATTTGTCTCTTTGGGAGTTCCCTCTGCCAGATGGATCTGAAGGATCAGATGGTGGAATGTATGTCCAGATGAGGCCCTGGGGATCAGAAGAAGGGTCACATGTGGTGATAGGAGCCAGGTGTGGATGGAATGGACATGAGAGTGAGGAACAGGAATTCTGATAAACACATTTTCTCTTGTCTTCGTTTCTTTGCCTTAGAACAATTAAGCAGCTTTGCTCTTTCCCGTCTTCTCTCACTGCAGAAGGGGGCGGGGGTCATTGGGGTGGGGGGCCTGCCTCAGATAAAGACTTGAAACTGCTTTTACTTTTCTCTGTAGAAGGAGGGGGCCACGGGGTGGGTGGGGGTGCTGCCTTGAGCTGTTCTGCAATAGCAACTTACCTGTTAGAAAACCACTAGCCAGGATATTAGACACAAGAATAGCTCGCTTATAAGAAAAAAACCCCAAAACCACATAGCTGGCACACTTTGCAAGATACCTGTGACCTGGGGTGAAGAACAGGTGACGTGACATTTAGCTATTTAGCATAAGAAGCAGGGGTGAAATGCTCCCAGTTCGGACCGGATCGCCTGATCCAGTAGTGATGGAGGTGGGTGGTTCGGAGAATCGGTAGCAAAAATCCCTGCCCACCCACCCACCCCATGCCCAGCTGAGCCGCGTAATCATCAGAGGCTTTTTTTTTTACTTTTAAAAGCATTTTTTCTACAACCTCTTCGGCCGAAAAAATGCTTTTAAAAGTAAAAAAAAAAAAAAAAGCCTCTGATGATCACGTGGCTCAGCTGGGATCGTCAGAGGCTTTTAAAAGAAAAAAACCTTTTAAATGCCTCTGACGATCCAAGCTGAGTTGCCTGATTGGCAGATATTTTTTTTCTTTTAAATGCCTCTGACGATCAGGCAACTCAGCTGGGATCGTCAGAGCCTTTGAAAGCATTTTTTTACAACCTCTTTGGCTAGAAAAAATGGTTTTAAAAGTAAAAAAAAATTGGCCACGCCCACCCAATCACATTACTCCCCCCATCAAGCCACGCCCACAGAACCGGTAGTAACAAATTTTAGATTTCACCACTGATAAGAAGCATAAAGGTTTAGGGGGCTGAAATCCAAATAACCAATCAATATTATCTGTTATGCATGCATTATTAGGGGAAGGGCAAAGGGTTGAATGCGACCACCCCTTGACTATAAAAATTGCTGTAAGATTCTAATCTAGGCCCTTGGTTAGCTCTTTGAACCAGGGTCCTTATATCTTGGTGCCAAAATAAAAGTATAATTCCTGTATCACACCTTGGGTCCAGTAACTTATCGGCTTCAACACCAAGCAAAAGCCCAGTTTTGGGGGCAACAGTTTCTTTCCTCAGCCTTGATCTGATCTATCCTATGATCCTTTGATCTATCTTGAATACTGCCAAGGTCTTGAAAACTCACAAAAATTAAAATCTGTTAGAAAGAATAGACTAGGGCCACAGAATCCTGCACCAACCTAAATGAAAGGAATTTACAAATTAATTCTCCTTACCCTAACCTTAAGTCTCTTTATTTGTTACATCAATTGCCAACAGAGCAATTCATTCGTTCGTTCGTTCACTCCAACATTCAATTTCCATGCTGCCATCTCACCTGGTGATGATAGACAAAAGTCTTTCTGGGTGGGATTGTCAGGAGATGCAGTTGTTTTATTAAAAGAACCACGTGCTCATGTAAATGAGTTGTGATGCTTCTAGATGAATTTTTATCCATCTATCTCAAGACTGTACTCTGCATTCAATTGTTGTAACTGCTGCCAGCATCATCACAACCACAGTTTCTGCAAATACAGCCATAAAATCCCAAATGATGGTTCAATGATATAAACTATAGAAAACCAGATATATTTTATAGTCCTCGCTATTCTTACCATGTGACTTTTCCTCTCGCAATGAGAAAAATAGCATTTTCTGCAGTGCTTCTAGCTGGATCAGGCCATAAGGATACTGACTGATGAGACATCGCTTAATGCTCCACAGATTCCCATGGATCAGGCCTGTCAGCAGAAGCATGATCAGGATCTGGAATCTGACATTTTCCTTCTAATAGAAAGGAGCACTTCCTCCTCTAGAAAGGAGCACTGCAGGCATGCAACCTAAGCTGCGTGTGTGAGATGTGTTGGGCGTGGCCAAAAGGGGTGGATCTTTCTGATGCTGCTTTTATCATTTATCAGGTAGTTTTGATCTCACTATGGGACCCTTTGTGCATCGGAGATCTTTACAAATATAGTATATTCTCTCAACCCTTTCATAGGGTAGGTAAGGCAGAGCATAATACCTCTGGATTTTGTGTGCAGTGAATGTATATAACAAAATGCACAATCTCCATAATTAAAATGTCAAACCAGAGTAGAAAAAGTATTCAGTGTCTAAGAGGGAAAATAAATCAGAGAACGGAACTGTTGTCCAGATTAAAGATGCCCTGGACCCAAGCATCTTTCAGATTTCCCGTTAATTGAATTGAGAAGAATGACGTTACGTTCTTAGCAAATAACTACATTAGTCTTTCATGTGGTTAATATTAATGTCTCTCTATTCAAACATGCTAAAAACTGAATAGAACAGATAACATATAACAGTCACACATCCTCAGTTGGATACAGAGAGCAATACTAACACAAATGGAAGATTTCCCACCTTTTTAGATCTTCAACTCTCAGGTCAGTTCAAAACAAAAGACAAAATTAAACAAAATAAATAAATAAAAAATAATTGGACCATTAATACATTGCTGGTCTAAATTTGCTGCATTCAAGAAAAGCAAAACTGTGTTACGTTTTAAGACAGGCATAGCCTAAAACAGAGAATTCTTTCTCCAACAGAAATCCTTCAATGTGTTTCCGAAATATTTTTTTTATAGATAGCTGGGATGCAAAAAAATGTTTTATGTGTCCATTCTTAGGCATCCCAGCCAATTCAATATTTGTTGTCAAGAGAAATCTTAAGAATTATCCAGCCTGAAGAGGGCCCCTGGTATAAAGATCATTCTTGTTGTTTTGTGGGGATATCAGATCTGGTACAAATTTGCCTTCCAATGTGGCTTTATTGAAAACACATGTTCAAGATTTCAGCTTTAGAAAGTTGTGTGAACAAGATACTTTGTCAACATTGAAAAGGGAGAAAACAAGTGGTTTGTGCACTCTGTTTTTAGAAATATATACTCTTATAGCAGAGGGCTGTGGAACTGGGAGAAAAATAAAACATACTTTTTAACATCTTTTTATCCAGTTCATTTCAGAAAAGCCCAAATGTTGCTTTCTTTGGATTCAGGTTGGAAACAGAATTAGGAGACTCCACTTATAGAAAAAACATGGAATCATGCTAACACAATTTATTTCCCCCCTCCCCAAATGCTCTGACTTTGAATCAGAGTCTTAAATGTTTTTTTATCTACATTGTTCATGTATTTTAAGATATATGATTCTGCATTAAAGAGGATAGATAGATAGATAGATAGATAGATAGATAGATAGATAGATAGATAGATAGATAGATGGATGGATGGATGGATGGATGGATGGATGGATGGATGGATGGGTGGATGGGTGGGTGGGTGGGTGGATGGATCGATGGATGGAGAGATGGATGGATGGATGGATGAGTGGGTGGGTGGATGGATGGATGGATGGATGGAGAGATGGATAGAGAGATGGATGGATGGATGGATGGATGTATATGTGTGTGAGAGAGAGACAGAGATATATATATGATGGATAACAGTTGAACCAGCTGTTTCTTTAAAAATAAAATTAAAAAAGTACTAATACATAGGCTGTTACTGAACACAACTTCTTTATTCTGATGCCATAGTGTGGTTTGTGGTTAAATAAAAACAATACAAAATAAATTTCAAGTGCTTAAGAAAACCCCAAATTATCTTTTTTTATTATTTTTTTTAAAAAAATAAGGACTTGATCCTGTGCTCACCCAGAAATCCCCTCAAACCAATGAACACTTTTTTTTCTGAAAGCACTTTGGCTCAGCAGAATGCCCAATGTGTATAATTAGCAGCCAACTACAGATATATGCTAATGGGCCCGTTAAGATTTGGGGGTACCACCAATGGCCACTTTATAGGTCTTTAAGGGCAAATCGGAACGATAGCTCTGGGCCTTACAATTTTCAGAGAGTACATAGCCATCCTGTGCTTTCATAACCTCAGAAGTTAAATTAGTGTGAGGCCTCTATGGGGAAATGTGTAAATTCTTCTAATGACTTTGCAAAGGAGAAAAGAACATAGGAAGTGTATTTCTTGGTTTTGACATCCAAAGGTCTCTAAGTTACACCCAAGAAACCATATATTTCTACCACATATTAATGCCTGAAGACTTCAAATGTATACGAGAGGTTGCAATGTTTGTGGAAAAGTCCACAGAGGCTAATCCATTTTCTTGGATCCCATGAAATTCCTCATGAGGGCAATCAGGAATAATGTGAGAAAATTAAGCCTTACTTTTTGACATGGCCAAAGCAGCTTTGGATCATGTCTGTAGCTGGCACTAACAGGAATATTAGAAATGGAACTGACAGTTGTAAATATATGTTTAATAGAGAAACAAATTGGATCTTGGGTAAGAACTAAAAAACAGATAATGCATATATTTGAACAATTTCCTTGGAGTTCACAGGTAACCTGTAGGAACAACATGGTAAAAGTAGCATACCTTTCCTGGAAAATAATGTAGCTTAAGGGACCTTCTTAATTTTTATTTTTAATCATAATATATAAATATAATCTACATATTTGCCACATTTTACCTTCCTCACAAAGGATATATATTTTAAATTTAAAGAGTGAAAGAAACAATCTCAGAATAATAATCCTCAAAAGTAGGTCCCGAAGATAGAACAATTTTGCTACTTAGTCTTCTTTTGAATTAAGCTCTCCAGACTAGGTGAAAGAGGAACAAAGAAAAGAAAAATCTATTGTAAAACAGTTTTACTCAATCTGGCATTGTCTAGATGGTGTTAAATTATAACTCACAATTTTTTTAAAAAAACATCTTTCATTGGACTGATTGAGTTTGGGGAATTGCAAACGCAAGTGATCTGGTTAGAAAAGGGAGTTGTAAAATATTTATATTTGTTAAGAGTATTAGAACGTGAATTTTGACATGGCAATAAACAGTGAAAGTCATACAGGAGAAAAGTCTATTTGCATTAATGAAGGGAAAGAACATTCTGAGGAATGTTGCTAGCCTTTACCCTTTGGGATTTTCTTCAAATTTTAAGAGAAAAAACACTTGCAAAAGACAAAAGAAACACCCTTTCCAAATTCCCTTCAACTCATCCTCATAATAAATTTAATTAACCCAGACAAATAGTTTATTACTTGCGAAAATGTTCCTTTTATAATGTTTAGTTTTCTGCTTAAGCCAACGTTCTGATGTTCTCCTTCAGATATAATGGTTGGGTTGATCATCATCTCCCATATAACATGGCTAGCTGGGGTGAGAAGTATCAATCATAGAATCTGGAGAGGTTTGGACAAAACAACTCAAAGTTATATTTCATTGATTTTGTCATTTGTATTTGTTTTAAAATTACAAATTTGTGGCCTAAGGCTTAGGGTTTAGCAAATGTGTTTGTTGTAGATCTGGAGATTGAAAGAGTCAAATTATTACTGAGGAACTTTGAAGATTTGGATTACAAGTCATGACTTCCTTGTAAGTGGTGGAAAACCTTTCAGATAAAACGCTCCAAAATCAGTGGGAATTTAGTGAGACTAAGAGCTGTACTGTAGTGCGGTTTCATTTAGGTGAAAACATCCCACTGACAATTCAGTCAACAAAGTCGGGGAGAATATGTAGGCTTGGAGGGAGCAGCCAAAGAAGAGAGATGGGCAGAAGTTGAAAGAAAGGGACAGAGGGAAGAAAGAAAACCAACCAGAAATAATACTAATAAATACATAAGAACTTCTAGTTAAGGGTCATACCACCTGGTAACTCTTTCCGTTAAAAAAATATTTTGTTAAAAAACACTGAGATGAGGGCGATAGACTATTTGGTTTCTTCTAAGTAGATGTTCTTAAATTAATGCATATAAATAATTTGTAATTTCCTCTCTTTCCTGTTTAGCAAAGCTTCAAATGCACAGAACCATACAGCCCCCTCCCCCCATCTTACCCTCCCATCCATCCCCCCCCCCCCAGGTCAAAGTCACTTGATCGATGCCGAGTCTCTTTTCGGTTCACTTTTTAAGACAAACTGTGCCTCCTCTCGCTCCGATTTTGCCACTGGGCTCATGGGCAGAAAAGCCGTGTTTCCACTCCTTCTGTTTTCCGCCTTGACCTTGGAAAGGTCAAAGTTGTCTGGCCTCCTTGAATCGGTCAGAATTCGGATCTGTTCCTGGACAGTTTCTAACAATAGTTTGACTTCTTGTTGTTCTGCAATAAGACAGCTGCTGGCTGGGGCACTCATATTAACCGTTTCAGTGGAATAGGAGTTTTTGCACCATTTGATGCCTGTGATATCTGAAATGTTTTGAGTCTGCATGCAGGCTTCATCTAAGCCCACTGAAGGGATGATGGGGACAGAATTGGCTCTTGGCGATGAGTAGCCCACCATGTTTCTTGGAGCCGTGTTATTGAAATAAGAGCTTGTTTCTTTTGAAGGCAGTTGCATATTTATCGAAGCGTTCTGTGATGTTTTTAAACCAGGAGATAACCTAAGAAGGAAAATATATGAGAACCATTAGTTTATAAGAGACAAATCAACATGGCAGGTGTTTTGATGTTAGAACATCATGCAATCATAGGGTGGAAGATCTTCTAGTCAGGATTCCTTACAGCATCCCTGACAAATGATTGTTCAATCTTTTCTTGAAAACCTCCAGCAATGGAGCACCCACAACTCCTGGGAGCAAACTATTCCATTGATTAATTGTTCTCACTGCCAACTGGATCTCCCTCTGAGGCATTTTCACCTGTTGCGTCTTGTCATGCCCTCATTCTTTGGTGAATAAGTCAACTTTCTTTTGTCTGTGACTGCCCCTCAAGTACTGGAAGACTGCTATCATGTCATTCCTAAAACTCCTTTTCATTAGGCTAAACATACTTCATTCCCTTGTCTGTTCATTGTATGAGTTAGCCTCCAGATCCCCT
Source organism: Pantherophis guttatus (assembly GCF_059756535.1). NCBI lineage: Eukaryota > Metazoa > Chordata > Lepidosauria > Squamata > Colubridae > Pantherophis > Pantherophis guttatus. Next base: position 102,665,209 of record NC_142068.1, on the reverse strand, counting down.
TATCATCTTGGTTCCTCTTCTCTGTACTCTTTCTAGGATCTTAGCATCTTTTTTTTTTTTTTTGTAACATAGTGATCAAAACCATGGCTTTTTTGGGCATACTGCTGGCTCATACTTAAGTGATTGTCCACTGGGACACTTAGATCCCTCTCACAGACACTACTGTTGAGCCAGGTACCTTCATGTCGTTCCATCACTTTGACTTCAGCAACCTTTCTATGCTCAATGGAAAATTTCTTGGCTGTTCTCATTTCCAAAGGTCTTTTAATGACCATCGCCCATTGATATTTTGAAATAGGACAGTCCAATTCCATATTGTGAATTAACCATAACTTTTAATAAACATTTCCACTGAAAGTGAAAATTAACTCTAGATTCAGCAACAAAGGGTTTTAATCGTATCTGTTGTCATTCACAACCTTACATCATCCAAGTTATTGTTGGGAAACATTAAAAAGTTTTAATTAGCAATGAGCTGGTCCAAAGTGTTAATGTCTATTTTGTCCATTAATTCCAGAAGAATGGTTTGTCAGCAATCTTCAGGGTCGGTTTATCTTATAATGTCAAGTTTTCATGAGATCAAATCTGACTCACCTTCTCAACAGATTCCAAAATGTGTTTTAAAGCTTTTGATATGGGAAAAGCAACTGAGTTATGAGTAAAATAAGAACCAAGGCCCTGCTAAACTATTAAAGAGGAAAGATAATAACTTTCCAGGGGTGCCCATAATGGTTTTTGAAATAAATTGCTTGAGTTCCAGGAAGCAATAAAGGTCAAAATATAAGTCTGATGGTATAATTGAAAAAATATGTTTAGGGCCTGTTCTATGTTGACACCTTTTGATTTAATATTCATAAGGTTGTAAATAGTGCATTGGGAAAAGAAATAAGGGTCAAAGATGTGAATGTGATGTTAAATTATATTCCAGAAATTTGGAATCTATTGAGGCATGAAGAATTTTAAATGCATTGTCTGTGAGCCTCAGCTAAGAGGATTGTTTTTCTCTGGTGGAAAGACTCTGGTGTATTTGATCTAAGAGAAGCTGAGTTTCAGTGTGTACATCTCCTTCTTCTTTCTTTTTATTTCACATTAAACATCAAAGCAAAGAAATTAAAAATTAATTCTAGGGCAACCAAAATGGCCGGAGAGCAGGATTCCTGAAGGAATATCTCCTTATAGCAAGTAGGGTACATAGATACTAAAGGTAAAGGTAAAGGTTCCCCTCGTACATATGTGCTAGTCGTTCCCGACTCTAGGGGGTGGTACTCATCTCTGTTTCGAGCCGAAAAGCCAACGCTGTCCGAAGACGTCTCCGTGGTCATGTGGCCGGCATGACTCAACACCAAAGGCGCACGGAATGCTGTTACCTTCCCACCAAAGGTGATCCCTATTTTTTCTACTTGCATTTTTTACGTGTTTTAGAACTGCTAGGTTGGCAGAAGCTGGGACAAGTAACGGGAGCTCAGCCTGTTATGCGGCACTCGGGATTCAGAACGCTGAACTGCCAACCTTTCAATCAACAAGCTCAGCGTCTTAGCCTCTGAGCCACAGCATCCCTCTTACATAGTTACTAGATATATATTACTACTTAAAACTAAACAGCTGGACACAAGAAATACGTCTAGTCTATACAGGTATTCCTTACTTAATGACTGGTTGCTTAGCAACTGTTCAAAGTTACAATGGGGCCTCCAAAGGTTAACGACCCAGTTCCAGAGATCCAACGACTGCACACCACCCCCTGGTCACATGATCACCTGGATCATCTGTATGGCTGGTTGCAGTGTGAGGCGGTCACATGACTACGATTTAGGATGTTTTGGCCAGTTTCAGCTGGCTTCTGGCAAAAAGCACCCGTAAGAATACATTTATTCGTTTAACAGTTACAATCTTCATTTATCAACCATTACCAAAACAAAAAACAAAAAAAACCCTTACAACATCAGGTCCAGTCATATGGGTGCCTGGATTTATGACAGTCAAGACTTATGACAGTAAATCTGGGCTTCATTATGGCTAGAAGCCAAAGGATTACCCAGTAAGTATGCCATCTTTGTTGTTAAGATTGTGCCTTTTTTATTAAAGATTATTTTTTTAAAAAAAGACTATCAGATCTGGGCTGCAAAAATCTGGATAACCATTAGAGGACCACAAGACATTAGGATTTTATCTATCTTGGCTTTTAACTAGTGAGTGCCATGATTTTTGTAGTCCAGATCTGATAGACCCAGATAAAGGTACTAGAGGTATCTTTTTACAACGAACACAGAGGAAATAGTACATATCCCAGGATCATCCAAAATCTTGTAGGATGCTGTAGGAGAAACAGACAGTTCTGGACTTTGATGCTGGAGTAGTGTGGAGTTCAGTGTAGCAATAGCACTTAGATTTATTTCCTGCTTCACAGTGCTTTACAGCCCTGTCTAGGTGGTTTACAGAGTCAGCCTATTGCCCCTAACAATCTGGGTCCTCATTTTACCCACCTCGGAAGGATGGAAGGCTGAGTCAACCTTGAGCCTGGTGAGATTCAATCTGCCAAACTGCTGCCAGTCGGTAATCAGCAGAAGTGGGCTGCACTCTAGCCACTGCGCCACCAAGGTTCTTATAGCAGATGCTCATCTATCCAGCAGCATCTCAAGCAGTCTGGTTGAGCAGACTGATATCAACAAAACACTGAACAAACCAACGTAGAATAACCAACATCATGTTGGAGCTATTCTGGAGGCCACCAAGCTCATTAGAGATTAGTGCCAGATACTTTTTTCTTGTGGAATATCTCCTGTGATGCAGGAGGAGTTTTTGTTTGGTTTATGCTGTATTTCTGGAGGACATCGTGATGACATTATGCATTTGGCTGGCACTGTAAACCTGGGTTGAAAGAATATGAATGGAAATAATATTCAGTATCTTATTACAGTAGTGGAAGGATGAGCTGGTTAGGATTTTCCAGAAAACAGAAGATGAGTGACAGATGAAAATGAAGGAGATTCTTTTTAACCAGATATGGAAATTAAAGTCAGAGAAGGTCCCTTAGAAGAAATCTCAAACTCTCTCCTTAATGAGCGCAGAAAGAAGGACTTTTCTAGCTGAAGTTTGGGGTAACTAAGCAGGGACAATGGGACATCTATTTATGTCTACCTCTCTGAAGATGTGAACTGTAGGACTTGAGATGGCAGGATCAATGCAGATTTGCTCACAAGCATCAAGAACATCCATCCATCCGAGATAATGCCCAACAGAGCCCACATTACGTTGATGCCTTTTAGCTTCCTGGACCTTGAGTGAGTGGAGTAACTCATGTTTCTGGAAATAATTCTCATGTGTCTGGAGGATCCAAACTGAATCCTGAGAACAAGCGAGTCTCCTCATTCTGCTTCTGCTGATGTTTTTGTTAGTTGTTTAATTATTTCCCTACAGTGCTCCAGGCTTGCAGCTCTGATTGTTACGATGTATGTAGTTGGGGGCAGTTTTCAAATATTCAGCTTTATTCATTCAGGCTAAAGGAGTACTGGAAGGTTCAAGGACTCTCCCGTATTTTTAATCAGGCCTAAAAAATATTGTGTGATACTGACTTTCCAAGGCTGCCCTCTTTCCAGTTGCCCCATCATGACATCTGGGCACTTGATCTAAGGAATCTGCTGAATGGATGCATATCACATGCATTGCTCATGTGCCTGCCAAACCCCTGCTGGCTTGTATGTCCACATGTGCCTCTTTGCTGGTGCCAGCCTGCAGGCTTTGTGCCTGCCATGTGGTGACAATCCCACAGGTTTTGGCCAAAATGGCCCAATGAACGGCAATGAATGTCTCGTCTTGCTCCTTTTACAGCTTCCAGGCTGCACACCTGCCCCATCTGGCATAGTTACTCAACTCTGAATGGTTCTTTCACAACGCCAGACTCTGGACCATCTCTGTTGCCATTTGCCAAGCTTTCTCCACTTGGCAGCTTCAATTAGTTCTGAAACTTTTTCTGTGCCAACTAGCCTGCACCAACCTAGATTTCTTTCTGTGGTTCTTAGTTTGCCTGCTTACACTTGCCTTCTCAGGAACTACTTCGGGAATCTTTTGAAGACACGGAACCATGCCAATCAACATGCCTAAATGGCTGGTATTGATCTGCCTTAAATTATTTCTGAGGAAACAAACTCCTTTCATGAGACCTTTCTTCTCTCTTACACAGAACAGAGCCGTCAATCCACAACCTCAAGGCTCTATGTTCCACCAAGGATTGGCCTCATCTGCATGATTGCAACAAGAGAGTGATGTTTAAAGAAGGCATGCCAGGGTTGGCAGTGCCTTAGGGAAGGCATGCCTTAGGGTTGTAAATTGTAATAGTGGTGGGTTTCTACCAGTTCGTCCTGGTTCGGGAAAACTGGTAATGGTGGTGGCAGGAGGCTCCACCCACCCACCCCCGGATGTCATTACGGATGCACAGAAGCTCCATGCATGAGCAAAGTGATCCTGAACCAGTAGCGAAGGTAAGTGGAACCCACTACTGGGTTGTAGACTTCAACTTCCAGGGTTCCCCAGCCAGTCACGCTGGCTGGAGAATTCTGGGAGTTGAAATCCACAACTCTTAAAGTTACCAGAGTTGGAGATCCTTGCCTTAGAGAGCAGAAGACATATGAGACTAAGGTTTTGGAAACCTGGGCAAGCCAATTATTATTATTTTTTTTACTGTATGTCTTTTTAGGCCGTGTCTTCAGAATATGTAAAACTAATGTTTTATTTTGAATCAGTTGTTATCATTGTTATTTTTAAGTCGGAACACAAGGGGGATATTTTCTGCATTGGTTCATTATGTGAACTTTATACAATCTTTCTTATACAGTTAGGAGGTTGCTAGGCTGTCCTTGTGATTGAATTGCTAACTGGATTTTCCCAGGAGAGAAAGAATGCATTTTAGAGTAGCAAAAGACAGCATAGTTTAGATTGTGTGGGAGAAAGTGGGTGAAGACAGTTCCTCCCTAATGGTTCCTAGAGTGTATGTTTCAGGTTGCAAATAGTCAGCTTTAGTTTTTCAAGGTTTCTGTCTAGAAGTGAGGAACAATAAAGGAAATCCCTTAGAAGAACTGCAGTGTGTCGCTCTTGGTTTTTGGGAAGCCTGAGAGTTCTTCACTCATCCTGCTGGTGCTTTTCAGGTGTGAGGTTCCCCTATAAGCGAGGCCACCCCAGCTGTTATTGTGCCCTGTTCCCCTACAAATGAAGAAGTTGCAGGAGTTTTGATCATTCCCTCATTATATCCTGCAGTTGAAGTTATGTTTTCAAAGCAGAGTGGCTCCAATTTAATTCTTCCACCTCCAGATCCCAAACCATAAATCTAAATGGAACCATTGAATTTCCAATCTGCCTCGTTGCTTATGTCTTGTCTTTCTCTCTTGTGGGCAGGCCATGGCAAACCTTCATTCTTCCAAACTTAGTTGGCCTCCTGCAAGGAGAAATGTTTGCTGTTGGGAGTACAATTCCATTAAGTTTCTTCATTGGGTGTACTCAGTTTTTATTCGCAACATTGCAACTTTTGAAAAGGGAAAAGTCAGAACTGCAGGCCAATGGAGCATAACCTTGTTGGGCATCTGCCCAGCAGCTCTTAAGAGAGCTAGAGTTACTGCAGAGATAGGGGAAGGTCCATGGAAAAGTGGCAGAGGATTTAGGTTAAATTTGGGACAATTCTTCAGGTAGAGGCAACTGAAATTTGGATACTTGCATTATGCTGAGATTTCCTAATTGAAAATAGATTTATCTAGACAATCGTAGTTTTTGAGATAAGTGGTTCCAAACAATTACTATGACTAACAATGACAAAAGATCAAAGAGAAATCTCAGTGCTCATGAAAACCAACAACCCAAATATTAATATTAATCAGTGATTCTCTATTGATCTACTTTCTAGAATGTTTTCTATCTAGAGTCATGTTTTGAAACTTCTAGATAAATTAGAGCAAATGGATTCCAAGATCCATCTGAGTTTGATTAATTCTACTCAAATACTAACATACTGTATTCTAAACCTCATTTTGAATTGCAGATTTCTTAATGGGATTATCTAATTTTGGGACTTTCTTCCTAGTTTCTTTTCTTTTTTTCCCTTTATTGCATAACATCTTGCCTGGTGAAAAGCTTTGTGGCACTTCACTTTATCTTGATAATGGAATTGCCTAACCATATTTTTTAGTGTGTAAGTACTAATTAGTGGATTTTCTTCTTAATGTTTTACTAAAACCTCTGAGGAAGATAGGCAGTTAAAAACTATGAAATGTAAGTAAAATCAATAAAATAGAGTGTCACAGATCCAGTCCCACTAATGTTGGCAAACTGAGTCTAAACACAACTAAGTTTGAATTGAGTCCATCATGGGTACAGTTTGAAGAGAGATCTGTCAAATGTACATGTGGATTTCATTAAAAAGTATTAATTCTTTCATTTCCACATGCCTTCCTTCAGTATAATTCTTAATAGCAGACCTGTTTCCCTCGTCTTCTCCTACTTACCCTTGAGAAGGTCCTGTATCCTGATCCAAGATCTTGGACTCTTCTAGTTGTTGGTATGCTGGTCCTGTAATGCCATTGAATCTACCCCGTGGTAAAGGAGGAGTCCTTCGAAAGGCATTTCTGTGCAACATTCCAGGTTGCTGACCGGCATTGCAACACGAAGAAAAATTCCTAGGAACAGAAAGATAGAAACCATCAGAGTTCAGCTCTTGGAAGGAAAGTTGTACTACTTCAGTAATACAGAAAATAGAATAATAGGGTTGGAAGGGACCTCAGAGGTCTTAGTTCAACCCCCCGCTCAAGGCAGGAGACCTTATACCATCCGGCTCAAATGCTTGTCCAGTCTCTTCTTAAAAACCTCCAGTGATGGAGCACCCTCAACTTCTGGAGGCAAGCTGTTCCACTGGCTAATCGCTCTCACTCTCTGCAAATTTCTCCTTATTTCTAACTTGGATCTCTCTTTAACAAGCTTTACTTCTTGTCTTGCCTTCACAAAAAATCCATTAACTAACCCATTAATGGACTAGAGATAACAATGCATCAATTTTAACCTTGATCAAATAAACCAATTTTGTATTCCTTCTTTTTATTTCTAACAGCCTTAATCTTTAATCCATTCAAATGATGTCCAAAATTTGATTTATTTTCATTTTTTGTTCCTTCTCACAAGATACTTCAAAACTTTAACAAGCGACTTTTGTAAATCCAATATGAGAAAATTATCCAGGTCATTCTCTTGGTTTATTGTTTCTATATCTCTTTAGATTATTAAGCCATGGTCCGTCCTTCCTTCCTTCCTTCCTTCCCAATGTAACTTTTTATCCATGTCTTTCTTGTAGCCTGTCATTTGTAAATCCACTTTCAACTCAGTCTTGAGGTTCTCAGATAGAACTTATTTCCACGCCACATTTTTTAGAAGCAGTCTATTCATAGAGGGAGATGTTTCTGTTGACACTATTAAAATTAGGCTCTGAGTTCATTGTTCAAAAATATCCTCCAATATGTTCAATGTCAGAATACTTTGCTTTGCTCTGTAATTGTAAATCAAATTGAGATCTTCTTTTCCTTTAATTGTAATACTTAGTTCCCCCTATTGTCCAGATTTTTAAATTGTATCTTATGTTCTTTAAAAAAAATCAAAACAAAACCATTTTCCCATGGGAAGAATTCTTCATAATTAATTCCAAAATTTTATTTCAAATTTATCAGGACTTTTTGTCTCTTTGTAAGTTTCTAAAATCAAAGTTTCAAGCATTCTTTTGCAATTTATTAAAAAAGTTCTTAAACCTTTAGTTACCACTTTCCTTTCTTTGAAAGAAACTCACTTGGTGCTATAAAAGTTTTTGGCCCAAGGATTCCTAATATCTGAAAAACAACTAACTTGTAATTCCCGGAAGTGATTAGAAAAGCAAGTATGTGTACTTAATGTCCTTGCAAAGGTACTAATCATGTGAGCAAAATATCTCCCAGAGCTGTAAACCCACTGGAGACCTTTATCCCATTGTCTTCTCATGAGGAGCAGCTGCCTGGAACATTTTTGGGTAATCCCAGCTCCTTTCTTTGTCTGGAGAGGAAGGGCTGATTTACCAACTCTTAAATTTAATTTTAATCCTCTCCCAAGGTCAGCTACACATTTTAGCACATCACTCCACCATTTCTTCCTCTGGAGGTCCGTTTTTTCTTATTCTTTTAGTTTAATTTGTATTCTGTTTATTAAAAACATCAATTAAAAACCCCACAACATCACATAAACCTACGTAATTCCTTCACTGATCAATGGTAACTTATAATTTTCAAAAACTTCCCAGACTTTCTGTAAGTGATTTGCTTAATAGATATTCAGTACTCGGCTTCAGGAACACTGAATGGTCATAATTCTAATGTTTGTACTTCGCACTTTCTGCGTGAGATTTTAAAAATGCTGTAGGGCAACAATAAATCAAGATGTGTTTCAAAAGTGCTATATGTCACTCTAGTGGTGATGCAGGACCAAAATATGAAATCAGGCAGATGACTAATATATCACCTATGTGTAACACTCATCATCTAATAGCATAAAGTAATTTTTAAGGAGCTACATGATGGAGAACATCAACTTGAAGTTTATTAATCACTAAATTTGGAAGTCTATTCCCCATTTCTCCCCCCTTTGATGTATTAAATATCTGATTTGTAAAATGTACAAAAGCAAGTCCTAATAAATCACTTCAGGCTCAAATCTCTTTAACTCAAACCTGTTTATACATTACTAGGCTAACATTATGACTATGATGTAGCACACACAGTGGATAAACTGTTGGACTTGAATTAGGGAGTCTGTTTCAAGTCCCAGTTCAACTCTGGAACTCAACTTTCTGCCAATTATTCACTACCTAAATCCGGTTTATTATAGAGGGCTGTTATTATGGGAAGAAAGCGGGGGGGGGGAACTGTACGTAGCTTTGTTTTCTTGGAGAAACGTGAAATAATAAATAACAACAATAATTAGATGTGACCCACAATGTTAACTAATTTCTAGCAACGCTCAAAGAAAAGCATTGGAAGCCTTGTGCTGCACCATTAAGCCCTGCTTGTTCTTGCACATCTGCCTTTCTTCGACACAGGTGGATTCATTCCATGTGCAGAAATCCACTCAAGGGCTAGAGAAGGAGATCAGGACATGCTGTAGGAGATGACCAAGCTGAGCCTGAGGAAGGGGTCAAATGCATCATCAGTTTGTAGTCACTACACCCCTGTAAGAGATCCATGTCCAGCCCCCCCCACTCCTGAAGCCTTTGAATTTTATCTGGCACCAATTGGCATTGACCATTAGTAGATCAGATTCTTGTGTATAGGTAGCATGGAATAAACTCATAATGATTTTGAACACCATCCTGAGCCTGATGCATGTGGCTATGATGTGCTTCATGTGGGGCTTGAAAGGGGTCTGATTAAACATGGAAATAAAGAGAGAGAGAGAGAGAGAGAGAGAGAGGGAGAGAGAGAGGGAGAGGGAGAGAGAGAGGGAGAGGGAGAGGGAGAGAAAGAGAGGGAGAGGGAGAGGAGGAGGAGAGGGGAGGGAGGGAGAAAAAAGAAAAAGAAAGAAAGAAAGAAAGAAAGAAAGAAAGAAAGAAAGAAAGAAAGAAAGAAAGAAAGAAAGAAAGAAAGATAGATCTGCACTGCCTCCAAATTGCCTGCAGGGCACAATTTAATGTATTTAATATTGTTAAAACTCAAACCTGGTGGCTTCTTCCACTAAGACCTTTCCTGAATATTATCCTAAAAGGCATACGTTTCCCCACACTCCCATGATTTATAAAAATGCTAAAAATGTATTTCTTTCACCAAACTTTTTAAAGTGTTCAAATTTATTGATTCTATTAAAAAAAAAGCTTCTCATTTTTATTTTAAATGCCATTGCTGCCTTGAGTAAAAAGATAAAAATGTACAGTGTAAATCCATGCAATCAGTATGGAAAATCATTGTTTTAATGCAGTGATTTGACCCATTATCTTAAATTCAAATGACCCCCTGAAGCTTTTGATAGGCCAGGGGATGATTCATCCACCAAGAGCTACATCAACGTACTGTATATCTAAGAGACACAAGCACGCTTATCTGTGCCCAGGCATTTTTTAAAAAAGGTATTTCACAGAGAACAAATGTGAAAAGGCAAAAGAACGAAATAAGAAAAGGGCAGGGTAAAAAATAGGAAATGAATGAATGAATAAACAAGAAGTTTACAAATGGAGAAATTACAACATTTCACAATATCATTAATTAATCATTAATTGTTGTATCATCTTAAAAGACTGGAAGTTGCCTAAGCAATGGATAAAGAGGAATCACAATCAGCACACAGTATGATTCATAAAATAAAATTCTGAAGGTTAATAAATTCTGTCCATACTCATAAAAGTCTGTTTTAATTTTAAGAATCCTATAAAATCAAAATATAAATGTTATGCAGACAGTAACTCAGATTTTGGATGTCTGTGGAGATCCTGAGTCCTCCAGGTCATGGTTGTCCCAAAAGGTGCTTTTTCCGGAGGCAACTGGACTGTCTTGATTTTTTTTGAAGACGTTTCGCTTCTCATCCAAGACGCTTCTTCAGCTCTGACAGGATGGTGGGGTATGGAAGGGTTTATATTCCTTGCATCCTTTCAGGGAGTCCTTGAGGCCACTTGGAAGTTTATATGTGTGCTTGGGGTCACCTGAGTAGTGCAAATGGATGTGGAGCCTTCTTGGAACTGCTGAAAGGACTGTGTTGTAAACAGGAGGCATATGATATTGTATCCCTCCCCCTCTATTCAATTTTGACATAAATGGCCCCTTTGACTCCTCTTTCAAACCAGCAATACTCTTTGTCCAAAATGTGGACTTTGCTGTCTGCAGAAGTGTGGCCTTTGTCTTTTAAATGCAGCTGGACTATTGAATCTAGTCCTGATAAACCTCCAAGTAGCCTCAACAATTCTCCAAAAGGATGCAAACGACCAGCTGTCTGCAAGGAATATAAATCCTTCCATTCCCCACCATCCAGTCAGAGCTGAAGAAGCTTCTTGGATGAGAAGCGAAATGTCTTCAAAGAAACCAGAAAGTCCAGTTGCCTCCTTAAAAACAAGCACCTTTGGGTCAGATTTTGGATGTGGTACAAATCCATACACTGAATCACTGCATTGAAGACTCAGAATGCTTTCCAGTTTGAATTCAATTCTGTGTCAAGTCTCCTTCTATGATGCAAAGTTATTTTACACATCAAAGTATCCTTAATTACACATTCTTCCTCAGAAGGAATTAAACGTACTTTCTCATAAAATATCCTTGCAGCAGGATATTCAAAGCTAATTCCCTACACTTTCTTTGAATATATGGGCTTGTACATTTTAGTGAAAATGTCACAGATTGAAAAGAGAGTTCAACTTTTAAGATTCAAAAATTCCTGTGCCACCGTATAAGAAGGAACAATCCAAACTAAATGTTACTTTCCCAGCAATATTTGGAAAATTAACTATTATGTTTACAGCTAGGGTAGGACTAAGGTAATATGCCAATAACAGAACATCTTTGATGGATTTTCTCTGTAAGTAGAGCATTGAGAGTAAAATGAGAGTGCAATACTGCAGCTACTTCAGCTGACTGCTAGTTCAGCAGGTCAGCAGATCAAATCTCACCGGCTCATCGTTGACTCAGCCTTCCATCCTTCCGAGGTGGGTAAAATGAGGACCCAGATTGTTGGGGGCAATATGCCAATGCTAATGCAATATGCTAATATGCAATATGCTATATGCTAACTTTGTAAACTTTGTAAACCGCTTAGAGAGGGCTGTAAAGCACTATGAAGCAGTATAGAAGTCTAAACAATAATAATAATTAATAATCCTCTTCCACTGACATTCCCATTCTTGCATATCTATTACTGCGTCCAAGTGCTGCATCGGTTCAATCCTACACTTTTTGAATTTGTGAATCACACGTCACCAACAATTGATCAATAAGATTCAGCCGATGCTGTAAGTCACACATTACACAATTTTCAATCAAGACTTTCCAAATTCTGCCTGATTTCTGCCTTTCTTTTAATTCTAGGTTGCTTATTCATTATTTATTTTGAAATTCTGGTGAATCTCAAACATTTTATCTTTGTCTGATTGATAATCATATCTTGTGGTCACAAAGAGCATGCAAATAAACAGGGTCATTTTCTGATAGGTGAGATAAACAGATAGACAGACAGACAATATATGGTCCTTTGTATCTGACTGACTATTGTCAGTTTTAATGTCTTTTAAATTTCAGTGTTTAATGTTTTTAAGCTTGAAATTGTTTTATACTGTTATTTATGGCATTGCAAGCTGCCCAGAGTTGCTTGATAGGTGAGTAGCATGTAAACTAGATGATAAATAAACAAACAGACAGACAGGCAGACAGACGATGGATGGATGGATGGATGGATGGATGGATGGATGGATGGACGGACGGACGGACGGACGGACAGACAGACAGACAGACAGACAGATAGATAGATAGATAGATAGATGATACCATGTTTCTCTAAAAATAAGACCCTGTCTTATATTTTTTTGAACCCTGAAATAAGTGCTTGGCCTTATTGCCATGCACTCAAAAGCTTGATTGGGCTTATTATCAAATAATATTTTGGGGAAATATTTTGGGGGAAACAGGGTAGATGATAGATAGATGATAGATAAGCAAACAGGCAGGCAGACAGATCGATAGATATTGTTCAGGTGCTAAGTTGTGTCTAACTCTTCACGATTCCATGGACCACAGCATGGAGAGAGAGAGAGAAAGAGAGAGGGAGGGAGGGAGGGAGGGAGGGAGGGAGGGAGAGAGAGAGAGAGAGAGAGACATCATGACCAATATGCACAAATGGGCCCACTCTGAAAGCTCTTTGCTTTTAGTCCCCATCAGCCAATAGAAAAGCCATACTTAACCAGCCTTTGCTGGTTACAGGCACTATGCAAAGAAACCCTTTTCTTTACACAGAATCATATTTGTCAGCACAAGTTAGTTTTGTAGCCTGCCTTTGGGTTGGTGGGTCATTAACTTCATGAATTGATAAGAGGGTAGGCAGAGGAAAGAACCCTCTATGTAACTGGAGTACAGTTATCTTGTTCGCTGGCCTGTGACTCTTGTTTCATACTTCCTCTAGGCCCTTTATAGAAGAGTGAAAGGGGGCAATCCAACAGCTGACATAATGGTTTTGACATCTATAAGAGAAGATTCCCCACGCTCTCTGCTTAACAAGCAAACGGAGGTCCTCTGAAACAGCTCCGGATTGCAAATGTTTTCTAAGTGACCATGTTCACCTGCCTTGCATTTATCTCGCAAAGGAAACACCCAGTTTAAAAAACACGTCCTTACCTATGTGGCTTTGCAGCCTGGCCTCCTCTGTCTGTAGACAAAGCTTCAGGGAAGGACTGAGTGCCTGAAAAACTAGATTCCATCATTTTCCCCATCACTGGCTCTTGATGCCTTCTTGTTGTTGAATACTATAAAGGAAGGAAGGAAGGAAGGAAGGAAGGAAGGAAGGAAGGAAGGAAGGAAGGAAGGAAGGAAGGAAGGAAGGGATACAAAGCAGTATGTTAAACATTGTGGTGCTTTCAGAAGTGGACATTATGGTACAGTAGACCTGGCAGACAGCTTCAATTTAGTTCTAATCACCAATAGAGGGCCATCATGTCTTTGCTCAAATTAAATATATCCAGTGGGGGAAAAAAAGGTGAGGACTATTAATACTAAAAAATGAGTAGAGTAGAGTAGAGTAGAATAGGCATAGACTCCTATTTAATGCCAATCTAGTGCTTGTAGTTGACTAGATTCTTGTGTATAGGCAGAGAAATAAATCAGCTTACCTGAAGCAAAACATGTGGTTCTGATTCTTTGCACCTGAGAAGCACAGATGCTTGGCCCAAACCCAGAGCAGTTTCTTGCACTGAGGTTCTTCAAGATTCCAACAATAAAATAAAAATCTGGAAGATGTTCCACTATACTTTCTTACTAAGCAATGGCGACCTCCCCTCTAATATTTTATTTATTGAGTAACTCATTTTTAATATAGCTTCTACTTATACTCCTTCATCCCTGTGTATATCAGTACAATGTACAAAAGTTGATTATGATAAGGTGCAAGGCAATAAAATAAATAATCCACATCTCAATAACAATCCAAATATAGATTCTACTAAATCCTTCATCCCTGTGTATACCAGTACAATGTACAAATGTTGATTAAGGTACAATGCAATACAATTTCAGTAACAATCCAGATATGGATTTTTAATGCCATATGATTGAATATGCTCTTTCACGTGATACCATTTGGCTTAAAAATAAGCATTAAATAAAGAGCAAAATAAATTGAAATAGTGAATGGTTTATGAAGAACATGACTGAATATGCAATTACAGTTTTGCATATGTGTCAATATTTGCATTTTTTAGCTGAGACCATATAGGGTCAAGCAGATTGCCCACTGTTGAAGAATGGACTTTGAAGATGGCCAGTTTCGCTGAGATGGCGAAGATTTCAGCATATTTAAAAGACCGCTCACAAGAGACTTATGAATGGGAATGGAAAAAATGGATAGATTATGTGCAGAACAAATATCAAACTAGGAAGTATCAAATCGTTTTTCATTGATAGTATTATATTATATTAAGATAGAAATATTTGAACTATGTGAAGATGAAAAATGATATGGGGGTTGGGGGGGCTCAAGGTTTTTATATAAAGGGGATAATGATGGGGTATATTCTATGAAAGTCCGGGGGGGAGGGGAGGGTTAGGGGGGTTAGGGAGGGTGGGCTGGGGAGTTTGGGGTGGGTTAGGGGGGTGAAAATGGGGTGAAAATGTAATTGTAAAACTTTTACAATAAAAAAAAAAAAGCAGATGCGCAAAATCACATCAAAATTTAAAGTGTGTCTCTATTGTTTCTCCTCTAAATAAAATCATGAACACTTTCCTAAAGATGAGGATCAAAAGCCAATCTCTCGTAGATCTTAATAAGAAACACAAAATATTTTCTTAAAAAGTGCTGCATTTTCCTTTGATGTGAGATATGCATATAGACTCTTTCAGTGCATATATTCTTCAAATCCACACTCTAGTCTTCCAGCATACATCTATTTTAATTATCAGTATAACTCTTATTTTTGTTGAAAACTAATCTATACACTACATTCTATTTTAATTTAAATAGGGAACCATTCTATTTTCATTCTCTCCAACCTCCAGATCTCCCCTCTGTAATTTCTCAGTTAAATAATTGCACAGCTTCTCAAACACATAGACATTCCTGCTGAGAATCTGTCCTGCATGGAAAATACGGAATCTCATTAAAATTCAAGTATTCAACTTTACTTCCATTCAGGCATAGAAAAAAAATGCTCTTCAACTAAAAGTCAACCCAGACTGGCCCCCTTCTCCATTGCAAAATCTGGAAGATTTCTGTACTTGTCCAAAATGTCTCTATTCTTTTCATTTCTAAGATACTTGGAAGTCACATCTTGATCATGGCTAATTCTGTTAAATCTAAATCCATGTCTAAGACACACAGTTCCATTTTGATGGCTCGGACTATCTAATATCTCAGAGACTTTTTCATATATACTTAACGGTTTTCTGTGTGTCACATGTGCTCCAATACGGCAACCAACTTGATTTTTTTTTTTACCTGATAAGTGTATTAATTAGGTCTCTGGAACTGCTAGACTTTTCAAATTGATTTAAACTGATTGTTCTCTATTCGGGTGGTCAATTTAACTTGATAAATCAAATTAAATATATCCCATTGAATACAGATAAATTCAGATGCTTCCATATACATCTTTTACTAATTAAAAAAAAAGATTGCTTGAATCAAATTGTTCAAATGCCAGTTCAAATGTCACAACTAGATCATTAAAATAAGAAGAACAAGAACAATGATAATAATCAATTTAAATATTTCCAAACAGACCTGTTTTCCAATTGAATGGAACCTTTGAAATAGATTTCCTAGGCATCACCTCCTGTGTTCCCATAAAAATCCCGCTACAGTCATTTTTTAAATATATTTCTGTATAAAGTCAAGAATAAGTCTTACCATTTGACTTTTCAATGACTTCCATTAATTTCCATTCATTAAACCTTACAAAGAAGATTTTGGAGTAGAAACTATTTTTCTTAAAAGTATGTGTGAAGTGTTAATACAAATATATTGAAAGCACACTCTCTTGTAGCCTGATTTTATAATGCAGTTTTAGCTCTGCATACTATTTTTGTATTTCAAGCGACTGAATTTGTAGCTGGCTCGGAGAGGTGACAAAGAGGGGAAGGAATGTATTATTTTTCCTAACTGCAGTTAGGCAAACAGCTGAAAACATAAATGAGCTGGCTGAAGTGGAAAGCAAATTTGCAATGCATTATAAGTAGCTACAAGGGGAAGTGGAAGAATTATAGTTATTTCTTCACATTTACATATCACATTCTCCCGAGCAAGAAGCAGAAGAGCGACGATAACATATATTTCTGCACTGTGCATCGCAATTGGGGGTAGAGGAAGTCCAACCTAACGGTACAAAATAAATTCAGGCACAAAATCTAAAAGAAAATAGAGTCACTTGTTGATTGAAGTGACATAAATAAAAACATAAGCAAGTAAAATAAGGAATTCCTAAAGTTTCCAAAGGGAAATGACAATGCTCACGTAAGGGATGAATTCAATAACAGTCAACACTTCACAACTGACAGCAGTACAGGTAGTCCTTGACTTACGGTCACAATTGAGCTCAACATTTCTGTTACTAAGTGAGACAGTTGTTCAGTGAGTTTTGCCCCGTTTTATGACCTTTCTTGCTGCCCTTGTTAAGTGAATCTGGCTTCCCCATTGACTTTGCTTGTTGGCAGGTTGCAAAAGGGGACCACATGACCCCAGGACACTGCGACCGTCATAAATATGAGCCAGTTGCCAAGTGTCTGGATTTTGATCACGTGACCATGACGACACTGCAAACATCATAAATATGCCAGTTCTCAGGCATCCTAATTTTGATCACGTGACCATGGGGATGCTCCAATGGTCATATGTCTGAAAAGGGTCATAAGTCACTTTTTTCATTGCCGTTGTAACTTCAAACAGTTACTAAACAAAAGGTTGTATGTCAAGGACTACCTGTAGTATTTTCCCATCCTTGGGAATATCAAAATATCTAGGCTTTTCCCAGTGAAATCTCAATGAGATTAAAACCAAGTTCATACTGCCATATAGCTGCAGTTCAATGTTGTGATTTGGGAGTAAAAATTTGATCAAGCCAAATCTAGTCTTATAAATCACTGTTAGAGTTCAACCTGTGCTTTTATGCAAAGTATCTTTAAAGTAATGAGTAACCCTCCATTATAAGATCATCCCCTCCAATGAATAATGCATGCATTCCCCTTTTCTCTCAATGAAGGAAAAAAGCCCTGGAAAAACAGATTAAAACTCTGAGATGGAAACAATCTCTGTGAATGCCACCATTTCAGGAGAACTGTTTATTGACATAATGACAGGTAAAAGGTGCAAAAAATAACAAAAGGCATGTCCTATTTTTAAGAGAGAGAGAGAGAGAGAGAATGAACTGCTTCAGCTTTGATATCTTGGATTTTTGGGGAAGACAAGAATGCATGCAAGAATTCTGAAGAACAAAGGAACAAAGAGCAGGAACATGAACATAAATATGATCATAGGGAACAAATAATCAACATTTTTTAAAAAAACCTCTAAGTTAAAAGAGAGAAATTTTAGGGGGCACATTAGCCCCATTGTCATCACTTTAAACCTCAGGGTACCTCCAAATAATGTTGCCAAACATTTAGATGTGAAATGGTTGATCTTGGGCAGCATAATTTGCCCCCGGAGATACGGATGATATCAGATCTCCGGGCTTTTCGCCGTGCCCTAAAAACTTTTTTCTTCCATCAAGCAGGGCTGGCGTGAACCCCTCCCCCCCCCCCCGTTTTTGAGATATTAGATTTTTTAATTGTTTAATGGGTTTTAGTCGTAAGGTTCTTAATTTTTGGCCAAAGGGTATAATTTTTTAAAATTTTTAAATTTTGTATTGGATGTTTTTTACTTGGCTGTGCACCGCCCTGAGTCCACTAGGAGAAGGGCGGTATACAAATTTAAATTAAATAAATAAATAAATAAATAATTGGGTTTTTTTTAATTATTTATTTATTCCCCTCCACATATGTGAAAATAATGGCCAAAATGATTTGTCTATGACAGCATTTCTTAAATGTCTGAAGATGGACAGTAATGTCAACCTTCCTTTGACACAGAACTCAAAATGATAGAACCATGTCCTGTTTAAAGTTTTGAGTTGATTTAGTGCCTGGAAAGAATTTGTCAGTCTTTCAAAGTAGGTTAGGTGAAGAGACAGACACAAGAAGGATTCTAGGAGTGAAATATTCCTGGATATATTAGGATATAATATCAAAATCGGGAAATTCTGTCCAAGTGTCTTTCTGTTCCCTGTTACACTAAGAAAATCAAGACAGGATTATTTTAACTTTCCTTCTTACATTCGGTTCAATAGCAAAAGTGCTTTTACAGCCGTTTCTAAGTGGTTTACAGAGTCAGCCTATTGCCCCCAACAATCTGGTTCCTGGTTTTACCAACCTTGGAAGGATGGAAGGATAGAAGGCTGAGTCAACCTTGAGCCAGTCAGGATTGAACTCCTGGCAGTGGGCAGAGTAAAATAGAGGATGTAAGTCCAGGGTAAAACAGATAAAAGAAAAATACAGGTAGCCGTTGACTCCCAACCACAATTGAGCCCAAAATTTATGTTGCTAAGAAAGACAATTGTTGTGAGTTTTGCATCATTTTATGACTTTTCTTGCCACAGATGTTAAGTGAATTGCTGCAGTTGTCAAGTTAGTCACACGATTGTGAGGTGAATCTGGCTTCCCCATTAACTTTTACATTCAATTACCCCCCCCCCCAATTTACATTGACCATTCAATGTAGAGAAAAGTAAAGTCATACACTTAGGTAAGAAAAACCAAAAGCGCACATATAAACTGAGTGAAACCAGGCTTAATAGCAGTGACTGTGAGAGGGATCTTGGAGTCTTAGTGGACAACCGGCTACATATGAGCTAACAGTGTGCAGTGGCAGCTAAGAAAGCCAACGCAATCCTCAATTGCATTAACAGAGAGATTCAATCAAGATCAAGTGGGGAACTAATACCACTCTATAAAGCCCTAGTAAGACCACACCTAGAATTCTGCATCCAGTTTTGGTCACCACACTATAAAAAAGAGGTTGAGACACTAGAAAAAATGCAGAGAAGAGCAAGAAGGATGATTAGGGGACTGGAGACTAAAACATATGAAGAATGGTTACATGAACTGGGCCTGGCTAGTCTAGTGAAGAGAAGGACCAGGGGAGACATGATAGCAGTCTTCCAATATTTGAAGGGCTGTCACAGAGAGGAGAAGGGGGTCAGCCTATTTTCCAAAGCACCCGAAGGCCAGACAAAGAATAATGGATGGAAACTGACCAAGGAGAGATCCAATCTAGAAATGAGGAGGAACCTTTTGACAGTGAGAATAATCAACCAATGGAACAGAAGTTGCCTTCGGAAGTTGTCGGAGCTTCATCACTTGAGATTTTCAAGAAAAGATTGGACTGCCATTTGTCAGAAATGGTGTAGGGTCTCCTGCTTGAGCGGGGGGTTGGTCTAGATGACCTATACGGTCCCTTCCAACTCTGTGAATCTGTTAAATCTGACTCTGCTTGTCAGAAGGTCGCAAAATGGGATCACATGACCCTGGGACACTGCAACCATCATAAATGCAAGTCAGTTGCCAAGCATCTGAATTTTGATCGTATGACTCATGCAATGGCTGTAAGTGTGGAAAGGTCATAGGTCACTTTTTTCAATGCTGTTGTGCCTTTGAACGGTCACTCAACGGACAGTTATACGTCGAGGGCTACCTTCCAATCATAAAATACATTTGTGTTAAGGAGAAAAAAAAATCAACATCCAGGTAAATCCATCACCTCTATGGATACCTCGATCTGTTTGAAATAACAGGTACTTTGGTCAAGTTGCTTAGCTACAAACCTAGAGTTCTGCTGATGATGTATAGATTAGAAGCCAGGAGGAACTAAGACCATTTCCAATACAGTTCTTAGTGTCGCTGTTATTTCAAGTAGAGATGTTAAATATCTAAGCCTAAGAGGGGCACATAATTGACAATCAAACAACACATGAGCAGTATCGTTGATGGCCGCAGCACCACATACACGATGTGGCAGGTGGGGGAAGCGTCCACCTTGGACCATATTTGAATCCAACAACTCAACTCTTGCTAGGCCAATTGAAAGGCTGCCGTTCATCATGGCCAACTTTGACAAAAGCTGACACTCTTCTCCCTTCTTTTACACCCCAGGACCACAGGTGCAAACTAGGCCAGCTTTGGGACACAGGAAGAAGTGACAGTGACTGTGCCACCAGCATCCCAACATTCAGACAGCATAATAAGGATTAACATTGGCACATTTACTCACGTTTTGCAGCTGGACTTGGCTTTGGGCCCTGGCCTCTGTTTTTGCCATGATGCTGGAAGCATTAAGGCTGTAGGTTTTCCCATTCTGTATCTCTTTCAACTGTTCCTGGATGTACTTCGTTTGCTTTCTACAGAGAAACACCAACCAACCAACCAACAGACAAAAACAAGTGGTTACCCTCCAATTCGCTTTGGGTTTTTTTTCCCACTGATAATCTAAAGTGAGTGGCAATGGAAGAACACATCCAACCATGTTGCATTGGGTTCTTCCTTAGCAAGGTCCTGATGGCATCATGCCAACAATGTCATAGGGTTGAGGGCAGGCATGCTGAATACAGAGCGGCTCACAACGTGATGAGATTGAACAGGGGACAATGGACATTCTGGTTTTTAGAATTGGATGACCGAACATTGTGGCAACTGAGAATTTGGAACTCACAAGAGAGAACAGATTAGGAAAAGGCTGGGATTAAGAGCGCGAAGACAGAGGCATATTTTGCTAATTGAGGAAGGACAGATCAGTTAAACTGGCTCCCTCTTATGAAAAGGATGAAGAAAAAAAGAAGTGATGGGAGTAATTATTTTACATTGAATATGTTGGAGCAGAAACATGTTATCAAATGAATTAAAAATAATGCTGGGACAGTAAGGTTCTATTTAAACATCGGCACTTTCTTTGGAAAAAAAGTCAGACTCCTGTAATTTCAGTCATTGAACGTGTTAACAAAATATCTCTAAAAGGAACTGCTATGCCTTTTGTAAGAAATTGTTACCTATGTAATCATCACTACAATAAAATGCTACGTAAGCAACAGGCTGCATTTCTTAAAGTATTTCTCACAATTATATACACAGTGTTCTTCAATAACTTAATTGGTCTCAGATTAACACAGAATTCTAATTTAAAATAACTTAAAAGTGGATGTTAATGGGATTATCAATCAATTAATTTGGGAAAAATGCTCTAGATGCATAATTAGGGAGTAATAATTTGTAGAAATACAAGGTTTTGGGTTATACATCAGAGTGTCAGTAGACTACACATTTTGCTATAATAATACATTGGAGAATCATAAATGTGATTCTTTCATCACATGGAATTCAACATGTTGGAAGATACATATCCAGTAGTAAGGACTGCTCAGCAACTCATGATCACAAGAGGGCAATAGAGTGTAGATAGAGATTTGAGGATTTTGTAGTACAGAATATATGTAACTCAGGATTAAACTGTTGGGTTATTGGTATTTTTCTGAGCTTGCTCGTATTCCTGTAGATGTTTCGTTAACAGGTTAGGTAGCAAGATCAGTGCATGGGAGAATGAAATTTAGGAGAGAATATTTGTAGCTCAGGGTTGAACTCTGAGTTTGGTGGGTTTTTTGCCGATGTTTCATTCCCCAACTGAGTGACATAAAACTGCATTGATGATGTTACCTAGTTGGGTAATGAAACATCTGCAAGAAAACCACCAAGCTCAGAGAGCACTAAGGACCCCAGAATGAAATATGTAACTATATAACTAGAATATATAACTATATATTGCTTATATATAGTAGTGTGCTTGTCAGTCTTGGTGGGGATGGGGTTTTTCCTCCTTAATGGTTCCTTGATTAGGATATTGTTTCTACCTTGACTGCTCATCAGGTACTGCTGGGAAGATCTACTCTGCTCTGGATAGGTTATTTCCTCCTTTTATTCTGCCATTTCAATGGTGTGTAGATATGGTTTATCTGTATTTGTCTGTGGATGGCTGATTTGTCTGAGTGCTTCCATTTCCAGGAATTTCCCTGGCATTTTTGGATTTGGCTTGGTCAATCATTTCCTTGCTGAAATTGTGGTTGAATTTGTGCATTGAGAAGTTAAGAAATTTACACCATTGCTTCTGACTGCCAGGTGGGGCTCATGGAATCGTTCTGGATAAAGTATAAATGCTAGGGAATTCCTGGAAGTTTGACAGTCTGACAATTTTTCATGAAGTAAGGGAAACCTAGGTTTCTTGTAGCCTAACCTTGTAGAACAGCATTTTCTTAGAATTATAGCTTTATATAGTTCCACGTATTGATTAAGATAGAGCTTTTCTAAAGACTATCATGATTCCTTCTCCTTGTCCTTCTTCTTCTCCCTCTCTTTCTCCTTCTCCTCACACTTGTCCTTGTCCTTCTCTTTCTCTTTTTCTCTTTCATTCAATCTTTCTCTCAATCTTTCTCACTTTCTCAATCTTTCTCTCAATCTTTCTCACTCTAACCACTGTGAGGTGGCACAGTGCAGCACTGCAGACTACTTCAGCTGACTGCTAGCTGCAGTTCAGCAGTTCAAATCTCACCGGCTCAAGGTTTACTCAGCTTTCCATCCTTCTGAGGTGGGTAAAAGGAGGACCCAGATTGTTGGGGGCAAGAGGCTGACTCTGCAAACCGCTTAGAGGGGGCTATAACAGCACTATGAAGTATAAGTATAAGTGCTATAGTGCTATTGCTATTTTTCTCTCTTTCTCTCTCTTCCCCTCTTTCTCTTCCTCCTCCCCTCCTTCTTCTCCTTCTCCCTCTTCTCCTTGTCCTTCTCTTTCTCCTTCTCCTTCTTCTCCCTCTCTTTCTCCTTCTTCTCTTCCTTCTCCATAAATTTTTGCAGTGGATGCAATGGTAATAGGTAATGATCAATCATTGGTTAAAATCAAGTTACAAATCTTGGAAACTGAATTAACAAAACTCCTGTCCTCCATGAGTTCATTATAGTGAGGTCTCTAGGTGTTGCTTGATCTTTTTTTCCTTCCTAGAGTGGGCAACTGAAGGGCCAACAGCTATTTCCCAAGATAAACGTGGCATTTAACATCTACCTGCCATTTTAGTGTTGCTTTGATAGACTCCCTTTCTTCCCCCTCAGTTTCACTGCCTTTTCTTATAGATAGCTGCAAACCCCTGTGAATCCATGACAGATTGAATAGTGTGTAAGTGGAATAAAGAAACAGAGTAAATGAAAATAAATTTTAAAAATACGTGGAAGGAAGAGGCATTGGATTGAATCCAATTTAATATAATGGGCAAATAAACAATGTTTTAAAGTCCCTTCCACTGAAATCCATGGGACTTAACTCAGAATAATTCCCAGTACAGTGAGTTTTCTCACTCACCAATATTATGCATCAGGATAATTGACCTGTTCGGCTTCCCCTGAAGAATGTCGGGGGGTTTTTGTTTGTTTGTTTGTTTGTCTTTTTGAAGAAAGCAAATATTTCTCTTTGCTTCCAGGAATAAAACCACAAAGGGAAGAAAATGAAACATGATCAGGGAGGGAGTAGCATAAAAATGCCAAAGCACTTTATTCTTGCAAAGGACATAACATTCCTGATAGCGAGAACAATTTCACAAGAGATAATTGTTTATTGAAAATCTTAGCTCTTTCCAGTGAAGTCTTATGGTGCCATGAGATCCACAGTTATTTGCAATCTTACTCATATAGTACACAGAGTATAATAATACTTCTAACACCATCAAACATCCACCTATGTCTATCTCAGATCTTTGGGTAGGACTCAATAGAAGGATAAAAATGCCAAATATGATTTGAACACCTGGCTGACTGTGCAATGTATTATTTTAATAATACTATAAATTGTGGCAAAAGAAAACAAAGATACCAATATTACCAATAGGTGCCTTGTGTGCAATCCCAATACAACTGTATGCCCTTGGCATTGACGAAATCACTATCCATCAATTGCAAGAGGCAGTTTTACTGGAACAGTTTACATCCTGTGACCATATCTTTAAGCCTGACAAAGGATAACATCTGTCTATCTCAGGACCTTGGGAAGGATTTGATAGGTGGATAAAATACCAAGTCCAGTTTAAACATCTGGCTGACTACGCAACGAACCATAATATAAATATAAAATATAATACTTGAGTATAATATAAGAATAATTCATAGAGAAATGGGTTATTTTTAATTACCAAAGGGCAGGACAAGAAACAATGGTTGGAAACTAACCAAAGAGAGAAGCAATCTGGAATTAAGAAGAAACTTCCTAACAGTGAAGACAATTGACCAGTGGAATAGCTTGCCTTCAGAAATTGTGAGTGCTTCATCACTGGAGGTTTTAAAGAAGAGGCTGGACTTGTCTGAGATTGTATAAATTCACCTGCTTGAGCCGGGGGCTGGACTAGAAGACCTCAAGGACCCTTTCTATTCTATTCTATTCTATTCTATTCTATTCTATTCTATTCTATTCTATTCTATTCTATTCTATTCTATTCTATTCCATTCCATTCCACTCCACTCCACTCCACTCCACTCCATTCCATAAATTAGATCCACTTTAATGCAGACATTGAATCAACTTGGACAAGGCACTTGATTCATATTGATTTGAACCTGGAGTTAATCCAACATTTTGCAGAGTTGCATTGCAGAGTAAGATGGATAAATGGATGGCATATAAATGTAATATAAAAAAGCTGGTCCCATTAAACACACATGCATATTTGGAGAAAACTATGCCACCTGATCCGAATTGATTCAGAGTACTAGCTCAGCACTAGCTAGCTAACTGTGGTTCTACTGTGTGTATTTTAATTTCAGGGCATTGTCTCAGAAAGACAGTCTGCATAAAACAAGTCTCTGCTATGTCTTTTTCCAGAGCAAGAGCCTAAGTAAACTATTCAATGGATGGTTAGAAGGAAGGGCAGAGACCAGTTAAGGAGCCTTACTTTGTTTTGAAGTAGAACGCTGCAGAGAGTGTGCCGACAATGACGATCCCAAAGACGATGCAGGAAATGGACAGGACCTGTCGCTGGTAAACCTCTTCGCTCTCTGTGGATGGCAGAATTGAGAATAATGACAAAGTTAAACAGAAATCTTGAGAATTACGGCAATCGTTTCTTTTTAAAAAGGCATAAATGTAGTCAACACCTTGCTCAAGTGGTCCATAGTATCTGCTTCTCTTTTTGACTAAAGATTGCCAAAGAGCTTTGTGCTTCATGGGACATTGAGTTGTTGGCCAACACGATACACGAAGCTTTTGTGAATCCTCAAAGACCTCATAATGCATAATAAGGCTTATTGCATGATCTTCAACTCTTTTAACCAACCTATTTTCCTACAGGGAGTATGGTATCACATGGAAATATTCCTACATTTCACATGGCATATGTGGGAGGATCTAAGATCAGATGGCAAGCTATTTTAAATAGCTGGCCAGTGTCCCTACGGCCCAATATTTAACTGTCCACCTAAAAGCTTGATTTTAACAGCTTCCACAAAAAGAAGAAACTTCTTAAAAGTTTCTATTAATGGTTCCCATGGATCTAGAAGCGTGTTATTATAAAAATTAAATGTATTCAGCCCGGGCAATAGCTGCCCATTTCTTCAGAAAACCCTATAAGTAAGTAACAGAAATTTCTTTCACGGACTCAATTGTTATTGTGCTTCAGGAGTTTGTTTTGCCCTTTAACTACACAATTGTTTTTAGCCTCCATATTGTTTCACTGAGTTCCAAGCCAAGAAGCAATATCATATGTTGAAACTTTATAGCACTGGGGGGAAAAAAGAAATAAAAAACAACTCAAAAGAAATTCCTCCAGTTTGATAGAATTGGAAACAAGCCAATTCTGTCAGGGCTTTCTGTAATCTTAGATGTAGTCTAATGCATAGAATATCACTTTCCTAGCAATTGTTTATTTTATTTTTTTAAAAAAAAATATTTAAAGCAATGTCTGCTCTATGGTAAACACTGAAGGAAACACTCCAAACGATAAGAAGACAATTACTGGTCAATTAATATGTAACTGAGACACTAAAGTAGAAGTGAATCAATAATTCCCTGCTGTATTTCAATATTTTAATCAAAGCCTTTCTCTTCTCACTGGTCTTTCCATTCCTCTGGATTATACTGTTGTACATTAATGTATAATGCAAGAATTAATTACAGTAAGGCTGAACAGCAAGCCTACAACTTCAAGGATATTGACAAATATCTGGGTAAATATTGAATTGAAACTTGGAAAGACATGTGTGTTAGCGTATTTGATCATTTCCAGAGCCCAACCCAAAGGTAGGAACGAAGTACCGGTAATACTCAGAGGATTGGCTGTTTTCACTGACACACATCTGCAAAGAGTAATAGTTTAATTAAATATTTAACATAAATATTCATGGAAGAGCTTTCTGCCATGGTTGTTTTGTCCTTAGTCCAGATGAATAATGCAAAGGGACATAAATGAACTAAAATTATTTTTCAGGCTGATTCATTTTAGTAAGAAAGAGTGAAACAAGTGTTGAACTCTCCCACAGAAATTCATATATTCACAATTCTGCATTGTGTGGAGATATTTGGCAAAAGTCTGGTTTTTAACTTGTATAAAATATACACCTTTCCAAATGTATACACAACTGACGCACTCATTTGTTTTACACGTATATTTTAAAAATATCTCCGATGCAGCCATAATATATGGATAAAGAGAGCCAATAACTACCTAATCTCTTCACCTGAATCAAATGCTTCAAAAAAAAAAAAAAAGGCTGTGATCCCTCATTCCATAACCGTTTTCCATCCATTTAAAACAGAAAACAAAACCTTTGAAAATGATTATTCCAGCTAGGAATATTTCTCATCCACACATTCAGAGATGCCAACAATACTTTCAATACGTGTCCAGAGCAGGTAAAGTCACCTGCAGAAATGCAAAGCAATTGCCTGCATTCTATATATACAAAATCAGGTTAACGCCACAGAAGAAATATTTTGATTCACAAAAGCATTGTACATTTCAAGGATTGCCCGCAGAAAAGTCAGATGATGCATGCACATGCCATGAATCAGAAAACAGATGAGACCCTGAAAGTTAAGGCTGAAATCAAATGATTCATTTACATTAAGAAAATAGATTACCGGTAAATATTGGCTGTATCCATATTTCCCATTCAATCAGACAAGCGTACATTCTTGCATTATTTACTTATAGTTCCATCCAAGTGCTTTTCCACAAAAAAAGAGAGAGTCCTGCATAAATTTATGGCCTCATTTTATATCTGTCATCTCCTGCATTAGGTTTTTGTAAACTAAACCTATTGCAAAAGATTAGAATTGATACGACAGTCCTTTTCTGTCTAGAAATGAACAACACTTTCAGTTTATCTTCTTATGCAATCATGGCTTACTTTTACTAGACAACAAGCATCCTAATCTGGCGATGTGGTTATCTTCTGATATTTGGGCCCATCCCATGAAGGCTTGTTGTTACTCAGGTTGACTAGAGCATGTGGGAACTGAAGTCCTAAACTTCTAGAGAGCACCCAGTAGCATCACAGGCAAGCATATGAGAAAAGGTCCACAAAACCAAAATGAGAAAATGGAATTTTGGCTGGAAACATTAAAGCAGATTTTCGCCACAAAGAGTACTCAAAAACCTTAATCTGAGATTGGAACTAGTTTTGGGAAAGTCTTACCAGGCTATAAATGTTGTTGTGTTGAATTGTGTAAGTGAAGCCTTGGCGAGAACAAGTAGGTCACCTTTCTTGGACTCATCGTGTTCACAGTTTGCTACCTGATGTTGTATAATTAAAATACATGCACAATTCATTAGCTTTGGAAGTGGCTAAGTTGTTTAAGTTGAGTCATTAATGAAGCGGGGAAGAATGAACTGACTGTCCAGCTGAGTTGTTTTGTGCAGTTGCATTATGTCATAAAAAGAAGGACGACAACAAGTTAGAGGTTACACACATTTATATCTGCCTCTTTGGATTAGCTTTTCAAGATGATTAAGTAGAGGACTGTAAAGGTACAGCATGCCCCTCCCCAAGTCCTCATGAGAAGAGGTCCATCACTTTACTTAACTGATTTGATTCCCCAAAGAGAGCAGAGCAATCAACTCTCCATTCTGGGATCTTTGGAAAGAAATATTGGGGCAAACGGGATGTCAGAAAGACAACAAACATGAAGCAATACTTATTTTTACACGATAGAAGATAATTACTCGATAGGATTGCATTGCACTCATGTTAGAAGCACAGAGGGACTTCCAGGTCAAAAGGATTAGCTGGTGAGATCCCAGTTGCCTGGGGAATGCCCAGTTGGGAGCTTCCTTCATGTCCCCAGAAGGAGCTGGAGCGAATGACGGGAGCTCACCCTTCCCCATGGCAGCATATGGGTCTCAAACATGGGCTTGCTAACTTCCATCCCAACATCCTAACCAAGCAAGCCAGCCATCATGCCCCTTGATGGGAAGGATTCTTAGCATAAATGAAATGGTGATACTCTGTATTATAAATTGTTGTTTAATATATTATTGATGTACCTGTGCCTGAACACACATCATCAAGATGGCTTCTGGGAAAGAATCAAGTAGAAAACAATGTTATTATTTGACTACCTCAAGGTGATATTTTGTTGTCACTCCACAAAGCTCCCTAAATCTTTTTTTTAAATTTTTTTTTATTATTAAAATATAAACACAGATATAAAGACAATACAATACAAAGACAAACAAAAAACCCACCACCTACAAACCCACCTAACATTTTACATTTACGCTTTTGTCATCAACAGAATATATGTCATTGAGTTTAATAAAGAGTAATTTTTAAATGTCTAATTCCAATGTTATAACTTTTCACTACAAATTTACATTTCTTATGGGTTCATCTCCTTGTGAAAGTCTTTACCCTAATTTCTGTCCTCTACATTTTTGCTGATTTTCCTTTCCAGCCATTGATACCATTGGTGCCATACAAGATAGTATTCGCTTTCTTCCTTTTCCTGGAGTTCCAGCGTCAATCTGTCCATTTCAGCACACTCTGTTATCTTTGCAACGATTTTGTCTTTGGATGGGAGTTGGTCTGATTTCCAGTTTTGCGCGAACAGTAGTCTTGCTGCTGTCAAGATGTGTATGATGAGATATTTCATTTCCTTAAGATGTGCCGTTATCATGCCAAATAGAAAAAATTCTGGACTGTTTTCTATTTGAATGTTCGTTATTTCTTCGATAATATTTTTTATATCTTGCCAATAGTGTTGGGCTTTCCTACATTTCCACCAAGTGTGATAATATGTCCCCTTTTTTGATTTACATTTCCAACACAACGCCGAAGTGTTTGGGTGTATTTTGGCAAGTCGGGCTGGTGGTAAGTGCCATCTATAAAACATCTTAATGAGGTTCTCCTTGTAGGATGTGGCTCTTGTCATTTTTATGTTCTGCTTCCATAATTTCTCCTAGTCTGCCAATTGAATATTATGTCCTATGTCCCTGGCCCACATTGTCATATTATGTTTAACTGTTTCTTCTATTAATTTGTCTCTCAAAAGGTAGTTATATGTTTTAGTAATCATTTTCTGGTCTGCTCCCAATAAAATTCTGTCCAGTTCGTTCAGATCTTTTGCAATTCCATATTTGATTTTATCCGCATTGTATCTTGAGTGTATTTGAGTGTAGTGCCACCAATCAATCTTTATATCGCCATTTTGGAGTTGATGTCTTGGAGTGAGTTCTCCTTCATGATTCAGTAAATCTTGGTATCTCATCATCTTTCCGATTTCAAGGGTATTTGGAAATATCAATGCCTCCATCGGGGACCACCATTTTGGTATTTTAGTATAATAAGTTTTCTTAATTCCCTGCCAAATCTTGAAGAGTGAGGCCCGAATTATGTGTCTTTGGAAGTACATGTGTTGTTTGTCTGGTCCATCCCATAGGAACGCGTGCCATCCTCGTATGAGATCAAAGCCTTCTAGATATAACATTCTTTTGTCATCTAATCTCATCCATTCTTTGATCCAGGTCAATCCGGCTGCTTTATAATATAGCTCCCAGTCTGGTACTGCAAGGCCTCCTCTGTCTCGTGTGTCTTGTAGCGCTTTAATCTTAATTCTGGCCTTCTTTCCCTGCCATATATAGGTCGTTGTAATTTTGTTGAGATTTTTGAAGAAGTCCCTTCCTGGATGTAATGGTACTACCTGGTATAGATATAGTACCCTCTGTAATATATTCATTTTAATTGAACTGATTCTGCCCATCAATGACAATTGTAGCCTGTTCCAGATTTCCAGGTCTTTTTTAATTTCTTTTAGTAATTTCGTGTAATTTTCTTCTTTGATTGTGGTTGCTTTCGCCGTCAACCAAATACCTAAATATTTTATCTTCTTTACTAATTGGATTCCTAATTCTTCTTCTAATTCCGATCTCTGAGTCTGGGTCATATTTTTCGTCATTAGTTTTGTTTTTTGTTTGTTTATTTTGAGGCCCGCAACTTCCCCGTATTGTTCTATCATCGACATCAGTCTGGGTCCAGATCGTCTTGGGTTTTCCAAGTTGAAAATTACGTCGTCTGCAAAGGCGAGCAATTTGTACTCCTCTCCTCGGATCTTGAGTCCTTTGATTTCTTCCTCGTTCCTTATTTCGTTTAATAATACCTCCAATGCTATTATAAATATTAGCGGTGACATGGGACATCCTTGTCGTACTCCTTTCTGAATATCAAAAGTTTGTGTCATGTCACCATTTATTGAGATTTTTGCTGTTTGTTGGGAATAAATTTTTTTAATCAGATTATGAAATTTCTCTCCACAGTTCATTAGTTCAAGTTGTTTTGTGAAAAAAGACCAATTCAAATTGTCGAAGGCCTTCTGGGCATCAAGGGAGATTATGGCCATTTCTCTGTCTATCTTCTGATCGTAGTATTCCAGAATATTTATAATCATTCTCAAATTATTCTTTATTTGTCTTTTAGGTATGAAACCGTTTTGGTCTGGATGTATATAGTTATGTATTATTGCTTTGAGTCTCTGAGCTAGTATTGACATGAATAGCTTATAGTCCACGTTGAGTAATGAAATTGGTCTGTAATTTTTAATTTGCGTCGGATCTGAGTCTTCTTTGTGTATTAATGTAATAATAGTTTCTGTCCAAGATTTTGGAATTTCTGCTATCAGTAGTGCTTCGTTAAAAACTTGTAACAGTATTTGGTCTATCGATTGTTGACAAAGTTTATAGAATTCAGTAGGAATTCCATCCAGTCCTGGAGTCTTATTGTTCTTTTGTTTTTTGTGGGCTTCCATTAGTTCCAGCATTGTTATGGGCCGGTTTAACATCTCTCTGTGATCTTCTGTGAAGTGCATAAGGTTGGTTTTTTGGAGGTATTTTTTTATTTGGTCTTCCGGGACCTCTTCCTGACAATAAAGTTTTTGAAAAAAAATTTTGGCTATGTTTTTCTTCTCCAGATGTGTGTGGTAAAGAGTTCCTGATTCGTCTTGGAGTTGGTGTATAATTCTTTTTTCTGTTTGCTTTTTTAGCTTATATGCTAACCAGCGTCCAGTTTTGTTAGCATGTTCAAAATTATTTTGTTTTACCATTCTTATTTTCTGTGCCAATTCAGTTTTTGTGGTTAGATTCAGTTTATGTTTGGCCAAATTTAGCTTTTGTAGCACACTCGTGTTGTTGGGCTGTTGTTGTAATTAAAGTTCCTCTGTCTTAATTTCTTCCAATAATTCATTTCTGATTCTTTGTTTCTCCTTTTTCTTTCTTGCCATATATGCAATAGTTAGGCCTCTAATATAGGCTTTCGTGGTGTCCCATAGGTTTTGTAATGATGTTGTGTCTTTTGTATTTATTTGTAGAAATATCTTGATTTCCTTTTCTATCATTTGCTGATATTCTTTTTCCTTTATTATACTTGTGTTCATTTTCCATCTCTTCTGTTTTCGGAAACCTTTCCAGACTATTTTGATAGGATTGTGATCGGCTCATATACTAGACATAATTTCTACTTCGTGTGTTTCTTTACTTAGTTGAGGTGTCATCCAAGCCATATCCAGCCTGGACCATGATTGATGTGGGCCCGAGAAATATGTATATTGTTTTGTTTTGGTATTTATTTCTCGCCAGGTGTCGTGTAGGCTCATTTCTTGTACTAGATCTTTGAATGTTTGTGGCAATGTCTTCCTTTTAATTTTATTCTTCCTAGTGCTGTGGTAATCTTCTCGTAAGTTTACTATCGCGTTAAAGTCGCCGACAATGCATACATTTTCGTAGTCCAACTCCTTTAGTTTGTCATGTAATTTTTTGTAAAAATCTAATTGGTTTCCATTTGGAGCGTAAATAGCTACTAACAATATTGTTTTTATTTCCAATTTTAGTTCTACCATTAAGACTCGGCCTTCTTTATCAGTGTAAATCAGTTTAGATCTTATATGATCTCTAATATATGTTACCACTCCCCTTTTTTTGCAATCTCCTAAAGATGTATATATTACTCCTAATTTTTTATTTTCAAGTAGTTTTTTCTGTTGTTTTCTTATGTGTACTTCTTGTAATGTAATTATGTCTGCCTCTAATTTTTGCAACCTTGTAAACATTTGATGTCTTTTGCTTGGTGAGTTTAAACCATTTATATTTATGGAAAAGAGCTTTATTTCTTCTTCCATTTCCGCTAGTGTTTATTTGTCTGTTATTTTGAGCTTTGTTGTGTTTCTTGTAACTCTTTGTGAGATCCCCGCTGTTTCCTCCTTCTCCAACCTTCCCTTCTTTTGTTCTTTGTCTTCCTTGTTTGTCATTTGTGTCTCTTGGTCACTTGGGTTATGTTCTTCTCTACTATCTCTGCTTTCCTGTTCTCCTTCATTTCCTAGATATTGGTCCATAAAGTCTTGAGCTTTTTCTATTGTATCTATTCTGATTTTCCTTCCTTCCCATGAAATAAGTAGGCCTTCCGGTATGAGCCATCTAAATTTTATCTTGAGTTTATTCAGTTGTCTACTTAAGAAATTGTAGTCTCTTCTCCTGTCTCTGGCTCTTCTCGGTACTTGTTTCAATGTTAGAACTTCCCTCCCTTTGTACATAACTGTCTCCTCTCTCATTCTTCTATATATTTCTTCTCTCATTGTTTTTTTTGTAAACCTAATATGGACTTCTTTGGGGAGTTTGTTTCTCCTTGCATAATTTGTAAAGGCTCTGTAAATTTCATCAGTTCCATTTCTAATTTCGTCCTTATCTTTGTGTGTTGCCTTTGCCAGTATTTCGATCATAATCTCGCCCAGGTCTTCATCTCTCTGTTCTTCTATATTTTGGAATCTAAGGAAGAAGGATGCCTTTTCCATTTCAAGAAACATGAGTGCATCTTCGGTGTCCCGGCTCCTCATCATTTGTTGGTTCTCCATCCTCTCCAGCCTCAAGGCTGTAGCTTCTGTTTTTTCCTCCACTTTATGTATTCTCTGTTCATTTTCTATGATATTTTGCTGGATTTTCACTATCTTCTCATCTATATTTCTGATGTCATCTTTAATTTCTCCTACATCCAGTCGCAATTGTTCATGGTTTTTTCTAGTTTCATCGTGATTTAGCGTCATCTTATCTTCCATCCTTTTCATTCCCTCTTGTATCATTGCGAGGGCAGCCTGTATATTCTGCATGCCTATGATAGTATTGGTCTTTTCTTCTCCCGTCTTTTGCTGTACTGGGGAGGCTACTAGTAGTGTTTGAGTTTGGGGTACCTTTTTGGTTGTTTTAATAGTAGTTGATATACTTGAAGTAGCCATGTCTATTGTACGTGTTAGTCTTGTCCACAATTTCATATAATTATGTATTGCCTATTTTATGTTAATGGCTTAAATGAAATGTTATTGTTGGGATTAATATTAGTGGAAATACTTCTAATCAGCAATCAGCAATATAATAATATATATAGAAAGAAGAGAAAAGCAGGGGGAGGGAAGGTAGAAATGGGGAAAACAGCGGGGAAAGGGCACGTTTCTAGCAATTCATAAATTACCTTATTCTTAAATTAATTGTAAGTTAAAAGATCTATTTCACTAGCAGTATTTGTAGTAATTCTAAAATCAATTCTATATCAATTTATATTGCTAGTTATCTTAATTGTTATAACAAAGCTCCCTAAATCTTTCTTTCTGTAAACATTTAATGCCTTCAAAGAAATACTGTTCTTTCTTTAGTGTTATGTACCTAAGAAGATCCCAATCAATCTTACTTCATGGGTCATTCAGAAGGTCCAAAGGAAAGTTGTGGAGATAGATAATTATTCTTTGCTGTTTTGCTTTCAAATTTTACTCGTCGGTCTTTAAGAGAACTTCCTTATGCTGAAGAATTATGCCCTTCCAAGGCAGGACAAGGAGGAAACTAATCAAGGAGAGAAGCAACCTAGAACTAAGGAGCAATTTTCCTGACAGTGAGAACAATTAATCAGTGGAACAATTTGCCTCCAGAAGTTCTGAATGCTCCAACACTGGAGGTTTTTAAGAAGAGACTGGACAACCATTTGTCTGAAATGGTATAAGATTGTCTTCCTGAACAGGGGGTTGGACTAGAAGACCTCCCAGGTCCCTTCCAACTCTGTTATTTTGTTAAATGGAAGAATTGAATTCTATTTTAATCACAGGGTTTCTCAATTGAACACGGTCAGCTTGTGGAATTAAGTGAGGCTGTTTTTAGATTTCCTCCTGTCTCCTATGGGCCAGAGGACAGGCAGACAGTGAAGTCTGGAATGGTTACAGCCTGGCACAAGGCCATGTTAGGTGGGGTCCTTGATGTTCTCTGAGCTTAGTTGTTTTCTTGTAGATGATTCATTACTAAATTCATTAACTAGGTAACATAGACTGCACTGATGATATTACCTAGTTGGGTAATGCAACATCTGCAAGAAAACCACCAGACTCACAGAGCACCAGGGACCCCACAGTTCAACCCTGAGTTACACATATTCTCTTCTAGCAGTACATTGTTAGGTTTCAGATGTTGGCGAACCACCGTAAAGAACTGCACACCAGCTTCATAGCATTTCTTACTAAACTTCTTCCTGGCTAATAAGATTAATTTAATGCTCCCTTCTTCCAATCCTAGGTCCAACCAAGGCTCTAACATAATATTTATCAGAGTGATGTTCTCCAGGACAGAATTTCCCAGAAGCCACCATGGAAGAGGAGTTTCTCAAGGTAGCCGTCAACCTCTCTTCCCTCCCTCGTTGGAACAGATGCTAGGACAATCAGATAAGTTTTTAATCTTGTTTCTCCGCTATCAGAAGAGAAGCCTAACGTTCCATATAATGTAGTCAAATTTTGTATTGCAGCTGTTAAAATAAAATTCTACTGAATGACATCTGTGATAAGGAAGAATAAACGCCATGCCCAGGGGTATGTTATGTTACAAGCTATATCACTGGAATTTTACATACATTTTAAAAAAGGTTTTATTACGCTATATTGTTGTAAAGTAATTTTGCTGTCCAACTCTTTTATTGTTCTGAGTGTTGATTGAATAAATA
The DNA here is from genome assembly GCF_059756535.1 of Pantherophis guttatus. Classification (NCBI taxonomy): domain Eukaryota; kingdom Metazoa; phylum Chordata; class Lepidosauria; order Squamata; family Colubridae; genus Pantherophis; species Pantherophis guttatus. Next base: position 102,629,426 of record NC_142068.1, on the reverse strand, counting down.
TGTGCTTGTGTGTTTGCAGTTCCTCTCCTCCCTAAACTGTTTATATCCAACTGTTATCAGGCAGCTGTAGGAACACAAGAGAAGGAGGCCTATTGCCCCTTGCCTATTATAGGCAGTCCTTGGTTTACGACCACAATGGTGCCCAAAATTTTGGTTGCTAAGCGAGACAGTTGTTAAGTGGGTTGTGCCCCATTTTGTTGTCACCTTCTTTGCCACAATTGTTAAGCAAACCACAGGAGTTGTTAAGTGAATCACACAGTTGTTAAGTGAATGCAGCCTTCCCCCATTGACTTTGCTTGTTGGAAGCCGCCTGGGAAGGTTACAAATGGTGATCACATGACTCCCCCCTGCAACCGTCATAAGTACATGCCAGTTTCCGAGCATCTGATTTTTGATCACGTGGTCATGGGGATATTGAGGACTATCTGAACTACAGATTGTATCAAAATGTCCAGGTATCATATTATTAACACTTACCATACTGCTCTGTGATTGTTGATCTAGATTGAGTTGGGTGTTTTCTTGGCCATTGTGAAGAGCTGTTATCTGCTGACTAGGACCTTTGCAAATTCTCTTACCTCCGATTGTTCCCAAGCTAGTCCAGTATAGGCTGACAATTACTCCCTGTTGTTATTCCACACAGTTATTGTAATTACTTTCTGTACCTATTGATTGAAATTGACTTTGTTACACCTACTGCCATTATAGAAATCTATAGAATAATAGGGTTGGAATGGATCTAGGAGGTCTTCTAGTCCAACCCCTGTTCAAGCAGAAGACCCTCTACCATTTCAGACAAGTGGCTGTCCAATCTATTTTGAAAGCCTCCATTGATGGATCACTCGCAACTTCTGAAGACAAGTCATTCCACTGGTTGATTGCTCTCACCATTAGGAAATTCCTCCTTAGTTCCAGATTGCTTCTCTGCTTGGTTAGTTTCCCTCCATTGTTTCTTGTCTTGCCTTCTGTTGCTTTAGAAAACAAGTTGACCCCCTCTTCTTTGCGGAAGCCCCTCAAATATTAGAAGACTGTTATCATGTCACCCCTAATCCTTCTTTTTGTTAAACTAGATGTGCCCAGTTCCTGCAGCCGTTCTTCATATGTGTATCTCCTTTTCCTGATTTGTGCCTATCTCAAAAATGTCCATTCCATTCCTCAGAGAATAAAAGGGTTTCTGCAGACTTTTTGTTCCAATTGTCAGGCATAAGTTGTATTTGTGCCAATGCTACATTTAACTACATATCAATTATCCCAAGTAGAAAACTATGTCACACATAATTTTGTGGGTACTTCTGCTGCCAACTGTACATCTACCTTGGAACCCTGAAACATTCCAGGATGAAGTTTCACAGCACGCGGCCCAAAGCGCATCTTGTGAGGTCTCAAACAATTAAGCAGAGTTAGACCTGGTTACTATTTGGATGGGAGACTATTAGGTACCCCAATTCCAATAATACATCTCTTTTTCTGTGCAGTTTGACTACAATATCATCCATTATCATGGCAATAAAAATTGCCATCAAGATGCTTCAATGGAAAATTAGAAAGGGTTTTTTTTAAATTCATTTTTAATTTTGAAAAAAAAAAAAGGAAGTCTGTAATGTGACTGAGCTAATTAATAAAGTCCAAGATATTGCATTTTCAACATGGACCCTTTTTATCCATGGCTCAGTGTGATCAATTAATTCCCTGGCATGTTAAGAAAAGAGCAGAAATTAGAGGAAAACGTTCTACAAAGCAACAGTGTCAAAATGTTTCCTGCGTTTGAATTCACCCCTTTGTAGATGATGACAATTCACAATTTAATGGAGTTCCCTCCCCACCCCCCCACCCCCGCCTGAGCATTCAGTAACGAAATGCAAGCAACACAAGACATCTAATCAGAGAAGGATCTGAACTCCTGTTCCATTTTATTCATCCAATGTACTGAGAAAAGTTCTCGGAGCGATGGCCTCAATCCAAATTTAAACTCAGGTTGCAATTTTGAACTTAGCCTAAAGTCACTTGCCCTGAGATGGGCGGCTATATAAATTTGATTAATAGAAGAAATAAATAAAGAATACATGAACGTATTAGCAGCAGGAAAGTGATGCGACTCACAGTGTTTCTGTATCAAGAAGAAGTCTGAACTAAAATGTCCCCTTTTGGCCCAGACAGTTGGTTTCTTTATATAACCTTGAAATGGACTGCCATCTGGTCCGTTGGTCTGGAATCATCTCACCTGTTCACAGGTTTTTCACAGAAGCAAGCAAGAGACGCTCCTTTGGTCTAAGCCAGGAGATACCCCAATAAGGATAATAATAAGAATAATGGATGGAAACTGACCAAGAAGAGATTCAACCTAGAAATAAGGAGAAATTTTCTGACAGAGAGAACAATCAACCCATGGAACAGAAGTTGCCTTCGGAAGTTGTGGGAACTTCATCCCTGGAAGTTTTCAAGAAGAGACTGAACTGTCTACATCTGTCAGAAATGGTGTAGGGTCTCCTGCTTGGGTGTGGGGTTGGATTAGATGACCTATAAGATCCCTTCCAACTCTGTTCATCGGCTAACAGATCTGTTAAGGTAGTTCAGGTGAGTATCCCACTAGGGAGATCAGGTAGACCAGATCTCCAGAAAATCAGTTCCACAGGAAGATCAGAATGACATTTTATTGACAATGGCTCTAGCAAAATAATCTTGCAAGTCTGATTGGGTTATACCTCCTCACCCTTCTTATGCCCCGGTGACTCAGGGAGATATTTATTTGAGATGCATCTGAATATCATTTTTGCATCTCAGCACTTAAAAAAAAGTCCTGATGGAAGAGAATGTTTGTAGCTCAGTGCTGAACTTGGGGTCCGTGGTGTTCTCTGAGCTTGGTTGTTCTCCTGCAGATGTTCCATTGCCCATTTGGATACTGGACCTCTGCGAGAACACCTGCAAGGAAGATGCCCAGAGAGCACCATGGACCCCAAGTTAACATCATCAGGGCTAGAAGGAGGTGGGGCTTGCCCCAAGAACCCCACTGAAAGAATAGTTTAGCCTCCTTTGCCTAAGTAACAATGGTGGCATATTTCAGATAAGGTCACCTTCCTTACTGTAGATCACTAGGGTGATCTACAGCCACAAATTTCATTTGATCCCTAAGAGCCCAAGCATCTTCTGCCCTAGAAGATACCTAAGAGCCCTCGGAAGATCCCTGAGATCTTCTGCCCTAGAAATAGAAAATGAAATGCCCCTATGAAGACCCCTGTGACCCTATGCAGTGTGTAATTCCCTGCCATATTGAAGGAAGAAACACAAAATGTGCTTCTTTTAGTGCATGGCTCTAAACCTTGCCTCTCCTGAAATAAACACACACACACAGAGGCGAGGTGTACCTCTCTGTCACCAAAAGGTTATCATCTAGTGACAAGGAAATTATTCTCCCAATTGCATAGGGTTGAAGATCCTATTTTTGACAAGAACGTGGAACAATCCTGAAGAGGATTGTTGCTGATTAAAAAAAGTTTCATTTCATTTTTGCAAACTGTGTAAAAGCAAAACAAAGGAACGAAAACAAAACATTATTGTTGTTGTGGGAATCGGGATGTTGGTCACTGGGTTGGGATAGAAGCTGGAGATCTTAATTAAAAATCAAGTTCTCTTTGAACACACAGACTTATCATAGAGTTGCCTGTATCTGTTATCATTGTGCGTGCCACAGCAAACCTCTTCTTAGCCAGCATCTTGCTTCTTATCAAAGAAATATTAAGCAGCAAGGAATTCAGAGTTTTCTGAGCTGTCATCGACAACGGGCTGTTCTGGTTCACTGCAGCTGCAACATAATTCCAATTTGATTTTTCTTTTTTTAAAAAAAGCAACAACAACAGACGTTTTGCAATGTTTTTAAAATAGAATTGCTTATGTTAATTCGATACCTGCAACATTTCATTGATGGCAATGGGGAGATGCTGAAAGCACCTCACTATTTAATTATCATCTCAAACGCTCAGAAGCTTTCCCCTTTGCTTTATGAATCCTCTCTTGGAAGCTGTCAGCTGTATGTTAAATTCATTTCCTCTCCAGTGACCTGCCGGAAGCACTTGGGCTTCACTGTTTCGGTGGCTGGTCCTTTATACTTTTAAAAGCCCGTGGAGAGGAGGGCATCTAGCGTGACTCTCGGCAAAGGCCACATTTAATTTGTGGCTCAGCCTTCAAAGCAGGCATCGCACCAGGTTTCTAGAAAGCCCTTGTAGACCAATCTGCCGGAGAGCGTTCCGGTAGCTAGGAATCGTGGTTCTGCACTGGCAAAAGCATTGGGGTTTGTTGGCCCTCATTACCTGCTCCTTACAATGTAATAAATGCTGTTCTCTGGTGTTTTTTTTTTTCTTGACGCTAAATCAATCAGTATCGTTCAAGTACACTTGCCCAGCTAATCCATAATGTACAAGTCACACATGGGATCAATGGGATCATGTCCTCCACTTATGACCACAGTTGGGACAGGAATTTCCATAAATTATTGCATTTGTAAGTTCACTCAGATCCAATTTTATGACAATTTTTACGGCTGTGGTTAAGCAAACTCCACAGTTCTTAAGTGAATCACAAGTCATTAAGCAAATCATGCAGTTGTTAAGGGAATCCAGCATCCCCAGTGGGTGTTTTTTGCCAGAAAATTGCACACACAAAAAGAGACTCTCAAATCACAGTCTCCTGACTGCAGGAAGTTGCAATTAGTTGTAAATGAGAGCCACATCAAGCGCCTGAATTACAATGACATGACGTGGGGTGACAGGAAGTGCAGGTTGTGAGTCACTTTGTTATAATTTTCAACCATTGTTCAGTGAACGGTTATTAGTCAAGGACCACCTGTACATTAGGCTTGCAATAGAAGCTATTGGTATCAACAGTTGAGTAAGCTCTTCAGGAGCCCAGCAAAGAGTTATGTACATTAGGACTATCACATATCCAAGTTGCAAAACGGCATTCTTAGCCTGCTACCATCTAGTTCTGCAGCACTGCATTCGACAGAACTTGATAGTTGGGAAATATATTTCATGACACTCCTAGAGCTGGCCATCGGGATCTGTGATTTCCTTCACAGTAGTTTGAAATCATCCGGGTTTTCAAACAATAAATTGTTGAGACTTCTGGTCCACTGTCCGTTAGATATGGATATGTCATAGATAACCAATGAATTTCTCCCTTAAGACCAATAAACTATTTCTTAGCAAACTTTGAGCGTTTTAATAGTATATTAACCACTGCTATGATACCACTACTGATTTTAAATCACAAGCTTCTTGTACATTATTTGAACTTTGCTGGTATATATCTATACTTGAACAGGCACACAGACAGGCAGGCACACAAAGAGAGAGTATATATTTAAACTCAAATCCACTGTATAGTTTTTCTATCTCAAGGTATCTTTTCTTGTTTCTCTTCTTTAAAGAAATTCAAGGACAATAATAACTATAATATTCAGTGTGACATAATGGTCAGAAGCCATCAAGGGTTCTGAATGAGTAGTACTAATTTGATGCAGATTATTCAAATTAAGGCAAAAGTCCTTAGCATAACCTGTTTCGTATTTCATCAAATCATTGGCTACCTGCTTAGAATTTCTTTATAGTAAAGCAAATGAGTTCAATTGGACTTACATGGACTGAGTATTTTAATCACTGCAATACGTTTTGGAGTATTTTGATTTTGACTGCTTTTATCACCTAATGAAATTATAATTATCTTTCACATAGGAGGTAGACCAGAACGGTTATTAGAAGGATGTATAGAAGTAACAGATACTTACTCATAGAGAAAAATTTAAAATAGAGTATAAAGTTAAGTCTTGGACACGTAAAAAGTAAAAATAAGTAAGCACATAAAATAGATCTCTAATAGAGAAATAGAGGTGAAATAGAAAATAATCACCGATGCAACAGTTTCCTAGAAGTCAGCCGATAGGCTGAAACAAGGTTAGTTGTTAGTTAGTTAGTTTGTTTCCCTTTTTTTTGTATTGTCTTTATGTATACATGTTTGTAAGTATTTTTGTCTTATGTTTTTGCTTAATAATTTTTTTTTAAAAAAGAAATTATAATTGTCTTTAAAGGTTACTTTTCTGATTTCATAGCAGAGCCATACAGGCTGTGATCTAGTTCAAGATTATTCATTGTATTAGTCATTAAATTTCTCATGTTACCTAACGTTTTAGACTCCTGATCAATATGGAATTTTCCAACATCACAACTAAGTCTCTCCAAAATCTTAGCTATTTTAAACATAAATTTTCATTGAAGAGTGGCATCTATTTAACAAACCAATCATAGCTACCTTCTTGTACGTCTTGCTAATTTGAACCTCTGGGAAATGGAGCTTCATTGTTAGCACATACTGTTAGTGATTTTTTTTAAATCAATTTCAATTTAGTTATTTGCAGCGAACAGAGGAACTAAGTAAATCTTGCATATTCACTCTTTATATTTTGCTATGCTTGGTTCTTTATTTCTACTCCACTTGTGGATGAGGAATCATTGCTAGACAGTCTTTTCTTAAAATTCATGTCAAACTTTCTTTGCAAAATGAAACATATTGGCCAACAGAGAAAAATTATGGAGATGCAAAACACAATGATATATAAATGAGGAAAAAAAGATGTTATATGCATTCTTGGTGAAATACATGTACTAAAATATAGCCATGGTCCAGAAAGATTGAAATCTTATTATCAATCTCCTAACTCCCAACTGTAATTGACTTAAAATGCCCGTCATTCACTGACACCGTTTTTGAGAGAGCAGAATCGGTCCCTTATTTATCATTTAAGTTTTCATCTCAGTTGATCATAAAGGGATTTCAGTTAGAAGAATAAATACAACTTTTAGTGTACTATGTGAAGGAGTAGGATTGCAGAGTCCTTGATAATGAGCTTGCGGGACATTAATGACAGATACCATTTAATCTTCCAATAAAAATTTCCATGTGTGAAAGGATAATTGTCCATGTAAACCAGAGACAGAGATAATCACATTATTGCAGATTGCCTCAAATCCACTGAAGTCTCTTCGAGTTCAGCTTCTCATCAAGAGTGCAATAAAGAGAAATCTGGTGATATACAGGCAGGTGACCAAGATTTACAGCTTAATATTTATTATATTTATTCATTAATCTAGTTGTGGTTAATAGTTGTATAATCATCATATTTTCCCTTTTTTAGTCTGTTAGGATGACAATGCATAACATAGCAGAGGGGCAGTATTGCTAAAAAGTCACTGCCCTTTTTTTCTTTCCCTTCTGATCCACACTGCTTTTCCTTTTCTTCTCTCTTCCTCCTTTTCCTATTTTCATTTGTATTTTATCTGACGATAAATTTCAACAAAAGTGTAAAAAAGGGTAACGATAAGCTACTCTCCCTGACTGAAAGTTTGATCTCTACTGGAGGTGGTACAGAACTGCACCAGCATATAAATGCTCACACTAAGATCTCAGGTTCATTCTGGCCACGAGGACATTTTTCTCTTATTAAATGGGATAAAGAAAGACAGATGTTCAGCCTACATGCCAGGTTATACAGATGGTGACCTACACTGGTGGCAGCTTGAATTTAGATCAGTGCAATTGAATGCTGTGCAGAAAAATGCTCCTGAATTTTATTCTGTCTGTTTTTATTGAGTTTGGGGAAACAGGGTTTGCTTTCGAAATTTCATCCAAGAAGAGAAGTTTGATGAAATTTTCACAGGGAAGGAATAGGTTTTTCTACACTTCCTTAGCAGGGAGCCAAGCTGGTGCTGTATCTGTGTGAATGTCCTCTTTTTCACTGTATAATTTTTATTTAGTTATCATTTATGTATATGCCACTCATCTCGTGGTTTGCGGGGACTCTGAGCTGCTAATAATCCTCCCAGAGCTGCAGATTTTCTGCCTTTCAGTGGAATCGAAAGAGTCATGACAGCATCCCCACAATTACTGTACAGGATTGAAGTTTGGGCTCTTGGCAACTGACATAAAGCTACGAGAGTTACGGGGTTCTGGACTCATGTGATCACCATCTGTGATCTTCCCAGCCAGCTCCCAACTAGCAAAGTCCGCGGGGCAAGCCAGATTTGCTTAATAAGCACACAATTCACTTAATAACTGGAGTGATTTGCTTAGCAACCGTGGCAAGAAAGCTCATAAAATCCGACACAACTCAATTCATTAGCACCTTCCTTAACAATGGTCCCAATTGTGCCCATAAGCCTGCATTGGACTTTTTCAAACTGTAAAGTGCAAATGAGATACAAACACACACACACACACACACACACAGAGAGAGAGAGAGAGAGAGAGACAGAGACAGAGACAGAGAGAGACAGACAGACACACCCCTCTGCTCCCTCTGGCTGTTAGACAAGTTCTTAAAAAAAAAAAACTCTACCCAGAGAAAAGTTAAACTTTCAGGCTCTCTGAGAATAAGGCAGAACAACAGAAGACAACAGATGGGGGGGTGGGGGGTGGAATTCAAGACACTTTTGGGCCAACATTAATTTGGAATGCATCATTGGAGAACCTCACCAGCCATCCACTCTAGCATCTTTCTGACTGTAGGGAACTGTTTCTCCAGGCTCCCCAGTGTGTTTTAGATTGAACATTTATACAAAAGGGCATCAGGAAGGATTATAAACCTACCTTTCTCTTAATGACGTGCTCTAACCCAATGGGCATGTCTGTTAAACCAACGTCTCTGCCTGGCAATGCACTTGAGTGCCAATACAGAGCTCTGTCTGGGAACGACAACCCTTGATTAGGTAATCAGATCAAGTTCATTTGTTCTTCCCTAATTTAACTAACAAGTTATTTATTTACACCCTCTCCGGTTCTCCATCTCCCTGGGAAGCTCAATCTGCATTTCACTGAATGATGGTTGCGTTTCGTCGGTGGAGACAGGCAATAAGACGGAAGCTATCAAGCTCACCACCGCATGGGGGTCTCTTGGCTTTGAATTAGCAGAATAAATAGAAAACCAATTTCAACTTTTAATTATGTATACAATTTAATTTTAATATAAGAGCTGGAGGGAACAATTAAGGTAAAGTTGGGCGAACATATTTCTGAATGGGAAGCTTCCTTTTTCCTCTAAGAACACTCAAAGCTTCCTGCTCACAGTTTAGTCTCCAGCAACACTGCAGCACAGAAAGATGGGAGAGGCAAGGGGCACATTTTCTAGAAGTGATTTGAATTAGGATTTCAGATCAAGATGAGGATTTTTGATGAGTCAAATGTGCAGGAAACAAAATTCAGGCAAAACAAAATCAGAAACAGAAACAGGATAACGAAGTTTGGGGAGACTTTGGAGGTCTTTTACTTCAACCTCCTGCTCAAAGCAATATGCTCTACATGAGACCACACTTGAAAAGTATCCAGAAGCTTCAGTTGGTGCAAAATACGGCCATATGGACAGTCTTAGGTGCCCAAAGAACAGTGCAAGTAACAACTTCTCTGCATAAGCTGTGTTGGGTGCAGGTTTGCTTCTGGGTCCAACTCAAGGTGTTGGTTGTGATGTTTAAAGCCCTACATGGCCTGGGCCAAGCTCTTTCTGTTACAATGACCATCCAACCCAGTAAAGGAGATCAGTGGCTTGCATGGTTAGGATGCTGGTTTGGAGGTTCAAGACCCAAGGGCTGCCATGGGGCGGGGCTGTGCTCCCGTCCTTCACTTCAGCTCCTGCCAGGGACATGAAAGGAGACTCCTATTGGGCATCCCCTGGGCAACGGTCATATCACTGGCTAATCCTTTCAAATCGGAAGCACCTCAGTGCTTCTGACATGAGTGCAATCCCAGCAAAGGTACGTTACAGATTCTATCAGCCAAAGAATTCTGACTGGGGGAGGGGGTCCAGGAAAAGAGTCTTCTCTGCAGTTGCCCCCACCCTGTGGAACACTCTCCCTCCAGAGGGGAGGACCCTGACACTTTCCTGTTCAGTCCTGTTCAGTTCAAAAGTAGATGGGACAACCATTTGACTGGGATGGTATAAGGACTCCTGCCTTGGACTAAACAGCCTCTGTGGTCCCTTCCACCCCTATGACTCTATGTTCCATGTTTATTATCATTTCAATTTAAATAGAATTATCTTACCTTTTAAAGTATCATTTTACTACATCACTGCCCCTTTCTCTTGTTTGTATGTACATTGAGAACTTCTGCACTGGAGACAAATTCCTTATGTGTACAATCACATGTGGCCTATTCTATTCTATTCTATTCTATTCTATTCTATTCTATTCTATTCTATTCTATTCTATTCTATTCTATTCTATTCTATTCTATTCTATTCTATTCTATTCTTGTCAGTCTCCACCTTTTTATTGCTTGCTTGCTCGGCTGCCATTGTAACAGGGGGAGGGGGGAGCTGTCTGGATGTCTGGGGGGGGGGAAGTGAGCTGGTGAAGTAAATGGGAGAAAGCTTTTCCTCAGCGTCTCTCTGCAGCTGGGAAGAGCGCTGATAACCACTCAAGGTCAACCAGCGTGGCATACCAGGAGGATGGAACCATCGGAAGCTGCACCCCACATGACCCCTTGGGGAGATGTGGGTTGGATAATCTTGACTGGACGATTGGGGGGGGGGGGCGTTTAAGGATGCTTTCTATATGTGATTTTCTTGCCTATTGCCTCAGACCTTGCTTTTCTTTGGTTGCATTCAGTTTACACTCAGTAAAAGTACCTTTCTCTATGAAAATGGAGTTGGGGTTTTTCTTTCTTGAGTGTTGAAGGGAGGCATACCTGGCAATTCTATTCTATTCTATTCTATTCATTGTGGTGCTTCATCACTCAAAGGAGAAGAGATTGGATAACCATTTGTTCAGAATGGTATAGGACAATGGTGGCGAACCTTTTATTCACCGAGTGCCGAACAGGTACATGCTTTGGACGCTTCGTGTGCACACATTCTATTCATGCTAATGTGCAGCTCATCCCTATGCGCTGTGCGCAGCTGCACCATCTACGCATGGTCACGGCATTCGCACGTGTGCCCCTCCATGCACTCCACACACAACCACACCATCTGCACATGCACGCGGCATTTGTGTGGCTCCCCTGTGTGCTCCACACGCAACTGCACCATCTGCACATGCACACAGCTTTTGCACACATGCTCCCCCATACCCTGCGCACACAACCACACCATCTATGCATGCATGTGGCTTTCATGCAGCTCTCCCCATGTGCTGCACACACAACTGCACCATCTGCACATACACATGGCTTCACGTGGCTCCCCCATGCGCTGTGCGTGTAATTGCACCATCTGTGCATGCACACGGTTTCCCTGTGCACAATTCACGTGCATGAATGCCATATCTCAGTACGAATGCTGTACTCTTGCACACATGTGCAAACGTGCGCGCATCCACAGGAGAGATCTGAAGACCAGCTGGGTCCCCTGAATTGTGCGCATGTGCACCGGAGGCCCGTACACCAGCTGGGGCGTGCACACCTGCGAAGCTGCAGGTGAGTTGGTCGACAGCTCACATGCCTTAAAAGATGGTTCTGGGTGCCACCTCGGGTACCCGCACCATAGGTTCACCATCCCAGGTATAGGGTATAGGAAGTTGGACTGGGAGGACCTGCAAGGTCTTTCCAACTCTACTATTCTGCTCCTGCTCCTATTTCTACCTTAATCTGCTCTACTCTACTCTACTCTACTCTATTCTGTCCTGCCCCACCCTCTCCTGCCCTACCCTCTTCTGCATTCTATTCCATTCTCTCCTGAGCAATCTTTGAGGTAGGATTTAGGCTGAGAGTAACTGACATCATTTCAGTGTAAATATGTTCCCCTCTTTCGGTCAATCTCTATGCCAGTCTATTTCTGAGTAGTCAAGATGATTGCTCTAGAATAAATGTGATTATGGACTGAAGCTGCATGCTCTCTAGAGGAAAGGTCTGCAAACTATGATTATTCTACAGTCATCTCCTAGTGTGGCTAGTATTGAAAGCACATCCCCCAGTGAGCGAATAGGTAAAATAAGTCTAAAAGAAAAGATTTCCCTTTTTCAAAAGGGGGTCATTAATATCTTTCCTCATCTGCTGTTCATGTTGTCATGGAAACAGCAGAAAATTGATTCTAAATTTTCCGTGGATACATCTATCCAGTTGCCTGTTTATTGATAGTAATCAACCTAAAAATGGGACATTTTGCTTAAAAGAGATAAATCAAACGTCATCTTCGAGAGAGACATTGGCAATACTGATAGCTTAGCTTGTATGAATGTAAAGTTTAAGTCATCTGTAACATCTATTTTCAAAATGTTTTAAAACTTAGCAGACTAAGTTTTACATTCCTCTAAAGTGTTGACTTTAATTCTAGTCAAAATTCAATCCAGGAATATTATATTAAGCTAGGAATATGACCATTACACACATTCATCTTTTTCAGTCTGTTCCTGGCTCTGATGAATACAGTTGTTCAAAATCAGATGGGGCAGCTCTATCAAAGAAGGCAAAGGTCAGCCCCTATCAATAAACCATGGCCTCTTGTTGCTCTTCAGAGTTGGACCATCTCAATGGTAGCATTTGATCAGTATCCCCTGGAGATTTAGATGGCACCAACCCTCTTTTCCTTCCTTCCTTCCTTCCTTCCTTCCTTCCTTCCTTCCTTCCTTCCTTCCTAAATTTATTTGCCACCCATTTTGCAATAAGGTTATTCTGGCCAGTTTACAACATTAAAAGAGATGAAATTGTAACAATAAGAGTGGGAGATTATAATTAAATGCTTTAACTAATGAATTTAATGTTTTTGCAAGCATTGAACTCTTAGCTGTTTCTCCAAGCATTCAGATCAAATGTTCAGATGTGCTTTGGTGTGGTTGACCTATGGGCTTATAATGTGTGTATGTTTGCTCCTTGTTCACCATCCAGAGTCCTCCTAAAGGTTGCCAACCAGTTTTTGACACAGCAAAATTGCTATCTTGGCAGTTAAGGCAGCCAGGCGAAGGAGAAAAGGAATAGTAGAATCTGCCTGATGGGACCAATAATGTATCTTTTCTTTTATGTACACTGAGAGCGTATGCACCAAGACAAATTCCTTGTGTGTCCAATCACACTTGGCCAATAACAAAATTCTATTCTATTCTATTCTAATGTGTGTGTGTGTGTGTGTGTGTGTGTGTGTGTGTGTATTTAATAATTTGGTTAATTATGCTAAAATTTCTCCTCTACATTGTTAGCCATTTTTTATGTGTTAAGTCATAAAGGATAAAACATTTCAATATTATTATTAGTTTTTAAGATTTAAAATATTTTTAAGATTTAAATTTTAATGTACTAGTTTTAGATTTAAATAATGTCTTGTTTTAAAATACATGCATGAACTGCTGTTACATATAATATTTAGTCAGTAAACTATTTAGTGATTTGCTAAAAATGAATGAAGTATTAATGAGGATAGAATGAATGAATAATAAGCCACAGGAGAATTCAGAACACCAATTCCTGTGACAATCTGGAGAACGACTAAATTTCTCTCCCTCTCCCTCTCCCCCCCCTCTCTCTCTCTTTCTCTTTCTCTTTCTCTCTTTCTGCTTCTCCTTCTCCTTCTCCCTTTCCTCCCACTCTCTCTTTCTCTCTTTCTCTGAATCTCATGTTGCCATCTAGAGATTTTGTAAAGCTTTTCATCTCACATTTCTAGCCATGATTAGGATTTCCCTGCCATTGTGGCTACAAATTCTGAGAGCTGTAACCCCACCTCATCTGGAAAACAACCCTGGTTGAGGAAAACTGGGCACATACTAATAGTACACTCCCAACGCAACCAAAGTGGCAACATTTATGTATGAAAGATACAGATCTGTAGGCTTGGGAGAACATTAAGCCTTCCAGAAGGCCAAAAAAATTTCTGGGATAGTTAGATCAGAACCACAGGTGTGCCAGGGCTATTGAGCTGTAGTCTGTATCGGGATAGGATTGTTTCCTGTGATCCTAAGTAGATCTGATATTTTTCAATTCATGGTATTATAAATCGAACGACAGTCCAAGAACCATCAAAAGGATGGGTACACTATAAACTGAAAAATTTTCTAAAGATATTCTCTCATAATTGAAAGATACAGAAAGAAAATTACATCGGAGAAGAGCTGTGAGACTTTGCAAGACTCAGATTGGATACGCCTATGAAAATGAGCCTCTGAAAAACTGTAAACGATACTCTAGTTTCCTATCTGGAAATCCAAAATTAACTTCCCTGTCTTTTTCCCCCCAGACAATTCACCCCTTTCATTCACAGTTGTCTCTGAATCCCAAATTAGACAGAAGTGGATGGATTATTTAATTGATTCTGTAGTGCCATACATAAAAACATTAGGAAAAAAATATCACAGACTAGAAAAGCTTTGGAATGGTTTCAAAACTTCCCTTTGCATTTCTGAAACAAATCTTAGCACTACAAAGCAGAACACGGCTTAAGGCAGATGACAAGGTGGAAACTGAGGTTTTGCTCATTCGTCCGTCTGGCTGGGAATTTTGAGTGCAAAGCAAATTCATTTTCTGGGAACCATTTTTGAAGTTACATATCCTGAACTTCACAACAGCAGGTTTTAGGGTTCAATGTACATTCTGCTAGAGTAACACTAACACGGTAACACTCTCATTGATTTTAATAGATCTGGATTGCACCCGCAGAGAAGAAAATGGAATTCCTTATGATGAAAAACACCATATTGCTTGCAGCAAAAAGCAGCAGCATTCACGAGTACAGCACCACTCTTCAATTCCAAAAAAAGAAAATCAAAGCTCTATCTGCAGCGGGTTAGAAATGTAGCGTAGTGTGAAGTGTGGGCGTTGCCTTCAATGTAACGGTTAACATTACCAATTATAAAATGATTTCAAGAGATTCCACCAAGAACATTACGTGAGATCAGAAGGCGAAGATTGATAAAAGTTTAACAACTGTTGATGCAAAATGAATTGCTAAAAGCATAACATTGAAATCTTGACCCTTTTCTGTATGTGAAATGACTATTCTTAACATAATTTTTGGATTAATAATAACAGTCCATTCAATTCAGGGGAAAATGGTGGGAATGGCAGCAAGTAAGGTGAAGTCTATTCAGTCATAATAATACCTTATAATAGTGATGGCTAACCTTTTCCGGACTGAGTGAATGCAAATGCATGTGTGTGTCTCTAAACCCCCCAAATGCAATGCACCCTGCCACCCCAAAACGTGCGTGCACCCCCGTGTGTGCCCCACACATGCGGACACACCCCTTGCATGCGCCCTGCCCCCTGTGCATGGGCTCTGCCCCCCCCTGCATGCATGGCAGAGACCAGAAGACCAGCTGGTCGGGGGAAGTGTGCACCCATGTGCGGCAGAGCTGAGCTGGGGCGACAGCTCATATGCCCACAGAAAAGGCACTGCATGCCATCACAGGCTTATACCATTGTTTCTAAGCGTTGGCCACTTGAAGACATCTGGACTTCAATTCCCAGAATTCCCCAGCCAGATGTCTTCAATTGGCCAAGGTTGAGAACCACTGGCTGATACCCATCTTTCTTGCAGTATAATATGCAGTTTGGATACCTGGTTAGGCTCCTGTTGTGACCCCGACTCCCGAGCCTGTCCTAACAGAGGAAGAGGACTCAGAAGGTGATGGGGAGGAACTGACAAGGCCTTCCTCTCCAGGACCCTCCTTTCTGGCAATGCCTCAGGTTCCATCCGAAGGCCAGGAGGAACAGCCTGGGATGTGCCAGGAGGAAGCCATATCAGAGCACCAATTGATAGGGAGCGAGGATGATGAATCCTGGCTTGATCCCAGGCAGCGTCGGAGGGAGAAGCGTGTGCAGCAACGGAAAAGGCATGGGAGGGCCAGAGATTGAGCTGAGTCACGGAGCCACGCCCCACCAGGAATAGAAGTGGGTGGGATTGCTCTTCAGGCTTTGTGATGGACAAAGTTAAACCCTGAAAGTCACATCGTGATCTCTGAAATTCGGCTTGGATATATTTTGGACTGAACATTGACTAAACTCTTGTCTCATGGATAGTTTGTTGCTCCTGGAACAGACTGAAGATAAGTCCTTTTCTGCTTTATGGGAGTGAAACCTGTCTTGGCAGGCATTCGGCAGTTTGCTGCCAAAACCTTGGTCTGCCAAGAATTCTAATCTGTTTACCTAATAAAATATTGGCAGGCGTGCTTGGTAGTACGTTTGCCTGTGTGAGGAAGGGGGACAGAACATCTCCTTTGTTTTTCTTTAATCCATGAACTTGTCAGAGGGTGTTATGGAATGGCAGTATAGGGCAAGGGTGTTTTGCACAGACTCCTGGTAGTTGGGCACTCTATTATCAAGTCCAAGCCCACAGTGTGATCCAATTGAAATCAATCCTTTGTTTGCTTGAACCTAATGGACAGAATCTTGCCAGACTAACCTTCTAACCTACTAGATATATTCCTGAAAGATTTTAGGGTGTGGCTCCTCTGAATCTTTTCCCCCTTCTCAATCTAGCTCAGGACTGTGCAATCTCTTAATCATGCTGGCTGGGGAATTCTGAGAGTTGAAGTCCATGCATCTTACAGTTGTCAAGGTTGAGAAACACTGCTTTATCATGTAGGAATCAAAATTATTTACTGTACCATTGCTTTGTTATGCCATTCAGGTTACAAGCCCTTTTTTTTCTTTTCTGACAATTTCAACACTCTTGAGTGTTGTCCCTTTAAGCTATGATCCAAGAGTACCACTAATAAACACTCTTAATTTCAATGAAGGAGAGCCTAGTATATAAGTCCTATTGAAAATAATTGTTAAGCGAAGCCCAAAAGTAAGACAGTGAAATCCAATCAAGTTCAAATAGCAATAGCACTTAGACTTATATACTGCTTCACAGTGCTTTTACAGACCTCTCTAAGCAGTTTACAGAGTCAGCCTCTTGCCCCCAACCATCTGGGTCCTCATTTTACCCACCTCCGAGGGATGGAAGACTGAGTCAACCTTCAGCCTGGTGAGATTCGAAGTGCCTAACACTGCATAACAGGGTGAGCTCCCGTTACTTATCCAAGCGTCTGCCAACCAAGCAGTTTGAAAATATGTAAAAAATGCAAGTAGAAAAATAGGGACTACTTTGGTGGGAAGGTAACTGTCAGATCCCTATTGGGATATATATCAGGATTCATTCTAATTTCAAGAGTCCATACTTTCTTGATTGGAGAGTAGAGGCAGGACCTTACATAAAGCAGGGTCTGCAAAAGTGGTCAACCCAGAGAAGCAAACTTGCTCTACCGAGAGGACCCTGCACACAATGTCCAAGCAAAGCAGTGACCAAGGAGAGGGAGAAAGCTGGGGTGAGATCTCCACCACCACTCAGCCGGAAGCCAGCTACTTCTGCCCTATTGAAGACATCAAAGCCGGTTTGGGGGCCCCCACAAAGCCCAGATGGTTGATCGGAGTGAGGAGGAAAGATAACTGGGATGGAAGAACCTGAGGAGTTACCCTCACCTGGGGCAGTCAACAACCAGGCTGGAAATGTCAGCTGGAAGCCCTGTCTGACCAGGAAGAGCCGATTGAAGAAACGGCCGGAGATGACCACCTCAAGAGAAATATTATGTGGTTTGTGATGGAGGGTCTTGAAAACCTCAGAACAGGGGGGAATTAGATTGACACCAGAGAGGGGGCGAGGGGGCAGCAGCAACCAATGAGGCCAGGGCCGCCCCTCCAGATCCAGCAGCAGCAGGCCAAGCAGATATGGCAGGGTGGCCAGCAGCCATACAGGTGAGCCCACTCCATGCAGCACCAGCCCTTGCAATAATTCTTGGCCAGCCCAGAGCACCACAACTGGAGAGGAAGACCCCCCCACACACACTTTGGAGTGAAGTACAATGGTGACCTACAGCAACTGTGGTTTTTCCTGGTGCATATCTTCACGTACATGCAGGAGTATGGGAGGGATTTCCAGACCCAAGGCACTAGACAATGGGCTGAAAAAACCCTCAAAAATGGGCTGAAAAAAGCCTGAAAAATCAGCTGAAAAAAGTCTCAAAAATGGGCCAAAAAAGTCTAAAAAATGGGCAGAAAAAAGCCCTGAAAATCGCCCCCCAAAAAAGGTTGGAAAAGGCCTGGAAAAAAGGCCCCAAAATGGGGCCCATGGAGGCCAAAAACTTTTTTTTGGTTGATTTCCTCTTCTAAATTTAGGTGCGTCTTATAGTCTGAAAAATATGGCATGTTGCCAATTGTCCTAGATGTGCAGTAGCAAAGAGGAGACAAGGGAACCCCCCCCCCCCGGTCTTTTACAGACAGTAGCCGAGCCTTCAGCACCCTGGAGAGAGATCTCTATGGATTTTATTGTGGAGTTACCTGAAGTGGGGGGAAGTGGGGGGAATACTGTTCTCTGGGTCGTAACAGACCTTTTCTCCAAGCAGGCCCACTTCGTTCCCTGCCAAAAAATCCCCACTGCTAAGGCATTTGCCAAACTGTTCCTCAGCATATCTATCAACTACATGAGGCCCCTCAAATGATAATATCTGATCATGGGGTCCAATTCACTTCAAAGTTCTGGAAGGCTTTTGGGGACCTTCTTGGAACTGGCCAGGGCCTAAGTTCTAGTCATCATCCTCAGACTAACAGGTAGACCGAGAGATTGAATTCAATTCCGGAACAATATTTAAGATGCTTTATTAACTATCAACAGGATAACTGGACGGACCTCCTGCCTTTTGCAGAAACTGCTTTTAAAGCCCAAGCTGACAAAAGGAGGACAGAACCAAACCCATTTAAAATAGATGATAAGGTTTACCTGTCCACAAAATTCCTACAATCTTTACAACCCTCAAAGAAATTGGGACCCAAATTCATAGGGCCTTTCCCAATCACTAAAATCATCAACCCAGTAATGATAGAATTACCACTCCCCAAGACACTTAGACAGGTCCACCCAGTTTTTCACTGCAGCCTATTGAAACTTGAAATCACATCCCCTTTAAAGCCCCAAGAAAACGCTCCTCTGACCCCTATTATGGTCAAAGGGGAACAACACTTTGAAATCAGAGAGATCCTTGACTCCCACGCCCACCAGGGTTCAACTCAATACCTAGTCTCTTGGAGACACTTACCTCCCTCACAAAATGAGTGGGTAAATAAGAAACATGTTAGGGTCCCTGCATTGCTGAAAAAGTTTCACTCGAAGTATCCTAACAAACCAAACTAAATCTCTATGATGTCCATCTTTCTGTTCTCTCTTACAGGTAATCCCCTCATTTTTTTGAAGGGGGGGGGGGTCAGCATGTCAGATCCCTATCGTGATACTGCCATTCAAGTGGGGAGGGGACCCCGGATTCTTTTACTCACTTATTTCTCTCATCCAGTTTTCCTACCTATCCTGTAATTCCCTAGTTTATAACTTTTGCCCTGTCACCTATTCTGCCCTGTGCTTGGATTTACCTTGGGGGACATACAAGGGGGGGAGGGCCATCTGTTTTCTTTCCGTTTGGAAGCCTCACAGAAGAAACACATGGGAACGAATCCTTCTCTTTTTCTCAGGACGACCACTTCCACCACATCTTCACACCTGCGGATTAGTTCATTCAACATCCAACGGAGAGGAGGGGTTTCTAACCACTTTACTCTGGGGGGAATTGCCTGGGGGGGGGAACTCAGACCCTGCTTTGCTTTTGTCTTGCAATCACCCCCTTTCAATAAAAGGTTCCTTTTGAAATGCTGCTGCCTGAAGAGTCTGTACTTTCTTGATTGGGGAGTAGAGGCAGGACCTTACAGTAACAGCTCTCTGTGCGCCTTCGGCATTGAGTCATGCCAGCCACATGACCATGGAGATGTCTTCAGACAGCTCTAGCTCTTTGGCTTAGAAACGGAGATGAGCACTGCCCCTAGAGCCGGAAACGACTAGCACGCATGTGTGGGGGAACCTTTATCTTTAATGGACAGAATCTTGCAAGACTAAAGTTATAACTTTGTAACTTCCCAGCATGTTTTGTGAAATTGAGCTTTCTGTATCCATCAACATTAGCAAGCCTCAACGCTCAATTCTACATTACCATTACCAAGAAATTATTGAAAGCATTAACTGCCTTCTCAAAAGGAATGCCAACAATAACCTACAATCATTGGGCCAGGACTATGAAATGTAGGAGATGCTGTTAACCACTTAGCTCTGTGTTCCCACACATCGCAAAATAAGCATACATGCAACGGAGCAGCTTTTGTTATTGCACAGAAATCCTCATCTCTGCAGATTGTGGGGCCCTCGTTCCTGCTGAAATGTACTACTCCTGATGATATTAGGGATGATTTCGGCATGGGGAATTGAGAAAAGTGATGGTTTGAGGTACTGAAGAAGAGGCAACATAAGCATGATCCTGGGGAACATTTTTATGTCTGTGTTGAGAAAGCTTTTGCACTCAGATCTGTTCCTCACCTGTCCAAGTCCTGTTCCCTCCTTCTCTTGTCTGCTCACTAATTTTTCCTTCACATAAACTTAAGTTCTTCTCTTGACTTTATGATTCCATTCCATTCTAGCAGCAATTTAATTGTTGTGTTACTGCTCCTTTTCCTTGTCTGCCAGATATATAATGAGGATATATAATGAGGATGTAATACCAGCTGCCTGCAATTACTGTGAGTTCAAATCTCACCAGGCTCAAGGTTGACTCAGCCTTCCATCCTTTCAAGGTAGGTAAAATGAGGACCCGGATTGTGGGGACAATAAGCTGACTTTGTATCAAAAGAACACCACTTGGGGGGGGGGCAAAAGCCCTACTAAGCAGGTATACTGTATACAAAAGTATGAAGGCTACTGCTTAACGCATTGTAAGCCGCCCTGAGTCTCCGGAAAAGGGCGGCATATAAATCGAACCAATAAATAAATAAATAAATAAATAAATAAATAAATAAATAAATAAATAAATTAATAAATTAATACAAACCCTTTCCTTCCTCCCTCCCTCCCTCCCTCTTTCCTTCTCTTTATTTCCATTTCCATCTGTCCATCTCCCCATCTTCATTATTTCTACAAACCTTAAAGTTCCCTTAACACCCTGGCCTGATTTTGGCTACAAAGCAACTGCCATTCTAGGGCTGTGTCCAGCCTTAAGAGGAATGATAGTAGAAAGCAGTGGTGGGATTCTGTCAGTTCTAGGCGGTTTGGCCGAACCGTTTGTTAAATTGCTGGCTCGCCCCACCCCTTGCCCCGCCCCTCCGCACCACTATTTATTGCCAATAAATAGTGGTGGGCAAGGGGCGGGCAAGCCAGCAATTTAACAAATGGTTCGGTGTTTTTTTGTAATTTTATTGGCCCACAGAGCTTCAGCATAGGCTAATTAGCCTGTTGATTAGATGGGCTCCTGATTCTCAGCTGATTTGCTCTCAGCTGTTTTGCTCAGGGCTCTGCTGCTTGCTTACAAAGAGTGCTGGAGAAGATTTTTTCCCCCTAGCTAGGCTGAAAAGCGAAACTGAAAGTAAAGCAGGCTGTTGGCTTTGCTATTGCTGCAACGTTGGAAAATTAGGCAGGCAGATTTCTTTTCTTTTTCCTCACCAAAAAAGGTAGGTGCAAACAATGGGAAATTTAAGGAAAAAGAGGAGAGTTCAAGATTTTAAAACACAAAAGAAAAAAAAGCTCTATTTAACTAGGGAATTGTAATAATTGAGATACTATTAATTGAATATTGTGTTGAAAGCAGAAATGGTTAAGTTATGGTTTGGAGGAATATATGGGGGAAATTATTTGGTTTATTATTATTGGTAAATATAATTAATTGATTTATAAGAAATTGGATTGCATGGAAATAATTGGAATATTCATGTTCATACTGATTAATATACAAAAAAGATAGTTATATAACTAATTGATTTATATTAAAATGTTGAATTTATATTAAACAACTGTATATTACATAATTAACCAATGTGAGGATGGATATAAAAATAGATGACAATGGGAAGGGGTATAATATAGAATAGAAGGGAAAAATTGAATTTGATTAAGATTAGAGATGAGGATGAAGGGTAATATTGGTTTTTTAAAAAAATAGATAAGGAATAAATATGGCAAAAAGAAAATATAGAAATTGTAAATTTAATTGAAATGACTTAACACTGTTTAAATTTGTGAACCGGCCAAATACTCTGTTCAAAGAAAATACATTGTATGTTTGTATGTGGGTTTCTAATTATTGCTATTTATTCATATTTGTTCTCTTTTATTCTTTAAAGTTTAACAATTCATTCTTTATCTTAATATCTTTATATTTGTTTGGGGTTGGCTTTTTTCCCTTTCATCTTTTTTACTGTACAGCAATCTTTCTCCTCAAACCTACCACCTCTCTTTTTTCTTTCCTTCTTACTTTCTCTTCCCCCCTCTTCTTCTCCTCCCTATTTCCTCTTCCTTTCTCCTTCTCCTCCTCTCTTCCTCCCTCTCTTACCCTCACTCCTACTCTAATTTCCCTTCCCTTCCTTCATCCCTCTCTATTGCTGTATCCTTTTGTGCATATGGACTACTCAGAGGGCTGAAAAAGTTATTTTTGACTGGTCCTCGCACTTTTGACCAGTCCTCGAACTTATGAGTGTCCTCACATTTTACGTTTTTCACCCTATCTTGTCACCATGATGAAGAGAAGCAGTTGTGAAATGAGTGACACGGTTGTTAAGAATGCTACAATGGGCATAAATGCTGACCAGTCATAAGGGTGAGGACCGGTCAAAAGTGCGAGGACCTGTCAGAAATCACTTTTTTCAGCCCTCTGGGTAGTCCTTTTGTGCATATGGACTACTCAGAGGGCTGAAAAAATTATTTTTGACTGGTCCTCGCACTTTTGACCAGACTTGGAACTTATGACTGTCCTCACATTTTACGTTTTGCGCCCTATCTTGTCACCGTGGTGAAGAGAAGTAGTGGTGAAATGACTGACACAGTTGTCAAGAATGCTGCAACGGGCATAAATGTGAGGAAGATCATAAGTGCGAGGACCGGTCAAAAGTGCGAAGACCTGTCAGAAATGACTTTTTTCAGCCCTCTGAATAGTCCCTATGTGCATATGGATTAGTCAGAAGGCTGAAAAAGTTATTTTTGACTGGTCCTCGCACTTTTGACCAGTCCTTGAATTTACAACTGTCCTCACATTTTACGTTTTGCGCCCTATCTTGTCACCGTGGTGAAGAGAAGTAGTGGTGAAATGACTGACACGGTTGTTAAGAATGCTGCAACGGGCATAAATGTGAGGATGGTCATAAGTGCGAGGACCAGTCAGAAATGACTTTTTTCAGCCCTCTGGGTAGTCCCATGCACATAGCCACGCCTACTCGGTCACATGACCAGCTAGCCACACCCACCCAGTCACATGACCACCAAGCCACACCCCCAACTAAGCCACGGCCACAGAACCGGTTGTTAAAAAAATTGAATCCCACCACTGGTAGAAAGTACTACTAAGTACTAAGTAAGTAGGGTGAGCAACTTCATAGACTCAGGAGCGACAACTTGAGCTCCTGAAGAATTCAAAGGTTGCAATCCTTCTCCAGAATCTACAGGCCTTTCATGATTTCACCCTACATCAATCCAATTCCAGCCCCCTCAAAAAGGATTTAAAAACGCCCTTCCAGTTAAAAAGCATTAGGTGATGTTCCAGCTGAATCAGCTGCATTGCACAATGCTTTGCAAAAAGCAATCCATTTCTTCCTGTCTCTGCATTTTGCTGAACCTTCAGAGAAGTTTGGCTTGGTGTGTCTACAATGTTTTCTCAGTTGATTGTCACAGTGTCCAGCCTCCCTCTTACTGACTTTATTGAAAAACTCAGTCCAAGAAATCTGAACAAAGTGAAATTCTCAGAGAAGGGACAGATTCTGATGTGCTGTGATTTAAATCAAAATCCCCAGAAGCCAAAATAGTCTGCATGTGTTAGGACCGTTTACTTTTCCGATGGGGAGGAATTTGGGGGGGGGAAATGGTTTCAGTTTTTAATATTTATTTTTAAAATCCATTTTGTAATTATGATAGAAGGGAGGGGAACCATTTTTTGTTACACTGAGTGCTTAAGATTCATGTACAGGTAGATGTAGAGACAGATAAAATACTTAGACTAAATATGAGTGATGTAAGCGGATACAAGATCCCAAGGACGGAACATGGGAGATTTGTCAAAAGGTCAATAAGAGTTGAAATACTAAAAAGGGAAAGAGATGATGGATAGATACAGTATACTTCTTAATATGGGATTTGCTTCATTAAGGGTTAAAAAATAGAGGTTGAAATTAGAAATTGAGAAAATGTTATGTATACTGCTACATAAAATATTATAATTACTATGCATACGTAAATGTTAGAAGTTGAAAGATTATTACCATGTATACCTAAATAGTATTATTATTATTGTTATTAGTATTGTGTATAAAGTAAATTGACCCAGACAATACACTGTCCACTAAGCACTTATGTATGTCAAAGAAAAAAAATATAAATAAAATTATATTTTAAAAAAGAAAGAATTCATGTGCAGTTACATTTAAGCAAACATCCAAGAGAAGTGGGTGGGTTAAGAAATAAGAGATAGACAGACAGATAAATGATAGGTAGGTAGGTAGGTAGGTAGGTAGGTAGGTAGGTAGATAGATAGATAGATAGATAGATAGATAGATAGATAGTGTCAGATCTGTGTATCTGCCGTTCTTCAGAGGAAGGGGGGATTTGGTTTTTGATACATTTACTTTCTATTTTCCTTTCTATGTATCCTATATCCTGCCTTGCCTTCTTGTATAACCTTTCACCTGATTTATAATGATTGCCAGGCGCTGTAGCTGCCTGGCACTTTCTCACCTCTTGGGGAATGTAAGGGGGAGGGTGGGCCATGTGGACTGCAGCACCAGAAGATGGCCCTGAGAAAGTCCTCTTATCTCTTACTCAGGGTAGCCAGTACAATAACATCTTCACACCTGCTGATTGGCTGAATCCACATTGGACTGTTGGGAGGGGTTCCTAATTTCCTTTATCCTATTTGTATGGCCTGAGGGACCTCAGAGCCTGCTTTGATTCTGTCCTACTATCACCTCTTTTCAATAAAAGGTTCCTTTTGAAATACCAAGTTTCAAGAGTCTTTACTTTCTTGAATAAGGAGGAGAGGCTGGACTTTACAGATAGATAGATGATAGATAGATAGATAGATAGATAGATAGATAGATAGATAGATAGATGGAAATGGAGGTTAAAAAATCTCTGCTCTGCCTCTGTTCAATGTTTCTGGTGGAGTTATTGTGTAGCCTTGATTTACTACTCGGCAGAAAGGTAAGATGCAAATTCAATAAATAATGGAAATTGTGCTAAGAGTATACTTACATTTGGATTGCCTAAGTAAGCCCACGTGCCTTTCATTCTGTCTTGGCTGAACAAAAGTAATGGATAAATAAATGCATGATACACCGGCAATGGTGCTTTTGTTATTTCTTCATTAATATCCTGAAGAGTCGCATCCTATCATAGCTAAAATGTTCTTTGGTTTCTCTAAAGCTGATTAACTAGCTTAACATTTGTGTATTCATTTTCCGGGCATTCATATTTCATGAACGAGACACTTTAACTGGTATTTCAGCCCCACTTTTTCAAGTATTATATCATCTACAATGGCAGCAACAACAACTCCATTCCAGTTGCAAAGGAGCAACGCTTCAAAATCTGCCCGTGTCTGTTGCAATAAGTTTCAGCTGATTTGTTCTTCAGCTACACCTCCTAGTCATTTCATCCGATGGTTTAGAGATGAATTATATCAGAAACAACATGCATATATTTTACGGAAGTGCAAGTGAACGGGAAGCCAATAGAAGGCTTGCAGATAACTATTGCATGTTGCATACACATTCATATTTATATCCCACCTTTTCTCAAAAGGCAAGAATATATGGGACGCTCTAACTTTAGATCAGAGGTCTGAAGCTCAGCAACTTTAAGATGTGTGGACCTCACACATCCTGGATCTCTCTTTAACAAGCTTCTTAAAAACCTCCAGTGTTGCAACACCAAGAACTTCTGAAGGCAAGCTATTCCACTGATTGACTGCTTTCATTGTTAGGAAACGTCTCCTTAGTTGGATCAATGGTGGAATTCTACCAGTTCTACCCAGTTCAGGTGAACTGGTAGTGGTGGAGGCGGGAGGCTCCGTCCACCTGCCCAGACGTCATCATGGATGCTCTGTGCATGCGCAGAGGTGGACCACGTGCTCACATTTGCAAACCGGTAGCAAAGGTAAGTAAATACGACTACTGGGTTGGATCTCTCTTTAACAAGCTTCCCCCCATTGCTTCTTGTCCTGCCTTCTGGTGCTTTGGAAAATAGGTTGACCCCCCTCTTCTTTGGGGCAGCCCCTCAAATATTGGAAGACTAACATATCACTCCTACTCCTTCTTTTCATTAAACTAGACATTAAACTAGACTCTTGGAAGTTAGACTAGAAGACCTCCAAGGTCCCTTCCAATCCTATTCTTCTATGTCCTAACTAGGGATCAACACAACTATATAATCATATCTGTATATTATGTACAACCCCACCCCCACCCCACCAAATAGGCATTTGGATAGACATTTTGCTTTATAGAACTGAATGGCAAAATTCAGAAAAAAGAAATCAAAGGATCATTAACATATGGCTAATGGACAATAGTTAAGAAATGTGAGATTAGGTAAATTAGCAGAAAATGCTTGGTAGATAAAATTCTTTCCAATTTGCCAAGGGTAAATTTAATTATCTTCCAAAGGTTTGTTTTTTCCAGATGTAAATTGTTATTTTTCTTTTGAAAGTATCCCTATGTAGAACCAAAGGATTAACAAATTCGCAAGATTTGAACATCAGGCAGGCATGGTTAGAATAGAATAGAATAGAATAGAATAGAATAGAATAGAATAGAATAGAATAGAATAGAATAGAATAGAATAGAATAGAATAGAATTCTTTATTGGCCAAGTGTGATTAGACACACAAGGAATTTGTCTTGGTGCATACGCTCTCAGTGTACATAAAAAGACAAGATACATTCATCAAAAATCATAGGTACAACATGTAATGATAGTTATAGGGTACAAATAAGCAATCAAATCATACTGGAAAACAGTCAATATCAATATAAACGGCCCATTTGCCAACTTCCAGTAAGACCGGAAGTTCAGTTTTTTGCTGTCCCCAGGGGAGGGGGAAAACGGAAGTTGGCAAATGGGCCATTTTTGGCCTCTGGAGGGCCTCTGGGGGAGGTGAGGAAGGCTGTTTTCGCCCTCCCTAGGCTCCTAGAAAGGCTTTGGAGGCTGGGAAGAGCAAAAAATGGGCCTTCCTGTCCCACTGGAAGTTGGCAAATGGGCCATTTTCAGCCTCCGGAGGGCCTCCAGGGGGGTGGGGAAGGCTGTTTTTGCCCTCCCCAGACTCCTAGAAAGGGTCTGGAGACTGGGAAGAGCAAAAAACAGGCCTACCGTGCCATTGCGTGCCAGGAGTGGGGGGAGCATGGGGGGTTGTGTGTGCATGCGTGGGGGCAGGGCGCATAGAATTATGGGTGTAGGCACGTGCGCACGCGACACCCGCCCCCCCGCTCCTGGCATGCGATGGCAAAAAGGTTAGCCATCACTGCTATAGAGCATTGCATGCCAAAACAACTAGGCACAAAGACAATTTTTCCCCCATGCCATCACTCTGCTGAACACCTAATTCCCTCAGAATTCTTAGCCCTAAGATATTTACCCATGTAGTAGGCTGTATGGCTACTACCAACTTTCCCATCTTCTCATTCCTCATCTTTTCTCATCTTCTCATCTTTCCTACTCCTATTGGTATCTTATGATTTATCACTTGTTCTTTGTATCTTATGATCAATGATCATAGCTATGATTTATGATCTATCCCTTTGCTGTTTGCATGTACATTGAGAGCTTCTGCACCGGAGACAAATTCCTTGGGTGTCCAATCACACTTGGCCCATAAAGAATTCTGTTCTATTCTATTAATGACTCAAACAAGCCCCCCTCCCAAAATCATACAAAATATTCATGATTTTCTAGTGCAAACCTCTATTTCATAAGTGATCCCTTCAGAGAAAAATGTTAGTCAAGAAACTGAACCAAATCAGGAATGTAGAAGTAAACCTTAAGTTTTCTTGACAAAGGAGCACTTGCTGTTTTGAAGGCTTTCACAGAATCACCCACGGAACTGACTCTTTGCTTTTGTGAAACCAAAGCTTTACCGTCACCATGGGGGACAAAATTCAAGGTCACCATAGAAACCTTGCAGAGTGCAGTGGGGACCTTGAAGCGTGTTGCTAATATCCCCATGTCTGACTTGCAGTCAAGAGCAGGTGGCAAGATGAGGCTAATGGAGAGGTCAAATGGAGAAAGCCTGAAGAAAGTGGAGTGGAATTGAAATTCACCTTCAAATATCATAAGGCCAATAAGGCCATTAGCGACAACAGGAATGTGAACACCCTCCTCCCAAAGCACACACATAGCCAACGCTGACTTAAAGACGCACAAGCGAACGAGAACTGAGAGGGATAATAATCTCATTACTGGGAAACAGATGCCCTTAGGGTAGCATTGCTTCCTTGAGAAGTTTGCAACGGCCTTCAAATATCACTATTAATATTAGAGAACTGAGTGAAAATGAATCCCTGCCTCAAAAAACCCCCATCCAGCCTTCTTCCCTTGGGCGCTTTTGATACAGTATCCGAAGTATGATTGCCGTAATCATGACACAATAAGAATGCCAGATGCTGATTTGCTGATAGAGACACTTGCCCATACACACCATCCACGAGAATTAATCTTGGCCTACTTTATGCTTTTCATTTTACCTGGAACATTTGTCATGCTCTTATGCTGTCAACACAGATTTGATTAAGGATTTAGGAGGTTTCCCTTTCTGAATAATAATTGTAATTAAACCATTAGTAAAATGTTCCAGCCAACCTCAGTTCAGAAAGGTTAAAGAAAGATGAATTTGCATAGTCACATCAGGGACTGGGAGAAAAAGTCTGCAGCTTCTGCTTCTAAAGGAGCTTCTACTCTGTCTGTCTGTATGTCGGCCCATCCATCATCCATCCATCCATCCATCCATCCATCCATCCATCCATCCATCCATCATCTATCTGTCTGCCTGTGTGTTTGTCCATCATTCCTCCCTCCCTCCCTCGTCTGCCTGCCTGCCTGCCTGCCTGCCTATCTATCTATCTATCTATCTATCTATCTATCCATCCATCCATCCATCCATCCATCCATCCATCCATCCATCCTCTTCTGTCTGTTTGTCTGTCTGTTCATTGTCCATCCATCCATCATCTGTCTGTCGGTTCATTGTCCGTCCGTCCATCCATCCATCCATCCATCCATCCATCATCTGCCTGTCTGCCTGTCTGCCTGCCTGCCTGCCTGCCTATCTATCTATCTATCTATCTATCTATCTATCTATCTATCTATCTATCTATCTATCTATATCTATCATCATCATCCATCTATCAAATTTGTTTGCCACACATCTCATGCAATGTAACTCTGGGTGACTTAAAACATTTTTGTTGTAATTATTTTAGCTTTTCCCCACAAAATGGATTTGTGAAGGCATCTGGTTTGCTTTATTATATGTTGTTATATGCATAGTATTAAGTAACATTCTTCTCCACTCTTTACTCCTCTGTTTCTCAAACTGCGTCTGAAATTATTCTGTGCAATATATCTCCAAAATTACAGGTTTTGAGGCAAAAGAACTCAATCTTGCTTTCAAATTATATCACAGATGATTGACTAAAAGTGGGTCCCGTCACATTTTTGGCATATATGTAATGGTCTATTTGGACAGTAAACTAGCATTTGCACTGGAACTGCAGGGTTCAACCAAACTTATTATGAAACTGATCATTTTATATTTACAACTATCATTAGCTTATTAAGACACTTTTGTTAGGAGCAAGTATAGGAAAGACTTTATTTCAGATTAAACGAATGAAGTAATTTACTGGTACAAAAAGGGAGTCAGTGATACTTTCAATTTTGTTCTGTGTCTGGGCATTAGAGGGAGCCATTAGTACTGAATCAGGATAAAGCTAAATTCATTATTTTTTAAAAAAATGGCAAGAATGACAGAGGAAGAGAGTGAGAGGAACAGAAGACGAGAAAGAATGGTTTCCTCAGCCAACAGACAAATTGAAACTTATCAAAGAGAGCTCCAACCTAGAACTGAGGAAAAAATTCCTGACAGTGAAAATGATTAATTAGGTGGAACGGCTTCTCTCTGGAAATTGTGGTGCTTCATCACTCAATGAAGAAGAGATTGGACAGCCAGAATGGTATAGGATCTCCTGCTTGAGCAGGGAGTTGGACTAGGAGGACCTGTAAGGTCCTTCCAATTCCACTACTCT
Source organism: Pantherophis guttatus (assembly GCF_059756535.1). Classification (NCBI taxonomy): domain Eukaryota; kingdom Metazoa; phylum Chordata; class Lepidosauria; order Squamata; family Colubridae; genus Pantherophis; species Pantherophis guttatus. The sequence goes on along the minus strand of NC_142068.1, from coordinate 102,599,120 downwards.
ACTCCTCCTACTACTTTACTCTGCTCTGCTCTGCTCTACTCTGCTCTATTCTGTCCCACCCTACCCTACCCTACCCTACCCTACCCTACCCTACCCAATCCTAATCCTATCCTACTATTGATTTTTTGAGTTGTGTTTAGCTTTCCAATACATGCTGTATGATTGGCAACATGAGTAGAACAGAAAAGGGAGGAATGGTGGGAACACATGAGTTGCAAATGCACAGCTATTGTTCTCTGCAATCCAACAGGATAAGCAACATTATTTCAAAAAAAAAGTTGGCCTGTCTTCAGTAAAAAAAAAAAAAAAGCCAGAAAGGGTAGGACATCTATCAAGCTGGGTGTCAGATTGTTTTTTTGCTGTAGTAGATTTCAGTTTTGCAATGGGCAAAACACGTTTGCATTTCACACGTCAGATCAAATTTTTATTACAGCCATAGACCAGCATAAATGTTAAATGCATGGATAAAATGCATTTGCCATTTTACATATGCGTAAAGTTATTTTACTCATACCTAAATTTTTCTCTTTAAAAGACATTTCGGTCTCACAAACTTGCCTTCCATTTATTATTGCATTAGGATAGGATAGGATAGGATAGGATAGGATAGGATAGGATAGGATAGGATAGGATAGGATAGGATAGGATAGGTTATGAGAGGACAGGACTGAACTGGACTGGACTGGACTGGTATAGAATAGAATAGAATAGAATAGAATAGAATAGAATAGAATAGAATAGAATAGAATAGAATAGAATAGAATAGAATAGAATTCTTTATGGGCCAAGTGTGATTGGATACACAAGGAATTTGTCTCCAGTGCAGAAGCTCTCATTGTACATGCAAACAGCAAAGGGATAGGTCATAAATCATAGCTACGATCATTGATCATAGGATACAAACAACAAATGATCAATCGCAAGATATCAATAGAAGTAGGAAAGATGAGAAGATGATTGAAAAGATGAGGAATGAGAAGATGAGAAAGATCATAATAGCAATACAGCCTAGTATATGGGTAAATTTCTTAGGGCTAAGACAGTTCTGAGGGAATTAGGTGTTCAGTAGAGTGATGGCATAGGAGGAAAAATTGTCTAGTTGTTTTGGCATGCAATGCTCTATATCGTCGTCCTGAGGTGAGCAGTTGAAATAATCTATGTCCAGGATGTGAGGGGTCTGTAGATATTTTCTCAGCCGTATTTGTGGTTCCTCCAGTATACAGATCCTCAATGGAAGGCAAACTGGTTACAATTATTTTTTCTGCAGTCCAGAATAAATAATATATTTTGCAAGATAGATAGATAGATAGATAGATAGATAGATAGATAGATAGATAGATAGATAGATAGATAACAGATGAGTTAGAGAGAAGGGAGAGAAAGAGGGAGGGAGGGAGGGAGAGAGATATATATACTGCCATTTCTGTGGCGAGGGGAGCCTGGAAACAGGAGGATGGTAATAAGTGAATATTACCCTCTACCTGTTTCCTTCATATCCAATAATTCAGGGGTGAAATGCTCCCGGTTTGAACTGGATCACCCGATCCGGTAGCGATGGTGGTGGGTGGTTCGGAGAACTGGTAGCAAAAATCCCTGCCCCCTCCCCATGCCCAACTGAGCTGCACAATCATCAGAGGCTTTTTTTTTTACTTTTAAAAGCATTTTTTCTACAACCTCTTCCAACAAAAAATGCTTTTAAAAGTAAAAAAAAAAGCCTCTGATGATCGTACGGCTCAGCTGGGATCGTCAGAGGCTTTTCAAAGCATTTTTTTCTGCAACCTCTTGGCCGAAGAGGTGGTTAAAAAATGCTTTGAAAAGTCTCTGACGATCCCAACTGAGTTGCCTGATTGTCAGAGGCTTTTCAAAGCAGTAGAAAAAATGCTTTGAAAAGTTTAAAAAAAAAAAGTTGGCCACACCCACCCAGTCACATTACCCCCACCACCACCAAGCCACGCCCACAGAACCGGTAGTAACAAATTTTACATTTCACCCCTGCGGTAATTCCTTAATTTATAACCCCAGCTCTGACACCTATCTGCCCTGTGCTTTGTTTTACCTTTGGGGAATGTGTAAGGGGGTAGGGCCATCTGTTTGGTCTCAGTTCTGAAGCCTCCTGAGAGAAGCACTTTTGAACAGTCCCTTATCTGCTTCCCAGGGTGACCGTCTTCACAACACCTTCACACCTATGGATTGGCTCATTCAACATCGGACTGAGTGGAGTGGTTTCTAACTCCTTTATCCTAACGGAATTGCCTAAGAGGACTTTAGAGCCTGCTTTGCTTTTGTCTTGCAATCACTTCCTTTCAATAAAAGGTTCCTTTTGAAATGCTGCTATTTCAAGAGTCCATACTTTCTTGATTTGGGGAGTAGAGGCAGGACCTTACAACTACTGTCTTTCTTGTCATGACTCTTCATGAATAGAAGAACCCATGAAGTCTTCATCTTTCAGAGAAGCCATGGACTGATCTCAGCTCAGACCCTATTTAAGATTCTGCTGATCAGGAGAAGACCATTTCTGCACCGATTCTCCTCCCTCCCTCCCTCCCTCCCCCCTCCCTTCAACAAAACACAATCTCTGGTATATTTTTGGTATTGGTTTTTTAGAGTCCATCCATTCATTTTCAGCTCTTGACTTGCTCAATTCAGCCCAGTGCTGTTTATTGCATGTGTGAACCAAATGGCTTTTCCCTCCCTCCTTCCAGATGTACACTTCCTTTTCCTTTGCTGGAGAAACTATTTCAGAATCCATTTCATTTAGCACGCTCTTTCCAAAGCCTTGCACTGACAACCTGTTTTAAAGTTCATTGCTATTTCTTTTCATGCTGATTAGATTTCCCCACGCCAGTAATTCACACTGCAACCAATTTTTCTTTTTTTTTCTGGCACAAGCAGTGTTGAAGACTCCTGTTCTGTTGCTGTGGTTTCTCTGTTAACAATCTCAGATCAACCTCCTGATTGGAGAAAATATTGCTGCTCTGTCCTGTGAATTGATCAGTATTCCTAAACAAGGACTTGATTGCTTAGTGCCTTAGCTTGTTCTTATATTGACACCGAGTATAAACGATTTAGAGGAGGGAATAGAAGGGGAACTCATCAAATTTGCAGATGATACTAAACTGGCAGGAATAGCCAACGCCCTAGATCAGGGCTGTCAAACTTGCGGCCCATGGGCCAAATGCGTCACATGCTGCCCCTGCCTGGTTTAGCGAAGGGGGGGAAAGTCACGTAACACCGCCATGACACCGCCAGTTTGACACCCCTGACCTAGATGATAGGCTCAGGATCCAGATGGATCTTGAACACGAGGCCCTATCTAACAAAATGGAATTCAGTGTAGAGAAAAGTATCCCATCCCATCCTATTCTGCTTTGTAGCCTCATGCAAACATCTGCCTTAGTGCTCAGGAAATCCACTGAAACTGATGTGTTGAACCAGATACTTTGAAACCAATGGCTTCTCCAAGGGGTGAAATGTTCCCGGTTCGGACCAGATCGGCCGATCCGGTAGCGATGGTGGCGGGTGGTTCAGAGAAAATCCCTGCCCCCCCTGCCCATGCCCACCCAATCGCCCGGTTGCCGGCTTGCCACTTCTTTTAAAAAAATGCTTTTAAAAGGTTTTTAAAAAGAGGCTCTGACGATCCCAGCTGAGCTGCCTGATCGTCAGAGCCTCTTTTTTTACCTTTAAAAGCATTTTTTTATAACCTATTCGGCTGAATAGCTGTAAAGAAAATGCTTTTAAAAGTAAAAAAAAAAATCACGCACCACGGCTGATCACACCCCGCCCCTGGTGCGCTGTTCTACTTACCCTATGCCTCCTCTTGGCGTGCACTGCACGCATGCACCTTGCATTTGGTGGGTGGTGCACACGCCACATGCACATGCGCAGAGCACATGCGGAGCCAGCGAACCGGTAGTAAATGGGTTCAGATTTCACCACTGGCTTCTCCACATGTGTACACATCATGAAAGTCCCAGAGAAGCTGCTGAAGCTATGATGATTAGTAAAGCACAGAACAGAATAACAGAGTTGGAAGGGACCTTGGAGATCTTCTAGTCCATCCCCCTGCCTAACAGGAGATCCTATACCATTTCAGATAAATGCCTGTCCAATCTCTTCTTAAAAACTTCCAGTGATGGAGCACCCACAGCTTCTGGAGGGAAGCTGTTCCACTGATTATTCTAACTATTAGCAAATTTCTGCTTCGTTCTAGGTTGCTTCTCTCCTTGATTAGTTTACATCCGTTGCTTCTTGTCTTGATACAGGAGGTTTGGAGAATAGTTTGACCCCTTCTTTTCTGTGGCAGCCCCTCAAATATTGGAAGACTGCTATCATGTCATCCCCAGTCCTTCTTTTCATCAGACTAGACGTGCCCACTTCCTGCAATCATTCACAATGCGGTTTAGCCTCCAACCTGCGCCTTGGTGGCACAGCAGACTAAAGTGCTGTTAAGTAGCACCAGTTGCCTGCAATTACTGCAAGTTCAAATCTCACCAGGCTCAAGGTTGACTCAGCCTTCCCTCCTTTCGAGGTAGGTAAAATGAAGACCCGGTTTGTGGGGGAAATAAGCTGACTTTGTATAAAAAAGAACACCGCTTTGGGGGGTGGGGGCGAAAGCCCTACTAAGCAGGTATATACAAAAGTATGAAGGCTATTGCTTAACGCATTGTAAGCCGCCCTGAGTCTCCGGAGAAGGGCGGCATATAACTCGAACCAATTTCGTCGGGCCCTAAAAACTCATCTCTTTCAGTTAGCCGGTCTCTCTTGATTTTATGATTTTATGGTTGGTTTCAAATTTTGATATGGATTTTAAATTGATAAATTTTAAACTATGGGCCAAATTTAATTATTTTAAATCTATTTTTAATCGTATTTATGTATAAATGTTTTTATTTTGGCTGTTCACCGCCCTGAGTCCGAAAGGAGAAGGGCGGTATAGAAATTCGAATAATAAATAAATAAATAAATAAATAAATAAATAAATAAATAAATAAATAAATAAATAAATAAATAAACTTCCTATTCATCTTTGCTGCTCTTCTCTGCACACTTTCTAGAGTCTGAATATCTTTCCCATATGACCTAAACTGGATGCAATACGAAAATGATCTATCATTTGCTGACCTGGTTTTGACGGAGTGATTTGAATGAATCACTCTCAAAGTGAATAACTCGCTAATGAGTTGCTTGCCTTAACATCTTTGTTTCCAAAGTTTCGGTAGGAAAATATGCTGTTTTCTTTTAAAAAAATATCCTTCTGTAGAATGCAAGAACAAAGCATTCTTCTGGGTGTTACCAGTAACACCAAGTCCTACAAATAACGTTAGCAGTCTAGGTGTCTGTTCCTCACCACTACCACTAGCAGCTTGTGTCTACAACACCATCTGTGTGCACTGCAGATGGTGAAGATACTAGAGACTTTGAGGGACAACTTTCAAATAAGAGAAATCATGTTTCTGGGTTACGTCCTTTGACTTCTGTTGCAAAGAGAAGGAGACTTTTGTTCAACTGTTTTCTAATTTTTGCTTCCGTTTTTTGTGTGTGGCTGAATCAATGACAAAAAGAAGCCCTATATTCTCTGACCATGTAGCCCTGCTTCAAAAAAATCCCCATCCCAACTAGACCTCTGGAGGACACAGTTGATGTTTCTGTCTGATATGCAGCACTTTGAGTTCTCCACATTCTTCTTAAAATGCCTTTGCCAAGAACTATGGAGGTGACCTTGAAGAATTTCTCTTTCTTTCTTTCCTTCCTTCCTTCCTTCCTTCCTTCCTTCCTTCCTTCCTTCCTTCCTTCCTTCCTTCCTTCCTTGTGTCACACAACTCTCAAACAACCCTGGGCAGTTTACAAGGTAAGTAGAGTAAAAATAAAAATAAAAATAAAAAATCATTACAAGATGAATAAAGAAAATGGAAATCTGACCACGCAGCAGCAGCAACAACAGCAAACCTGTCTAAAATACATCTCTCAAACCAGTCCAACTAGTCCAGCCCTGCCCCGCCCCGCCCCGCCCCACCCCACCCCACTCCATGCCACCCCACCCCATCCAATCCAATCCAATCCAATCCAATCCAATCCAATCCAATCCAATCCAATCCAATCTACAATCTTGAAGAAGGAATGCAAGAGCAGCTATGTAAACATTAACTTAGCTCTGAAAGAGAGGAAGGGGTGAGAAAAAGATTGACATTTGCCCTGCTTTGATTCTCATAGGTATAAGAAAGGGAGAGAGAAAATTGGTCAGAGTTTCCAGACTGAGACGAGCCTTTCCAGATAGACCAGGTCAAGAAACAAACCCCGCCAGACCCACTGGAACTCTACCAATAGAAGATATAATAACAGCATCTTGAAAGCCTAAAGGGAAACCAAAGAGAATCAAAGAGAAATCTTGAGTTTCTTTCTCACCCTCCCTCTCTTTCAACACTGCACCATTTTAGCTTCAATCCGGGGATAAAAAAAAACCAATGAAATAAAACATAAACAATCTTAAAAATTACGACCAATGTATGCTTGTATTTAAAGGATTGAGAAACACCAGCTGACAACTAAGCTGTGTGGTTTGGGGTCGGTCATTTTCACTTAAGGCATCCTATCACACAGCCATTGTTCTGGCTGCATAATTAGGGGGGATTCCCAGGTATCTCCCCCCCCCGTCCCAGTCATTTGAGCTCTCCCGGGGAAAATGGTTTGCTTGGTGCAAGAAACAAATCTCATATACAAAATGTAAAAAGAAAAGAGAAACTTACCCATGAATTCAATTCCTAAATGGTGAGCTGTACCAAGGAAAGCATGGAAACAAAGGAGAAAAGAAAGAGAAGGGAAAACATTAGTAAAATATCATGAACTGATTTTAAAAAAACAGTTCCTTCAAAAACAGTTCCTTCAACAGTTCCTACACTCACACTCTCTCTGTGTGTATATTATCATAATAGAACATAAAATACTTAATTAATTATGACTGTCTTGCCCCACTTATTCCAACAAGTTTATTATTATCATCGCATTAAGTTAGCCCAAACCCAATTCCAGCTCAGTATGTTCATAGCCAACTATAAATTGCTTTATGGAAAACTGTATAAAAATGGAAATTAAAGGCACGTGAAAATAGTTAGTCTATTGTATTTGAACTGGTCCTCTCCCCAGGCTTGCAAAGCCCACAATTCTTCTTAACCAGTGAGACTGTGAACGTTCTGAATGAATCCAGGCTGGAAAATTTTCAAGAAAAGATTGGACTGCCATTTGTCTCCTGCTTGAGCGGGGGGTTGGACTGGATGACCTGTAAGGTCCCTTTCAACTCAGTTAATCTGTTAATATCTACTTCAGTTGCCGAAAATTCTGCAAATTCCAGTTACAGAAAAGGTTAAGGTTTTGCTTCCATCTAGCAGTCAATTGGATGTTTGCAGCCCAGAACGGATAGCCAACAAAGGAGAATATTTGTAGCTTAGAGGTGAACTATGGGGTTACCACTGCACTGATGATGCACTGATGATGTTACCTGGTTTGGGTCATGAAACATCTGCAAGAAAACAACCGAGCTCAGAGAGCCCCCTGGGAACTAGCCTTTGTTGCATGACATTTCACTCAGTCAGTGTCAGGTTTATGAGTACAAATTTATTCCATGCTAGCCCTCAATAAGAATCTGTAAGTAGTAACAGTCAAAGGAAATTGGTGGTGGAAAAGAGTCAACGGAATGACGCAAGATGGGTTAGACTTGTGGGCTCTTGTGGGCAGGTGGGACTCCTCCCTCAGCCCCTCCTAGAGTCAGCCCCTAATCCGGTCATGTCTTCTCGCCTTCAGCAACACACAATGTCACTTGGGTAAGTTGACTCTACATTTTCCAAATAGTTGAACAGGCAAAGAAGGGCCCTACTTGTTGATACATATACTTTATTTAGGACATTCCTTTTATTATAATCCTACTCTATTTCATCCCTACACCATTTGGGGATAATTAAATGGGAGGTGGTACTATGCCCTCTGATACTTCTGTATTTGTTAAATTGGATTGTGCAACATTGCTCTTATTTTGATAGTAAATCTCAGCATCTCAGAGAGAGTTCTGCTAGTCCGGGGAGTCCTTGACTTATGATCACAACTGAACCCCAAATTTCTGTTCCTAAGCAAGACAGAATTCTGTCCGAATTTTGATGCTGTAACAAGTTGTTGAGTGTGAAAAATAGTTGCAAATCACTTTTCCCAGTGCCGTTAAGGTTATAGATAACAGAATAACAGAGTTGGAAGGGACTTTGGAGACCATCTGGTGCAACTTCCTGCATGAGCAGGAGACCCGCCTAGACCATTTCAGGCAAAGGGCTGAAAAGTCTCCTTAGTTCTAGGTTGGATCTTTAGGGTTCATCTCTTTTTCTGGACCAAGGTTACAAGAAGAGGCGTTTGTAGCAGTAAAGGATAGACCTGAACTATATATTAAATGCACTACCTACCTACATCAACCTACTGTATGTTGCCCTTTCCATATGAGAATAAGATTGGCTTGAAACTGCTGCCCTGGTCTGCTGAGCGCTGTAGCTATGCCCATTGAAGACAATTTTATGGATGAAAGAAATGAAGCTTGGCTGCCACACAAGCACTACCAATCAGGCTTGTCAGATGTTACATCTGCTCTATCCTGGTCTACAGAGTAGAGAGTTGGTCTCTGGCAGAAAACCACTTGAAGAAACTAGAAGCATTTGAAATGTGGATTTATAGACAGCTGTTACGTATAAGATGGGTTAATAAAATCACAAATGATTTTATTATAAGTGATGATAAGCTGCCTGGGAAAGCCAAGGGGAAATCATCAAAGCCATTAAAAAGTGAAAGTTAGAATACTTTGGACATGTGATGCGACACCCAGAAATATACGGCATCCTTCATTTAATCCTCCAGGGAAAGGTTGAAGGCAAACGAGGTCCAGGCAGAAGAAGAACATCATGGCTTCAAAACCTAAGGGACTGGTTTGGACAAAACAGTCATGTGACTGTTGATAAAAATAGGATTGCCAACATGATCGCCAACGTCCGATGACGGATATGGCACAAAAAGAAGAATAGTCTTTTCCTCACCACTGAGAAGCCACCAACTTCCACCGTGCAATTTCTGAAGATGCCTAAGCCTGAAACTTTCTGACTTTCTTTAGACTGAGCAGTTGTCAAGCTCGACAACTTTAACAGTGCCATTTGAAAAGACATTTAAAAGCCACAATGCATGTGTGCTGAATGAACAACAATATAATTAAGAGCTTATCCGAAACCAACATTTTATTTAGACTGAAGTACAGGGTGAAATCATATTGATTGTATTGTGCAATCAGGACACAACGCTGTGTTTTCCTGGACAGTTAAAATCCATCAAAGAAAAGGGTTCCTTGGTGAACATTGACAAATGTGGGATTGTTAGTAAAAGAACCAAAGTTTTTATTATGTTCCAATTTGTTAGATCAAGCTGTGCAGGGGATTTCAAGGGAGGTTAACATGAGATATTCTGTACCCTTCTGAGAACTAATGAAGCAACTTTAGGGATTCTGCCTTAGGAAAACCCGAGACAGAAGTGAATAACATTCTGTTTTTACTATCCTGATAACATTTAAAGCTGTGATTTGTTGGAGCATTTGTTCCCGGGGCCTCATGGTGAGAGGTATATTTAATTTTCAAAGCTCCCTCTGGAAGCTGCTTCACAAAGCAACATGATCTGCTTGTCGCAAAGGGAAGTAAATGGGGCTTCATTTTCTTCAGCTTCCTAGTCCTTCTCAGCTCCAGAAAACATGTAGAATGCTGCAGGAAGACAAAATTTATCTGTACACACACAGACACAAATCTGTTTTTATTGTTCCCTTAAATCAACAATTTCCACATTATTAACTAAAGGCATCTACCTCAATGACTTTCTTGGTTAAAGTCTTACCATATGATATGATTTGGTCTTGTGAGCTAGTGGCATCAGTTAGTACCACTTTATAATTTATTGCTTTATTGCTTAACGCATTGTAAGCCGCCCTGAGTCTCCGGAGAAGGGCGGCATATAAATTAACACACACACAAAAAAAAAAGGCCTTGGTAAGGCCATTTTTGGAATACTGCATTCAGTTTTGGTCGCCACAATATAAAAAAACATGTTGAAACTCTGGAAAGAGTGCAGAGAAGAGCAACAAAGATGATTAGGGGCCTGGAAGCTAAAATATATGAAGAATAGGTTGCAGGAACTTGTTGTGTTTAATCTAGTGAAAAGAAGGACTAGGGGTGACACGATAACAGTGTTCCAATATCTGAGGGGTTGCCACAAAGAAGAGGGGGTCGAATTATTCTCCAAAGTAGGACAAGAAGCAATAGATGGAAACTAATCAAGGAGAGAAGCAACCTGGAATTAAAGAGAAACTTCCTGAAGTGAGAACAATTAATCAGTGGAACAGACGTTGCCTCCAGAAGAAGAGATTGGACAACCATTTTTCTGAAATGGGATATGGTGTCCTGACCATGCAGGGAGTTGGACTAGATGACATCCACGGTCCCTTCCAAGGTCTCTGTTATTCTGTCACCTATAACTCTAATCTTAATTTTCCATCATTCAACATTTTCAGGAAAAGAGTGGAGAACCATTTGTCCAGGATAGTATCCACACTGCTGCTTTGGGCAGAGGGTTGGAGTAGAAGGTCCCTTCCGGCCCTATCAGCCTATAATTCTACAAGAAAATGTATGGGGAAATCTCTTAATGATAAAGATATTAAAGTCATGTTAAACTCTCTTCCCCAATTCAGAAATGTGCATATTTTTCAGAAACTTTGGCAATATCAGGAGCGGGGAAATTGCCAAGAGACCAATTTTGAGAAATCAAAAGAAATTGGATTACTCCAGATATTTATAATCAGATCCAGGTCTCATGTAATTAATCTACTTTTGAAAAAGCAACCTGTTCTACTAATTGGTAAATGATGCATGGATTTTATGATCATTTACAATGGATTTCTATCTTCTTGTCAAATCTGAAAATATTCTTTAACACTTGATATACAGGTGCTTAGATTGAAGGGTAGAAGAGGCCAGAAATTGCTGGTGTAGGTACAAACCTGACTAGGCCTCTTAGGGTATGTATTGGGATCAGAGCAGGGGTGGGTTCTAATTTTTTTTACTACTGGTTCTGAGGGTGTGGCTTATTTTGTGGGTGTGGCTTGGAGGTCATGTGACTAGGTGGGCGTGGCTAGCTGGTCAGAGTCATTTCTGGAAGGTCCTCGCACTTACGACCAGTCCTCGCACTTACGACCCGACTCATTTGTTTGCTTTTAACACTGATCAGCTGTAGGACGGCCCTTTGAAGCCCCGCGGCAAGAGTTTAAACAGTTTTTTTCCCTCTAGTCATCAGCTGGCTAGACTCAGGAGGCAGCAATAAATTGGGGGTGGGACCAAATAAAAGGTAAGAATAACGTGGGTGGGTGGGGGGTGGGAGGGCGGCGGGGGGGGGGGAGAACCAGTTCGGTGACATCATATTGTCACCGCTACCGGCTCGGCCGAACCGGACCGGGAGGAACCCACCACTGGATCAGAGCATGACAATTTGTTCAGGAACCATCTAATGTCAGAGGCCAGATGAAAGCGGACAAGTTATCTAATGAACTAAGGTTACCAGATCTGGGTGGAAAGCATCCAGATGTTCAAGAAATGGTAGCAAAGCCAGTTTTGGATCGCTTTGCTGCCATTTAGCGGCTTTCTGGTCTTTCCACTCCAGATCTAATAGTCCTGCTATCAACACCAAATTATTTCCATTTTTACAATGAAGAAATTGTTCCCATAAATATCTCTCCGAACTGACTGGGTGAATGGACTTTAAGAGGCAGATGCAATTTAATTTAAAGTGAGCTTCACTCTTCTTTCCTTTAAAAAAAAATCAGGTTCTCCCCCCCCCCATTGTTTAACAGTTTTACTTCCTAAGGAACAGTACTGTGGCTTCCAATAGAAGGGGGATAGACTTGTACGTAGCTCAGGGTTGAAATGAGGGGTCCTTGGTGCTTTCTGAGCTTGGTTGCCTTGGTTGCACTGATGCTGTTACTTTGTCAGGTAATGAACTATCTGCAAGCAAAGAACCAAGCCCAAACAACCAGAATACAGATTGTCTCTTTTTAACTGAGCCTTAGACACCCACCCACCCCCATATCTATTCTTAGTAACCAATGAGCATCTACATTGGGAAGAAGAAGTTTTGCCAAATAGTATTTGTAGCTACGTGTTGAAATGCATAATGAATACACAAGGGGCAAGTTAGAAATCCTCAGTTTAAGAGATTTCAAATAGATTCTTTGCTGAAGTGATCAAAAGAAGAACTCTCAGCCTACCTTGTCAGACTTTGCAAATTGGTCCAAGTGATCATTAAAAATATATATGTGAACACTGAATATTCCGGTTGAGGGGAAATATTTGATTCTACATGTTTCTTTAGCTGCATGCAGAGAGAGGGAGGGACGGAGGGAGAATTGTCTGTTTTTACTTAGCTGTTACTTCTCAGTGGAAACTGAACGTGAAAAAAATCATCGATGGAACTAGTAAAATAGCTAAAATCAAAACAAAAGACCAAGTGACTTGAGACCTTGTCAAAAACAGACTCAGCTTTGTTTTTAATGTAGCCAGCAGGTGCTTAAAGAGATTAACGTAAGTAAAGAGAAATTTAAAAGCCTCAGAAAATCCATCAGAAAGGCTTTAAAAGAAACACCGTCCATTGTATCATCCGGTTTGACGCTTCACCATTCCAACAATCAGACAATAGAAAACAATAAATTCACCGCGTTTGGCTTGCATGCGCCAATGGCAATTATCCCATTGCCATGAAAATAACATTTATTGCTGCATAATCTGCTCATTAGCCTTTTTAGAGGAAACAAACAAAAATCACTTTTATTCCTTAGCCTTATTCAACTATACTACGAGAAAAAGACAGCAAGTCCGCCATCTGATAAAAAAATTAAATACTTCTTTCTTATACTGTAAATGATTATGTGCATGCAACATGTTTAACCTTGCAATGAATTAACCCAGTCCGGAGGGATCACACAATACACAGGAACTTGGATTAGCCAAACAGGGTGGCTTGAGTAACACAATGTACCAAACACCCATGCAAGTATGAATCATTATGATTGCTGTGATTGTTGTTGCTATTAGGTAATTTCATAGGCTTGCTCAATCTCTGGCAATTTGGGGTGGTTTGCAGAAAACCACAAAAAACAAACACGAAGATTCAAGGTGGCAAGAAGGACAAAACTGAGTGGGGAAAAAACATAAAAGAAAAATAATCCATATAATGGATCAAGGGGGCTTCAATACCCCTCCCCAAGCATAACCACATTATATTCATCCATCCATCCATTCGTTCATTATCTATCATTCATTTGTTTCCCACCTTTATTATTTTTACGAATAAAGCTTAGTTTCAGTACATTGGGCCTAGAGATCGCATTCACACATCACATAAACCTGAGGCTTTTTTTAATTATGACTTATTGAACAACATTTCAATGGTTTGATTACACAAGTCAAAAACTAAGGTCTGGCTTGGCCTCTCATACTAAGATGGAAAAGAGCACATTTCATTCTGGTTTGCCTTCTAGACAACATATAGAGAAAGGATCAATCTCACTCTAGTTCAGTGATGGGGAACCTTTTTGGCACCAAGTGCCGAAAAGGGAGCATGTGTCCGTGCGTGCTTTGCATGCGCTCGTCTGGGCCGCAGCCCGGAAGAGGAGCTGCCCAGGGCTCATGCGCATGCCCGAAAATGGACTCCTGGTTTCCGGTGCACACATGCGCACTGGCCGGCTAGCCTTCTGGGTTTCTGGCACCCATGCGCGCGCGGCCCTCAGCTGGCCGGCGTGCATGCTCATGCGGGAAAATGGAAGACCAGCTCTTCCAGGTTCCAGCATTGCCACACGCAAAAAGGAAAGGTGATCGTCGCGCACGCATGCGCGCCAGAAACCTGGAAGAGGAATGGGCAACGCTGCGTGTGCCAGGCAACATGACTCCACGCGCCACTTCGGGTACGCATGCCATAGATTCGCCATCACGGCTCTAGATGTTCAAGCCTCTTTTGCAGGACCACAACGTTTTTGTGATGTTTGCCCTGGGTGTTGCTTTGCAGTAGGGCAAATTCATTATTTATCTGTTAAATTTTATTCATTGCCTATCTTGCCATGGGGCTTTCTAGGTGAATTACAACAATGATATGGAGAAATGAAAAGAAGTGTAAATACAACAGCAGCAAAGTAATGGAGCACAAATGGAAGACCCTGATTCAATGGATTGCAAATACAGGATCAGAACTGTCTGTCAGGCCTGGACACCATCTTTTATGTTGGCCCTTCAGGCCTGCCACATGTCCTCTGTGGGAAAATGGGAGGGGGATTGTATGGAGTATGGGAGATATATAGTCAAAATACCATTCCTTTCTCAGAGAGTCAAGGACACCTTGCCCTGGCACCTGGAGTCAGATGGGAGGGTGGATGATTGGGCCACGTGATGGACATGTGGGTGCTGGGCAGGGACTTGAATTTTCCTTTGGGTGGGGAAATCCTTTCAGATTTGGGTTTTCCCAGATGTGCCAATATGACATCTCTAATAAAATGGAACTTTGAGGAATCTCAAGCCTCAGAATCTTTTATTGTTGGGGGTGTTACTTGGAACCCTGACACTGTCACATCTCTGGAAGACCCTCACTCAGGGAATGCGACTGCTGCCCACGATTCCCGTGTTAACATCCAAGCCTGCTCAAAATCCTGATCTTTAGAGCCATGTTGTTGTGCCCAAATCCATACATTGATCTTGGACCACAGTTTATTTCTGTGAAGTTAGCTTCACATTTCAGAGTCTCAAACATCAAGGAAATATCAAATTCTTTAGTTTCTCTTCTTTCCTGCAAAGACATTCTGAAGTGTTTTTATCCCTTCTTTTCTTGGCAAAAGAAAGCCCTGTCATCTAGAACTACACTTTCTTTCCGTTAAGCTAGCCAACAGCCTCTGAGTCTCATTTTTTTTCTAAGTTGCTGAAACAGCTATCATGTCGCTGTTTCCCTCTTCCTTCCCCTGATCCCACCTTTGCTAGATAAACCTGCCAGGAAGGATTCGTCCATCGCTAGTCTTGCTTGAGAGGATTATGACCATTTTAGCCCTTGGCGATTCTGACTGGGTTGCTAAATATCCAGCACAGGGAGCTGTAGCGTAACGAAAGCACCCTGCCGCTTAGCAGGCCCAGAGTCTCTTCCTGTTCTCTTCTGTGTTAAATAAACAGGCATTGTCACTGCTGGTGAGAGCTAATGGCCAGGAGCCAGAGATCACTGCACAAGCGGAATAAGTCTGCACCCAAAAGGTTTTGGAACTTATTTTTCCCAACCAATGAACATCCTCCTGGCTGAAGGGTAGGGAATTTGCTGTTTGTCTTCTGGATGCTGTTAAACTACATATCCCAGAATCCTCCTCTACTGGCAATGTGCTGAATCTGGCTGCAAGGGTTTGTATTTTCAGCAACATCTTGGGGACTCAAATCTGCTTTAGATCAGTGTCTGGTTTACAAGGCTGGCCAAGTAAATGTTTGGAAACAGAAGGGCTGCAAAAAATAATGGATGCTCTCAAATATATTAGTGAATGAATACTATGAAGCAATTATACTGAGATTCTTTTATTTATTTAGATTAAATGAATAACAATCAAATCACAGAAATGATAAAATATATAAAGAATGGTTGCAGGAATTGGGTAGTCTAGTGAAAAGAAGGACTAGGGGGACACGATAGCAGTGTTCCAATATTTGAGGGGCTGCCACAAAGAAAAGGGCGGTCAACCTATTCTCCAAAGCACCAGAAGGCAGGACAAGCAGCCATGGATGGAAACTAATCAAGGAGAGAAGCAACTTGGAATTCAGGAGAAAATTCCTGACAGTGAAGACAATTGATCAGTGGAAC
Organism: Pantherophis guttatus; assembly: GCF_059756535.1. Taxonomy (NCBI): domain Eukaryota; kingdom Metazoa; phylum Chordata; class Lepidosauria; order Squamata; family Colubridae; genus Pantherophis; species Pantherophis guttatus. The sequence continues at coordinate 102,583,196 of NC_142068.1, read as the reverse complement.
AGAAGTTTCCTCCAGAAGTTGTGGGCAATCCATCACTGGAGGTTTTCAAGAAGAGATTGGTGTCAGTATTGCCTTCTTCTTATTTCCTGCTTAATTTCTTTAATGTTTTTTTTAAATTCCTTTTCTGCACGTTGCATAATGTTGTCGACTTTGAAAGTAACATGATGGGAGTGAGTGGAAGTTAAGACAGGTGAAAGCAGCAAATAAGAACTGTCCATGTAAAGTATTTCAATTAATCGAATGGAGTGATGAGTGAAAGCTCTCTTACTTCTAGAGAGAATCTAGAACTATCTACACTCAGTCTTCCCTATCGGTGACCTAGCTAGCTTTCTGGTGGGATGCCTCTGACTGAAGCGAGATAACTGAAGCAAGAGATAACGTTTTCATACTAAATTATCTGAAATATTTTATGTGTTGTTGCTGTTGAGTTGTATCTGACCCATCACAATCCCACAGCATGCCAGGCCCTCCAGTCCTTCAGTGTCTCCCAGAGTCTGCCCAAATTCATGTTCACTGCATTGATGATGCTACTTCATGAAGCTGGGAGTCAATAAATGTCGAATGTTAAGCCAAATACCTACTGAATTACTGTTCCCCCCCCCCGCCCCCGGAGAAGACATTTTCTTGAGACATTTTTGAGCTAATTGAAAAAGTAGCCTTAGTAGCTCATTAGACCCAACCAGAGGTACCATATTTTTCGGAGTATAAGACGCACCTTTCCCCCCCAAAAAAGTGGGTGAAAATCTGGGTGCGTCTTATACTCCGAATGTAGCCCCGCCCAACTTCTCAAACGGAGGTTTCAGAGGCTGAAAAAAGCATCAGAAAAGAAGCCCCCAAACAGAGCTTGAAAGGCTTTTTTTCTGAAGCTGTTTCAGAGGCAGAATTTTTTTTTCTGAAACAGAGTTTCAGAAGTCTCAGAGGCAGGGAAAAAAAGCAAAAAAAAAAAAAAAAAGCAAGGCACAGAGTTCACAACCAAGGAACCTGTTGCTAAAATTCACCTCTAGGAACAGTTGATTGGGGCTATTCCTGGAGGCCGATCCACCTGCCAATCAGCTTTTTTCTTATTTTCCTCCCCAAAAACCATGGTGCATTTTACACTCCGAAAAATACGGTCATTGCAGAATATAAGGCTTATAAGAATGCCACGATGGTAATTTTTCTAAAGAAATCTACTGAACGCACCTAAAGAGCTTGAATAGACAGCTGTTCTGTTATTCTGTTAGAATCCAGGGGTTGCACTAGAATTTTATGAATAGGTTAACTCGGTTTAGGTCCAGAAAAGAAACAGAGATACATGATTAGTTTTTGAATTGCCTGCTTGGATAAAAATGCTAGAAGCTGTGGTTAAATTGGCTTCAGCGGCTAAAGAACAATTTTAAATTTGTTTATACCAGCCTTTTTTCCTTTGCACTAATCAATATACTTTCACAGTAATAGTAAACACATTTTCAGCTCTTCAGGTTGGCTGCTGCAGAAATTTTGACCCTGTTACTTTTGATTTATCTCATCTTCGCTTGCAAATCCATTGGGGTTTCCTAAGTACGATTTCATTCCTGAAACGGAACCAAAGCTGCACTTACTAGAAAGAGAATGAATTTAGAAAATCCTAGGTGACAGATCTAATGCCTCTAATATTTATGCAGAGTGAAACAGATTTGTGTGTCAACATTCAGGATTTTCAGAGTTTTGCAATGTGATGCCTGAGAACAAAATATACACATACTGTATAACTGTATACTATAAACATATTGGAGAAAAATGCACATAAAATTCATATAAAAGTATAAAGTATAAACATAATTTGAGTACATGAAAAGAGTAAGTAAAAAGGAATATTAGGACAGGGACAGTAGGCACACTGGTGCACTTATGCACGCCCCTTACAGACCTCTTAGGAATGGGGTGAGGTCAACAGTAGACAGTTAAAGGTTGAAGTTTTGGGGGTTTGGGGAAGAAACTACAGAGTCAGGTAGTGCATTCCAGGCATTGACCATTCTGTTGCTGAAGTCATATTTTCTGCAATTGAGTTTGGAGCGGTTTACCTTGAGTTTGTATCTATTATTTGCTCATGTATTGTTGTGGTTAAAGCTGAAGTAGTCATTGACAGTATATGGGAAAAAATAAAGATGCACAGCCTGCAAGATGCCTACGTAAGAACACATATTAGGAACAATATTTATGATTAGATGAACATGTTTTATTTGGTTTTGCCTGTTGATATAGAAACAGATCAAACTGCATTTACAGTGAGGAAAATGGAAAATAGGAGAACTAAAATGGTCATATCCACATAGAGGCAGTCCTTGACTTATGACAACATTGGGGACCAGAATGTCTGTTGCTAAGCAAGATTTTTGGCTATGGTTATTAAATTAATAAGTGAATGTTAAATCTGACGACTAACAATCTGAACTGGTCTCTCCACACATCATCCTTAGTGACAAACCAGTGTCTGCATTTCCTATGTGGGATAGAATAGAATAGAATAGAATAGAACAGAACAGAACAGAATAGAATAGAATAGAATAGAATAGAACAGAACAGAACAGAACAGAACAGAACAGAACAGAACAGAATAGAATAGAATAGAATAGAATTCTTTATTGGACAAGTGTGATTGGACCCACAAGGAATTTGTCTTGGTGCATACTCTCTTAGTGTACATAAAAGAAAAGATATATTTATCAAGAATCATAAGGTACAACACTTAATGATAGTCATAGGGAAAAAATAAGCAATCAAATCATATTAGGAAACAGTCAATATAAATCGTAAGGATACCAGCAACAAGGTTACAGTCATACAGTCATAAGTGGGAGGAGGTGGATGATGGGAACAATGAAAACATTAATAGTAATGCAGACTTAGTAACTAGTTTGACAGTGTTGAGGGAATTATTTGTTTAGCAGAGTGATGGCATTCAGGAAAAAAACTGTTCTTGTGTCTAGTTGTTCTGGAGTGCAGTACTCTATAGTGTCATTTTGAGGGTAGGAGTTGAAACAGCTTATACCCAGGATGCGAGGGGTCTGTAAATATTTTCACAGCCCTCTTTTTGACTTGTGCAGTATACAGATCCTCAATGGAAGGCAGGTTGGTAGCAATTGTTTTTTCTGCAGTCCTAATTCTCCTCTGAAGTCGGTGTCTGTCTTATTGGGTTGCAGAACCAAAGCAGACAGTTATGGAGCTGCAGATGACAGACTCAATAATTCCTCTGTAGAATTGTATCAGCAGCTCCTTGGGCAGTTTGAGCTTCCTGAGTTGGCGCAGAAAGAACATTCTTTGTTGTGCTTTTTTGATGACGTTTTTGATGTTAGGTGTCCATTTTAGGTCATGAGATATGGTAGAACCTAGAAATTTGAAGGTCTCTACTGTTGATACTGGGTTGTCTAGTATTGTAAGAGGTGGTAGTATGGGAGGGTTTCTCCTAAAGTCCACCACCATTTCTATGGTTTTGAGTGTGTTCAGTTCCAGATTGTTCCGGTCGCACCACGATGCTAGTTGTTCAACCTCCTGTCTGTATGCAGATTCATCATTGTCTCAAATGAGGCCGATCACTGTTGTATCATCTGCAAACTTCAGTAGTTTAACAGATGGATCATTCGAGATGCAGTCATTGGTATATAGAGAGAAGAGAAGTGGAGAGAGCACACAGCCTTGTGGGGCCCCTGTGCTAATTGTACAGTTATCTGATGTGATTCTGGTTAGCTTCACCTGCTGCTTCCTGTCATTTAGGAAGCTTATGACCCACTTACAAGTGTGTTCAGGTACCTGTACTGGTTTAGCTTAGTTAGAAGACTGTCTGGAATGATGGTGTTGAATGCTGAACTAAAGTCTATAAAGAGGACCCTTGCGTAGGTCTTTGGAGATTCAAGATGTTGTAGGATGTAGTGCAGAGCCATATTAACAGCATCATCTGTTGATCTATTTCCTCGGTATGCAAATTGCCGGGGGTCTAACAGTGGATCCGTGATGGTTTTCAAATGAGACATCGCTAGCCTTTCAAAGGTTTTCATTACTACAGATGTTAGAGCAACTGGTCTGTAGTCATTCAGTTCCTTGATGGAGGGCTTCTTTGGCACTGGGATGATAGTAGAGTGTTTGAAGCAAGAAGGAACATAGCACATCTCTAGTGATTTATTGAAGGTACGGGTGAAGATGGGGGCCAATTGGTCAGCACAGAATTTTAAGCAAGAAGGAGTTATCTTGTCTGGGCCTGAGCTTTTCCTGGCTTTTGTCTGTGGAATAGATCTTGCACTTCCTTTTCTGTGATCACTAGGGGTTGGGGTCAGTTCAGGGGTGAAATGCTCCCGGTTTGGACCGGCTTGGGTGAGTAGGTAGCGATGGCGGTGGGCAGTTCAGAGAACCGGTAGCAAAAATCCCTCCCCCCCCCCACAGCCTCCAGCTTGCTTACCTTTGCACGCCTGCCTTGCTTTGCTTGCTGTAATCCCTGCAATCCATTGCATCAGCAAGCAACTGAATCTCCCTGCCTGCAATCAAGCTCATCGGTGAGCAGCTCTTTCTGCCTGCCTGCCTGCCTGCCTGTAAGTTTTTTTCCCCTTTGGGAGCTTCAAAAAAAATAGTTAATTGGGGTTTTTTTTAGATGTTCTTTTTTTAGACCTAGCCATTTAAAGTTTAGGAAGTTTTAAATTTAGCTGCTTTTATATAAAAATAAAAATAAAATAAAATAATATTTGTGCAGCTTTCTGAGATTTTGTGTGTTTCTGTAGTGTTTCACTCTAACTACACAAACACACAAAATCTCACAAAGCTGTATGTGGAATTTTGTATGTGTAAAGTGTGAAAGTTGGTTTTTTGGACTTTTTGTGGCTGTGTGAGGTTCCTGCTTGTTGCAGGGGTCATTTTGGGTCTAGTACAGCTGCTTTTACATTGTGGGTGAGCCAGTTGTGTTGTGTTGTGTGTGTGTAAAGTGTGAAAGTTGGTTTTGGGGTAAAGAAGTGACGTCAACTTGGCCACACCCACCTGACCAACAAGCCACACCCACCCAGTCACCTGACCACTAAGCCCCACCCACTAATTAAGCCACGCCCACAGAACCGGTAGTGAAAATTTTTAGATTTCACCCCTGGGTCAGTTGTAGGAGGTTTGGAGATAGGTGGCTGTAGTTTCCTTTCTAACTTGCAGTAAAACACATTCAGTCATCTGCCAGTTGTCGATTTCCTTCAGCCTGGGAAGGAGGTTTGCCATAACTGGTTATATTTTTAAGAGTTTCCACATGTTTGCTGGTTCATTTGTTGAGAACTGATTCCTTAGCTTTTCAGAGTAGCTTCTTTTTGCTGCTCTGATCTCCCCTGTTAATACATTTCTGGCCTGATTGTACAGCATTTTATCATCTTTTCTGTAGGCTTCCTCTTTGGAACCATGTAGCTGCTTAAGTTTAGCTGTGAACCAAGGTTTGTTGTTACTGTATATTTGCAAGTTCCTGATGGGTACACATAGGTCTTCACAGAAGCTGACGTATGATGTTACAGTCTCTGTGAGTTCATCTAAGTCTGCAGAGGTACTTTCAAAAACACTCCAATCAGTGCAGTCAAGGCAGGCGTGTAGCTTTAACTTTGCCTCCTCGATCCATGTCTTCGCTGATTTAATTGTTGGTTTTGTGGTTTTAAGTCTTTGCCTGTAAGCAGCTACAAGGTGAATCATGCAATGATCAGAGTGTCCCACAGCTGCTCGTGGTAAGGACCGATAAGCATCTTTTAGTGTTTTAATTTCTTCTTCCATTTTTTATTTATTTATTTGTTTTGTCAATCTAGTCGTTCTTATCTCCCTTTGTTCCTTAACTTCTTTCGCCCTTGCTCCTTCTCTTAACACTCTTTCTTCTTGTTCTTTTGGTAGCTCTTTCCTTAAATTTGCTTTGTTTAGATTTCCCAAAATAATGGCCAGTGAATTGGGGTTTTTGGCTTCAGCCTCCATAATATGGTCAGCTAGAGTTCGTAATGCCTTGTTTACACAGGCTTGTGGAGGGACATAAACAGCAATTAGGAGAAATGAGAAGAACTTGCATGGACAGTAAAATGGTTTACAGTTGATAAAGGATGAAGAGAGCATGTCTTTCTCCTTCTGTCCTGGTCACTTTTTACAGAGGTACCATTGGGAACTACATGCCTGGGTCAAGCTTCCAAGTAATAAATCCCCAGAATGAACAATCCGAGGCAGTCATATTGAATCAAAGTCCATTTATTAGGAACATATCAAATTGACAAGGTCTTGGTGTAATTCTGGATCTGACCAAACCCCGGAATTGCATCCAGTAAAAAGCAAAAGTTTGAAACTTCCCCCCACAGTCACATTCTCCAATCAGCTCACAGTCCAACTGTCCAGTGACTCCAAACTCCACCTTCAGCCATCTGCAGGCACATTCTCAGTTCCCACGGGAATGAATGCTGCCTAGCCATAACATTCCCCCTTATCTCTGCAACCCCCCTTCCTACTGCTAGAATGTGGTGAGCCTGAGGCCTCGTTAGATCCCCTTACAGAATACCTAGAAAAAGTTTAGAGAAAGAATAGGAAATGACTACAATAAAACATGACTACACATATGTCAGCTTCAGGGTCAACACCCTGTTTGGTTTGGAGGCAGCCGTGCCTCAGATAGAAAGTCCATACAGAGAGCATTGAGGACAACCGAGAAGATTGTAGGAAACTCACTCCCTGTGATTCAGGACACTGCTTATAAGCACTATGTGCTTAGAGCTCCAACCTGTTAGTATTCCAGAAAGTCCACAACTCCAAGTAAAAACACAAGCATTGTTAGAGACCCCACACACCCACTTCATGGTCTGTTTCTGTTGCTCCTCTCTGGGAAGAGGTTTTGAAGTATTTCTAGCAGGACTACCAGATTCTGTAACAGCTTTGTTCGTTATGCCATCCATCTGGTAAACTCGCAAGATTCAGTTTTTTCACCATGAATACATCCGAAGTAGACTGTGTTGTTTCTCTGTGTCATATATGTGGGTGTATGTGGGTAAATGCATAATGGTTATCTTTTGAGAGCTGAATACAAAGAAATTTCATTTTAATGTACACTGATTAGTGTACTGATTTAAAGAGACAATAACATTTTTATTCTATTCTGTTCCGTTCCATTCTGTTTATTCTACTCTGCTCTGCTCTGCTCTGCTCTGCTCTGCTCTGCTCTGCTCTGCTCCACTCAACCCCACCCCACCCCATCTCTATTCTAGTCTGGTCCATTCCATTTCATTCCATTCCATTCCATTCCATTCCATTCCATTCCATTCCATTCCATGAATCCAATTTCCCCCATTAACTTTGCTTGTTGGAAGCTGGTTGAGAAAGTCGCAGTTAGCAATCACACCACCCTAAAGTGCTACAACAGTTGTACATACAGGCTTGTTGCCAAGCAACTGAATTTTAATCACGCTTCCATGGGAAGATGCAACAGCTATAAGCATGGAAACTGGTCATAAGTCACTTATTTTCAGGGCTGCTGTGACTTTGAACAGTCATTAAAAGAATTGTCGCAAGTCAAGGATTGCCTGTACTTCTGATTGTTGATAATGTCATTCACTACTACTTCTTTTTGATGCATAAAATCCATGTATTCCAATTGTTTTTACATGAGATCTAAATCTCAGGAAGGGAGGACTCAAAAAAGTGTCCAGTTTCTAAGTGTACAATCCAGCCTGTTCTGCATTCATTACCCACAAAAATAGAACACGAGACAGGTTGAATCAATCATGCAGATTTACCAAATTAGAAGATTCACACATGACGGAGCCTTCTAAGTTTAGCAAGGCACATATGCTCCTCCACCTGTAATTCCACTTAATGTTAATTCACTTAACATTTGCCACCCATTGCGTTGTGTACAGGGACACATGCATTCACACAAAGACACTCACTTTAAAATCTATAAGTTAAAATAGCTTTGGAGAAGAGTTAACAAAAAGACGTATTGATGGCCACTAATTTAGAGGAGTGTAAAAGGGGATTAGATAAATTCATGGGGAAAAAGGCTTTTGACCCTGAAGTTAACTCTGGGTTGGGGGCAACAGGTCTCCCAATACCAGTTTCAGAGGATAAAATGATGGAGATGTTTCAGGTCTCTTGCTTGCGAGTACCCCAGAAGCATTGGTGGTTCATTGTGTAAAACAAAACGCGGGACTAAGAGGTCTTCGTCTGATGACCCATTTCTCTGCCTGTTACTCTTCTACTGGGAAAGGTGGGGAGTATAAGATGTTTAGTAAAGACTTCTTTAAGACTGTTGAGGTAGCACTAGATCAATCAGAATAGAGTTGGGAGGGACCTTAGAGGTGTTCTTAGTCCAAGCCCCTACTCAAGCAGGGAACCCTCTACCATTTCAGACCGATGGCTGTCCGGCCTCTTCTTAAAGACCTCCGGTGATGGAACAACCACAACTTCTGGAGGGAAGTTGTTCACCAGTTAATTGTTCCTTCCTAATTGTTAGGAAGTTTCTCCTTAATTCCAGTTTGCTTTCCTCCTTGGAAAATAAGTTGGCCCCCTCTTCTTTATGGCAGCGCCTCAAATACTGGAATACTGCTATCATGTGACCACTAGTCCTTCTTTTCTCTATCAGCACTGCACTATTTCAATTAATTGGGTTACTGCCACTTTTTTGTGGAACATCAAGGGCCACACTACAACATGGCTTAAAGAACCCAACAGAAAATAACATATCTTGTTCTGTATATCCACTCCAACAACCCAGATAAGCAGGGTTAGGGCAAACAACAATGATCTCATCAAGACCCTAGCAAAGAGAAAACCAGACCCACACCAACACTGGCAGGGCAATATCGACTGCGTATAAACAGACAGCAATTCCATACTCGCTGCACTGACGATGTTATTGGCTGGGGAATGAAACAACTGCAAAGGAAACAACCAAGCTCAGAGAACATCAAGGACCTCTCAATTCAAGCTTGAGCTACAAATATTCTCTTCTATTGGTATCCACTGAAGGACCCCAAAGAACTAATTTTAACAAAATGCAAAAAAAAAAAAAAAAAAAAAGGAGGGGGGGGCTAAAATGTTTGGTTCATCCACTTTAGGGAGTCTCAGGAAGGCAAAAAATACATGTTGGAAGGATATACATGGGCATAGATCCATTCTCAATTCAAGCTGTCTGCAAACTCCACCTCATTAGAAGCATGGGTTGCTAGCTGATAAGGTTCAGTTCTACGAGACCTGCAAACCTCTCATTTTATTCATTAAAAAATTGGCTGGATGTGGATTCCCAGGAAACAGGGACTCCATTATGATATTTCACCCCATCATTGTGGCATATTGTTCTAGCAAATACATAATTTCAAGCACAACAGCTAACCAATTAACATTGTTGGCAGTGGTGCCTTTGTGATTTGTAGCCCTGTAATAATGTTGAAATTAAAAAGGGAAAACCAAGCTTGCAAAGTGAATGGTGTTTAGCTGCAAAGTCATCTGGGCAAGCATTCAGTTCAAGCCAAGATTGACAGGAGTCTCATTTAGATGATGGATGGATTCTTCTTGCCAATACGGAGAACACTCTGAGCCTGGTTTTGCTTCATTTAGGATCACATTCTGCACTTCCACCTGTCGTACTTTCTCAGTGCTCTCCGTCAAATATGTTTTACAGAATAACAGAGCTGGAAGGGACCTTGGAGGTCTTCTAATCCAACCCGCTGCTCGAGCAGGCGACCCTAGACCATTTCAGATAAATGGCTGTCCGGTCTCTTTTTGAAAGCCTCCAGTGATGGAGCCCCCACAACTTCTGAAGGCAAGCTGTTCCACTGGTTGATTGTTTTCAAAACCCAGTTTTCAGAGGTCGTGAGGCCTCACACCCACCTGGACAGAGAAGTTATCATTCATCAATGTCCCACCAAGCTGGACATTGCTGAAAAGCAACTAAAATGATTTTTTGTTTTAAAAAGGCTTGATGGGAGCCTCGGTGGTACAGTGGATAGAATGTACTATTGCAGGCGAACTCTGCCCACTATCAGGAGTTTGATCCTGACCAGCTCAAGGTTGACTCAGCCTTCCATCCTTTCAAGGTTGGTAAAATGAGGACCCAGTTTGTTGGGGGCAAGAGGCTGACTCCGTAAACTGTTTAGAGAGGGCTGTAAAGCACCGTGAAGTGGTATATAAGTCTAAGTGCTATTGCTATGTTTAAATTGATGTTACAACTTGCCCATTGGTTTCAACCCAACATGTTTTTTTCCTTCCTCACATCTGATTGAAATTCTTATCTCTGGTTCGTAAGGTAGCGTAAAAGGATGCTGTGATAAAAGCTACATCTGGATGATGATGCCCCCATTCTGCTTAATGGAGGCTCTACCCCTTCTGTCCTTACCACTTTAAAGTGGAACAAATTAAGGAAAGTGTCTAATGAGTCAAAGCATTGCCAAGCTGCATCATCATCAAATAAAGATGTTATCCATTCATTCATGACTGACCCTTGGCAATTCTATGGGCCAGGTTTCTCCGCATCTTCCGATCTTGCCCTGTTTCTTTGAGTTGTTCTATGCTCTGGCTGGTGTCAGCTTTGATGGAGTTCAGCCACTGTGTTCTCTGGTGGCCTGGTTTCGTTTTTCCTGCTAACTCATCAATAAATCTTTGCAACTAAGTCATGGTACTTATTAATGTGTTAGAAACTGACTAGGAACAAACATGCTCTCCCATTTTTCTATCTTCTTCTTGTGCTCTCCCCACACACCAAAATTCTAACTTTAAATTGCTACACGCTTTTGTATCCCTCAAGGCTACAACAATTAAGCTAAAATTGCACAGCTTTGGAAATGGTGGAAAATATTTGTCGCTCATTTTCAGTTTCATTGTAGTCAATGCAGTAACCATAAAACCTTATGTAGTCATTTGATTTTACTTATGGCATTAACTAATATCAAAACTCTCATTTGGAGGGCGTAATGATGCGATTGCACAGCTCTGTAAGTCGTTTTTCGCTTTCCTTTTTCTTACAAGTGCTGAAATATCTTTGGTCTTCGGTTCTTAAAATGGGCAAATTAAGGTAGATACATTTTACTGGAAAGGTAAATTTTCTTTAGATGTTTTCTGGGAGAAAGGAGCTTATCAGTTCCAGGTAGTAACATGTCCCCTCTTAAACTTTTTAAAATTAATCATTATTTTGCTGGTTTGAAAGCAGTAGAAACTGATCCCTACAACATGACAGTCAGACACCTAGGTTCAGGATATTTGGGGAGGCATGATACACTCAGTAGGAGCCATCATTTTCGGAGACAACCCTCATTTCCCTTTTTGGCTTCACAGAGTGAAACAAAGACTCGGGAGTCCTTGTTCAGTGCTCTTCTAAACTGATGCAGTTTAGGGCATCTCATAACAATTCAGAAGAAAAAAAATAAAGAAGCTAGGCATTTAAACAGTCCTGGATGTCCTTGACCTGTAAGTTCCGAACTAGATTTTCCCAATTATATTTCCTGACTAGGTGGCTCAGTGGCTAAGACACTGAGCTTGTCAATCAGGTGGTTCGAATCCCTAGTACAGGTCTCCTGTGTGAGCAGGGGGTTGGACTAGATGACCTCCAAGGTCCCTTCCAATTTTGTTATTGTTACTTACTGTTACTTAGCTTCTTTCGTTGCTCAGTTTTACGGCTGTGCTCCTGCTTGTAAAGCACAGGTGGAACCCAATAGAGAAAGGGACAATTTGAGGTGAGGGATTATCAATTATTCAACCCCATCTCCATGGATTTCCACTCCAATACCTAGATAGGGAGCTGAGCTAAAAGTGAGTTTTTCCTTCATGGACTGATTATTCCCATTGTCTTCCCTGTGAGGTAGGACAAGAGGTAGGTAGCACCTCAACTGCATTTGAGGGTTTTAACAGAATAACAGAGTTGGACGGGACCTTGGAGGTCTTCTAGTCCAACCCCCTGCTCGAGCAGGAGACCCTAGACTCAGGAATTCTGGGAGTTGAAGTCCACAGGTTGTAAAAGAGCCGCAATTGCCCACCCCTGCCCTAGACCATCCCAGACAGATGTTTATCCAATCTCTTCTTGAAAACTTTCAGTGTTGGAGCATCAACAACTTCTGGTGACAAGCTGTACTCACTTAACTGACATGACTCACTTAACAACCGTCTTGTTTAGCAACAGAAATTCTGGTCCCTGTTGTAAGTTGAGGACTATCTGTAAACATTAACCCGTTGCCACCATCTGGTGATCCTTGGTATTTTTGCAGCAAAAATCTGGTAGACGTAATTGTGGATAAAGTCTTCTCTTGATACATTATACAACTTATGTTTTGTAAAATGTAACTGGCTCAGTAGTTTAGCATTCTCTGTTTCACTTTTTCCTCTTTCAATTAATTCCTCACAAAGCCCACACAATACATGGCCTCCCTGGACATTTTAAAGTACTAACACTCTGGGTATCTGGTTGTCAGTTTTCACTTAGGGTGGATGTGTTTTCCTTGACTCATACTTCGTATCAGCATTACAGGTTCAGGATATTGCTATGCTAAAGCAGGCATGGAGTTTCCTATAAGGCAGATCTGGTGCCTTTCCTGTGAATTTCATAATTTGCAACTAGTTTACCTGAATATCAGCTTCTCTGCTGATTTCCCTTGGGTTAGTCCAGCCTAGTCATACTCAATTGGTAATAGTGAGACATTCTTCTTAGGTATCTCAAAGCATATATATTCTCACATTCCTTTCAAATCTCCACCGAATCAGTATAAAACCAATTCAGGACTTTACCTCCTCAGGGTCTCTTTCACTATGTCTATAACACGGGGTTGGGGTGGGGGAATCATGGATACTTTGCTATCTTTGAATTTTGGGATGGAATACTCTCCTTGAGTGAAGGACAGATACTGAAGCCAAAGCTGAAATACTTTTGGCCATCAAATGAGAAGAGAGGACTCACTGAAAAAGGACCCTACAGATGTTGGGAAATACAGAAGGCAAAAGGAGAAGAGGACAGCAGATGATGAGAAGGTTAGATGGTGTTATTGAATCTGAATTCGGGAGATAGTGGAGGACAAGGGTTTGGCATTCTATGGTCCATGGGGTCGCGAAGAGTCAGACACGACTTGGAGTCTGAACAACAATTCTCCTTGAGAGATGTTGTCAGACCTGCCGCAACTTGAAGCGCCAAATAAAAATGATTCTTGGCTCCATTTGTTGAGAAAGGTTCGGATTTATCCGAAATCAAGTGTATTGCAGCACCGCATAGCCAGAACTGAGGCGTGCACCAAAATCCCTAAATTCTATTTTCTACCCCTCCTAACTGTCCCTCATTGCCCCCACCCTGCTGTAACCAATTAAGTCCATGCAAGATGTTTTCATAATGGTCAGTCCAAGATCAGCCTGATATACGGCTCCCTCTTCCTTCCAGACGGATCACCTTGGGGCAGCATCATGAGGTGATACAGTTTCTACTTTCAATTCCCCAAGTCTCACCCTCCTCATCCCCCTCTCCCCAGCTCATGGCAGTCTGTCACCACGTGACAGCAAAGCACAGCAAGGATAAGGCGACAGCTGACAGATATGTTAAATTATTTTTATATTAATGGCAGGAGAGATGTGTCTACTCCAGAATCAACCAATCAATCAATCTCTCCCCCCCTCTCCCTCTCTCCCTCCCTTCCTTCTTTTTTTCTTTCTTTCTCTCTCTCTCTCTCTCTCTTATTTATTTATTTATTGTTTACTGATAGATATTGCAGAATATTCTTGGTGGCATTAATGCTTCTTCTTGTTGTGATGTATCAAAGAACCAAACCTACAGATTATAAACTGAGCCTTTTTACATCCAATTCAGAAACTCTCCATATCCACACCAACTCAATCTTAGTTCTTTGTTAAGCAAGCATAAATCTGGTAGGTTTTACCATGCACGTACAAAATCTTTAAGTTATTTCATGGACAATTCATAAAATACAGTGTAGCTTAATAAAGAATAGCATTTTCTGAGAAGTCACAAAATGGAGAGAATGGCATAAAGGTTCATTGATCTTCATGCAGCAGGTCAATGAAGCATCAAGTGCTTCTCCTCGGTATTGGTACCATCAGCAAAAAAGTACATTTAATTGAATAAAATTATTTGAATTCTGCTGAAGCAGATGTTAAATCTTGATGAACATCAGATGGCAAGGCGAGATTCAGAAAACTCTTTGCTACTCTGGTCCTGAAGATGACAAAGTGGGAAGAAGAGGTTCAGCAGATAGAGAGGAATATTACAGGAAAATATCTCGGCTGCTCAAGGCTATTTAATTATCTGTTAACTAGGAAAGAAGGGATAAACTTAACTACTTGAAGGGACGAAGTGTCAAGGCCGAAGGAACCAAGGACAACTTGAGGAGATACTTCAGAGTAGTTTCTTCATTGCTGTTCATCTATAGAAAAAATCTTCCCTGACTAAAGCAGTTGTCTCCATAATGTCTGGCTATAATGCGTAAACTGCTGGTGAGGGTTCTTTTCTTCCCCACCCCCAAGTTTCTTTATCTCTTTGATCCTCCCTCTCTCCTGCAAATCTGGCTGACATTCCACCTCACAAATACGGTGTTGTTATTCCTGTTTTGAAGCATGCATACTTCATAGTAGGAAAATGAATTATGAAAATGAAAGCAGATCGGGACTCCCTACACACAGTCACTCATGCCCTCGTCACCTCTCGTCTGGACTATTGTAACATTCTCTACATGGGGTTCCCCTTGAGGTGCACTCGGAGGCTCCAACTGGCGCAGAGTGCGGCCACGCGGGTGGTTATGGGAGCAACGTGGCGCTCCCATGTAACACCTCTCCTGCGCGAGCTGCACTGGCTCCCGGTGGTCTTCCGGGTGTGCTTCAAGGTTTTGGTTATCACCTTTAGAGCGCTCCATGGCTTAGGACCTGGTTATTTACGGGACCGCCTGCTACCACCAATAGCCTCCCACCGGCCAGTACGCTCTCATAGAGAGGGGCTCCTCCGGGTACCGTCGGCCAAACAATGTCGACTGGCGGCCCCTAGGGGGAGAGCCTTCTCTGTGGGGGCACCTACGATCTGGAACGAGCTCCCCCCGGAGATACGGAGGATCCCGGATCTGCGCACCTTCTGTCGCGCGCTTAAAACTTTTTTATTTCATCAAGCTGGCCTGGCCTAAATCTTCTCCCCTTTTAAATATAAATTTTAAATACAAATTTTAATCTGTTTAAATTATGGGGTATTTTAAATTCAGCCAAATTATTTAATTCATTTTTAATCTATTTTAATTTTTTGTATTTCTGTGTTTTATCCTCTGACTGTTCACCGCCCTGAGTCCTTCAGGAGAAGGGCAGTATAGAAATTTAAATAAAATAAAATAAAATAAATTTGTTTGGGGTTGCCTTTCTTGCCTTTCATCTTTTTTATTGTACAGCAATCTTTCTCCTCAAACCTACCACCTCTCTCTTTTCTTTCCTTCTTACTTTCTCTCCCCCCTTTTCTTCTCCTCCCTACTTCCTCTTCCTTTCTCCTTCTCCTCCTCTTTTCCTCCCTCTCTTACCCTCACTCCTACTCTTAATTTCTCTTCCCTTCCTTCCTCCCTTCCCTTCCTTCCCTCTCTCTCCTTCCTTCATCCCTCTCTATTGCTGTATCCTTTTGTGCATATGGACTACTCAGAGGACTGAAAAAATTATTTTTGACCAGTCCTCGCACTTTTGACCAGTCCTCGAACTTACGACTGTCCTCACATTTTACGTTTTTTGCCCTATCTTGTCACCATGGTGAAGAGAAGCAGTTGTGAAATGAGTGACACGGTTGTTAAGAATGCTGCATGGGCATAAATGTGAGGATGGTCATAAGTGTGAGGACCAGTCAAAAGTGCGAGGACCTGTCAGAAATGACTTTTTTCAGCCCTCTGAGTAGTCCCTATACACATAGCCACGCCCACCCGGTCACATGACCTCCAAGCTACGCCCACAAAATAAGCCACACCCACAGAACCGGGTAATAAAAAAAATTAGAACCCACCCCTGCTACAGGCCCAGTGAAATGCACTTCAGAGACCCTTGTATTTAAATGACGGCGATGGCACAGGGTGAACAGTTACGAGTCATTGTCTCATAGCTTTCAATAACAAAAGGCAAAACGGGGCTATCGTCTGCCAACCTGACAGAACGTGTGTGGAAACGAATGGGTTAAGAATGAAAGGAATCCAATCTCTGTGCTCCATTGAAGGTGTAGGAAAATTCATGAACCTTCTCCTTCTCTCTCTCCAAGAAGACATAATTGTGTAGTCCTAAAACCCTGGAGGCTGAGGCATATAATTAGTAAATAGCAATTGGAATAAAAGAAAGAGTATGAAGGTGAATTTTGGAAGATATCACTCTGGGTCCATTTTGACTACAGTGTTGTAGGCATTCATTTTACATAGACATGGGCTGCCCATCTTCTTAAGGCAGAGTCAGTCAATAAAGGTTGGTTTATTTACTATTGCACTAATCATAAACCACGACTTAAACAATGGATGGGCTCACACTAAATAAACCACATTAGTGCCGTACGTGAAGCACATCCACGGGGCAGTCCATTTGACTCAGAATCCAGAGTTAGCAATTATGCATGTTTTTATTTGTATCAGTTTTCTCTTGGGTTTCAGGAAATGAATGAAACCCTTTGGGTCTGAGTGTCCCCTTACCCCCAAAATATATGTTTTATATGTTCAATCTTGAGAAGGAATGCAAGAACTATGATGAAAGTAACCTTCACCCAAGCAAAAGTTTGCAATTGTGTAAAATGAAATCCTTGGATGCATATTTGAGTTGTGTCAATTTTCTACAGTTACGTCTGCCTGGGCTGTTCCCAGAGCTTGAAAAGTCAGGCTATGTAGTGCAAGCAAGCGCTTGAGAACATTTCTGCCTCTGTGCCAGATAATAATTTATAGGAAATCAATCCAACACTCTTTTAAACCCCATCGTCTAGTTAATCACAGTAATCTCGCTCCCCTAATAATTTTGAGCAAAAGAAAACATTTCAATAATTATTTCCCTACTTAAGAAAATAGGATCATCAATTAGCTCTCTTAGGACATCATGCAAACAGTGCATAAAGGACTATGGACTATTGAGGGGTGGGGGGGTGGGGGAATAACATAAATACCATGTTGCACGTGCCTAAACAAGCTTTCTTAAGCATCTCAGTAGCAAGTCCTTCTGTAGCTCTGGGCTAATTCTCCTGCCCTCTTCTGTGGGTTCTCCTTGCTGGGATGCACCGGACGTGGAGGTTGTAAGCATCTCCAGCAAAATAATTCACCCCGCTTCTCCTTAAGTTTGCAAATGAAAATATCCTGTAGTTCCCTGAAGCTTTTAGGCATGTGCAGTGTTTTTTTTATTTTTTCTAGTGTTGCATTTCTTGCGATGGGGAGAGGAGGAGGAGGAGGAGGATGGCAAACAGATTTTTATTCAATAATAAATTTTAAAAAAATGAGGATAAGGAGGAAACCCTAACAAATATGAGTTTCATGTAGCTCGTGAGATTGTGCCAGCAAAAATTCTTTGAAAACATGGAATTTATTAGAATGTTAAGCTGCAAATAAAAATAATGGCACATAATTTCTCCTGTTCATTTTCTCTGCCAACTTGGTATGGTTTGCCATCAGTTGCCCTAGCAACTTTTATAAATAACGTCTTCTCTGTAGAGGGAATTCTCACTTTTTGTGGCAATAGGTTCCGTAAGGGAGTTGTGCTGGGTGTTAAATGGTACAAAATAGAAGTCTTGTACAAATCAGCTGGTGGGTTCAGAATCCTGGGATCGAATCCTTCCTAGCTGGGGTGAGACCATCTCACCAAAGGGATTAATTTACTAAAATGTACATTTAATGAGCCCACTGTGAGAAGGAGAATATTTAATCGGTTGATGGGAACTCTCACAATTGCCGTTATCCATGCTAAGGTTACATCAAGAGTGGACTAGGGTAACATGTGGTTCAAAGACTTCCCTCTGAAAGCAGCTTCCAAAACTGAAATTAGTTCAAATGCATCACATAGGGCAATGGGAATATCTTTCACTGGCATTAAAAAGAAATAAACAAAATTCCACCAAGCAGCACGGCAGAAATAACTATGCAGCCACCTTCCAGGGCTATGAAAAATTCTGGATTTGAAGAGGAGTCATGATTAAGAACATTCCGGGGTGCTCACGTAACACTTGTCAGCAACCCCTGCAAAAAAAACTATGGATTTCTTGGTGCTCTCTGAGCTTGATTGCTTTTTTGCAGATGTTTCAGTACCCAATTAGGTGACATCATCAGGCTTGAAAGGAGGTTTGTCCTCTTTTTATATACTAGTAGTTTCCCCCCCCCTTTTTTTTTTTGTAGTTCCTTGATTAAGCTGTAGTTTACTGTTGGGTTGTTTGTCTGAATTGGTAGCTCCTTGATTGGGGTGTTATTTACTGAGAGATTGTTGTCTGGTATTAATCCTGGTGTTAATCACTGCTTATCTGGTTGTTGTCTGCTGGTGAGGAGGTGTTTTAGCCTTTTTTTTTTTCCATTTTAGCTTTTTGATGGTCTCTTTTGAATGAGAAAGACAAACAATCTACTCAAGGAACTACTAAGAAAAAAATACTTCCACCAACACTAAAAGAGCAAACCAATTGTGTATAAACCCCACTGCCTTCCAGCAGTGAAGATGTTATCTTGTTGGGTATTGAAACATCTGCAAGAAAACCACCAAGCTCAAAGAGCACCGAGGACTCCACAGTTCAACCCTACAAATTATTCTCTTCTCTTGGTACTCTGTGAAGAAGTTGTGTTTCTCCTGGTGTGGTGTGAGTACCTCCCAGGAAAATAAGTTACACTCAAGAGTTGCTTTGAAAAACATAATCCTGCACTGTTGTATTATTTAAGTCCATCAGCCATAAATCTACTTCCCATTTAGCTTTGAGGAGCTGATCTGTAGGGAAAAGAGCACAAGATCAATTAATGAGGGCACAATAGGTTCTACTATTAGTAGAACCTTTCCCAACTTATTAGAAAGTGACTTATGCTCATCACAGCATCTTTGTGATGGATAGTGATCATGATCATGTTGGCAAGAACTGATAGCCAGAAGAAAACAGCCTGGTTCCTGCAAAATGATTGGATTGTCTCAAAACAGGAATCATGAAGAAAGTTGGAAGTAGAATAAAAGTAGGATTCATCAGGATTGTTAAGGGCCTGGTGGCTCAGCAGACTAATAGCATTGTGATTAACACCAGCTGTCTGCAATTACTGTAAGTTCGAATCTCACCAGGCTCAAGGTTGACTCAGCCTTCCATCCCTTCTAAGGTAGGTAAATTGAGGACCCAGATTGTGGGGGCAATAAGCTGACTTTGTATAAATATACAAAAGGATGAAGGCTATTGCTGAACGCACTGTAAGCCGCCCTGAGTCTCCGGAGAAGGGCGGCATATAAATCAATTTTTTAAAAAAATAATTCATCCCTATTATTATTATTATTTTAATTTAAAAGATCTGATGTTGGGGAGGGTGGGAGAATTCTGTAGGAAGACATGTGACTTGACAAAGAGATTCCAGAAACTGCTGGAGAAGAAAGTCAGAATAATCTTGTTTTGATGCTGTTGCTATAAGAGAAGTCCTGCTCATTCGAAGGAAGATGGCTTCCCCTCTACCCTCACTTTGCTTACTCATGGGGAATTTCTGTTTGACTACCAATGAGGGGAAATCCTTAATTTTTAATATACCTGCGCAATAAATTTAGATTGTTCCCTTAATAAAAACATCCATCTCCTTTCCCAAGGGCTCTCTTCAGGAGATGCTTTTTGAACAGCATATGGGATCATTGGTTTAAGATTAACTGCACTGAAATGAGGGGTTTTTATTTTTAGTTTCAAAAATGTGTCCTATTTTTCTCTGCTTTAAATGAATGAAGATATCTGGCTTTCCAAACTAGTATTTTTACAGTGCAGGGGATTAATTCGTACAATAAAATTTTGGGTAGGTGTTAGACTAGAACTGGGAATACAAACCTTTACACCTGGATTTAGGCATTAAATTCTTTCAATAATTTTAAATGTGATACTGGAAGAAGTGCGTCTGCCCTGCATCAGCAGGGATGGAAAGATTCCCCTTGTTGTGATTGTGGTGCAAACTATTAAACATATTGTGCAAGATTGTCCATGATGTGTGTCCTCTGGTTCCTTAGAAGATCTGCATGAAGCAAAGCCAGAAGAGATCTGGATAGCTGAATTGGACATCCAGTTAGGAGGCCATTGTCGTGCCCCGTTAGAAGTTTTGTATATAATTATGTGGATTGTGTGTCTATGTTTACTTCTCTTCTGTCATGTTCTCATCACACACTAAATAAATTCTGATTTCAGGGCTGATTACTTTTCATTAGACTAATATCAGAATAGAACAAGGATCAAAGAGGAGAAATTGTAAGGTGCAAAAAATGAATATGTATGTGTAGAAGTCATTATTTTCCAGCTTTAAAGATCACCTCAAGCTATTTCCTTTGGACAGTATGAGTTTAATTTTTAAAATAGTGAGTCAATGTCCCGTGCTTTTTCCCTAATGGAATTTCAGAATGAGAGGTCTGGAAACACCCATGCATTCCTCTTGCAAGCAACCAACCTGATTTCTTTCCGGTTAATTTAATTTTAAGTGTAACAGAATACACAATCAAGCTTGTTGGTATATAGAGATGGAACCTGGGCTCCCTAATTTGCAGTAAATTCTAGCCTGACACCAAAGAAATAATTATCGACACCAGGAAGCTATTTATTGCTTGAAGATATAGTGGTAGGCACTAATTCAGATGACTTCTTCGAAGGAACAGATGAATCAATGGTGTGTGTATAGGCCCGTCAATAGTTCTTACTCATGTCAGGTCAAACTTGCCATAAAATGTCAACCTGTATTCTCTTCTCCATTTCAAGAGTTCATTCAGCTCTAGTCCTACCTCAAAGACGCTTCTTTCTCTTTTCCCCTTCATGTTTTCTGAACAGGACTGGAAGCTCTCCTCTGTGTTAAAATGGTTGGGATTTTAGCAATGACTGCATCATCGCAGATCACCATCTTAATACCAGCCAGATCTATCCAGGTAACACGAACCAGTAGCGCGGAGGTGGGAGGCTCCACCCACCCGCCAGGATGTCATTACATCCCATTTTTACCCTCTGCACATGCGCAGAAGGATCTGTGCATGCGCAGAAGCGCGCGTGCATAGCGCACGCATGCTCCCGTGCGCTCCTGTTCCCGAACCGGTAACGAAGGTAAGTGGATTTCACCACTGCTTAATACCATTTGTTCATAGAGCCCTGGCAGCACAGTGGTTAAAGTGCAATATTGCAGGCTAACTCTGCCCAGAATCTGAAGTTCGATCCTGAAGGGGCTCAAGGTTGACTCAACCTTCCATCCTTCCAAAGTCGGAAAAATAAGATTGTTGGGGGAAATAAGAGCCTTGATAGTACAGGGGTTTAGTGCACCCTGTTATTAACACAGCTGCCTGCAATTTCTGCTGGTTCAAATCTCTCCAAGGCTCAAGGTTGACTCAGCCTTCCATCCTTTCTAAGGTAGGTGAAATGAGGACCCAGTTTGTGGGGGCAATAAGCTGACTTTGTATAAAATATACAAAAGAATGAAGGCTATTGCTTAACGCATTGTAAGCCGCCCTGAGTCTCCGGAGAAGGGCGGCATATAAATCAAATCAAATAAAATAAAATAAAATAAAATGCAAATAATACTTAGACATTATAAACCACCCAGAGAATACTATGGGGTGGCATACAAGCTTAAATCTTATTGCTATTTGGTTTGATTTGATTTTATAGCAGTCTTCCAATGCTTGAGGGACTGTCACAGAAAAGAGGGGGTCAACCTGTTGTCCAAAGCACATGAGGACAGGACAAGAAGCAATGGATAGAGGATTATCAAAGAGAGATCCAACCTTGAATTAAGGGAAAACATCCCTGACAGTGAGTATGATTAATCAGCGGAACCTGCCTTCAGAAGTTGTGGGTACTCCATCACTGGAGGTTCTTAAGAAGATATTGGATCAGGGGTGAAATCCTACTGGTTCAGACTAGTTCGGGTGAACCGGTAGGGATGATTGGCATCGGTTCGCTGAACTGGTAGCAATCATCCCTGGTGGCCCCACCCAAGCCTGCCCTCTCGCCCGCTCCCCTCTTCCGGCTCGCTCACCGCTTCCGGCCACTCGGTGCTTCCAGATGCTTGGCCCACCCACCCACTTTTGCCCTATATAAGTTCCCTTTGCCATGCAGCCCAGCTACTCGCCTTGCCAGTTGCCTCCCCTGCTCAACTCACCAAAAGTAAGCAATGCATGCCGCCCGCTCACCCTTCGTCTTGGGTTGGGGGCTGGGGCCCAGGGACATGTGATTCCTCGAGGCCCCAGAGCTTCTGCCCGCTTGCTGCCCGCCTCAACCAGGTTGGGGAATGCACCATTCCCTGGCTCCGGCCTTGCCCTAGAGCCGCCGCCCGCTTGCCACCTGCCTTGACCAGGTCAGGGAATGCACCATTCCCTGGTTCCAGCCTTGCCCCGGAGCCACTGCCTGCTTGCCACCTGCTGCCCACTCTCCCTTCACCACGTGACATGTCCTTACCTTCCTCCCATGGCTGGCTGACAGGGAAGGCAAGCGAGGGCTGAGCCATCGCCGCTGGGCTCCCCACTAGCCCAAATCTTGCTCCCATTGTCGCGAGGTGCCTGCAGCCACAGCCTTTTTTTTTTTTGTGCGCCTGGAGGTGCTTCTTGTGCCAAAAGATGCAGCGGCTGCCGGCTTCTTGTAGCCAGAAGTTACTGGAGCCGCTCCCCTTCTTAAACGCGCTGCCACCATCGCTACCCTGTGCCATGTGCTGGCCATGCATGCGCACACTGTTTATTTATTCATTCATCATTCATCATCGGTGGCAGGCAACAGTGTGTGCATGCGCATGGAACAGGGCAGTGATGGCAGCGGTGGGTTTAAGAAGGGGAGCGGCTCCGGTAACTTTCACTACAAGAAGCCTGCGGCCGCTGCATCTTTTGGCACAAGAAGCGCCTCCAGGCGCACTGAAAAAAGAGAGGCTGTGGCTGCAGGCATCTCGCGACAGGGGAAAATAGGCAGAACAGAAATTTTAAAAATTTTCCTACTGGGTTCTGTGGGTGTGGCTTGGTGGGGGGGGGGGTCCTGTGACTGAGTGGGCGTAGCTATGAGTGATGTTGAGTTGGCCATGCCCACTCAGTCACAGGACCTCCCCCACCAAGCCACGCCCACAAAACCAATAGGGATTTATTTATTTATTTATTTCATCACTGGTTTGGATATCCATTTGTCTGGAATGGTAGAAGGTCTTTGGCTTCAATGGGGGGTTAGATTAGAAAACTACCAAAATCCCTTCCAACTTTGATATTCTGATAGTTTTCTGGAGTTAGGAGGTACAAATGATGCTCCTGATAGTTCCAAAATCAAAATTTGGGGAAACACTATCATTCCTATCACAGTCACACCAACGAACTTCAGACTTAAAGAGATTGAGAACTTCTTGTTCGGTCCAAGCATCAAATATTTCTGCAAAACTTGGAACCATGAAATATTTAGATGTCTAATTTATCATTCAGCTGGATTTTGTGTTTTTCCACACAATCCACTACTGAAGATGTTTGAAAGAATTCCCCACTCTCTCTGGATTAAGAACTAATTATTTCAATATCCATGTAATTCCCTGAAGGAAAAGCAGGACATGTAAAGGTAGTCTCATCCGCACTCAAGAAAGGAAACTTGTTTATTTATTTTATTTATTTGATTTCTATACCGCCCTACTCCCAAAGGACTCAGTAGTTTGGTTCCTGCTATATCAAAATCCCCCAAAGTAACAATAAAAGTTAAAATTTATTTCCCTGAATTTGAATGAGTATCTAACCAGCATCTTATGTATAAGATGTGGCAGTAGAAGAAAAAAAAGAAACACCCTTTAATGAACATCTTCAGGGTAGTAAAGCAGCTCAGGGGAGGATGAGGGAGGGAGGAGAGGAATCCTCTGGTCTACTTTCCCAGTCAGAGTCTTCAGAGATTCTTTCAGGCAATTGAGCGGAACTTTTGATAATACACTATAAGCAAAATGTCTGGAGATTCTCAGTCATCCAGGTCACGGTTGCCCCAAAAGGGCTTTTCCATAAGGCAACTGGACTTTCTTTATTTTTCCTTGAAGACGTTTTGCTTCTCATCCAAGAAGCTTCCTTAGTTCTTCTTCAGAACTTCTTCTTTCATTCAGAACTGAAGAAGTTTCTTGGATGAGAAGGGAAACGTCTTCGAGGAAAAACAAAGAAAATCCAATTACCGTTTGAAAAAGCACTTTTGGGACCAGGATAAGTAGTTCCCTAGTGTACGGTTCATACGTCCATTTGGGCAAAAAACCTAAAATGAATGGGGAACATTGGGGTCTGAAAAAGAGCAACATTTAAAATGTGTAAAGTACAGAATGATAGATTTCAAGTCAGGAAAACTGAGGTGCGTGTTATACATCTAGTTAATAGCTTGCAAAAGTATTAGTATGGTTATGGCACGGAAACTTTTTCTAGATTTTTTTAACTGTAGGGCATATATAATTTTTATTCTATATCTATTAATATTTTAGATTTATTGCCTGCATAAATAACTGTATTAATATAGTAAGAGGAGTGAATTTGTAGTCTGTGGTTATTTTGCTAGCTGTTAATATTTTATTGTGTTTATTTACTTCACTTTGGTTTTGTGTGTTTTGTTTTCAATTTTGCTGAATTTATTTTGACCAAATAAATTCAGTGGAACTACTTGCCTCCAAAAGTTGCAAATGCTCCAACACTGGAAGTTTTTAAAAGAGATTGGATAACCATTTGTCTGAAATAGTATAAGGTTTCCTACCTAAGCAGGGGGTTGGACTAGAAGACCTCCAAGGTCTCGTCTCTTCTCTTCTCTTTTCTCTTCTCTTTTCTCTTCTCTTCTCTTCTCTTCTCTTCTCTTCTCTTCTCTTCTCTTCTCTTCTCTTCTCTTCTCTTCTCTTCTCTATATTATTGATTAATTGATTGATCAATATGTTGGGATTTCTGTATGCCCATTACAGTGATCTTTGTATTTGAAAACCATCGATCAGTAAATCATTAGGATAATCATGGCACTAATATGATCGATTCTGTCACAGCTTTTTTATGAAAAACTGGAAAGAGATAATAATCATGTCTTTGCTATGCATACAAGTTTCATATAGCAATAGCACTTAGATTTACAGTATATACTGTACTGCTTCACAGTGTTTTACAGCCCTCTCTAAGCGGTTTACAGAGTCAGCCAATTGCCCCCAACATCTGGGGCCTCATTTTACCAAACTCAGAAGGTCGGAAGGCTGAGTCAACCTTGACCCGGTCAGGATCAAACTGCTGGCAGTGGGCAAAGTCAGCCTGCAATGCTGCATTCTAACCACTGTGACAACATGGCTCATATAAGCCAAGATACGCTCACAGGTTTCACATGTCCCATACACCAACAAAGTCTTCCTTGTTTGCTTCTGCCAGGATTCTTTCAACGTTACTCTGATCTAAAAGAGCTTAATTTAGCTTGACATTTCTTTTAAGCCAAAAAATCAATGGCAACTGTATTTCTAGGCTGCCTTCAACTTTGTTTCCTATATGCGAAGTTTCTTCTCTGATTCACCATCTGAACGGTGAATCAGAAGTATAGAAGTTTTGCTTCTATAGCTAATGCTATAGAAGCAAAACTAAGACTAAACCAAAATTCCAAATTCAGACACAATTAAGCAAAAACAACAACTACAACAACCCACCCGTTTTTTGCTTGTTAAGGATTCAGATAATCTGTAAGATTTATCCAGGACTACACAGACAGCAAAAATCCTGTCAATCATAGGTGACAGCAAGGAGCTACAGCTTTCTTTATCAGTTTGTTGCCATTTAGCAAAGTTTGAATCTATCAAGATATCAAGAAAGGTGGATTGTCCATGCTTGGAATTCACCTCAAGAATTATTATACAAGTTGGGATCCACGCTTTGGTGGATCTGACAACATTTGATATCCCCCTTCCACGGTTAAAGAGGATTTATCTGTGTTTTGTTCACAAGATAAATGTCATGGTTAGTATTGTGTTGTTTCATTAACATCTCTCTTTCTTTCTCTCTCTCTTTCTCTCTCTCTCTCTCATCTATCTATCTATCTATCTATCTATCTATCTATCTATCTATCTATCCTATCATTAGCTATCATCCAACCATCCATCCACCCACATATGCTTTTAGTAATTCAGTTCAATACATGAAGATACTAAGAGAAAAAGAAAAACATAAACCATTGTCTTTGTGTGTTTGTGTATGTGTAAGTACGCAATATCCTGGAGATACCTTGGTAGATTATTTGTTCCCACCATCATTACTCTTTAGAGTGAGATATGCCATCCTTCATTCAGCACTTTTATTTGGAAGCAAACATAAAATCTGTTGGCAAGACGGATTCTATCCTTCACGTGTTCTTACATGGCTGTTTCTGCTGGGACATTAAAAGCAATTTTATTTTTTCCTAGTTATCCTGTGATCCAGGCAGTAAAGTGAATGTTACATTTCTTTTATCAAGTAAGAAAATTCTTATTGTGAATGATGTTGGGAAAGTTTTGTACAGCAACTATGGATATCAGCAAACAAATGATTACTGGATTCCATGAATAATTATTTGGGCCTCTTTTGTTAATTTTCACTTACTTGTTATTCATTACAAGATCTTTCATTTTATGGCTTGCTACTAATTTCTGGCCCCACTTAAATACATCTCCTCCCTCCCTCCCTCCCTTCCTTTTTATCAAATGTTTTGTTTGAACAGTAGTTTCAAATCCATCTTAAACTAGAAGGCTACTGTACTAAGGTGAAGAGAGGGATTGAGGGGTGTGCAGAAGAAGCAGGCTCAGATCTCCAGACTCTTGTGAATCTCATTAAGAACCTTTTACAGAAGTGGAGATCCCTCATCATAATAATCTCACTGTTGTAAGGATAAGATGATTTGACAGCTATGTGCTACCAAATGTGCTTTTGATGTTATTTTTACTCATTTGTTATTTTTACTCATGTAAGCAGCACTTTATACCCATCAAAAGTTTATTGTACTATTCAAATGAGCCAGTTGAAACACCTGAGATTTTCTATGCATTGTGTGTGTGTGTGTGTGTGTGTGTGTGTGTGTGTGTTTGTGTGCGCGCACACACACACTATTCTATTCTAAAATATTCTATTTTTAAGTGGAAAGATGGCAGAATATGAGAACCATCAAGTAGGCATGGAAAAGAAATACAACACTAAACTCCATAGAAGAAAAATGCCACAACTAATTGAAACCAACTCCAACACAGCATGGATGCCTCACAAATGCTGATGTTGATGTTTATCTCTCCATGCTCAAAACACAACCATAAAAAATGAAGGATGTTTCAAAATGTTGTGCCTAAAGAGGAGTATACATTGGAAAAGGTACATACAAAATCATTGCTTTGAAAGTAGTTCCAATTTAATACCTGCTTTTAGTATTGAGGCCTTGTCAATATGTTCCCATTAATTTGTTTTAAGTGTGTGATTCATCATGGTTTTATTTAGGGTTATCAAGTGCATAACCTTTCTTATAGTTAATGTTTCAGTTGTGACTGATATCTATCATAGCATTTGTTTGTTTGTTTGTTTGCTTGTTTATTAAATCTATATGTGGCCCATTTCACTCCGCAAAGTGACTGTATACAATAGATAGTTAGATAATAGATGAGATAAGTAGATGATAAATACTTGACAGATGACTGATAGATGATAGATATATATATAGAGATGATATAGATGACAAATAAATAGATGATGAATACAGGATAGATGACTGATAGATAGATGACAGAAAGACAGAATACACAAACACACATTGCAAGGCAATCAAACTGGGGTTGAGGAGATCAACTCTGACTGCTCTTTAGAAGGCCAGATCCTGAAGATGAAAACAAAATACTTTGGCCACCTAATGAGAAGGAAGGACTCACTGGAGAAGAGCCTAATGAGGGAAAAAATTGAAGGCAAAAGAAGAAGGGGACGGCAGAGAACGAGGTGGCTGGATGGAGTCACTGAAGCAGTAGACGTGAGCTTAAATGGACTCTGGAGGATGGTAGAGGACAGGAAGGTCTGGACGTTGTCCATGGGGTCGCAATGGGTCGGACACGACTTCGCAATTAACAACAATACATATACATATACATATACATATACATATACATATACATATACATATA